>NW_017729032.1:56814159-56815783 GCF_001723915.1 Gavialis gangeticus | reverse complement strand
GGGTAAGGAGAATTCCATCCCTGTGTGGGCTATAGTAAGAATCAAGGATAGCTGAGACTGCTGCTCCTGTATCTATTTTAAATGGCATTGACTGTCCATTGAGCTCAATTTCTGTCATCCAGACTCCTGGATCTGATGAAGATTCTGTAACTTCATCTAAAAGTACTGTGCAATCCTCTTCATCCTGTTCTGTGACTTCACAGACTCCAGTGATGGAGTGACAAACAGAAGTGTAACAACCTTTCTCTTTGCATCGCCGACATATCTCTTCCATAGCAGGATTTTGAGCACGACTATATCCTAGAGTCTGTCCACACCTGTGGCACTGGCCTCCTTCCCCACTTGTTTGCTACTGAGGGTGCTGGTGGGACCACTCCCTGTGTTCATTGTGCCTGTCAATTCTATTTGTATTTGTTTGTAGTTTCTTTACAGAGTGCATTGCATCCATATTAACTAATGCCTCACAGGACTGATAATCACTCCTGATTTCTCTTTGTTGCTGTTTAACTAGCTCTCATTGGTGAGCCTGTGTGATAGCCTTCTGGAGTGTTAAATTAGGGTCCAACTGTAGTCTTTGTGAGAGCTCTGTATCATGAAGTCACACAATTAAGTGGTCCCTAATTAGTGGCCCTGTGAGAATAGGGAAGTATTCAATTTGAATTTGGATTCAGCCAATTCGGAGGGCTGTGATTCAATTCAGATATTCAGATCACTGTCCTGAAGTGATTTAGCTGAATAAGCTTTGGAAGATTCAGTGCTGATTCAGAGAGATTTGGTGATTCAGATCAGCTGGGGACACAGCCAGGGGACTGCAGGCTCTCCTGCAGCTCCTCCAGTTGTGTCTGCCTCTCCCGACTTGTAGGGAGCCGCAGAAGAAGCCTCTATGGCTGCTCTGCCTGGCCGCATCCCCCCACCTGGCTCCAACCTAGTCCTGGCACTTTAAAAAAAAAAAAGCCCCACACTCACCGGCTGTAGCAGGAGCTGTGGGGGCTCTGGGGCCCCATATTCACTGGCTACAGAAGCAGTGATGGGACCTCTAGGCACTCATGGCAGAACCCCCCCATGCAGTGCAGGGCAGCAGGGGACAGCAGGGATCACCCTCTCCTGCTTGGCAACCATGCAGCAGCTGTTGCATTGCGCAAGTGCAGAGTGGCTCGGCAAGGCTCCGCACACTGTCTGGGAGGTTGAGCCACTGGGGCTGAGCAATGCTGGGCTCTGGCTGACACATGGAGCTGCCCCAGCTCTCAGGCTGTGCTCAGCACCCTCCCAAGCCATGCTGCACCCACATCATGGGGCAGCTGCTGTGCAGGTGCCAAGAGGGGAGGATGATCCCTGCTGCCCCCCACTGTCCTGTGCTGAATGGGGGGCCTCTGCCATGAGCCTCCAATTGCTGCTTCCAGAGCTGGTGAGTACAGGGCTTTTTTTTTTTTTAAGTGCCAGGATGGGGCAGCCATGTGAGCTTCTCCCACGGCTCCTCCAGCTGTGCCTGTCTCTGCCTAGTGGGGGAAGCCATGGGAGCTCTGCCCTGCTGCCACTTGCCCAGCCAGCATAGGGAGGCACAATGTAGGCATGGCTTGGTCCAGGTTGCAGTAGGACATAACCCCTGCTCCCAGTGTTGCCGCGC
>NW_017729032.1:56808221-56809159 GCF_001723915.1 Gavialis gangeticus | reverse complement strand
CCTTCCCTTCCCCAACCCCAACAGACTTAGCATCTGGAAGCAGCTGTGTCAGCTGCCTGTTTAGTCCACGGCCAAATTTCCGAATCACATGAATCTTTTCTGAAGCTTTTCTGAATTGATTCAGATGATTTGAATTGATTTGGATCTTTTACTTGGTCTCCCGCTTCGATTTGGATTCGGAGATTTGGTCCCTGAATCGGGCTGAATCTCCTCTGAATTGAATCAGCTACTGAAGCTTCGCACAGCCCTACAAATTAGTTCCTCCTTAAGTTCTCCATATTAGCAGGATTCAGCCATTGTATACAATGATGTGATGAATCTGTCTACAGGTTCTGAAAGCTCCTGTTTATGGACGTTGAATCTAGTTCGTTCATAAATCACATTTCTTTTGCCCAGAAAATGATCAGTTAATGCTTCTATCACTGCAGCATATTGTTTTTTCTCTGCATCTGTAAGAGGCAGTGACAACAGAATTTCATCTGCCTGATCTCCCACAGAGTAGATAAGAATACTCACTTGGTAAACTTCTGACTGTTTATCCAGGCCTGACACTTCCCTGAAGTGATTAAAATGCCTGATCCATTGAGACCACATTCCAGGGGATTGGAAATCAAACTGTTCTGGTGGTACAACTTTGAGTGCCTGCGTGGTGTCTGTAGCCATAGTTTCATAGTTTCATAGATTTAGGGTCGGAAGGGACCTAGTAGATCTTCTAGCCCGACCCCCCGCCAGGGCGGAAGAACAAAAAAAACAAAAACAAAAAAAAAACCCAAAACAAAAACGGGACTCAAATGAGTCCAGCCAGGTAGGCATCCAGCCTCTTCTTAAAGACCCCCAGGGTAGGGGCCAGCACCACTTCCCTTGGAAGTTGGTTCCAGCTCCTAGCCGCCCTAACTGTGAAGTAGTTTTTGCGGATGTCCAATCTATACCTCCTCTCC
>NW_017729032.1:56798022-56808063 GCF_001723915.1 Gavialis gangeticus | reverse complement strand
GCCTAGTTTTTTAACTAGGATGGGGTGAGAGACGGTGTCAAAGGCCTTGCTGAAGTCCAGAAAGACTACATCCACCGCGACACCTGCATCCATGGCCTTTGTGACCTGATCGTAAAAGGCAATCAGGTTGGTCTGACATGATCTCCCCCTAATAAATCCATGCTGATTGCCCCTAAGCATCATATCTGATGAGCCAGTCTCAGCACTGTACCAGGCTCTGCTGCAAGTAGAAGCACCCGGTTCTGCTCTGAGCTGGATTCAGCTGCTGCTAGAATCAGATTCATCAGTTGGGAAGCAGTTGTTCAATTTCCTGTTCACCACTGCTGACACCATGTGTTATTCTGGATTTTAGGAAGAAGCAGGAAGACTCTGTGTTCTCATTAAGCCTTTATTGTAACAACTAACCCCTGACCCCAAATGCTTGACTGACCCCTTCCCTGTGGATGACATCAGTCTTTAATAAGGGAATTAACCCTTACTACTACACTAAAGAGACAAAGAATAAGTAAACCCTGAAGTTCTGAAGTTGGCTATGGCCAGCAAGCAAGGAAAAGCCACCCCTGTAAACTGGGCTGTTTCCATTTAGGATTTCTCTGTATCTTGGTTTGGTGGTGGGGTGGCAAGGCATGTTCTGGAATCAGAAGCCCTGTCCCAAGGCTGGGGATGGCTTGTTGTGGAATAGAGGGGACACTGGTGACTCAGCAAAGGAGTGCAATTCCTGATTCTGTTTATGCACTGTTGAAGATACATTAAAGGCTACAAGCCCTGTTTGAAATGAGTTACAGAAGTGGGAAAGTTATGGGGTTATTCTGAGAAGGCGTAGAGAAGAGGCTAGAACAGTCGGGCTGGTGAGGCAGGTGCCCAGGCCTGCTGTATATTACATCAGTCTACTCAGTGGAGTTAGTTAAAGGCTACCAGCCTAGAAGGAGATAACCAAAGACTTGAGTAGGACTCATTAAGGTCTTGCTGGATCAGATTGTGATAAAGAATTTGGAGTGAGCTGAAGAAGCTAATGAGCCTGACTGGATAACTAATATTTTTGACAGACCAACCAGCAGAGAAGTTAGGCAAAGCAGGAAGAGCCCTGAGTCTGTCCTTAGTCACTTATCTCCTCACATTTCCTACAGTATTCTTCAAAGGACCTTGTGGCACCCCAGGGTGTCCCAGGACCCTGGCTGAGAATCACTGATCTTAGGGGACCCACTGGGCTTAGTCAAAACCACAGGTCATTCTGTGAAAGGATGAACTCCATCCACACAAAGTGTTTGGAGGGGGACATTTCCCTGGGAGTTTTCTGCCTCTCTGACTTTCTACCATATTTCTTCTGGAAGGAAGATTTGGTGCCAAGAAAACCCACACTTTTATTGAAAGTCTGACTACAGAGGCCAGAAATTGAACAGTGTCATGGGGTGGGGTCCCAGGAGCAGCCGTGATCTCTCCTGGCACCCCCTACCATGCCAAGTTGGTATACATGCACCCTCATTCTCGCCCGCCATGTCTTTGATGACAAAAGTATTAAGGATATTAAGGGAGGCTGCCTTTTGTCCTCCTTGGCACGGTACCCCTGACGTACTCCAGCCTGTGCCCCGTCTGTGGTTATTCTGTGCACTCCCGCTTCAAGGGCTACGCGTGGCTCCTACCACCCCTAATACCACGCCCCAAGCCTCTCAGATGTCCTGGATGTTGTCTAGTCACGTACTGTTGCCCGTGCCCTCGCAGACACTCTCTGGCCTCTCTGTCCTTACAGTTGCCCGCTCCCTGCGGATGCTCCCAGGCCTCTCTAGGCCGAACCCATCTCGGGCCCTCCTCTCTCGTGCACCCTCCCTGGGGCTCCTCACTCGTGCGCCCTCCCTGGGGCTCCTCGCAGCTGCAGCCCGCACTGGGGCCTTTCCCCACGCTCGCCCGCACTGGGGTCTGTCGCCACGATTCCCTGCCCGTACTGGGGCCTAGCCTCGCGATTGGGGCTCAGGTGGCCACAGCCGTGCCTGACCCCCAAATCCCCTCCCTGGGGCTCCTATTATTCCAGTGCACCCTCCCTGGGGCTTCTATTATTCCAGTGCACCCTCCTTGGGGCTCTGCTCGCGCTCATGCCCTCACTGGGGCCTTCCCTCACGATCCCCGCAATTGAGGCTCAGGTGGCCTTAGCTGTGCCTGGCCTCCAGACCCCCTCTCAGGTCCTACACCCCACTGGGGCTTCTTGCCTGCACCCACACTGGGCTCCTCCCAACACTGCCCACACTGGGGCCGGGGTTGGGACACCCCAAAATGCAGCACCCTCTACAGCACCAGGAACCACCCCCCCACTACTGGGGAGCTCCCATGAGGCCTCCTCCAACCCCTACAGCCTCACCCAGTCCTCCAGTGTAACAACAAACAATATCATAAGCCAATCGGCTACAACTTAAGAACTAAGCCACCTGGCTAAACGTAAACTCTAAGCCCTCTGGCTACTCATCAATCAAATCCCCTACCCAGGCTTCCTCCTCCCAGTACTCTCGAGCCGAAACTGTTCATGCCATCAAGCTGCTCTCCAGCAGAGCTCCTTCTCCCATGGTTGTTAGTGGGGAACTGCCTATGGCCTCAGCCTGGGCTGTTTATATAGGCCAGGCCCTGCCCCCTCCTGGTCAGCTGACCCTTGTGGTTGCCCCAGCAACCAACTCCTGTCCTTCTCTAGGAGCAGACACTTCAGTGTACTGCAACAAACAGGTATTGAGCTTGGGTAACCCTCTTACCCTCCAAGCTGCTGGCAGCATCAGAGCACAAGGAGCAGGCACCCCCCCAACCTGGCACAGTGCCTCCCCCCGGTGGCCTAGTGCTCCTCAAGGTGGGCACCATCCATCAGAGGACTGCATGCTTGAATTCGAGCAAGAGGCGGGCCCATTCAAACAGGTAGAAAAGCTGCAGGACATTATCCATCCCAGTCCCGGTGAGCTGGTTTCAGTGGCTCTTCAGGGCAGGCATCCTCAGCCTAGCCCACCAGGAAGTTGGCCAGGCTGACTATGCCCTGCTTAGCCAGCTGGTATGGGAAGGGGCAGATGTATGTGTGCTCTGACAAGTCCCAGCCCAGTGCCCGAAGCAGCACCCTGAGGGCAGCAAGGAGTGGCCACAGCCAGGGGCAGTCGAGGAAAGCGTGAAAAACATTCTCCTCCACTGCCCCCAGGCAGAAGGGGCAGGCTGCTGAGGTCACTGGGTCCAGGTGGTGCGCAAGGGTGCTGGTGGCCAGGATGACTTGCACCATCCTCCATTGGAGGTCACCAGTCTTCTTGGCAGTGGGCACCTTGCACAGCGTGCACCACACTGGAACCCCTGGCAACACAAGGTACTGCTGCCACATGGTATCGGGACACCCAGCCAGCACCTGGGAGTGCTGGGTGCACACCACCAATGCATAGAGGCACAAGGAGCCTCAGCAGTGCATCGAGTCAGTGGCCACTGCTGAGATGACCAGCAGTGGCAGGAAGGCATTGCTCATGGCATTGTCCATGGTGGGGAGGGCCCGGTGGCCTGGAGGTAGCTTTCCAGGGTGGCCACCACCTCCATTGGGAGGGCGGCCCTAATGGACTGTAAAGGCCGGCCCATGGTGTGGACAGAGTGCAGTGCCAGCCGGGCCCCAGAGCCTCCGCTGACAGCCAGCCCAACTGAGTAGGGTCCAGGAGGTACCCCAGGCAGGTGGTGTGTGCCTTGATGAGGGCAGCCATGAGGCTGACGGAGGACAGACTTGGCACTGCATGCTGCAGGGCAGGGTTGTAGACCAGGGGTTCCTGAAGCAGCTGCAGGAACCACAAGCACCTGCCCTGGGGACAAAGGTGGAAGGCAGTCTGCCAGGCCTGGACCATGCTGTAGTAGAATGGGGGGAAGACTGCCCCATTCAGGAAGGTAAGGTCCAGCATGAACAGCTCCTTGTCAAAGCCAAGGCCCCCCACTCGGTGCAGGAACCGGCATGCCAGCTGCCACCACAGGAGGTGGCCTTCAGTGTACAGGAGCCACTGGAGGACTTGCAGATGATGGCCGCTGTGCTGGCCAGGTCAATCAGGCCCTGGCCCCCCTCGGTGTTGGGCAGGTAGAGGGTGGCTCATGGGAGCCGTGGTGTCCATACTAAAAGAAGTCCACAAGGAGCTGCTGCAGCCTCTCGAGCAGCTCTGGTGGGGGGGTCCAGCACAGCGCACCGGTAGCACAGGGCCGCAGCCTCCAGGTTGTTGGTGATGAAAACCCAGCCATGGTAGGAAAGGGCAAGCAGACACCAGCTCCACCATGTCCTCCCAGTTGCGGGCTGCAAAGGCTGGCAGCCCCAGGAACTTTGAGACCTTCCCAGTGCCAGGCGAGGCCCCCTGGCAAGTCTGGGGGGTGGGGGTAACCAGCCCATGCACTGAGCAGGAGGGTGTTACTCTTATCCCAGTTGATATGGGCCAATGAGGATTGCTCATAGGTGTGCTGGCAGTCCACCAGCGCCCGCATGTCCTCCTGGCTGCCCAGGAAGACTGTCACATCATCCACATCAGGGGGCTGGTGGTCGGGCCCAGTGCTGGTAGCAGGGCTAAGCTAGTCAGGTGGCATTGCAGAACATGCAGCAGCATTTCAATGGCCAGGGCGTACAGCATGCCTGACAGGGGGCAGCCCAGGCAGATGCCCCAATGCACTGGGAATGGGGCACACAGAATGCTGCTCACCTTCAGCAGGCTGGAGGCGTCATGATACAGGACCCGGAGCACCACAATGAAAACGGGCCCAAAGCCAAAAGCCTTGAGGGTGCCAAGCAGGTACCGGTGGTCAACCAAGTCAAAGACCTTCTCCTGCTCCAGAGAAACCAGGCCGACATTCAGGCCAAAGAGCTCTGCAGCTGTGAGCAGGTTGCGCAGCAGGAACAGGTTGTCTTGGATGGTGCTGCCCGGCACACGGTAGCTCTGTTTGGTCCCAATGACAGACACACAAAAGGGAGACTGGCCTCCAGTTCTTAAGGCAGCCAAGGTCCCTCTTCTTGGGCAGCAAGGTGAGCACCGCAGAACAGCAGCTGGCTGGCAGGGTCCCATCAGTGAGACTCTCACAGAACACACAGAGGAGTCTGGGCCCAAGGAGAGGGTAGAAGACTTTGTAAAATTCCATGGGCAGTCTGTCAAGGCCCGGGGCCCTGCCCAAGGTGAACCCCCCCAGAGTAGCCTTGAGCTCTGTCAGAGAGAGCTCATGCTCCAGGGCCTCGGCCTGCAAAGTGCAGAGACACAGCAGGTCCTCATGCAGCCACCGAGTGGCCTCCAGGAAGGTGGGGTCAGCCGCAAAGAAGTCCCAATAGAAGTCAACAGCGTTCCCCCACACCTTGCCCAGGTCCATAAGCAGCCATCCCTCTGGAGTCTTGAGATGGTCTAGGGCCTTCACCGCAGCCTGCCACCTCTCCAGGCCAAAGAAGTGGGTCCGGGTGTCGGCCTCTGCCAGCTCCTGGCAGCAAGCACACATCCTTGTATTGCAGGCCATGCCCTCTGCCAGCTCCCGCAGGTGTTTCCTGCAGGACCAGAGGCTCTTGAATAGTGCTGCATCATTGCTGCATGGAGCAGATCTCACTTGCTGCCAGCTGGGAATACTGCTGGCAGAATGCCCAGACCTGGATCTTCCCCACATCCCACCACAGCCACCAGGAGGAGTAGTCTATTCATGTGGCCTCCCAGCTCCTCCAGAGGTGGGCAAAGCAGTCCTGGAAGTGGGCGTCCTGTAATAGGCTGATGTTGAGGCACCAGTAGGGGCCCACGTGTATGCCCTGCCGGGCAGACTGAGTTCACAGCAGACCAGGGCATGGTCCAAGAGGCCTGATGGAATGATGCAGCTGCTGCGCAGTAGCGGCAGATGGTGCCAGGCAATGTACAGGTGGTCAAGGCGGGCCTTGGTGATCCCATTTGCCCAGGTGTATTGGTGTGCATCGGCATGGAGGACCCACCAGGCATTGATGAGGTCCACTGCCTCCAGCATGACCTACAGCTTACAGACTGAAGACAGATGCGGTTCTGGCCCCATCCAGTCTAGCCTCAATGAGTCTCCTGTGCCGGAGGTGGACACATCATCTCCCCACACAGGTGCAGCAGCTGGTGTCCTGGCTGACTGCCCCAGCAGGCATTGGGCAGCCAGGTGGGAGCTGTTGCCACAGCAGCAGCACAATCTCACCCTGGGAGAGGTAGACCTCATACCGCCTCTCATCTATCATGAAGGTCACAGAGGGAGGCAGGATCTGGAGGCCCCCCTGAGGAACATGAATGCCTACCTCCAGAAGGACAGGATGTGGCTGATCCTGGGGTTCCTGCTCCCCATGGTCAGCCTGCTCCAGGGGCTAGTGAGGACACCAAAGCACTCGGGCGATTTGGCAAGGTCCCAGTCTGGCAGGTGCAGGGGGATGTTGGAGGCTACCACTCACACTGCCAATGTCTCCAGGGACATGGCCGAGCAGTGGATGCCCAAGACTGCCAGCCCCAACACACACACCTCCCTCACCAGGCCAGGGGAGCTCAGGTAGATGATGGGCACTGAGTTCACCCGGGTGGCATACCAGACATTCTGGCATCTCACCTGGTCTGCCTGAGTGCCAGCGCAGGCCTCCACCCCAATGTGGAGAGGGGCGTGCACCTGCAGGCCATGGCTGAGGGGCAGGTCTGCAGAGACATCTCCATGCCATGTGCCTAGGCTGCTCCATCCTGGGCAGGAGAGGGTTAACTCTCCTACAGGGGCTGCTGTAGGGGAAAAAAAGCCTTGAACTGAAGCTGGGGACTGGGAGGTGGCTTAAACAGCCCCAATATCATCCCCAGGGGGGACAAAAAAGCCCTGCAGGGGCTGAAGGCAAGCCCTAAGGGAGGAGGAGATGGCAGAGATCAGGGTAAGAGGCTCTGGAGGAGTGAGGCAGCAGGAATCAAAGGGAGAGCACAGGTGGGCGTGGAGGAGGGGCAGAAGCAAGCGAGGATGCCAGAGCCTGGGGGAAAAGCCCAGAAACTTGGGGAAAGGAGCAGAGATGGGGTCCCCAAGTACATGCTGGGGAGATGCAAGGTTTGTGGAGTGGGGAAAGAAGCAGTGGGGGCAGGGAGCAGGGAGAGCGTGCAGAAAGGACCTGAACTAGAGGAGCTCATAGGGGTTTCACCTGGCCACCACCATCTTGAAAGAAAGCAAGAAAGAAATACTTTTTGTCTTTTTATAAAGGTTTTTTAAGGGGGAAAGGGAGTAAAAATCCAACAAACAAATAAAAAACTGCCCACACAGGGGCCCAGACATACAGAACCTAGGGGTATGACCTGCAAGCTCTACCATCACAGTCTAAAAATGCAAAAACAGCTAGTCCAACAACAGTCTGCTCATACCCTTGCTGTTACCCCAGGAAAGGGCAAGCAGTATCACAGTGCAAGGACTAAGCGGATACCCTCGACGCTCCAGAGCACTCCCTGAATGACCCAATGTGCCTGGAAGGTGGCTACTGTCCACTGGGGGACTGAATGTTCAAATTCCAGTGTCAGGCATGCCTTGACCAAGAACTGAAAGAGTCTCAGGGCATCATCAGAGCTGGCCCCAATGAAGCAGTTTCTGCAGCTCTTGAGGATGAAACCATCTTAGCCTGACCAAGCAAAAAGTTGCTCAGACAGATAACACTCCCCTCTGCCACCCAATATGGGAAGGAAAACAAATAGGTGGTCTCCGAGAGGTCCAAGTCTAGTGCCTCAAACAAGGTGCCAAGGGCAGCAAACAGTGACAGCAGTCAGGGGCACCCAAGGAAGGCATGGAATAAATCCTCTTCTACCTCCGCTGGGCAAAAAGGACAGGCTGCTGATGCAGTCGGGCCCATGTGGAGGATGAGAGTGCTGGTGGCCACTATCCCATGCAGCAACTGCCACTGGAGGTCACCAGTCCATTTGGCAACGAGTAGTTTATAAAACGTGCACCACACAGGGCAGGCTGATGTGAGTGTCGGTGCCACCTCCACGTCATGTCAGGTTGAGTGTCAAGGAAGTGAGTGTGCCGGACACAAACCACCCATGTGTACAGGGCTTTCCAGGGAAGCACATCAAAACTTATCCTGGTATTGCTGTCAGGAGGCACAGGAAGAGTCAATAAGGTACCAGGCCTTATCCACCCAGATTGCTATCCACGGCTGGGACAATGGGCAGTGGTGGAAAGGGCTCTCCAGAGACATCTCCAGGATGGATGTCCCAACAGGCTCACAGGTAATGCTCAATGGCAGCCACTGCCTCCACTGGGAAGGTGGTCTGCATGTCCCTCAAGAGATGGGCGGCACAGCAGACGGAATGCATGCCCAACCGGGCATCCAGAGCCTTGGCTGAGAGCCAGTCCGACTGGTCCAGATCAAGAAGGTGGCCTAGCCAGACTGGATGTAACTGGATGAGACAGTCAGCCAGGCTATCAGATCTGAGGCTCGACAATCTGTGCTTCAGGGCTGGGCTGTAGACAAGTGGTTCCTACTGTGGAACTGTGGAAATTGCAGACGTCTGGCCTGCGGTTGGAGGTGGAAGGCAGTCTGCCAGGCCCACACCAGGCTGTGGTAGAAGGGTGGGAGGGTGTCCCAGTCCAGGAGGGCAGGATCCAGGAGAAAGAGTTCTTGATCAAACCCAAGGTTACCTATCTGGTGCAGAAACAAACATGCCAGCTGCTGCCAGGGAGGGCAGTCTTCACAACAAAGGAGTCTCTAGAGAGTCTGCAGGCAGAAAGCAGCCACTCTACCTACCAGGTCTGTAGCAAAACCCCCAGTTTTTCTTTTTCTTTTTTTTTCTTTTAAAATGCATTCCCTCCCCTTCCCCAACCATTTCTGACTTTCTCTCTGCCCTCTCTATCCCTTATAAGTGATTACAAGTAGTACTAAGTAAGCTAAGACAAGTTCTTGTATGTTATTATTGTAATAAGGTATGTTTGTATTGAGTTTTACATTGTATTATATTGTGTTCCTATCATTTTTGCATTTATTTTTATTGTTTCATATTAATATTGTATGGTATAGGTCTGTGTCCATAATGTAACGTCAAGCCTCCATCTTGTGTCCCCTGCCCTATACAATATGTTGCAACTGCGACTTATACCTACCCCTCCTATGTAAATTGGTTTCTGAATGAATGGGGATGAATGAGGGTGCTTGAGATACAATGGTAAAGGCCTCTACTCTACTCAATGACTGGACCATCAGCTCAATGACCGAACTATTGCCTTCCATTGACTCACCCAGGAACCAGGGACCCAGCATTTGAAAGACAAAGACCCTACAGGGATCAGCCACCCCACTACTGCAACACAGGCAATTCAAACTTCACATCCTTGTCTGGAGTGCACATGCTGAGTACACCAGGGCTGACCTTTGCCAGGGCATGCCCCTGCCACTAGGGTCATAGAAGGTCTACCCCTGTAAAAAGCAGTAGTGAAGACAGACCCAGTGGGACACCTTCTCCACCTGGACCAGCACTACGCCACACCACCTATCTACCCAGAGGCCCTGCAGGTGACCCTGTCTGGACAACACTTTGCTGGAGAAGACCCCAACTGGCCATTGAGGATCAACTCACAGCCCAGGATAGGTAGCTATCACCCACCTTCCTTCCCCAAGCAAAGGACCTGGACTCTGTCCCTATACACCTTAACTTCAATCCCTCCACCAAGCCTTTTTCTCTCCTGCTACCATTGTATCAGGGGGCCATAGGAACCAATAACTCTGTGGGGCTGTGTAGTGTGTTGTCTGTTTAATAAACCTGTTATTTTGAAACCCTGAGTTGGGTTCTTGTCTTATTGACCTCCTGACCCTCCTCCTTGATTTCCTGGCTATCTCCCAGCTTTCTGCCTCTCACTTTCCTGGCTGTCTCCTCCTTGCCACTGGGCTTTTTCCCTTGTTTCCATGCTGGCACTAAGTGACCCTGAGTACTGCCAGGGTACATTTACTTCAAGTAACCCCAGCTCCCTCCAGTCTGCTGGTTCTAATCCCAGCCCTGGCAGCTTTCACTCTCTTATTTTCCCTTTCTCTCATCTTAACCCCCAGCCATCTCCCTTCTTCCCCTCCTTCTGGAAATCTTTGACCCTTGATTCCCC
>NW_017729032.1:56796341-56798011 GCF_001723915.1 Gavialis gangeticus | reverse complement strand
TACACAGGTCCCTTCTGACCCTAGAAACTATGAAACTATGTGCCTGAGTTGGCAGTGTGTGTATATGTACCTGGGGTGTGTGTATGTGCCAGGTGTGTGTATGCGCCTGGGGTGTGTGTATGTACCTAATTGATTTTTTGTGTATATCTGCAATTGTGTCACACTCTCCCATTTAACAGCGCAATTTTGAGATCCTGAGAGTTGGCTTGGCCCCATAGGACAACAGGTCAACCAAACCCTGACCTCCCTCGGCTGTAGGCAGATAGAGAACAGCTCCGGGGAGCCAATGTCGCCCGTCCCAGAAAAAGTCCACCAGTGGTCTTTGAAGCTGTTCAAGTAATTCCAGCGGGAGGTCCAACACAGCACACCAGTGCCCTAATGTTGCGGCTGCCAAATTGTTCACAATGAGGACCCACCCACAGTAGGAGCGGCTGGGCGAGCACCGCACCACTGCCGCAGATGCTTCTCCATTTTCACGCTGAAGCCTTCCCAATTCTGGGCTGGGAAGACTGATGGAGAAGAAACACTCCCAGAGCTTTAAGGCCCTCACGCTGCCAAGTGGGACCCCCGGGCAGGTCTGGGGTGGGGGATGATTGGTCCATGCACTGAGAAGTAGGGCTGCTCTTAGGCCAGTTAACACAAGCTGAGGAAGCACGTTCATAAGCAAGCTGACAGTCCACCAGTGACTGGACATCACTCTGGGTTCTAAAGAGAATGGTCAGATCATACGCATATGCAGCAGGCCACCAACCAAACCAGAGAACAATGGAAGAACAAGGCCAGTCAGGCACCATCATAGTGTGTGAAGCAGGGGCTCAATGCCAGAGTGCAGAGCATTCCTGAGGGGGGCATCCCTGGTGGACGCCCTTGTGAGCCAGGAATGGAGCACAGAGCACTCTGTTTAATTTCAAAAGATTAGAGATGTGTTGGTACAGTACCCAGAGGGCGGAGGTGAAGACCGATCCAAAACCAAAGGCCTCCAGGGTCTTAAAAAGGTAGTTGTGGCTAACCCTATCAAAGGTTTTCTCCTTGTCCAAGGAGATGAGCCCAACATTCAATCCAAAGAGGTCTGTGGCTGTCATCAGGTCATGAAGCAGGAACAGACTGTCCTGGATGGTCCTTCCCGGCACATAGTAGCTCTGTTTGGGACTGATGACTAAGGCAATGACAGTACACAATCAATTGGCTAATGCTTTGGCCAGAATCTTGTAGCTGACACACAGAAGGGATACCAGCCGCCAGTTCTTAATGCAGCCGAGGCCTCCTGTCTTTGGTAGCAGGGTGAGAATCACCTGGTGACAGCTGATAGGCAGGATTTTACCAGTGAGGCTCTCATGTGCAAGACCTAGGAGCTAAGGAGGGGCTAGAAGGTCTTATAAAACTTAGCAGGCAGCCTGTCGAGCCCTGGGACTTTGCCCGCGGTGAGGCTCCTCACTGCAACCATGAGTTCCTCCAGGGACAGCTCTCACTCAAGTTCATTGACCACCATTGGGCACAGCTTGGGAAGGCCGTTGTGTAAGCGCTTAGTGGACTCCAGGCAGACAGGTGCAGCTGCATACAGGTCTTGATAGAAGGCTACAGTGTGATGGTGGATTTTAACAGGATCCATGAGTATCCAGCCATCCAGAGTCTTGAGATGGTCAAAGATTTTCTCCAGGGCCCGTTACTTT
>NW_017729032.1:56783275-56791341 GCF_001723915.1 Gavialis gangeticus | reverse complement strand
CTTAATGCAGCCGAGGCCTCCTGTCTTTGGTAGCAGGGTGAGAATCACCTGGTGACAGCTGATAGGCAGGATTTTACCAGTGAGGCTCTCATGTGCAAGACCTAGGAGCTAAGGAGGGGCTAGAAGGTCTTATAAAACTTAGCAGGCAGCCTGTCGAGCCCTGGGACTTTGCCCGCGGTGAGGCTCCTCACTGCAACCATGAGTTCCTCCAGGGACAGCTCTCACTCAAGTTCATTGACCACCATTGGGCACAGCTTGGGAAGGCCGTTGTGTAAGCGCTTAGTGGACTCCAGGCAGACAGGTGCAGCTGCATACAGGTCTTGATAGAAGGCTACAGTGTGATGGTGGATTTTAACAGGATCCATGAGTATCCAGCCATCCAGAGTCTTGAGATGGTCAAAGATTTTCTCCAGGGCCCGTTACTTTTCCAAGTTGAAAAAGAACTGGGTTGGGGCATCAGCCTCTGCCAGCTCTTGGCAGTGAACACAAATCTTCACACCTTGAGCTGTGCCCTCCGCCAGCTCCCACAGGTGCTTCTTCTGAAGCTTAAGGCTCATAAATAGTCCTGTGTCTCTGCCAGCATCACATAGGGCTGCCTTGAGCTTTGCTACATCCTCTTCCAACATTCATTGCCAGCTGTGTGTATTGCTGACAGAAAGCTCTGATCTGTGCCTTAGCCACATCCCACCACTGCTTCCAAGAGGAAAAGGTCGTTCTCACAGTCTCCCATGTGCACCAGAAATAAGCAAAGCATTCACAGAAGTGAGTGCCTGGCAGCAAGTTGGTGTTAAAACACCAGTAGTGTGCCCGGGAACACATTCACAGCTCACAGCAAATAAGACTGTGATCTGAGAGTCTGGATGGAATAATGCAGCTGCCACGCAGGACCAGCAGGCAATGCTTGGCAACGTACAAGCAGTCAAGGAATGCCATGGTAATCCCAACAGTGGTTGCCTTTATCCAAGAGTACTGCCTTGCTTCAGTATGAAAATGGTCCCAGATGTTCACAAGGTCCCCTGCCTCCAAGGCGGTCCACAATCACTGGGCTGAGGACAGATGGGGTTCTGGCCCATTCTGGTAATGCTGTTCATTGACCATACAATTAAAGTCCCCTCCCAGGAGGAGAAGGTCATCATCATCAGCTGCACTCCTCAAAAAGTCAGCCAGGGTCTAAAAGAAGGCTGTCCATTGTCACCTGGCAGTGGGCACATAGATGTTAATTAGGAGAAGGCGATGTTGCGCTAATGTGATATGAGCAGTTAGCAGGTGGCCAGAGATGACCTGTTCAGTTATCACCAAATCAGGTGTCAGCTGCGGCAATAAGAGGATTGTGACTTCTGTGCTGAGAGAGGTTCCATGACTCAGAAACATATGGCCCTTCCAGGCAGCATGCCAGTCAGCTTGACTAGCTGCATCAGTATGAGTTTCTTGCAGAAAGGTGACATCCAGATTTTTTTTGGCACAGAAAATCAAAGAGTGCCGTCCACTTCACAGGGTCTCTGCAGCCATTAGTGTTAAGTGAACCAAAGGTTATGGCAGCCATGTGTGAAGGGTGTAGAAAAAGGGAACAGGAAAAGCCAAGGTAACAGAGGAATAGCAGAGAGGAGGAAGCATGCAGGACAGGGAAAAAAACAGTCCTACAGCTTGCCAGCCAGCACTGCTCACAACAAGCACCCAACATCACCCACAACCTTGCTTAGGCAAAAACTATACCGCTGCATCCCCATAGTGGAGTGCAGCACTACTGCTGCAGCCTTAGCAGACACCACAGACATCTTTGGATCTGGGAACCATTTCTGTATATGTTGTGCAAACCTCCGGTGGTGCTTCGTCAGGTCAAGAAACTTAATAAGGCTTTCAACCGAGTAACTGACACAGGTAACCTTAGGTATAGGTTCCACCTCCAGGGTGGGGTTGCTCCCTATTGAGAGGGGTACCTTAGCTGAATCAGAGGATGCCATCTCCTGAGGCAGGACTTCTGTTAACTCATCCACAAAGGCAGAGTCAAAATCCGACCCCAAGGAGAAGGTGCTGTACAAATCAGGCACTGAGAGCCACTGAGTCCCAGGAGGAGCACTTGCCCCCTCACCAGGGGGCATCAGCATCAGACCCTGTGGGAGCAGTGTCCTCCAAGCAGCCCTGGGGCAGGGGAACATAAGTCCCTGATCTCTTGGGTGGGGCGCTCTCGTGGGTCAGGCATTCTTGCTCCCAGAGGGTCCAACCCCCATATCAACTTCATCATCCTCAAGGAGCTGAGAGGTGGGGGGAGGGCTGTTAGACTCCACCACTACTTCCCCCACCCCCAGGTCACCCCCAAGGACCACAGGGTCTGGGGAGGATGCTGAGGAGGCAGGCAGAAAGGGCTGAGGCCTGCTCACGAACCTCATCTCCCCTTGAAGTGGTGGGGAGGTCTTGAGGGGATAACAAGGCCTTTTTAGATGACCTTATTTTGGGGGATTTGTCCTTCCCAGCTGGAGGTACTAAATTCACCCCTGAGTGGGGAGGAAAATGGAGGGCCGGGTTCACTGCTACAGAGCTAGCTGACTCAGATGAAACAGGGAGTAACTGGGAGGAGGGTCCTTCCCCACCACCCAATGGGGCTGCCTCACCAGAGCTGGATGAATCACCATCACGGACAGCCACAGGTGGCTCCACCATGGCCAGTTCTTCTTTGGGCACTGGGTAACCAGGTGGGACCTGCTACCACAGCGAAAACATGAGGTGTCCCCAGTTGGGAGGTAGACCTCGTACTGCTGCCCATCAGTCATGAAGGACACGGACTGAGGCAAACCCCAACCCTCTCTGTTAAGCAGCATGAACAGCTGCCTTTTAAAGGACAGGACATGCCAGAGCTCAGCGACCTTGCTGCCAAACAGCAGTCTATGGGCTGGCCCTGTAACCATTCCATAAGGGTGCAGGTGGTTAGTGAGGTCATCGTCCAAGAGAAATGGAGGCCTGCTCAAGGCTACCACATGAACAGTCAGTGTGTCTAGAGGCACTGCAAGGCAAAAATCACCCCTGACCAACACACCTGCTACCACAACTTCATTCACTAAAGTAGGGGAGCTGAGGAAAATGATGGGGACTGAACTCTCCCAGGAAGCATAGAGGACATGTTTGCAGCCTATGAGTGCCCCCACAGCAGCAGCACACTCCTCCACTCCAATGGAGGAAGAGGCATGAAGCCAAAAACCAAAGCTCCAGTCCAGAGGGGTTGACACCCCAGCAGTGAACTGCTGGGAGCTGCCTTCAGCCATTCTGGCAAAAAAAAGGGTTAACTCCGCAAGGAACCAGAGGGGATGGTGTGTGGGCAGCCCTCGGAGAGGGAGGGTGGGAGTGCAGGAAGGGAACAAAGAACCTGGAAACAAACAAACTAACCCCAGCAGAGAGGAGAAAGGTAAGCAATGGGCCAGACCAGGGAAGGAAAAACAATAACCAGCAGAAAAGCTGCAAGGAGAGGGAGGGAAGAAAAAAAACAACCTGAGGGAGGGGGAGGGAAGGGGCAGAGGATGACTGCAGGGGAAAGGGCTGAGAAAAGGGAGAAAAGGTAGGAAAAAAGTAATGAAAAGTGGAGGACTACAGTGGGAAAGGGGTCAGATTGTCTAGGGGAGAGAAAACAAAACAAGAGGACAAAGACTCACAAAACAGGGAGAAGCTTTCAGAGCGCTGAGCAAACAGTCCTGTCAGAGGCTATTTTGAAAGGAAGAAAGAAAGAAAAGCTCATTTACAGAGTCTCTAAAGCAAAAGGATGAATATAAATGTGCTGAAATTAATCTTGGTGTGGTGGGTCAGGACAGGACCCACCAAACCAAAATGTCTTGTGTGGGGCTACCTAAGCCATTTACACAGCCTCACTCAGAGTCTCTGATCTAATTTATTTATCTTCTCAGCCGTCTTTGTGAGGTAGGAAAGTACTAATGTTCGCATTTAATAGATGGGGAACTGAGATGCACAGAAACTGAGGCTTGGGTGAACAAAAGGCTTGACACTTGACATCTCTCTGGTCATGGTGCTTAGCTTTTAAGTACCTGGCTCCAGGATTGGCATTCACAAACCTAAGGGCCAGTTCCAAAAATTGACTTAAGTGCTAAAAAACCAACTTAAATGGAATTTAGACACCTAAGTGCAAAAGAGCAATCCACATCAGCCCTTCCTCATTGCTTAATCACCTGAATGGATTAAACCTCCAGGCCCTAAGGTGAAGTAGCCTCCAGTTCCTTCTAAGGGGGTTAGAAGGAGCTCTAACCACCTTATGATCCACTGTAACCTCCAGATGTTTTTGGCAGTATTGCAGCTTAGCCAGTCATTCCCCATTCTGTATTTATGCATGTGGTTGTCTCATCCTAAATGCAGGATCTTGCTTCTTAATTCTTTTGTAATAGAAGAGTATTTGCACAATCCAAATGGACTTTATTTGCATAGCACTAAAAAATCAGTGCTTCAACAAAAAGCAAGGCCTATATAAGTATCCAAGTTATGAATTTCTTACCAAGCTTCCTACTTTCTTCCTGTGGTGAAAAAATACAGTAAAAGTGGACAAAAGCCCATGTGAGATTAATTTTTGTAGGGGAGGTATTTCTAAGCTAGAAATTCTAGATAGCTCTTTGTTTTTAGGCCTCTGAGTCCATTCAGCTGAGTTGTTAGAAAGGGTCAATTAGATGAGGCCTGGTTGCTAATAAAGGAGTATTCCTTCTCTCTCATAGCTGGGTCAGCCTTAACTGGGGCTTCCCAAGCTGAATGGCATAGAGTAGCCAATACATGTACTTGCTCTCTTGACTGACACTTAAACTAACAAAGAGTCAGAGTTTATTAGCACTTCTTAGCCTCGTCAAGAATAGCCATGGAGGCTACTGGGAGACTGGTCAAGACTTTAGCATCACAGCGCAGTGACAATACAGTAATTCATAAACTAAATGAAGTTGCCTAATTCACTAAATGGTATCAATACGTTTAAAACGGAAACTACAGCATAATTATGATTTTGGTTGTTTATATGTATGGCCACAATCTGTAGCAACACCTTGGGTCTTCAGCTAGATCTCTTGAGAACAGATGTTTTTTGTACAAAAGAAACTGCCCAAGAAGGAAAGAGATTTTTCCAGTAGTTTTCCGTATTTAAAAATATATTCTAGATTTTGATCTAGGACTTTTCATGTTAATCAGCAGCCTTTTCAGACAAGAGTATGTAAAGACCCTGTGAAATAAGGGGAAGGGAGAAGCTGTTTCCCACATTTCTGTAGCAGAAAATCTAATGTATTGCAAGGAGGCCATCTGCAGGGGTCTTTTTAAACTACGCTGACTAGCTCAGCACAACATGTCATTGCCTTTGATATCCCTTCCCAGCTGGGAAGATCTAAAAGATTCTTGCTCAAAATAAGCTATGGTTCAATTCAGAAACAAATGTTTTAGTTATTTTGTAGATTATACACATCTATGATTCAGTGCAAACAACAAAAATGGTGTGTACTTTTCTTGTGAATCAACTCTGCTTATTTTCTAGACAAAGCACCCAAAGATTCTAAACCATAACACAACTTGGAGAGAACCAATTGTCTCTCAAGTAGTACAGATTTGTGAGAGGAGAAGAAACATAATTAAGTATTCACTTGAGAGAAGCTGGGATTTTTTCCCCTATAAATGTACAATGTGTGCTACAATGAGATCAGCTAATGACAGTGTGTTACTTTTGATAAGTGCCTTTTTCCTAGGAAAGAAGAAACACTTTGTGTAGCATGAAGAACAGCATAAATTTTACAATCTCTCTCAGGAAAGAATACAAAAAAAAGCATCTCCAAAGAAGAGCAGGCATCTCACAACAGCAACAACAATCACCTTTGCCATGGAGAAAAAACAAAGGCAAAGCAAATTCACTAACATTCACAGCTGCCCAAGGAACTTGTCTGAAATGAAATATTTTCCAGCTCTGATGGCTGACAGATCAGAAGGAAAGTGATGATCAAAAGTGATAAAAACAAACTGCTACTGTACGACATTGCTTGTTTGGCTGTGTCAAACAATGAGTTTAAGGCATTTACTGTTTTTATTAACTTTTAGATTATGTTTTATGGGAAAACAGCCTACTTGATATTTTCATGGATATTTATTTACACATTGGTTTGGAATGGTAAATAGAAACTGTTGCTAATTCATTTTCCCATTCAGCAAGACCACAAATAACTGGTGAAATTAACAGTATACATCTTCCTCGAATGTAAATCAGCACAGCTCTAACTCCAACAGGTACAAGAGTTTACATCAGCTAAGGATCTGGCCTAGTACATTTCCAGAAAAATGTGGCAATTTCTGCTGCATTTTTAGGATGGTTCTAAATGGGATTCAAACAACATTGCAGAGAAAGGAAAAATGGTTTATGAGTCAAAGTAATTAAATGATGTCGTTAGGGATTTCAGTCAAGTGAACCCTGTCCTGCTGGGCTAAATAGAGCCCTTTCAATAAAAATCCTGTACAGAACAGACTGAGTGGATAGTAATGGACGCAAAATTGCATCAAATAAGTGTTCCTAACCTGAATCCGCAGGAGCAAAATATGCTAAGTAAATCACTTCAGCTTGAGGAAATCAAAGCAGATGAAACATGACAAGCACCTGTATCCGGATGCATTTTTGGAAAGAATTTTATAACTCTAAAATAGTTACTGAGAAGTTTAGTACCAGAAAATCTGTCTTACTGCATAGCAAGCGATAGGAGTTAAAACCTCCCACCAAACTCATGTTAAAGGCTGCCCCTGGTCAACCCAGCTGTAAATGGGTACCTTGCTCATTTGGACTGAGGAGCCAAAGCCAGTCTTATGCTGCTGTCACCTCTCCCTTGTGCACCACTGGCTCAAGAAGCTGGTGTGACTTAACAAATCTACCCTGATGGGCCTTCTGGGACTCAGTGGAACCTTGAATGTGAAACTTCCCTAGCACCAGTGAATGAATGAATGGGACTGAGTGAATGAAGTGTACTTCCTTCACTGGGTGCGCCTCATTTTCCCCAAGGCACAGAAGCTGTGCAAACCCCCAAAACCCTGTTTTGTTCTTCTTGTACTTTCAATTGACCCCCATAAATCTGTGGTGGGTTGCTCATGAGATCTGAACTTTTACCTTCTTAAATAAGCCCTCCTGATCTGGTTAGAGAATTTCTGTTCCTGATGTGTTAACAGTTTAATCAAAATTGAAAGCTTTTTGAGTTAGTGAATCCCTTTGCTATACAGCTGCACATTGCCCAATACAAAAGGAGTCAGATTCCCTGACTTGGGTTCAGATGCGTTACTTTACTAGAAATTAGTGGTAATTGTAGTAGCAATTTTAACTAATCAATTACTAATACATTATTTACAATTGTAAGGAAGAGAGAGAGTTGGCGGGCCCCGCGTCTCCACGCCCATGCAGAGCCCCGCTAATCACCCGCCCACTGGCGCCAGTGGCGGGGGGGAACTTACCTTCCCCAGGTGTGCGGGGAGAGGAGGGGTTGGTACCCATGGGACCGGCATAAAAGAGAGGCTGAGGATGGCCGGAGGGAGGGGCGCAGAACTGGAAGCAGGCAGCGGAGAGCCTGAAGTTCGGCGGAGCTCGTGGCAGTGGATGCGAGCGGCCCTCCAGCGCGGTAGGGCCCTTTGGCAGAAGGGCAAGCCCCAGCAGGGCCTGGGAGCCCAGGCAGATGGACTGAGGGAGATTAGACGGTCATACTGGCCGATTAGGAGCGGCTGTAGCCCAGCGGGAGCTGGGTACCGCATTGACTCTAGTATAAGGGCACCTGTCAGCTGTGTGTACCATAGCCCTTGTAATAGGGGCGTAACAGCCATCGGCAGCCCTAACTGTAAATTGAGGGACCTGACAAACCCTAACAGAACTCACTGGAAGCTAGGGAGGGATTAGACCCCTCGGCAGACAGGGAGCGCTGGAACTGATCGGCTGAAGACTGAAGGTGTCCCTTCACACGCAAGGAACCCTGGCCGTAGTATTTTTTTTTTTGTATTTACCCGCATGTTTTCCTTTTGGACAATCTGAGTGGCGGAGCCGTATAGGCGACCACCTTCCGGTGGACCGGGCGAGGGTGTAGGGG
>NW_017729032.1:56777764-56778275 GCF_001723915.1 Gavialis gangeticus | reverse complement strand
CGCATGTTTTCCTTTTGGACAATCTGAGTGGCGGAGCCGTATAGGCGACCACCTTCCGGTGGACCGGGCAAGGGTGTAGGGGTGGCAGAGCCCTCAGCAGCGCAGGACCCGTGGACCCCAGGGAGTCTCGTTATTGGATGACACCCACTGGATCATCTGAATCTACCCTAGTATCAGCAAAGTCATGGCAGGAGAGGCAACTGCGTGGAAATGCCCTTCACCCAGTGAACGGACCCTCGGTGACCAGTAAGCGGCCCCGCCGCAGGGAGGCAGTAGAGGTTAAGAGTTCTCGCCCCCTGACAACAATGATTTATTAATTGTAAAGGAGAAGAAGAAACACTTAATTTTTAGATTCTTTTTCTCATTCATTTTTGTAGCCACCATTTATTACAGGCAACTCAATAATTGAGTTTCATTATTGACTCCAAGATGAACATGGGCCGACAATGCGAGGTCACGGTTGGCAGGGCTAACCGGACTTTGTCGTGCATCCACAGGTGCATCTCAAGTA
>NW_017729032.1:56776289-56776993 GCF_001723915.1 Gavialis gangeticus | reverse complement strand
TGGCTGGACTCATTTGAGTCCAGTCTTTTCTCCCACCCAGGCGGGGGGGCGGACTTGAAGATCTACAAGGTCCCTTCCGACCCTACTTCTATGATTCTATGATGCTGATACATGAGATGCAGGAGGCTGCTGGAGTGCAACAATTGCCACACTCCAGCAGACTCAGTTGAGTCTGCTCTGATGCTCTAGAATTCCAGTGCATCAGAGCAGCCTTTGCACTCGTGTATAGGTACCCTCCAATATGAGGTACTAAATAAATGCACATTAGGCTGTGCTGATGCGCAGTAGTGCAAGTGCAAACTTTTTAAGTGATGCTTAATGCACAGTAGCCTGTTCTACTGTGCATTAGCATGGTTTTTTGTGTGCCACTTTAATGTGCAGTAGAATAGGCTACTGTACATTAAAACACATGTGTAGGCACACCCCCTGGCACTTTATAGAGTCTTCTCTGAATTGCATCTAGCTTGTAGTTTAGTTATTAGAGCACTGGGTTAAGAAGCTGAAGAGTTGGGGGTTCACTCCTTTGGAAGCTGGCACAAATCTATGTTAAAGAAAATTCTTCCACATCACCAATTCTCAAACCCTACTTTAATTTATGGGCACTTCAACCATATAATCAAAATGTATCCAAATGCTTTTATTAATTAATTATAATTGTTTATTAAACATGTTTTAATGTGCATTTACCATAGCTATGTCATCAT
>NW_017729032.1:56773218-56776131 GCF_001723915.1 Gavialis gangeticus | reverse complement strand
AACTTCCAAGGGAAGTGGTGCTGGCCCCTACCCTGGGGGTCTTTAAGAAGAGGCTGGATGCCCACCTAGCTGGACTCGTTTGAGTCCCATTTCTCTTTTTGGGGTTTTTGTTGTTCTCCCGCCCTGGCGGGGGGTCGGGCTAGAAGATCTACTAGGTCCCTTCCGACCCTTAATCTAATCTATATTTTTTTTCTATATCATCATACAACAAGACAATTAGATAGTTTTATGGTGCTAATGGCAAATTATCTAAGAGTATATATTTCCTAACAGAATTCTGTCAAAAATGTATTTCTCCTGAGAGCAAAGTGGAATATATGAAACTATAGACCAGAGATGTCCACACACAGCTGAATTTGCAAGTCTAACATCTCATTGACCTCGATCTTGAAATCACTATTGACTGTTAGAGATCAAACAGATGTAGACTAGGAGTTTATGGTAAGCATTAATCACATAGCACTGCACTATCTTGAATTAAATCTAGGTTTTTAAATTCCTGGGAAAAACTACAAGCACTGAACCCAGTTCAGAATGTGTCAAGAGGTTCATAACTAAGTAGGTGGCATGTTGCATATTTATCACATGATTAACTTGTTAGTTGCACAATAAATGTAATGTTTGCCAGAGGCCATGGTGTCAACCACAAATTTCAAACTATGCTTAGCTCAGACATGAAATTATTTCAAGCTCTTTCAATCTGTTTCCAAGTAAATGAGTGACACTTCTTGTAAGATGTCTTTACCATGTTGGCAAAAGCAATAAGAGAAAAATTGACTTTCACAATGCTAACCCAGAAAGACATTCAGCTCTTTATTTCAAGCCCAAAGAATGACTGAAACAGGCCTTGGTGGGCTCTTCTACATGAGATGCTTAATGTGCATTAAACTAATCCTACTGTGCATTAGCACAACTGGCAAAAACTGTGCTAATGCTCAGTTGACTTAGTCAAATGCTCAGTAACTTCATGTAAAAAACATTCATCTACACTAATCCACAGTAGCACCAATTACAGAGCATTAAGTTAGTACCTGTTATTATAGGTACTAAACTTAACATGTCATTATCACAGTGTATTAATTAGGGGTGCACTGATAGAGATTTTGGGGACCAACACTGATAGCCGATACAGCTGCATGTAGCTGGTAAATCCATTGTGGTGGAAGGGGTGTGAAGGGCAAATCAATCCCCCCGTGGTGAAGGAGAGGGCAGGGGCAGTCACTGCCTAGCTGGAGTGGGGCGGGGCGAGGCAGAGCACAAGACGGAGCCATGGCTTATCAGGGGGGCTGCTCCCTCTGCTGCTTGCACTCTGGGAGGGCACAGGGTAAGGTGTACCCCTGGATCTGCACAGGGACGGAGCGGGTGGGCGGGCTGCAGCTGCAGGCTGGAGCCAGGACTGCTCTGGGCTCTTCTGAGCAAAGACTGCGCACACACAAGCATTTATCGGCCAAATTATTGGCCACATCAGGCCAATTTCCAATACAGTCAATTTTCTTTATATTAGTACTGATCCAATATCAGACCAATGTGTCAGTGCACCTCTAGCATGAATGAATGTGTAGATACACCCAGGCAATTCTTATCTCACATAAATTAAAGCAACGACTGAGATGTGTGACTATAAATCAGTGTTAGATCAAGATTTTGACTACTGTTTTCAAAATCAGATTTCTGTGATACATATATCTGACAGAACCCTGGCAAGAATTAGAGTACTGTGTTGGAAGAAAGACAATGAAAGGGGAAGGCACTGGAAAAAGGCTAGAGCACTATTGCATAGGTTTATTCCTTTACAAATTATCTAAGAGACAAAAAGAAAACTGAGACATTGATTGTATCTTCCTTGACAAGTCACTGTTCTCAAAGTGTGGTTACATTCTGAGAAAGTTATCCTAAAATTAATATTACGGGCTTCTGTATTTAATGTTTCAGTGAGTTCCTGGCCAAGTATGTTCAAATAATTTGAAAAAATACATATTTTTCTAGCAACCAGCATTGCAAGCAACTATAGAGAGTACGCTGTGGTGTAAGTCAAGCTAGACTCTCTCTTATTCACAGATCATAACTAGAAATAAAAATATGAGGCTGGAAGGAACTGAAGAATGTTGCTATTGATGCCTGAGCCTATATAGGCCCCAGATCTCACTCCCAGAGGCACCGTGGTTCCTCTGTGTTAACAAGAATAAAAAAACCCTTAATTTTATCCTCCAGGAAACCCAATATGAAGCTGACGGGTTTCTTCAAAACCTCAACAATGGACTACATCCTCAGCTGGTGTAAATCAGTGCAGTTCTATTTACTTTATGCCATTTCTCCCTATCTGACTATCTGGTACAATAACATAAGGTCATTCCTTTCTAATAAGGCTGGAAGAATGACAAATTGTATTGTTTTGTTTATCTTTTCTCTGGAAAGAATTCCAGGAGTGCACTGACAGGCAAACTTATAAAACCTTAGGTAGGTCTACTGAGTTCTAAGGTGTATGTTACCATAAATGCACCTTAAAGGACATAAAAACTATGGTGTCTGAATTTGAAGAATAAATTGTACATGGGCTATGCATTTTACATGCATCTATATAGTGTGGGTTGGGATTGGGCTCAGGGGGCACGTTAGGTTGCCTACTGAGAGAACAGGAGACTATTCATCTCTGTAGATAGATTTAGATCACACTCCATAGCAGGACACACAACATTCAGGTGGAAAAGATTTAGAAGTACTTTAGGATTTGACCCTTACTATCAGTGAAAGTCCAAGACTGCTAAACTATGGACTGACTTGATTACCTGATTACATGTACCTTCAGCCAAAGAGGAGTGCTCCATTGTTGTGAAATTTTCAAGATGCTTTGCCCTGCCCCTCAACATGACCTATCTTACCTGAGTTCAGCTCTAGCCTGATGTTCGTCATCCA
>NW_017729032.1:56767115-56768218 GCF_001723915.1 Gavialis gangeticus | reverse complement strand
GCCCCTCAACATGACCTATCTTACCTGAGTTCAGCTCTAGCCTGATGTTCATCATCCATGAGCTGATCCAAGCACTGGACCACCTTTGCTGTGATCATATGTGGTGTGGAGCAGGTAGAGCTCCGTGCTATTGACATACTGAGGGCACCTGAGACTTGTTGGCTGAGGGTGAGTCTATATGTGCCCCCAAGTGCACAGTAACCACTGTTATTGTGCAGTTACGATAATGCAAAGGTTGTTTCTGATCCTACTGCACAGTAACAATGAGTTACTATGCAACAGCATCAGCATCATGGTTTGTGTCCACCAACACTGTCACTGTAGCAACAAGCTATGTCACGATAGATCATTGTTATGGTAATGTAAAGTCTCATGTATACGTGCCTTGAATGGTTCACCTAGTGACTACATATAGTTATGTAAAAGAACCAGATGAAGAGAACTTCTCTTTGTGGAATTCTACAGATCCAGGGTAGTGGAGTCTAGTAGTGGAGGTGCCACTTGTTATCACAGCTCATTGAGTTCATTCCTCCAGGGTGGACTCCAGCCATTTTAGTGCACTCCTCTGGACCCTGGCCTCCAGGACATGAGACAGCAAAATGCCATGCTCATGTCCACTCATCTCTGCTCAGTGCCTTGAAGGCAGTGTCTTTTCACGTCCTGACCTAAATCTCAATTGTACTGGACTGAAATATTGGCTTCAGTTAGATGAGATTGTAATTGGCCTTTGGCTAGCTTTTCTACTCAGAAATGGAAAGTTGACCACTTGAACTGACATCCAAGGTGGGATTTCTCTGTTGGCTGGATGGTTAATGGAGTTTAAGGGTAGGCATCAAGGTAGGGTTTTGTTTTGTTGATGTTGTTTATTTATTTGTTTTAGTGTCGGTGTTTTCATAGTTTCATAGTTTCATAGATTTAGGGTCGGAAGGGACCTAGTAGATCTTCTAGCCCGACCCCCCGCCAGGGCGGGAGAACAACAAAACCCCAAAACAAGAAACGGGACTCAAATGAGTCCAGCCAGGTAGGCATCCAGCCTCTTCTTAAAGACCCCCAGGGTAGGGGCCAGCACCACTTCCCTTGGAAGTTGGTTCCAGCTCCTAGCC
>NW_017729032.1:56758204-56766248 GCF_001723915.1 Gavialis gangeticus | reverse complement strand
AGTCCGGCTTCTATCACAGCAGGGAAGTCCCGGTCCCTGCACAAGAAAACGGAGGTGAAGAATTGGTTAAAGAGGTCCGCTTTCTCCTCTGACGCAACCACCAGATTGCCCAGCGTATCCTGCAGGGGTCCCACATTACCCGGCGCCTTCTTCATCCTCCCAATATATTTTATATTGTGTTTTTATATTATGTTTTATTGTTTTAGAAGAATTTTCACTTTTAGGAAGAGTTATGGCAGCCTTTAAAATTATTGAATAAATCTGAGTTGAGGAACTTCCTCTTGATATGAAACCAAATTGTTAAAAATCTATTTTCAGACTAGAATTTCTGTTCCTATCTGATAACCCATGTACAATCCAGGTGACATAAAATGGATGGAAAACAAGAATGGAATGTTCTAGGTCAATGGTTTTCAACCTGCATTCCATGGACCCCTGGGGGCCTATAGACTGTTTATGGGGTCCACGAAAGATGACTACAACCAATCAAAAGTATGTGAATATCCGAATTTATGATCCAAAGGGGTCTGTCAATACCTCCATTAAAAATTTTTTTAGGGATCTGCACATGAAAAAGGTTGAAAAACACTGTTCTAGGTTCTCAAGCTTCTATCTAGATGTGCTTATAGAAATGTAATTTATCTTATACAGAATAGGAGAAAGATCATTTAAAGGGACTCTACTGCTTTCAAATCAACATGTATCATCTCACTACTTCCTGAAGCTTCACAGTACTTGATTAGTCATGGGAGATTTTTGATATTTTTAGTTTGTCTGTTATATTTTGGTGATGTTTAGTTTGGTTTTCATTACCCCTTGTGCCCGCCTGGCCTCAAACATCCGGTCACAGGTGACTCTGGCCTGGATGTTCGGTGGTGTGTGCCTTACCATCCCTTGTGGTCCGTCGAGAAGGTGTTTGATTCCAAAGTGATATGCCCCAATCTTGCCTGCCACGACTTTTAATCTTATTTCAGTGGAGGGTCCAATCCCTTGGGATCTCCCAATGGCAGAACGTTTATCTGGCGATCTTCTGTGAGGCTCCACCTCCCCTCTACCTCACCCTTACACCAAGCCTTGACAGGTCATGGCTGTCCTCCCTGCCAGGTTCCCGACTGTTGAGCCCCTGATTACTTTCGCCGGGGGGTGGCCCTCCTTGCTAAAGTGTAAGCAGCCTGTGATATCCTACCCAGGTTACTAGGCCACATCCCTTTCCTTAAGACTAGCAACCACCCCGGGGTTTAAGTAACAATAAGGCTCCACCAGAGCTCTGACCCTCAGCCCCTCCAAAAGGGGGAAACATAAAATACAAAGAAAACCACTGATACACTCAGAAGTACCCAACTGTCTCCTTGCCAGGCCCCCTCTGCCTAGTTGCTGACCACCTGCCCCTTAACACTATGGGTCTACGTTAGGCCCTATATGTGGCCGGGGTAGCCTGCGGACTCCACCACAATTCTTCTCCCTCATCACCCAGCCTTTGTTTCTTTGGGGCCACCTGTGGTCCTCCGGTGGGTGCCTGTCCCCTCGTCACCTGCTGGACTGGTGCCATGCTGCTGATGGCCGTGCTTCACAGTCCCTCATGCTGCCTTGGCCTCCCGTCTCCCACCTGGAGCACCTCTCTGGCTTTCCCAGTGCCCTCGATGGTCCCACCTGGCCTGGAGCTGGGAGATGTGTCAGCCTTTCCAGCCCCTCTGCTCTTATGCACAGGTTCCCAGTCATAGAGAGCCACCTCTGGTTCTCAGCTCCTCTCACTGCAGCCAGCAGTTTCTGTCTTGCAACGTGCACTGAAGAGTTCTTTCCCGCCGGGGGAAGCAGCCTCCAGCTCCTCTCACTCCCATAGGAGCTTTAGAGAGATTCCTCCTGCTGGTGCTTTTGCCAGCATCAATCCCCATCCTTCCTCTTTGCCAGCGGCCCATTTTATTTCCGTGGGCCAGCGATCACCACTGACATCACCGGCTAGCCGCAGCTGTATAAAGGCGTGGCTGATGATTCTCGCGGGTTCCTCTCCGGATTCCAGTTTTGCCGTGGGTCCCGCTGCGGGTAAGTATTTTCCTTTTACCCATGTTTTTTTTTTCCATTTCCCTCTGTGGGTTCCTGTCCGTGGGGCTCCCCCCTGGTATTTTGGGGTCCTCCCTTCTCTTTTTCCCTGTGACACCCCTCTACAAGTTATATATTTTTATTTTTACAATGGAGTAGAATCACAGAAGAAGAAGGAGAGGTGAAAAAGAATAATGCTTCTGGAGGGAGAGGGAGACAATCCTAGAGGAAAAATCACATGGAATTGCTCTCATATGTCTGAGCTGCTGTCTAGACAAAAAATGTGATAAGTTATCAGCAGCCCATTAATTTAACATATGGCGTTTACAGAGTCATATGCAAGCAATTAATTTGTTTTATATTTGTACCTGGCATGGTTTACTAGCATTATAAGCCAATAGCCGTCGATGTACTTCAAGCTTGCAAATAGGCTTTACTCTTTTTTTAAATAACTCATCTGTTTTTCCCCCTTTTCTGCTTTCAGTTATTTTTTTTGCCTCGTGAAAGAGAGGTCTTCCTAAATGGTTTCTTATACTTAACTTAGGGCTAGGTACAATTTAAGAAGCTATAGCTCAAATCTGCCTTAGACAAGGACACAAAACTCCTTGAACTCTAAAACTGCAAGATACTTTCCCAGATAACTCAACTCAACTTTGACTTCAGAGGTTTTTTGACTGAAAACAGACCAGTGGGCAGGATTCATAGGGACATAGAACTTAAAGGGGCCTCTTGGGTCATCAGGTCTAGTCTCCTGCATTTACAGGTAATAATTTATCCAGAGAGTCCTAAAAATTATCCAACCTAACCACTCACATATCCAACAGCCAAATAATAACACTGTACAACACTTCACAGGAAGATAGCAAGGAAAATAAGAGGGCTGCTAACTTCTCTGCCATTGCAGTGGTAGGGCATTATTAGGTTAATATATGATGATAGGAAAAGGACCATGCCCAAGCTATACAAGAAGGCAAATCACCCCACAGTCTTTGCTAATTTGACCTAGCAGAAAAATTCCTTCCTGCGTCCAAATCTAATGACTGATTTAGCACTGAGGGGAAGACAAATACCCTCATCCTGGTAACTTGGAGGTATTTACATTCTAGCAAGAGCACCAGTGAGCCTGAATTAAATCTTCCACTTCTTGTTTTGTCGGCACCCAATACTTAGCAGAAAGGAGGAAAAAACAAAACAGAAACCAATAAAGCATTCGTGGCTCATACTGACACTAAGAGAAAACCTAAACATAGGGTTACCAGACATCTCCCATGTGGAGATAGTTAAATTTCAGTTCTCATGCAGGTATAACAAATATCTGAATCCAAATGTCACATCCATGGATTACAAATCCATGAACACTCTTGTCCTATCATGCTAGCCATTCCATAAACTTGTTAAGTGCCATCTTGAAATAACTCATAATTTTTACCTGCACCATTTTGTTTGAAAAAATAAAACATCACTCCTCCAGTCATTAAAAACCTTCTTATAATTTGGAGTCTAAATTTGTTCTTGAGCCAGTACTGTTCTTGAACTTAAATTACTTGTTCTCATTTCTGATAGTCACACTGTTGTAAAGAAATAAGAAAAAAAACCTCCAAGTTCATAGAGAGGGGAAACTCACTGACACAGAGGGAAGTAGACCATCTCCTGACAAAAACAAATACAACACCAAGACATGGCAGGAGAGAATTGGGTAATCAAGGCTGAGCACAAAGACTGGGTGAACTCATGTCCCCACACCACAGTCTCATCAGGTGCAGGACCAGTGGGCCCTACGACCCTATCCTATACTGTGCTGACACCTATTAATATATTGATTGTGTAATCATGTCCCCATTCTACTTTCATTATTTCTAAGTAAAACAGGCCAAACTCATTTAATCTCATCACATAAAATAGGTTATTCATTCCCTAGTTCCTAACTGGTGTTAATAACTAGTATAACCAGAAGAAATGGGTATAAATTAGATACAAACCAATTAAGGCACAGAATCAAAGAAGCTAGTAGAGATAGAAAAGACTTTGGTTTTTTTCTGAAAAATGATCTAGGTTCTATTTCTGGCTTTCCCAAGAACTCTTTTTGACCTTGAAAAATCACATGTGCCAAAATTCTCAAATTTGGGAGCCTTGAATTAGGTACCTAAGTTTATACATAGACACTTAAAATTGTAGCTTTGTTTGCAAAGGGAAGCTGAATATCTCCCATTAACGTCCATGACTTCAACCAGAGTTGCATATGCAAACTATTTTTCGAAAACAATTATATATTTAAATACCAGTTTGAGTTAGACATCGAAATGTGTCCTTAATTTCTGCATAACTCAGTTTTAATATTACAGTAAAATCCCTGTTATCCAGCATTCTACTAGCCGGAACTCTATTAACCAGTGCCGTACAACAGCTGTACCATCATTACACCACTGCCATCCACCACCTCATGCCGTCACCACCTCTGCCACCATGTGCAAGCCACATGCAACCACCCCACGCTGCCACTGCCATCCACCACCCCATACCACCACTGCTGCTGCATGCAATCCCCATCCCCTCCAGTATTTTAGATATCTGGAATTTTTACATAACTGGAACCCAACGTTCCTCACTCATGTCCCAGATAACACAGTTTTTACTGTATTCTCCTATACTGTCTCACGGACTGTGAATATAAAAGATGACAAAGAAGATCAAAGCCGTACTAGTGTATGTTTTTTTCTTCTCTGTATACATTTTTCAATGCTTTATATGCTACATTTTTTAAAGTCTTCAGCAGTATGGTAGTTTAGATGCCTAATATAAAAGCTTAATTTAGGAACCTTTTATAAAAAGTTAAAAAATTCATTTCTATTATCTGGGCAAACCCAGACTAGCTGATGTCATACTAAAAGAGACAAATGATAATTTTATAATTAGGAATCAATTTACTTAGTCTTCTAGAGAATCCTATTTTACTGAACATATGGTTTTATGTTCAGAAAAAATGACATCTGGATTGACCTTGGCATTTAACTAACAATGAGCCACTCTTATGCAAATAATTGTTCACTCCCACTTTCCTTCCTCACTTGACTGTCTTCTCCATTTCACAAAAGAGGCTGCAGTCTGACTAAATGCTGATCATCCTGAGTGACCTGTATTTTTTCAGCTGCAAACCAGCAAATGAAGCTAGAATCTGGAGCTAAAATGTTTTCTGTCTTTTAACAAGGTTTATTACATAGGCAGATAAATATTATAAAAATTCAGACATATGCTTTTACTAGTTGGAATTATATTCAAGGTCAAACAGTACAAAAGAAATCGTGAGGAAAAACGAATACGCAACCAGGATGACTCAGACTGCTTCAAAAAGGTCTGGACAGTCATCAAATCATAGTATTCCCACCGGTAAATATTTTATTGTATACTCCTCCTTTGCTTATCATAATAAAGTCAGACTATCACATCTACGGACCACATTCATTTCTTACCCAGAAACCATATTCCTAGAATTTGTTAGAATTTTAATGCAACTAGCTGCAGTTGTCATCTGTAGTAAGTCTACATGAACTTAGTGAACTACTCTTCTTTATTTGTTATCATAAAAATAATACAGTATAAATTAACAACGAATCCTGAGGTCACACCATGGAAAGATTAGAATCCTGTAGAGATGACCAAAATAGGGTGATTTTAGATTCAATGGCCAGAGCAAGATCTAATGCCACTAGGATTGATTTTCCTCATTTATTTGTAAAGAACTGGAAATGTAATGCTTGGGAGACATCCCACCATACAGGGACTTACCTCAAATCAAGTGAGGAAAAGAGTCAGCTCCAGAGAGAAGACACCATTCCTAAAGCCTGCAGTTCTGGTTCTTCTGAAAATAGGCTAATATCATCTGTTAATAAGAATTAGATTACATAGTATTTTGCCACAGCTCTCTAGAGTTATTAACTAGTTAATTAACATTATTTTTGTTAAAATAGCTGCTAGAATCCCAGATTAGTTATGGGTCCCACCATGAAAGGTCTTATACAATTACAAAGTAGAGTAAGACCCAAAGAGCTTGAAGCTCTTTGACTGGTCACCCAGGAGCTTCTACTTAGGCATTACAATATCTAAAAAAATACGAACCCAGACAAGGTTCTTAATTTGTAATACAGGCAACTGAGGGATCTAAGTACCCTGGCTCCAGATATAAAGAGTGGAGAGAGTTAAGCTCTCTCCCAGCATGACTAGGAATGGATGCTCTCAGGCTACCTTGACTACTTGCTTGTGCCAACCCAGAAATGTGGCAGCAAAGCTGCTCCCAGGGCTTTCCTTGGTCTGCTCTAAAGATCCCCAGAAGCCGTGTTCTTAGGAGCAGCTATAGAAGGACATTCTCAAAGCAGTTTCACCACTGCATCTCTGGGCCTAAGACTTGCAAGCAGTGGCAGTTTAGCAGGGCGTGCTTGAGTGGGTCTCTCCCCCATCTCTCTCGTCCCATGTCTCAGATTTTTTGATGCCCAGTTTCCAAGATGCCGTGGAAGGTTCCACCACTGAGCCTGTTCTATAGCGCACTGGTTCAAACTGTCTTCTACTCAGAACAATATTCAGTAATACATCCTTCAAAGTGGGTAATAAGCAGATGTGACTGGATGAATTGTGAATGCTGCACCTTCAAAAACCTAATCAAATCATTTTAGGGACACTGAGAAAATACCATAGTCAATATAATAATAATTAGCAAAGTTTTAATTGTCGCAAATGAAAATGTAGTGAAAAAACTGCTCTTTATGCATAAGATGATAACATCGTTCCCCATAACAGTGTCTTTTGATAGTATCAGACCTTAGTAATTCTTTAATATAGTCATTTTTCTTGTTAATTGCCCCAACAGCTTCATCAATTATGCTCAATTGGGGTTCTAAAAGAACATTCATGTGTCACTGCCTTGCATACTTAGCTTGTTGGAAATGTCTGTTATTTCCAGTCTAGTTTTTTAAGTGCAATTATCTAACTATTTCCATATGTCAGTGACTTCATTCTAGTGAGCACAGAAAAAGGCAGGTGATGCCAAAGCAGATTGTTAAGCTTCTTCCATAGCAATATTTACACAAAGCCAATAAGTAAGCACTACAAAAGAATTATCAGGAATCCATAATACAAAACAGCTGTATGGTTCCACAGTTCAGATTAATGAAGTGCAGCTACTTTCTCAAACTATATTGCTTAAAACTAAACTTAACCCTGAAAGAAATAGCCTGCTCACAAGTGATCCAAATGTAGCTAATGAGAGCTTCAGACCTCTCAGACCTTTCATCCCAAGTATACTGCTGTTTAACAAGCAGGTAAATACGAGTGTAGAACTACCCCAGCCCTTATTCTAACCAGGAAACAAACTCCTGCAGAAACTGGAGCCAACATTACTATAGAACCGATGTGGTATCCTGCTGAGTAGAGATCATTAATTCATAAAAAAAACACATTAGGCCATGTTCTCAGCTGCTGTAAACCAGCATGATTCCACTGACTTCAATGAAGTGTCAATTTATACCAGGTGAAGATCTGACCTTACTACATTTTATTCTTTGATGTAAGTATAAGTAGAGGAAGAGGGAGAGCCTATAGAATCATAAGAGCCCAAAAGGGCTTAAGCTTCATAGAAACAGAGAGGACTGAGTCCCCAGAGGACCTGGTTTGTTTATCTTTGAGCACTAGATGAAGAGAAAAGGGAGAAATAAAAGGCAAATATAAAAATATTTACCTCACTATTCCCCTGCCCTGAAAAAATTAGATATCTGGGCTAGGTACAGACATTCAAAAATCCTGTGGCAGAATTGGTCTAAGTTACATGAGGTTTTTTTAAGCAGTGTAATGAACAAAATACAGGCTGTCCTCGGACTTATGACAAAATTGGCTCCTGGAAACCAGGTCTTAAGTCAAAACATTGTAACTCGAAACCAATTTTCTCATAAGAAACAAGGTTATAAATGGGGACCCAATACCCTATTTTCCTGAACCAAGGCCTGATACCCTATTTTCACCC
>NW_017729032.1:56746659-56753204 GCF_001723915.1 Gavialis gangeticus | reverse complement strand
CTTCCCTCAAGCACATTTTCTCACAGAGCTGCCTCTTGAAGGACTTCATTTCCCTTTGGACTACCTGGATACAGGCAGTCCCCAGATTTATGACACAACTGGTTCCTGAAAACCTTGTTTTAAGTCAAAAATTTTAACTCAGAACCAATTTTCCCATGAGAAACAATATTATAAATGGAGGATTGGTTCCCAAACCAAGGCCCGATACCCTATTTTCACCAAAAATAACCCAGGATTTTGTACTTAATCAATTATAGATGAATAATACAATGTATTTATACTGTAAATAGCAATCATATTGATTTGGAAGGACTTCTTTGAGGTGACTTTGCTGGATGTTTTGGCAGGCTCTTGGTTGGACTTTTTGAAGGGTTCTTGGCTGGAGTCTTCTCAGGAGTTCTGGCTGCAGGTTTTTCTGGAGTCTTGTCTGTTTTCTTAAAGAAAGCATCCAAGGAAGTTTGGATAGATGTTCTCCAGGGAGATGAGCGACGCAGCAAACTTGTTCACTGGCATGGCGTTGCATTGGATCAAGCGTTGTAAAGTCAAAACTGATGGCATAAAGTTGAAACGATGTGTCAATTTATAAACATTGTAAGTGTGAAATGTTGTAACTCGAAATGTTATAAGTCAAGGACTGCCCGTACACACACATTCACCCTTTGGTGTGGGAAAAGGGGGCAAAACTTAGACTGGGTTCTGCCATTTTTAAACCAGTCTATGTGTGCTGAACTTCTGTTCCGTTACTGGTATAGACCAGTTTCCAATTATTCATACTGGTAAAAGTCTAATGTCTATAAAGGGCCCCACATACACAGCGAAATATCCAAATACATATTTTTGCTTATATATTTTTCACAAAAATACCTAACTTACCTGCCAGAGGCACCTCCTACATGAGCAGTGATATCTTTTCAGGAAGTGCCACCACAGAAATGTTCTCATTCTGGAAGGTCACCACTGTACTGTCCACCACATTCTGCCTTCCAGTAATACTGCTATCAGGAATGGTAACTTTTGAAAATGGTTGCATTCAAAGCTACATCAACTCACTAGTTATTCAGCATCCATTATTCCAGATAGGCAGGCCTGTCTCTTAAAGGCTTTTCTTCTGAATGTAAGACAAATTGAGGACAGAGATAAATTTATATCAATTTATGTAAGTAGTGAGAAAGACTGAAAATGTTTTCTTCAGAATAGGAATAAATTGGGCCTTTTTTCCAACTGATTTTTGTTTTATTATATCAGATACTAAGCCACACAAAATGCAACACAATAAGTCTGAGTAATTGCTATACAATAGACTTACTGTAGATGAAAGGCCAACTTCAGACATAGTGGGCACATCTACACATTCAATTAATATTATTGTGCACAAAAAAATTCTGGAGCTTATTTCTCCAGAGTTTTTTTACTCTTGGGTGCACTGTTTAAACATGCATTCAGGAGGAAAAAACTCCAGAGCATATTGCTTCAGAGTTTATTCATGCACAGCACATAAAGCCCAGTCAGAGCAGCCTGGGCTGGCAGAGAAACTGGGGGTTTGAAACAGCTTTGAAACAAAATAAGGGCACTCGAAACGTTTTGAGTTTCAAAGCAGCCCAGTGATGGGAGGCAGGGGAGAACCAAGGCTGTGCTCCAAGTGGCTCTGCAGCCCCAGGGAGCTCAACCCAGTGGCAAGGGGCAGAGCACAGCCCTGGCTCTCCCTGCCTCCCACCACTGGGCTGCGCTCTGAGTGGCTCCACAGCCCCATGGAGCTCAGTCCGGCTGGTGGGGAGCAGAGTGCAGCCCTGGCTCTGCCTGCCTCCCACTGCCAGGCAGAGCTCCATGGGGTTGGCAGAGCTGATCAGAGAACAGTTTCAGAGCCTGGTGGCTGGAGGAGGAGTGCAACCTTGGCTTTACCAAAATGTCCCAGTTCCTGGACGAAATAAGCAGATGGATAAAAAAAAAGTTTGTTGGCTTAGATTTAATACAGGAAAACCAGATGTGCTGGTGTAAGTAGGGAAGCACTTACAGGAGCTGGCTGATACACTGATCTCATCATCAATCAAATGTCTCTAATGTCCCGCCATCAAAGTAGCAGAAAGCCAAGGGGTCAAATGGATTCCTCATTGCTGCCAAATGTACACATTTCAGTAGAGACAAGGAAAGTCTTCTTCAGACTTGGGCTAGTCAGGGGAATCTAACTTTTCATCTTGGATGAGATGCTTGCCATGCACTCATACACTCTGTGTTACAGTACTGCAACTCACGTGCACTGGAGCTAAATATGACTGCCTCCTAGACAACCCAAATGGTATACAGATATTCATTTATTAAGTGAAGAAATGCCAATACACTCACAAAGCAGCCAATGTACTTCTGCACCAACTGAAGAATTAGTGCTAATTTAAGGCCCTTAATGAGTTAGGACCACATTATTTCAAAGTTTCCACAGTCAGACTAATCTCCCTTTTTAAGAATGGTGACAATGTTGGCAGCAAGGATTTCCTCAAGTTTTAAGAAACAGTGTGTGGAGCTTGTTGGTCATAATTTCCTCTCCAACTTTGAAGACCTCAGCTGGTATGCCATCAGTGTTGCATTTAGAAACCGAATTTCTAAACCTAGTACTTTTAGAATTGACACAACGATCAGTTGATTAACAGCAGATAGACTTACTTTAATAACTACCAACAAACTATAAAATTAAATGACAGAAAAACAAAAGATTTTTCCTTAATATTCAATAAGTGATCTGTTAGTCCTTGTATTATCTTAGCTGCAAGAGATGTTACCCAAACAAGCAGGAGACAGGACTTATACAGCTGTACAGAGCATGGATCCTTCATTCGTGGGCTGGGTGGCAGCAGGACAGCTTCTTGATCTTCCCTGGATTGTCACACCTTACTGGCAGTTCTGTCTTGCTTTTTATACTGTTTTACTTGTATAGCTTCAAAGCATTCCCTCTTGATATTTGATTAATCAAAGTCCAAACAAAGCAGGCAAGGACAGAATTAACATATTACAATTGTATCTTGTCTGTGTGTTTGTTAAGTTTGCAAGCTTTTGATCAGTTTAGTATCAAATGAGATGGGTATTGATTGAATGAGGTACCTTTAGGAAATTAATCACAGAATACTATTTTTCAATAGTTATTTTAACACTGGAGCGTAATAAATAGCTGTATCAAATAGCTTATGGAGAGAGGAAGATCAGAGGCCATTGGATACTTATATTTTTTTGGCTTAGGAGTGGTAGAAGGTTGAGGACTGTTATCATAACAGTTCTTAACTTATGGCCTGAGTCTGGTAATGGGTACCACAAGCTCCATTCTTGTTTACACCTAATGGGTTGCAAGCCATTAGTAGAGTTTGATTTTCTTTGTGGCAGGCTTGTTACCACAGCCCAGTCTTGCATCAGACACTGTCTTGCATTTTTGTGCAAGAGGCGCTGTCCAAAGCCATTCTAATCTGGTCCAAGCTTTCACAGCTTTCATAGTCAGCAATCAGGTCCAGATGCTTTGTTGTTCTTCATCTTTTCTACAGCTGTAAAGCTTGGGTGAACTACAAAGACCACCTGAAAAGCCTAGAATGACATCACCAGCACAACCTCCAGAAGATCCTTGGCATAAATGCTAATGTCTTCACCAATGCTAACACCATCAGTATGGGAGCATTGATTATACAACATCAGCTGCAGTGGACAGGACATTGTGTGGGCCCAAAGGAAACACTTCAAAGACACCCTCAAGATGACCATTAAGAAGTGTGGCATTGACACCACAAGTTGGGAGAAACTCACCCTGGGCAGGGCTACATGGTGAAGCCTTGTGAGAAAAGGTTTTGAAAAAAAACGTTTCACCCTGGAGGCAGAAAAATGACAGAAACAGAAGGAAAGGAAACAAAACCAAGAAATCCGTGATCCAACCCTCCTTTTAACTAGCACCTGTGGCATCTGCCAGAGAGCCTGCAGCTCTAGGATCAGCCTTCTTAGCCATCAACAGACTTATCTACAACCCTTTACTTGAGCTGGGAGAGTGATCATTGATTCAGGGATCCTGGTTTTCTGTGATAAAAAAAAAAAATCCCCAATTTTTGGATTAAAAAAAGTAACCCAAAGTCCACATTTTTCCATGATTAAAATGAAACACCACTAATATATAAATTATATATATATACATATATACACACACACACGCACACATGCACATATCATTGTGTTTCATTTTAATCATGGAAATGTGGATTTTGGGTTACTTTTTTAATCCAAAAATTGAGGATTTTTTTATCAGAGAAAACCAGGATCCCTGGTAAGATCATCCTTAATCATGAGGGATCACCAACAATGACAAAGACAATTTCAAAGTTGCAAATTTTTACTAAAACAAAATGAACTTTTCTCATTAAAACAATAATAAATTTTTAATGCTGGAAGAAAGGAAAAACATAAAAGAAAATATTAAATAAAATTAAATTGAAAAGTCTGGAATCACAGGAAGCAACAGGAATCAATTCTTCACTAGCATAAATGAGCAAAGATCTGTTTAAGTTAATGGACCCTAGCTCATTTACACCAACAGAAAATTTGGTCCAATGAATTATCTTTCCTCTTAGTTTTTGTTCATCACAGAATCATAGGAAGGAAGAGACCACAAGAGTCAGATAATCCATCCTGCCAAGAAGTGGCCAGTGGTGTTCCTCAGCGGTCCGTGCTTGAACTGGTGCTTTTCAACATCTTTATCAATGATTTGGATGTGGGGGTGAAAAGCTCACTGGCCACATTTGTGGATGACACCAAGTTATGGGGGTGTCTGGCCATGCCAGAAGACAGGCTGCAGATACAGGCAAACCTGGGCAGGCTGAAGAGTTGGGCAGACTGGAACCAGATGAAGTTCAACACTCAGAAGTGTAAGGTGCTCATCTTGGGGCAAACAATCCACAACATACCTACAGGCTTGGTGGAGACAATTTGACTTGCACCACGGCCAAAAGGGACCTAGCGGTAGGGATCAACCATCATATGAACATGAGCCGGCAGTGCGATGCTGTGGCCAGCAGGGCAAACATGTTGGCATGCATTAACATGCATCTCATGCAAAACTAAGGAAGCAATATTCCCACTGTACTCCATACTGGTGAGACCGCAGCTGGAGTACCTTGCTGGGATCACTTGACCCCAGTTGTCTTTTCCTGCCTAGTGCAGAGGGACTGGACCCGATGATCTACAAGGTCCCTTCCAGCCCCTAACAATCTATGAATCCCTTTGCCTATCCAGTCTCTTTTTTTTAAATTTCCAGTGAAGGAGGTTCTCCAGTTTCCCTAGACAGTTTGATCCAATAACTAAGTGTTCTGACATTTAGGAAGTTTGTCATGAGATTTAACCTGAATCTGCCTTTCTATAGTTTAAAACCACTTCTTTTAGTCATACCCTCAGCAATTAGGGAAAACAACTGTTTGTCATCTTCTTTCGGATGACCTTTCAAATATTTGAAAAATGTTGTGATGTTACCCCTTAATCTTTTCTCCAGTCTAAATGTTCCTGTTTCTTTCAACTTCCCTGCAGACTGCTCGCTTTCCAAACCACTCTTCATGTTTGTTGCTCCCCACTGATTCCTCTCTAACTGGTATACATTAGATCCAAGATAAGATGTTTATGTTAATATAACCAAGGATGACATTTGTATTTTCTGCAACAGCATCAGATTGCTGGTTCACATTCATTTTGTCAGCCTCTATAACACCCTGATCCTTCTTGGCAGTACTATGCCCAGCCAGCTATCCCCTGATTTGTATTAGTGTATTTGGTTTCTTTATCCTTTGTGAAATACCTTATGTTTGTCCTTGTTGTGTTCCGTTGTACTACTCATGACCCAGGTCTCCAATTTAGTGAGATTATTTCAGGTTTTAATTCTATCTTGTAAGTATTTGCTATCACGCACAGTTTTGTATTACCTGCAAATCTGGTGAGTACACTCACCACACCTTCATTGAAATAGTAAATAACAATGTTGACCAACTAGTGCTAGACCCCAAACTAATTCTTCCAGGACTTCACTCAGTGGGCATGTCTACACATGCATTAAGGTGCTTTTCCTAATGTGCATTAAATTTAGTACCTCCAATGTGAGGTACTAAGTAAATGTGCATTAGGCTGCCTTAATGTACAGTAACAAATGTGCATGGTTTTTAAATTATGCTTAATGTGCAGTAGCCTATTTTACCATGCATTAGCATAATAGCACTTTTTTATATGATGCTTTAATGCGCAGTAAAATAGGCAACAGCACATTAAAGTATACATGTAGACATGCCCAATATCTCCTCCTCATCTGATTTCAATTCCCTGATTACTACTGGTTGTCTGAAGTCTTCTCACCTATTTGGTAGCTATTGCATCTTAGATCTTTCTATCCCACATTTCTCCAGCTTGCATATGAAAATGTCATGTGACACTGTTACAAGTCTTAATAAAGACCTTACATATTAAGTCTGTTGCATTCTCTATATCCATCCATCCAGTCCTGTCAAAGAAGGGAAACAGGTTGATTTGGCATGACTGCCTCTCAACAA
>NW_017729032.1:56735849-56741659 GCF_001723915.1 Gavialis gangeticus | reverse complement strand
AACAGCCATACCTATAGGACTAATGCTCACCTGCAGCTGAGTTCTCAGGGCAGCTATACTGTGGAGGGTGAATTGGTAGCTTGAAATCATCTTTGCACTCTTCCAAGCTAGGATCAGAATTTGGCTGGTCCAGTTGTGTTACAAGTTAAAACATCCCAAAGGCCTTTATACCGTGCACAGGCTGAGAGGTTGCTTTGGCACCTGGGAGTCCTAAGAGAACTTGCCCTGCCATTTTCCCCCCCTGCCACTGCACATACATCTTCAGCCATGTTGGCTACTAGTAAGAATTTTTATGTCCTCTAAATATTTACAAATACATTGTTATGGAACAGGGGTCAATAATGTTTTTGGCCAAAAACACCCAATTCTGAGTGCCAAAAACACCCCAACCCTGACCCACACTTTCACTTGGCATACCAGGGGCAGACCACAGGGGAGCTGTGAGGGGCCTGATCCTCACTGCTGGCAGCAACTGCACACAAACCTCTGGGAGGACAGCAGGGGAGAAGACAGGGTTGTGCTTCCCTGGCCCCTTCCCCACCCTACAATGCTGCCATGGAGCTGATGCTGGGGCTCCAGAGTCTGGTGCAGCTTTTTGCAGCCTGTCTGCTACCTACTGCAGCTGCCCAGAGCCTGGCCAGCTGTAGCAGGAAGCCAGGAGGCTGTAAACAGCTTCACCGGACTCCAGAACCCTGGCCAGGCTCCATAGTGATGGTGGACACATGCGTGCCTCCAGGCAAATGGCAGAGGACTGGCCTGGAGTAGCACAACCCTGATCCTTCTCCCACTGTTCACCCAGAGGTGCACATGCAGACATGCCACCACAGAACCCAGCTGGACTCTGGGGTCCGTTGCAGCTGTTTGCATCCTCCTGGCTGCAGCCATTCCAGGCTCTAGGCATCTGCTGCCAGCCATGGAGCCCAGGCTGCTTGCAGCAGGGCTTGAAGCCTCCCGGCTACCTGCTGCAAGCAGTCTGGGCTCCATGGTGGGTGGCAGCTGCCCAGAGCCTGGGCCAGCTGTGGTAAGCCAAGAATAATGGCCTCATGTGCTATGCTCTGGCACACATGCTGGATGTTGACAACCCCTTCTTTAGAATTTGTTCAGATAACTTCCCAGGTCCTGAAGTCAGACTGTCTAGTTGCTAACTTCCTTTTTATATTTTTAAAAATGGGAGGAGGGAGGGTGATGTTTGCCTTTTTCCACTCTTCTACAACCTTACCTGTCTTCTGTGACTTCTCAACGTATTTGATGAGATCTCAAAGCCATTAGCAAATACGTTGTTATTTCAACAATTAGGATCTATTTCATCAGGCACTGCTGACTTGAGTTCATTCAAAACATTCAAATAGTCTTTGATGTCCTCTTTCCTTATCTGGATCTGTCTCCCCTCCCACTCTTTGTTTCCATTAATTTTGCTAACCATCTGTTCACAATTTACCTTTTTTGGTGATGACAGAAGCAGAGGCATTGAGCAGCTGGCCTTCTCAGAGAAAGCTGTAAAGGAAAAGAGGATAGCAGGTTTATGGCTCAGTTCACACTATCTAAATTAACTTGGTGACCTGTTGGGTACAAACCCTGTTTGCCTTATAAAGTATATTAGGGATACTTAAGCCAATTATAGCCTCCCAATGCATTTTCTGCATTCCCCTTGAATCCCTGAATCAATCCTTTGTACCAGAGGATGAAATTCTACTTCACTGCTAAGATGTCTAAGTAGCACTACCACACTTTGTTTAAGCATTTAAATCATGAAACTACATTATACTTTATGCTGCATAAGGGCCTGAATTACAATAAGATGTCTACATTTCGTATGTGACTGCATTCTCACCCTATGCAATTAAGCTTGCCTTCCTGCTCATGCAGGGAAGCAACTCAGTATGGCTAAAGAGGTGTTGATTCCACTTATGTTTTACTGCAATTCCATTTTGCCAGTGAGGTATAGAAATGATGCACAAACCCCTGGTAACAGAGCTAGCCAGAAACCATAACCAGCAACTGTCTGACACAGTATAACGGGTAGTGGTGTCTACCCAGTAGCTAAAGCAACAGTATAGGACTAGGGAAATCTAGGTTCTAGACCCATCATCTTCTTTGCAGATTTAAATTCTGAGCTTCTGCATTACAGAGCAGTGTTCCAAACATAAAGCCACAGGCTAAGCAGGACTGAAAGCACCCTCTTGATGAAGCCAGGTTACTGAGCATCCAGGCAGGAAAGAGTCATGGGACTAGAAGGAGAATACACAAATGGGAGCCTGATTCTCTAGCCTAAGGAGATGGACAGGGCACTGGCAGGGGGACAGTGAACCTATGCTTCCAGGGTTATTGGTGTATTCTGTAACATGGAATCATTGCAGGGGGAAAAGGGAGGACTGCATAACCAGCACTATAGGCAGGCAACAGACTTCTTCACATGATACTCCACCTGCTTGAAACTGCCTCTCAGGGCGGCTGGAATATATACCTGTACTCTATTATTTGAAAAGGTTTTTAGTCCGCAGTATAGTACCTCATGCAGGTCATCACTGGCAGTCCCTCAAAATTGAGGATGATGTCTGTCTGGCTTGATGGGTCCTCAGGTGCCTGAGGAGCCCAATTCTGGATACACACATTCTTTGGCAATGAAGGCATGTTGTTGCATGGGGGTGAGGGAGTCGCAGTTCTGGGCTCGTTTCCCTGCAGTAAAAGAGGGTGGTCAGCACTACAGCCTTGTAAATCAGGACCTTCGTCAACTTCCAAAGGTCTCTATTTTCAAAGAGGGTTGTCACAACTTAAAGAAGGTAGCACTGGCACAGTTGACCCAGTGCTGGACTTCTTTCTCGATGGTAGTCTGTTGAGAAAGGTGGCTTCTGAGATATGGAAAGTGCTCCATGTGCTCCAGAGACTCCCCGGCTATGTAGATAGTGCAAGGGATGTTCAGCTGGCCTGGGGAGGGTTGATGGAGAACATTCATCTTCACAACATTCGAAGACAGGCCAAGTCTCTTTTAGGGGTGTTGAAAGACATTACACAGAATTCTTTCCAGGAAGAAATGGGTATATGTGTTTGGACAGAGGAAAACAAAGTGTGGTGGACTGTTAGTAGCAAACCACAAAGTTTCTCTTTCCTTTCAGAAAAATAGAGCCTGAATATATACAATACTGCCTGTCACAAATCTGTCCATGAAAGACCTCGAAAATCTCTATTTTCTGCACACTGTACTGCCTCTTGTCCCAAGTGTATAAGGACTGGGCCCCAAGGGCACCCGTAACATTCCCTGGTGACCCAAAAGCCACTGCCCTGCACTAGCTCTAGGTACCCTCCCTTTACTTTTGCCCACTATGCTTTGATATAATGGTTGATTTTTCAAAGGGAAGCTGCCCAAGATTCCTAGAGTATACCTTCATCCTACCTTTACCAACGGCTCCTCTCTCAGACCCCGCTAGCCCAAATACTGTCCTTTGCCAGATGGGTACTTCTGGCCTATACATGCCTCAGACACCTGTTGTTGTATGGGCTATTCATGTTCTCCAGCCTCCCCTGCAGCCATGCCCATGCCTCACCAGTTTTACTCAATATTGTTCTGTTCCTTGTAGAGGTGTCAACCCTTTCAGTGTCAGCTTCCATTTTCTTTGGCTACCAGATTTCAGCCCTGGCTCAGTGACTCAGGTCCACTTCTGTTGGCTTCAGTCCTGTCATGATTCACCAAAATCATCCAAAAATTTCTGGTCTCTCTGAGATACCTGGCACTCTCTGACTGGAGGGCCATTTCTCTCAGATGCCTTTTCTACAGAGGAGTTGATTTCCCTTTCCAGGCACACTATGCCTTGGGTATATGCTAAATACCTCATTTAATTATCTTCCAGTTACATCATGACATTACAAAAGTAAATTTATATCAAATACTATAGGTGTGTAAATGGCAAAACTGAACCCATCATCACACTCACTGTAAATAAATACTAAACACTACACAAGTAAATCTAATTTGGGAGAATATCCAACCATGCCACATGGTGAACCCCAAACGCAACTTGGTTTTGAGGTGAATCCATGATAAATACTCAGTATTTTCCAGCCCTTGTCACTCACCCCACTTTTTGGAATACCAGCCCACTTTCACCACTGTCAAATTTCTCCTGAAATCACATTTCTCTTGTGGCACCACTCAACATGTATCAACCTGACACTGCAGGGTAGAGTGGGCATACTAATTATTGGTAATAAAGTTTTGGCAGTCTCCTTCGCAGTGCAGGCCAAAGTTCTTTCTCACTTGCATTGATGTGACTCTACTGGACCAGATCCCATTCACTGATACTAAAGTGCTATCCAGAATATGATATTACTTCAGTTTAACATCAGTGTAAGTGATAGATTTGGCATTAAAAATTCATTGGGTAAAATGCATAAACTGTCTGGATAATAAGAGCCAGAACTCAGTGAACCCCCCCTCTTGCTTGCTCTGCTTCTAGCCCCATGACTTGTTTGCTCTTGGCTGCCCAGTAGTCTAGCTTGAACAGAAGTGTACTTATATACAGGCTTGCCCTATAGCTTGATGGTTAGGGTATTCTGTTGGGATACCTCTGTGGCTGAGGGTATCTGGAACCCACATATCTTGGGTATGAACTTTAAACTGTAGGCAATTGAAAGAGAAGTAAATGCTGCCTATAAATTAGATTTAGCCATCCACCTATACATCTCCCTGCTCAAACCACAAGTCCTGCTAAGATACCTAGGTATTACGCATTCGAGTGGAAGTGAAAGTCAGACTATACAGATTAAAACTAGCATGCACCATGAATAATGCAGAGCAGCAATACAACGATACTCATAGAATTACCAGGTCAGTGAGAGAGAGAGCTTTGGGCAGTGACATTGTCTCCCTACACCTGATAGCGCATTACAGTATAGCCCATTGAAAGCCAACAGGATTTTCATGGTTTGCTGCACTCTGCACACCATAGTTGTACAAAGTGGCATTCCTTTGCCTGAGGGTCTAAATAGCAAGGGAAAGGAATGAAGAGTAGGGAGAGGAAAACAATATAGGCTGAAGTGGACAAGGAGGAGTTACAGGCTATGACTGATATAGAGGAGGAGGGGACCCACCTCCCAAGTGCACTGCCGAAATCTGCCCCCTCTGTACAGCATTAATAACCTGCACTATGCCCACATTGCGGACAATGAGAACATCAAAATGATCATGTGAATCACAATGATTTCAGCCTCCATTGCCACAACTGTGTCTTGGTGCAGGCTGGATGTTACATCATGCCCTAGGGAAGGCTGCATTGGACGAGCTCAGAATATCTTGAGTCTGGGGGTGTCCTGTGAAGAACACTGTGAGGCCTCAGCCCCAAGCAGGGCTTGACCCCTCCACTGAAGAGGCATTAGCATCTTGAGGGGGAAAAAACTCATCATTCTGCTGTTACAAGGGTCAGGTTCAGTATGCTAACACCCAGAATTCTCACTTCCTTAACAGCCTTGGAGAAACAGCATGGTAGAACTAAGTTCAGATATGTCTGGGTAAGAGCAGGTTGGGCCAGGGCCACTTGATTCCTCACCAGATGTTGATCCTTTCAAATATGAAAAGTGACAAAATGGAACTTGTACCTAGAAGTTTCCCATGTCCCACCCTCAGTAACTGGGCCTGCATGTTGGGCCCCATAAGACATCCAATCTCCTAGGTGTGTGAAGTAGAAGGGTAGAAGACTCAGCACAGCGCTGAAGATGGGAGGACAGGAGTGAGTGAGATGCATTGCAAGGAGGAGTACTAATGGCTTGAGGCCACTGTTTGCAAGGCAGTACTGACTGAAGATTGGTCACTAAGGCCA
>NW_017729032.1:56728291-56730849 GCF_001723915.1 Gavialis gangeticus | reverse complement strand
CAAGGTTAGATACTAGGAAGAATTTTCTCACTACGGGGACAGTAAAACACCAGGTAAATGGCCAAGATCATATCTGTTTGACTTAATATTTCTTAGCACAAGAAGCAGGGTAGCCAAGCTCTATTTGACTCTCTCAGAGTATACCTAAATGGATGGTACAAAAGTTTGACCAGCTGTTCCCAGAAACTTCACTAGCTGCTTTATGAGTTACTATGCCTGAAAGCTTGCTAAGAACTTTTTTCCAACTACTCAGTAGGTCTAATAAAAAATATCACATCTACTCAAAGAACCTTGACTAGCTGCTTTAGACATTTTTAATTTAGAGGCGCAAGTTATACCTCTTTTTTACAGACTTTCAGTCTTTGCCTTCCCCCTTGGTCAAATTCACTGGCATCTGGAGTTCTTCTCAGAGCCATTTTGTCTCCTGGAGGCTAGAGCCATAAGTCCTTGCCAAACAGCTCCTGCATATGTGCCCACATGACACTGCCAATGGCCACAATTTTGGCAGGCAGATTTTTGAAGGCAAATTAGGATTTAGGCCTTGAGGCTTAAAGTGGGACAGAGAGTAGATGGACTGTTAAGCCCACATGCTGTTGGGGCTATAAATACCACAATAATAAGGGCCTTATTCATATGTATAATTACCTAAGATCCAGTAAATGTGCAAGATTGTACTGAACTGAAGGGACTCTATCATCTAAGGGACAAAATCGGAGAAGACAGAACATGCTAGGACCTAAGAGGAAGGGGTTAATTTGAAGTGCTGCTATTTAATGTGTGTTTTTTTTTCATTCATTAAAAAGATTGTCTTAATTTGCTCTTTCTGGTGCTTTTTCCCAATGCATCCTGTTTCCTCACCACAGAGTATGCATAGATGCCAGAAGGAACTGAACAGTACTGCCTATAGTGATTTAATATCAGCCAAAATAGTCTCCCACTCAGAGATACAGAGGCGGTTTGAAAACTGAAGTGACTCACAGTGACAGGAGTGAGAGGAGAAAGACACAGGTGGCTCTGAGTCAGATACACAGGGATAATTGACAGTAAATTTTTGTGGGTCTCTCTGGGAACAAATGAAAAAAGAAATTTTGTCAGTGTGGGTTGCAAACAATCTTGCCTTCCCACTGAAAATAAACAATGAAGAAAACATTGATATTTCAGCCATGAGGCAATTTTTCACAAGAAGCTGAAAAGAGCTATGTAAAAGGAATGCAGGGAAACAGAGTTAGTTAAAGCAAGTATTGACACATAATATACTGTATATAAAAGCTGGAGCATCCCCAGAGAAAACCATATTTAGAGGAAAGCATAGAAATTAAGGATGGGGGAAAGGACAAAGATACTGCTAAGGAACAATGCTAGTCAGAAAATGGAGAAACAGCTTGGTGAAAAATGTCAAGGTTGATTTCATTTCTCAGAGTAAGAAATAATTTTTCATTTAAAAAATAGGTTTATGAATGTTTTCCCCTTTCCCTTTTCTTTTGCCTTCTGAATACAATAAGATGAATGAAAACCACAGTTTTTCTCCTCACCTTTCTTCTTTCTCTTTCCCCCATTTCCTCTTTCCCCATTTTGTTACTTTGTCAGAAAGGGAATTTTTGAAAAGTTAAATATAAGTATAATGTAAGTAAAAAATGGGAAGTAAAAATGAAAGCATACGGAAAATTAACAGCCCTAAAATGCATTTATGGACTCACAGACAGAGGAATAAAAACAGCCCTAGACTGTATGTATAGACTCTCAGACAAAGAAAAGAAAACAAAAGAAAAAAGGAGAAAAGGGGGGAAATGAAAGCATAAAACCATTTAGTCCATCCCCTACCAGGACTGAAAAGTTATTTACTTCGGGAATATATATGTAGTCAGTCTCCCAGTTGATGTGGTTTTTATCATTATCTTTCTGCTGTATATCTACTAAATCAGCAATGCAAGCCACGTTACTGTACTTTATGTGAGCCAGAAAAGGGAAAACTCTCAGAAGCAAAATCAAAAAATACAATGAAGAAACAACATGGCTTTCTTTATATTGCAACCTTTCCCCTCCTTTCCTGTAATCTTAATTTTCCACTTCACTTCTGAGCTGACTTTAATTTTTCCCTAAGCTGATGGCAGTGGTGGTTTTTCTCATAGGGGGCCTGACTGGCGAGTAGATTTTCCCAAGATAACAGCTGGAAATACGACACAATTATGCCCTGTAGGATCTATTTTAAAATGCTTTACAACAGGCATTTTGACTCTCAGGGTAATAAGAACAATTAAAAAATGGTTAGAGTAAAAAGTAAAGCATACAAAGAGAAACACTGACACATTCCACCTAATGATATATTTTCGTACCATTAGTCAGTAGCAGTAATCATAAACCTTTTATTTTTCATATATTGCCTTGTGAGGGTATGCTTTCAACTCTTGAACTGCATAAATAAAACTCTTTTATTAAAAACATCTCTTCCTCATTCTTTGTTGTTTAAGGACAACTTAAACATAACTTTCAACCTAACAAAACCAAAACGCAGGAGGCAAACGGGAATGGTGTTTCGAGGTGGGCTTCGGCTTCCTTGA
>NW_017729032.1:56712410-56728280 GCF_001723915.1 Gavialis gangeticus | reverse complement strand
CCTTCCGACCCTAGAAACTATGAAACTATGAAACCATAACATATATCCAAAATGAAGAACAAAAAAATATATTCTTGCAAGAACCTTCAAAATATAGTGAGAATCATTCCTTCAGCAAATAAAATATCCAAACCAGTTTCATGATTTTTTTCCTAATGTAAATCATTTTTGACAAGCCACAAAATGGGTGTGGAACATAGGGAAATTTGGAAAGAAAATAAGTGATCTCTAGCAAAGCAAGAGAAGGCTGAGAGATGATCTTGTGGCTATCTACAAACTCATCAGGGAAGTCAGCAGGGAATACGGGATACTCTGTTTACCAGGGCACCCCTTGGGGTTACTAGAAACAACAGCCATAAACTGAAGGAGACCAGATTTACATTGGACATCAGGAAAACATTCTTTACAGTGAGTGTTGCCAAAATATGGAATGGGCTTCCAAGGGAGGTGGTGCTTTCCCCTACCTTGGAGGTGTTCAAAAGGCAATTAGACAAGCACCTGGCTGGGGTTACTTTAACCCCAGCACACTTTCCTGCCCAGAGCAGGGGTCAGACTCGATGATCTAATAGGTCCCTTCTGACCCTAGAAATCTATGAAAGCATGCAACACTTTTAAGAATCTAGACCTATGTGAAAGGTGCATTTTAGTCACTTTATATAGGAGATTCTCTATCAGAGTGAATTGGGTTGCCAAGCAGTGTTAGCTTTGTTAGGTATGGAAACATGATTCAAATGATAAACTCAAGAGATTTCAAATATAGGACTCCATAGTGTTAAAACCATTCTGACATGCTGTCATCTTTCGGAGTTATTTGCAACAAAAGAATTGCTATTATGTTTCTCTAGTCAAAAAACAGGTGAGGGCTAAGAGCTGGCCTTTTTCCATGGGATTTCTGGAGTCTAACAAGGGGTGCCTTGAGTCGAAAAAGGTTGAGAACTACTGGTTTATGTACATGTATCCTGGCAACTGTAACAGGGTGCATTGGTCTGCCTAAGTTTAAAAGGGGATCCCTTCTGAGTTGGTTCTACAGCTTATTACAAGAACAATACTTTTGGGACAAAGGACAATATATATGAACCTTGTGTTGTTCATCCTTCACAAGTGAAGATGACCACATCCAGCAAGGGGGTACAGGGGGAGAAAGAGAAAGAAAGTGGGAAAGAAAAAGGGAGGAAAAAAAGAGAAAGGGAGAAAGAGGTGAAAAAGGAGAAAAAAGGGAGAGGAAAGAGTGAGGAGTGGGGTGGAGGCTCAGTCACATGGGTATGCAGGTAGGTTGATGCCAAAACTCTTTCAGGCGTATTTGAATTAAGAAAACTGTGGGCCTAGCCCACTTAAAAAACTGTGGGCTGCCACTGATTGGGCAGCCAGAGCCTTAAAAATTCAGCTAATTACCGGGGACAAATCATAAAAAATCAGGGTGTGCACGTGCAGGTCATAGGGCCAAAACAAGTGCTCCCTGGGGGGACACCAAGCAGAGCATGCCTGACAGCACCCACCGACATTCAAACTCAGCCAGAGTGCGAGCAGCACCCAATGATGCTCCACCCAGAGATGGACATGAAGGACACCAAGGAAAAATGCTCCAAAACTCTTTCAAGACACCCTCTTTGTACCACTTGTAGCACAACCTATTATGAAGGCTGTCCAGCACTCTCCATTAACACTAATTATTAACACACAAATTATTCTAGGCAACTTTAACCAGATGGGAGAAAAGGCATATTCTTATAACTGTTTTACAGATGGAAGCTAATGCACTGACAAATTCTCATGCTTTGTCTATGAAGGGACCCCATGCTTTCTGAGTCCAAGTCTAGTATCCTAACTACAAAATCATCCTTTTCCCAGTCCTCCAAACTTCCTTGTAATCATGGCATCATGGCCTGTAATTTTGTCAGGTCTCATAAACTGATGTACTAATTCCCCAGTAACTAAGCACAAATGGACACAATATCTGGCTGGGAGACAAAATCCCAGGATCATACAGGACATGAGGCTAGTGAGTCAATATTGAACTAATGGTCCAGGAAAATGATTGAGACTGTTGTGGTTCTGAAGGTACCATGTTCCGAATTCTATCAAAACCTAACCACTTTTATTACAGTACTTAAGAACTTAGAGCTGTCTAAATTAAATTCAATTTGAAGTAATGACATTCTCCCTAGCTTAATTCCTGACTATTTCAAATGGATGCTTCATTCTTTTATCATAAATGACTCTGCTATTTTCATAGACTGTAAAATAAATGCTGCATCTCAACGCATAAGCAATTGCTGTGCTGTGATGCTTGAGACTATATAAAAGTTAGTTATTGGAGAGGGCATTAATTTCAGACAGGAATGTTAAGGGACTAGATCAGACACTTCTTTAGCTTAGAGCTGGACTAACTTCAAAAAATGAATTTTTATTTTAGTGATCCAGTACAACATTTGCTGGGCAGAAGAGACAGGTTTTATAATTAAGTCTGTTCACAAAACTTGCAGACCTGAATGGTTACTAGATACAGATGAATTTTTGTTGGAAAGCCTGAGAAGATTAACTCAGTAATGAGAGACGGTCCATGTAATATTAATGAGCCCTATAGCATTTGAAGAATCACATGTTTTGCAAAAACTCTATTTTTATTAAAGTAACAAATACAGATTTTAGAAAGACCTCAAGTTACTCAGTCATTAATATCTTAGGACATTTTTACACATGTGCTGCAATGCTTGTAGTTGTATAAGTATGAAATGCGCTTTTGAACTAAAACACATAGAAGATGCTTCAGTTCAAAAGTGCACCACTGCCACTTTCTGTGCACTGACATGCATTTTGCCACTTACACAACTGCATTTGATGCAGGGCAGTGCTCATCAGCTCACATGCAAAGCAGACTCGATTAATCAAGTCTGCTCCAGAGCAGTGGATCTCCAGTGTGTCACGGGACAAAAAAGTATGTGTATAAATGCCCTTAGTCATTAGTGGGTGTGTCTACAGGTGCTTTTATGCATGCCTAAACTTAATGTGCATTAAGGGTGATATAAGTGTGAAAACACGTGTACATGCTAATGCATATTAACACAGGTGTGCGGACCAACTGGGGCTAGAGTTAGTCCCAAGTCAATGGACACAAATTGCATTAATGTGCATTAGTGTGTCTACACGTTCACTAATATGATTTAACTATTCGAGCATAAACTTGATACCTGCTTATCCAGGTATCACATTTAGGCTCAAATAACCTTAAATCACAGTTTTCAAGGAGCATTAAGGGCACACATGTGCAGACACACAGCCTTACTGCACCTTAAATTGGGCTAATGTGTATTAAATGCACACATGTTGACACGCCCACTAAGTTTTTCAGGTTTTTGATTAAAAATCACTTCACACACAACTGACATTCAGATTAAGATAAAATGTGACATATTAATATAAATCAAAGGTGTGCGAGGCACTTCAGAGAAGAAGACACAAAATGATTCAGTCCTTTCTGCAAAGGGTTCACAATCTACAAAGGGTTCACAAGGGGAAAATCTACATGTGTATGCTTAACTTTTCATTGCCTTGAAAAGGGGTTACTCATAGTACATCAAATTAAGCACATGCCTAAAAATCTGGGCAAGACTGGAGCCAAAATGTTGGATATGACCCAAAAACTGAAGGGGAGAGGCAGTGAGCTACAGAGCGACATGAGGAACAATAAGGGACCTGCCTATATGCTCACATGGCTATTTGATAGCATATACAAGAGTATAGTATGTATATATAGAGACATATATAGACATATATATGCACATTTATACAACATATAAAAGTATAGCATGACTGGAATACCATATCCTTCTGAAACTACAAGGTGATGTTAGGTGAAATGACCTGAATACAGTGGACTGCTATGCACAACCTAGATAAACAGTAACGTTTAGTAAAACAGATTGCAGTTCTCCAAATGGTAGCATGTCCTGGACATCAAGATTAACAAGTTTGTTATTTGCTAAGTGGTTATCTATTATGACTGTGCGAAGCTTCAGTCGCTGATTTGATTCGGTGGAGATCCAGTCCGATTCAGCAGACAAATCTCCGAATCCAAATGGAATCAGGAGACCCTTTAATCTCTCTGAATAGAATTGGAACCCTCTGAATCATTTGGGAAGATTCAATGATAGACACAGCTTTAGATGTTTTTTCTACATGCTGAGATGCTGGAGCAGATGGAGTGTCCCATGGGAGCACGAGGGGTCCCCAGCGCGCTCAGCAGCAGACCCAGAAGTGGACCAAAAGCACTTCTGGTCCACTTCCAGGTCCACCAGGAATGCACAGGGGAATTCCCCCTCACCCCCTAACTCAGTGACTGGTGCCTCCTGGGTCTGGGGGGGTACCCAGGGTCCCCCCGCAGCTGATCACCAAGCCTGAGGGACACGGGGGGCATCCCCCGCATGCTTGGCCATGGACCCGGAAGTAGACTGGAAGTACTTCCAGTCTACTTCCAGGTTCACCGCCGAATACACGGGGGAGCCCCCCTGTGCTCATGTGATACACTCCATCCTCCTCACCATTGTAGTGTACAAGCCATGCCTGGTACCTCAAGGTATGTGGAAAAAACATTTAAAGCTGTCTATGGTCAAATCACTGACTCTCTGAATCAGCATCAAATCTTCAGATCTGGATTTGGCTGAATCAAATCGGGACAGTGATCCAAATCAATGAATCAAATCACTGTCCCCAATTCAGGCTGAATCTGAATCGAATATGGCCTGTTTCACACACCCCTAATTCCCCCTGACCTCCCACACCCCAATGCACTGCTGTCAGTGGCAGTGTGGGGGTTGTATCTCAATAGTTTCAGTTCCCTTATCAGCCTCACACACACAGTAGTTGTCAGGTATAGAGACCCCCTGACACATCCCCTCCCTCCAGCAGCCACCATCAGATCCTGTTGTCAACAGCAATCAGCAAAGATAAATTCTGTGGCTGGAAAGGCAGCACCTGTAGATGGGGAGCTGTGTTAACCCTTTGATTGATGACTATGCCAATGCCTCCTTCTGAAGCAGTGGGATTTCCCATATGGAAAGCCTGAGGCTGATGAGGGGACTGGGGCTATTGGGACATAACCCCATGAGCCCCCACTTAACGTAAGGGTTTCTGCCACATACTAGATCCAGCCTCTTCATGGGTTGGATCTAGCCCACAGGCTATAGTTTGTTGACCCTTGTTTCAGAAGGTGCATATATAGAAAGGACCTATATTTGAGAAACCAGAGGCAACTATAACTGCTTACATTTTAAAGGTGCACAACAGTTCTGCCTGTTCCTTTAAGATTTTAGAGGCCTGGAGATTAACCATGTTAATTAACCATGACCACTGTACCTGTACTGACAACTCAAGAGCAAAAATCCCTTCACAGATTAACAGAAGTTTAGGGCTGGAAGGGGCCTTGTGAGATCGTCGGGTCCAGGCCCCCTGCTCTGGGTGAGAAAAACCGATGGGCTCAAATAACCCCAGCAAGATGTGCGTCCAGTCTCCTTTTGAAGATCTCCATGGTAGGTGTGTGCACCACCTCCACTGGGAGTCTATTCCAGAGTCTGGTCACACAAACTGTGAAGAAATTTTTCCTTATATCCAGTCTGAAACCTTCTTCTAGGAGTTTATGACTATTGCTCCTGGTTTTCCCTGGGGTGCATTGGTGAACAGCTGTTTGCCTCACCCTGATGCTCACCCCTGGTATATTTGTAAGCTGCCACCAAATCCCCTTAAGTCTTCTCTTTTCTAGGCTAAACAGTCCCATATCTGTCAGCCTTTCCTTGTATGGCTTGCTCTTCAGGCCTGTAATCATGTGAGTGGCTCTTCTCTGGACTCTCTCAAGCTTCTCCACATCCTTGTTGAAGTGCAGTGCCCAAAACTGGATGCAGTACTCCAGCTCTGGCCTCACCAATGCTGAGTAGAGCAAGAAAATAACTTCCTTAGTTTTGCTTGAGGTGCATCAGTTGATGCATGCCAGCATATTGTTTGCTCTGCTAACTGTCATATCACACTGGTGGCTCGTATTCATTTTTTTTTTTTATGGTCTGTTATGACCCCCAGGTTCCTTTTGGACATGATGCTAGCTAGCCAGTTCTGGGTTAGCTAAAGAGGAAGGTAAATAAGTCCATTGTATGAGCAGTAAGTGGTCTGACAAATCAGGATTTGTATCTGTGCCAACAGTACAGTTACTTCTATGACTGCAATGTAGTGTAGACATACCTGAGGTAGTTTTAAACCAGCTGCTTATGGCACTGATAGCCCTCTAGCCATGGCAGACAATAGCTCAGCATGTCCTGGCTGCAGAAGTACTTAACCACATTCTTGTGTGGACTTGTCAGCCCTTGCTTGGCTCTGTGCTGCTGTACTGTTATTAGTATCCAAAGTAATTAAGTTGCAACTAGTTTGGGTATGTCTTCAAAAACACTACAGTGAAATATAATCATATCAACTGCCCAGAGAACCTAGGTAGGAGTAGTTATGTTGACTAGATCCCAGGACTTGGTGCTGGAGACCAGGGGTGGATCCAGGATTTTTCAAAAGGGGGTGCAAGAGCAGCAACCCTCACTGCAGGGGTGGCTGCACCCCACCCCAGTTCCTTCCTTCTCCCCACTGATTCAGGCACCATGGGAGCCTCTGGATAGGGAGGGGAGAGGAAAACTACTCTCCCACCACACTGTTGCCACTGTCCCCATCCCCAGGTGAGCCCAACCCACGTGCAGCCTGGCTGGGGTGAGCAGAAGTGGTTTTGGGACATCCCATTCCCCTGGAACAGGAAAGCAGCAATGACAGGTGGAGGAGGGGTGCAAGGGGAGGGACAGGGACATGCCTTTGAGCAAGAAGGGGAAAGGTGGGGAGATTTTCACCTGCTTTAGGGACTTTAAGTCCCTGAAGGCTCCTGAGGCGGACTCCAATCCAAAAGTGGGGGAGAGCAGTGCAGCTATGCCGCTGCACCCCCTCTGGATCCACCTCTGCTGGAGGCTGTTCTTTTTGACCAGTTTCAGGGGAGCTGCCCAGGCTGACTGGAGATGAGAAGTGTGGGATCAGTAAGGAAGTATGCTTTCACGGAGAGGGGAATTAGGAAATAGTGAGGGAGTGAGGATATTTGACCTCAGTTGTTTTATAAGTGTCCCTGAGCTGAAATTCCTAATGGAGAAGGTTACTAAAGACTGAGTATACTGATGATACTCTGAGACCGTGGTGAGACTTTTGGGACTTGATCAATGGCGGGGAGGAGCAAGGTTTGACAGTAAGTCATTAATGATGATTGGAAGTGTGGATGAAGCAACTGAGGCATGTTCACTGAAGCTTCCCCTCTCCTCCCCAATAAACAAGAAGACTGACGGTAGCTAAAGGTAAGTGCAGACAAGGTGTTTATATTTACACATTAACACAGACTACCAATACTCTTCTTTTGAGCATCATGGTTAAAAAATGGTTTAGATTATGTGAGACAGTGTCATGGATATCTGATGTCAGTATAAGGTCAAGGGTATGGTTTTATTTCCTATTTAGCATACTACCTGCAGAAAAATAATATTAGAGAAGAGACAGATAACAAACTCAAAATTAAAAGGAAGCTAATCCCCATTTGGAACATTGTCTGGATCCTCTACAGCAGGGGTGGGCAATTATTTTGGGCAAAGGGCCACTTACTGAGTTGTGGCAGCCAGGGGCAGATAAATATTGATTTTCTAAAATTTTAAGGGGCCCCGTGGGCCGGATAGAATGGTCTGGTGGCCTGCATCTGGTCCCCAGGCTGCATTTTGCCCACCCTGCCCTACAGGATAGAAGGATGCAGCAGTTAAATTCTCCCTGAAAAGTACCACAGAGCAAATGGCTCTGAATCAATGCTGTTCTTTGAAATCACACTTGAGGTCCATAAAAGCTGAAAAGAGGAAGCTGCCAACAGCTGGAAGGAGTCAAAAAAGTCTAAAGGAGAATTATAACCTGACATATATGACAAAGGTACAGTGCACAAAGATACTTGGACTTGCTGCCTTTTTACTGTATGACTTTTTCCATGCTTTGCCCCACAGCAATATGTTATCTATTCATTTCAGAGTTGCTTTAATTTGTTCATAAAAATAAAATGTTATTCATACTGAGTATGTTTTGCACCAATGCATCCAACAAGCATATCCAACATTTTTAAACATTGTAGAATACAAAGGTTTGGGGCTCTGGATGCATTTTGAGAATAGAAACAAAGGTCTTGGCTCAAGATGTTTGGGGGTTTTAATATCCACCACTGTTGAACCCTGTTCTTGTTCAGTTTTAAATGGGATTCAGAGCTTCTTCTCTCTCATATTAATAATGTGTGATGTCTGCAGTCTTTAGGCACATTTGAAGGTTTAGCCCTAACTGCTACATTAAATGCTTAAGCCCAAAATTTAGATCCCCAAAATTGCTGCTCGGTTGCTGACTCACCATAGACAGGCCTAAGATCTGTGGATGCTCAGGTTTCTGGCTCCCCAGCCTCTAAAAATTCTGCTTCCAGCCATCAAGTTATTTGCATAAACTCCATCAAGATTCCTAAAATACATGTTTTTCCTTCCTTGCCTGCTGGGCACAACCGTTCGGATGTGCTTCAAGCAGCCATAAAAGATTGAGCTCAACCCAAAACACAGAACAGAGCATTATACTTCACAGTCAGGATGGCTAGGATCTGGAAGCAACTTCCAAGGGAAGTGGTGCTGGCTCCTACCCTGGTGGTCTTTAAGAGGAGGATTGATGCCTACCTGGCTGGAATCATTTGAGCCCAGTTTTTTTCTCCTGCCCACGCGGGGGTTCGGACTTGAAGATCTACAAGGTCCCTTCTGACCCGACTTCTATGATTCTATGATCTCTCTCTTACCCAAAAGCTCGGTGATTCAGGCATTCATCTACAATGAGAGGAAGGGATTTGAATCCATGCCCCCACTTTCTCAGATAGTCCCCTAACCAATGAGCCATATGAGTACAGGATATTCTGGAGTATGTTGATGGCATTGGGGTGTGTGCTCCTGTTGAAGGTAGTCTACCTTGCATGGACTAATTAAATAGTCAGGAAGCAGGAAGAAAGAGCATAGACTAGTGGGCATCACAGTTCTAGGTGTAATGAACCCAAATCAGAGCCCTGGGCAAAGGAGCAGGGGGCAGTTCATCCACTGAGACTACATGGAAACAGGAACCATCTGCAAGGAGCCCAGACCAGTGACCAGGGTGCAGCTGGTCCTAATGAAGTAATCAGAGCATCTAATCCCCCGAGGCCAAAGGCAAATTTCCACCCACTCCAGCCTTTAAGAGCTAAACCCAGCCTACAGTACCCTGTCTGGGCAAAGACTGAGGTACTTGTTCCTGACTTCTGTGTGCTACCTCACTTTCTCTCATTGGCTTTCTGCTTCTAATTTCAGTCCTGATTCTGGCTTGGGTTTCTGATTCCAGTTTTGATGCTTGGCATATCCTGACTATGACTTGGCACCTGATTTCAGCTCTAATCCTGACTCCTGGCTCCCTGGAAACCCAGCTTCTGGAATCTGTTTATCAAGCAACCATTCCTGACTGTCTGTGCCCCGGGCCCTTAAATTAAGGCACTCCACTAGGAAGAATAAGACCTGGGTCCCAGTCCCAGGTCCACTAAATATTTAATATAAAATAATGAAAAATTCAGTGAAGAATAGATTGAAAGCCAGGTTATCCCTCAGCCAAGTAGTACTTCTACCATAAGGGTGAGGTCATGCTTTTTTTTTTCCCCCTTGGGCTCAAATTAATATTTTAATTAATCCGTCCAATCTGGAAGGATTTCAGAGACAGGAAATGAAAACTTGCTTCTGTATAAAAGGTTGACTTTCAATTTGAAAACCAGTGGGTCATACCAGGAAGTATAGAAAAATAGCTGATCCTGCTGCAAGAAAGAAAACACTGTGGCAGAGGAGGCCCAGTTATGATGAAAGTCCAGCCAAGCCTGAGACAAAGAGTATGTCTACACTGTGTGGCACTGGTAGAAGTGCCAAGCATACCCTGCCCACCCATTTCCACTCACATGCATCATGTCTGTAAATGCAGCACAGGGACTGGTCTTGAGGCATCCCCAGCAGCCACTCTTAATATCTGTCTCCACTGTGCTTAAGAGCAGCTGAACAAGACACCTTTGTCAAAGCCCTACTGTTGCTTTTCCAGGCTTAGCACTTGAGAGTGGGAGCAGGTGAGCAGGGTGTGCCTGACAGCAGGCATGGATCTACCCAAAGTCACCAACTGATGGGTAATGCACTAGTATCCTCTTGCTGATTTGTTGAATTCTTCCCACCAGCAAGTGCAATAAAAGGTTCTGTTGTCTGGCAAGAGTATTGTATCATGTAGCCATTGCTTCTGGATCTTGTACTGGAGAGCACCTGAGCTACAGTCTATCCACCAACCATCCAATCTAGTTGAATACAAGGTCATCCAGGAGCTGATAGGTCAATTTCCAGTGAAAACACTGCCTCAATTCTTCACAGACACATTTATATTTCAGTGGCTGTGTTGTAAAACTTGTGGTAGTTATACAAAGTGGCTTCCATTATGATGATCTGTATTGTTCATACTGTACTATTGACAATCCTGTGGGAAATGTAAGTCTCCCTATTACTAATCTCAGTTTCAGTCCCATAGTAAGAGAGTAATAAAGTGATGGTGATACCTCTGCAGAAGGACATAATGACTTGGCATTCTAGGGTGTGCTACTAAATTTTCAAGTCCACTAAATAACATTTCAACTCCCAAAGTGTTTCTATCAAAGCTGCCTATAGCATAGTCACAACATCTAGCATGATATTACATCAATATGTGATATCTATGAGACTAATTAAAGCAATGATCATAGAAATAAGTAATTTTGTTGGCATGGGTATAAAGTGGTATAGTTTCACATTTATTTTTTAACATTTAATTGACATTAAAAAGCTAGGAAATTTTAAAGATTAATGCTGATTTGAAATGGCTTAGTAGATGGCAAATGCAACAGAACCAACATGAGTCTATACTGCTCAGTATGAATTTTGTAATGCACTGGGCTTCTTTCTCCTGTCATGAAGTGGGGCCATCCCAGCAAGAAGTTTCAGGAAGTCATAGTTTCTCTGTTTTGCTGGCAGCCGCCCCACCTTCCCTTGGCTTGGATAAATTGTGGTCTCCACAGTACTTACCCCTTTGTGGAAGCTATGATCAAAGCTCCCCATCCTGTTTCAATTTACTTTATGGTTCATTGTTTCCTTTAGAATAACTTGTGTGAATTTTAGTAGAAGAATATGGTGCAATGACACAACCTTAGCAGAAACCCAGTTGCAATCTTGCTGGTCTTTTCTTCATTTGAATAAGAAAGAAAAGTCAATTCTTATGATCAGGGAGCTACCTGTGCCACTGCATAGATCAGGATTCAATCAGACTTCATCCCCTGAGTCAGGAACCTTACTTTCTCAATTTTTATCCACCCTTCACGTTCTGAATAGCCACAGCTCACCCTCCTTCTCAGCACTGCTGCAAATGGCAGAGGAAATTGAGTTAATCCCTTGCTCACTGGAATCAAGTAGTCTCTCTGAAACTTGTCATGGATCTTTTTTTTTTTTAAACAAATACTTCAAGTAAAGGACTACAAAAATTAATCATAGGAAGAAATCAGTAAGTTTCAATAGGAATGAAACAGGGCCCAACAGGGACAATAGATACTTGAAAAATGTTAGATTCATAACCCCTTCATAGTTTTTAAAAAATTCTCCATACCAGTAATTTTACAGCAAGGATATAATTCTCTGCTAACCACAAAATGGATTTTAAATAGAGAGGATATATTTTTTTCTGTTTAATTCTATATGACACTTTCTATATGAAATAATGGAAAATCATTTCTTACACCTGAATGCAATAGACTTTTTATTTTTTTCATTCACTGCATTATAGTAACAAGGATTTATTCAATATTTTAAAACATTTCCACTTGTCTCTAAATGTGTAAGCAAGCTACTGATAAAATTATCACTTGTGGCAGCTTCTTAGAAGAATGAATGCTAATTGGTGGCCAACTATATTACCTTAGCAGTACAGCCCTGACCTCTAGTGGGCTGAATAAATTAAGAGATGTAGTTAGCTGTGTTAGCCTGAAGTCAAGTAGAAGGCAGGATAGATACTCACGTTATGGACTAACCAAATTAGATATAACACAAGCTTTTGATTTTTGCTAACAAAAGCTTGTGCTATATATCTACTTTGGTTAGTCTGTAAGATGCACATCTACCCTGCCTTTTAGCTGAATAGGTGAGCCAGAACAACAATAGTAGAACGTTAGATAGGGTTCTAGGTCCTCGCGCAGTCATGAAACTATGCCATGTTGCAATAACAGAGACGTGGTGGAATAGCTCTCCTGACTGCAGCACAGTTCAGGAAGGACAGGCAGGGGAGAAGAGGAGGAGGAGATGCTCTTTAGGTAAAAGAGCTGTGCGATAGCTCAGAGGTATAGGATGAAAATGAGGTAGATGAGGCTTTCTTCAAACAGCTAGTGGAAGTTTCCTGATCACCAGGGATCCTGGTTTTGTCCGATTAAAAAAAAATCCCCAACTTTTGGATTAAAAAAAAGGAACCTCAAATCCACATTTTTCCATGATTAAAATGAAACACCACTAGATATAGGTCTATGTATTAGTGGTTTTCATTTTAATCATGGAAAATGTGGATTTGGGGTTAATTTTTTAAGTACAAAAACTGGGGATTTTTTTATCAGAGAAAACCAGGATCCCTGCTGATCACAGGCCCTGGTTCTCATGGGGACCTTCAGTCACCCTAATTTGTGCTGGAAAGGCAACACAGCAGTGAGCAGGCAATCCAAGAAGTTTTTGTACAGTGTTGGGGCCAACTTCCTGATACAAGTGTTGTACTAGTGAACTAGAGGCTATGCTCTTCTTGACCCTAGTTGCTCACAAACAGGGAAGAATTGGTAGGGAATACAGAAGTGGATGACAACGTGGGCAGCAGTGACCATACGATGATTGAATTCAAGATCCTGAGGTAAGGAAGGAAGAATAGCTGCAGGAGAAGGACCCTGGACTTCAGAAAAAGAGACTTTGTCTCAGGGAACTGACAGGCAAGATTCCCTGGGAGGCCAGTCTGAGGAGGAAAGCAGTCTAGGAGAGCTCGTTGTATTTAAAGAAGCCTTGCTAAGGGCACAAAAACAAACCATCTCAACACACAGGAAGAATAACAAGTATGGCAGAGGACCAGCTTGGCTTACCAAGGATCTCTTCAATGAGCTAAAACAAAAAGGAAGCTTAGAAGAAGTGGAAACTTGGACAAACAATTAGGGAGGAGTATCAGAGTATTGCTCAGTCAGGCAGGGATGAAAACAGGATGGCAAAAGGACAATTGGAGTTGCAGCTAGTAAGGGATGTTAAGGGTAACAAGAAGGTTTTTCACAAGTATGTCAGCAGCAAGAGAAAGATCAGGTAAAGTGCAGGTCCCTTAGTGAATGAGGGAGGCAACCTAGTAATAGAGGATGCAGAAAAGGCTGAAGTACTTAATGCCTTTTTTGCCTCAGTCTTCACAGGCAAGGTCAGTTCCTAGACTACTACAGCCAACAGTGCTGAAAGAACAGGTTAAGGACTATTTAGAAAAATCGGATATGTACAAGTCCATGGGCCTGGACACAGTGAACCTGAGGGTGCTGAGACAGTTGGCCAAAGTGATTGCAGAGCCGCTGGTCATTATCTCTGAAAACTCATGGAGATTGGGAGAGGTCCCAGATGACTGGAAAAGGGCAAATATAGTGCCCATCTTTAAGAAAGGGAAGAAAGAAATCCGAGGAAGTACAGACCGGTCACCCTTACCTCAGATCCTGGAAAAAATCATGGAGCAGGTCCTCAAGGAATCCATTTCTGAACACTTGGAGAAGAAGGAATTGATTAGGAATAGTCAGCATGGATTCACCGAGGGCAAGTCAGGCCTGACCAACCTGATTGCCTACTATGACCACACGACTGGTTCTGTTATGTGGGGAGAGCAGTGGATGTGATATACTTTAAGACTTTAGCAAGGCTTTTGATACGGCTTCCCACAATATTCTTGCAGGGAAGATAAGGAACTATGGTTTGGAAGAATGGGCTATAAGGTGGACAGAAGGCTGCCTGGATCATCTGGCTTAGAGGGTAGTGATCAGTGGCTTGAGGTCTACTCCCAGGGGTTGGTCCTGGGGCTGGTTTTGTTCAATATCTTCATTAACAATCTGGAAGATGGGATGGATTGTACGCTAAGCAAGTCTTCAGATGACACCAAGATGTAGGGGTATAGTAGATACACTGAAGGGTAGGGCTAGGATTCAGAGTGACCTAGACAAATTGGAGGACTGGGCAAAAGGAAATCTCATGAGGTCCAACAAAGACAAATGCAAAGTCCTGCACTTCGGATGGAACAATCCCATACACTGCTACAGATTTTGGACTGACTGGCTAAGCAGCAGCTCTGCAGAAAAGGACCTCTGGGTTACAGTGGAAAATAAGCTGAATACGAGTCAACAGTGGGCACATCTACACATGCATTTAGGTGTGACTAGCTTTACTAGCAATTTTGGCTAAGCGCCTACATGTGCAGGGACCTAGCAGCAAATTTGCTGCCAGATCCCTCCAGCCCCGCCATGCGCTCCTCGTATATCATAGTAGGGGGGAGCTCCAGGCTCTGGCCTCAGCTGCCAGCACCTGGCAGCCATGTTTGAAGCCAGCCCCAGCTGCCAGCACTTGGTAACCATCTTTAAAATGCAGCCCCGCTCTGTGTTTTCTGGGCAACGAGCTCCTATGCACAGAGGAGCAGCATGGCACATGCAAAGGCAGCACGTGGCAGCTGTTTGTTCCCCCTCTGCATCCCTGAGCTATGGCTGCCCCAGCCCCTGGCCCTGGCAGTGAGAAACAGGGTCCCTCAATCCTGCTGGCTGCCTTGGTCACCCTGCTGGCCTGCTGCGCTGACCAATGGCTGGCCCACAGCTGCCTCACCCCGCCCAGCTCCCCCACACACAGCCATACACCCTCCTGTCAACCTGCCGTACACCATCCTAGGGCCCTTGCTGCCATTCAACTGCTGCCACCAGTGACATCAATAAGGGGCTCCAGGAGGCCATCACCGGGACTGCCATTACCCTTCTGGGCCTCCAGACCCACCACCTCTGGGCCCACCACACCAGTCAGCACTGGTGGCAGTACCTGGTGCAGCAGAACTGGCATGATGAGCAGGGGATCAGTGCCTTTTGGATGCCCCGGGCCACCATTGCAGACCTGTTCCACCAGCTCTGGCCCCACCTGGAGCACCAGGACATTGGCATGCACCTGGCCCTCCCTGCCAACACCTGCCTGGCCCTGGCACTGCTCAAGCTGGCCATTCCTACCAGCCTCTGATATGTGGGGTACTTGTTTGGTGTGGGCAAGGCCATCCTGGAGGCTACCTCAAGGGCCACTGGCGCTCCCTCACTGCCCACCTCCAAGCAGCTGAGAACAAGTTCCCCCAAGTCACTGTCACAGCCTGTGCACTGCACAATATATGCAAGGCCTGGGAAGAGCTGTTCCGCAAGGCCTGAGCAGAGGAGGCATGGTGGCCAAAGGTAACCTGACAGCAGAAGCATGAGCTGTGGCAGCAGTGGTGGGTCCCCCAGCAAGGCCCAGGCAAGCCATGCACCCGCGAGCACGAGCCAGGGCACTGGATGTGGGAGGCCCTGGTAGACCACCTCCTACAGCACTCCCCTCTCTAGCCTGCCTGCCCTGCCTCCCACAGATTCCCTACCCCCTGCCCACCTCCAGCACCACTCTTGCCAGGCACAGATCCAAAGAACACATCTTTATTCCCCTCACAGTTCATATCCCCCATCCCTCCACCCATCCCCAT
>NW_017729032.1:56706167-56707410 GCF_001723915.1 Gavialis gangeticus | reverse complement strand
TGCTATGCCATGGCAGGTAACACATTTCAGAGGAGACGTACAACTGAGAAGTCCTGAACAATTAGCATTAAAGAAACCATAGTACATTTCGTGAGCAGAAGACATGACTCTTGCTAAATCCAAAGAACACATCTTTATTCCCCTCACAGTTCATATCCCCCATCCCTCCACCCATCCCCATCAACACATAGAGCCCCCTCACCACACTCTACCCAACATACAGAGCTCTTACCCCCTCAACCAACAGAGCCCCCTCTTCCTTCCATCCCCAACAAAAAGAGCCTGTCCACCACCCACCCCACCCACCAACAAAAAAACCCCTCTTCCCAGTTTCAAAACTATTCACAAGAGTCTGTATTTTTATGTCCTGGAATGGGGGGATGTGGGGTGGGGGTGCCTAGGGGGCACAGCCCAGGGGCAGGTGGCCACCACCCCAGCCTCTTGCCATTACCTGACAGATCTGGGGGCTGTGGTGATCGCAGCAGTTGGGGGCTTACCCAGGGGCGATGGTAGCTGGTGCTCCTATGGCATGGGCAGCTTCCCCTCCAGCTGGTGGAGTCCACTGTCTAGTTCTGGCGCTGCTCCAGGCACCTCTAGTTCTATGCCCTTGTGGAACTGGGGCATGTGGCAGGGCCACACCCAGGCATCTAGAGGTGGACTCGGGGCAAGAGCCACATTGGGGGCTTCATGTGGTGGGAGGTGTCGGAGGACTTCCTCCCAGACCCAGGCAGGAGCCTGATGTGGGGCAGTTTCATAGTTTCATAGCTGGTAGGGTCGGAAGGGGCCTGAGCAGATCATCAAGTCTGACCCCCTGCCAAGGCAGGAAAAAGTACTGGGGTCAGACAACCCCAGCAAGGTGGTCATCTAGCCTCCTCTTAAAGACCTCCAGGGTAGGAGCCAGCACCACTTCTCTTGGAAGTTGGTTCCAGATCCTAGCCGCCCTGACAGTGAAGTAGCGCCTCCTGATGTCTAGTCTGAATCTACCCTTTGCCAGTTTGTGACCATTATTTCTAGTCACTCCTGGTAGTGCTCAGGGGGAACAGGGACTCCCTCAATGCCTGCTGGTCCCCTCTGACTAGTTTGTAACAGGCCACTAGATCCCCCCTCAGCCTTCTCTTGTGGAGGCTGAACAGGTTTAGGTCCCTTAGCCTCTCCTCATAGGGTCTGCCCTGCTGCCCCCTGATCATGCAAGTGGCCCTCCTCTGGACCCTCTCCATGTTGTCCACATCCTTCCTGAAGTGCG
>NW_017729032.1:56703057-56705417 GCF_001723915.1 Gavialis gangeticus | reverse complement strand
TCTGCTAATTCCCTCAGCACTCTGGGGCGGAGATTATCAGGACCAGCTGATTTAAATACATCCAGTCCCTCCAGAAGTTCCCTGACTAGATCCTCACTGACCCTTGGCCTGGGTGCACCTCCCCTAGGCCCTGCAGGGGTCCCAATGGGGGGGGCGGTGACCCAGTCCCTGCTCAGGAAAATGAAGGCAAAGAAATTGTTAAATAAGTTAGCTTTCTCATCTGGTGTGATGACCAGATTTCCTAGCGTGTCTTGCAGAGGCCCCACATTACCCAGTACCTTCTTTTTACCCCCTATGTATTTAGAAAAAGAACTTCTTGTTGTCTTTGATCCGGGTAGCTAGTCCCAGCTCCATCTCTGCCTTGGCTTTCCTGACTGCTCCCCTGCAGCCCTGAGCAACCAAGGTATAGTCCTCCCTGGTGATGGCCCTGCCCTTCCATTGGGTGTACACCTCCCTTTTAGCTAGGAGACATCCCGCATGTTTTTGGTGAGCCATGGGGGCTTTTGCACCCTCTTGCCCCCTTTGATCCATGTTGGAATTACCTCCCTTTGGGCAGGGAGGATCGTCTCCTTAAGGAATGACCACTCTTCTTGGACACCCAACTCCCCTCCCCTCCAGGACCTCAGTACCTCCCCAACTATTCTCCTTACCTCATTGAAGTCCGCCCTCCTGAAGTCCAGGGCTGCTGCCTTACTGCAGGCCTTTGCCACCTTGCACTGGATGGTGAATTCCAGCAGGCAATGATCACTGTCACCCAGGTGGTCAAGCACCTGCAGCCCCCTCACCAGGTCATCGCCTGTGGCCAGCACCAGGTCCAACAAGGCATCTCCCCTGGTGGGACTGTGCATCTCCTGGGTTAGATGGAGGTCCTGTATTTCAGCTAGGAACCTACGTGAGCGGTCAGACCTGGCTGACTGCTCTTCCCAGCAGATGTCTGGAAAGATCAGGTCACCCATGATGACCATGTCCTTTGACTTAACTACCTCCGTGAGCTGACTTAAGATTTCCCAGTCTAGCTCTTCCCCTTGGTTGGGTGGTCTGTAGTAGACCCCCACCGTTAAGTCCCTTTCTAACCCAGAGCACTTCAGTGTCCCCCTCCTCTGACCTTGTGCTACTTGATGAGGATGTGCATTCCTCCTTGACATAGAGCACCACACCCACACCTTTCCTCCTGTTCTATCCCTCCTGTACAGCCTATAGCCCTTGATGTTCACCGCCCAGTTGTACATTGAGTCCCACCACGTTTCTGTGAGCCCCACTATGTCTGGGTTGGTGTCAGCTAACAGTAAGTTCCTCCTGCTTGTTCCCCATACTATGAGCGTTTGTGTGCTTACTGTGCAGTAAAGTAGGCAACGGTATAGTAACACGTCTCGTATAGATGTGCCCAGCATGCCTTTGTTGCCAAGAAGGCTAACAGCATACTGGGATGGATTAGTACGAGCACTGCCAGCAGATCAAGGGAAGTAATTATTCCTCTCTGCTCTGCACTGGTGAAGCCATATCTGGAGTACTGTGTCCGGTTTGGGGCCCCCACCCTACAGAAAGGACTTGGAGAAATTGGAGACAGTCCCACAGAGGGCAGTGAAAATGGTTTGGGGGCTGGGGCACATGACTTATGAAAAGAGGCTGAGGGAACTGGTTTATTTAGTCTGCAGAAGAGAAAACTGAGGGGGGATTTAATAGCAGCCTCAAGAGAGGTTCCAAAGAGGATGGAGCTAGACCAGGGGTGGGCAAAATATGGCCCACCCAAGCACTTTCATCCAGCCCACAGCACCCCCAATGAATTGTATCCATCCAGCCCTTCCGCCCAAGAAGGGAGCAGCAAGGTGCCTACATCTGCCTATTATGTCTCACTCCCACCCTTGTGGGCTAAAGGACCTAGCAGCACTAATGTCAGGCAAGGCTGCTGCTGCAGGCTTCCCCAGCATCCCGCTCCCTCTGGGCAGCAGCTACAGAAGTTGGGGGAAGGGGAAGGGGGCAGGCTGCAGATGGGTGAGAGCTTGGGGCTAGGGCCGGCTGCAGTGCAGAGCCTGCACCCAAGGGATAGGGCAGTGTGGAGGTCAGCTGGACAGGGTGTGGGTGTGAGGGATGGTTGTGGATGTGGCCACTCCTTCCACACTCCCCACATGGTGCACAGCCCTGCTAGGCAGCAGGGGAAGCACCAGCAGCAGCAAGTGGGGCACTCATGCTCAGCTCTGTGCCTAGCTCCAGCCAGTGCTGCACATTGCAGCGAGAAGAACAGCCCCCACCCTGGGCTAGGGTGGAGAAGTTAGCTGACTTCAGTGCCTAGGGTGTCCCTCATGCCTGGGGCTTCCCTCCAGTGTCATGCAAGTGCAGGGAGTGCTGGCAATAGAGATGGC
>NW_017729032.1:56701585-56702006 GCF_001723915.1 Gavialis gangeticus | reverse complement strand
AATTAAAATATGCTATAGTAGGTGTTTGACTTTTAATGTATGATTTGTTTTCTTCTGGTTCTAAGATGGCACCTCCTTCCACCCCTCCCAAAAGGAGGATTTCCAGTGGGACAAGGTGAGGGACTTCCAGTGGCAAAAGTCAGGGTTAGGGGTGGGACTTCTGATCCCAAGATGGTGACCAGGGTGTGGGGCCATTGTCAAGGAGCAGGGCTACCCAAGCGACCCTCAACAGCTCACCAAACCTTGTTAAGCGGCCATCTACCCAAAAAAATTGTCCATCCCTGAGATAGACTATTCTCAGTGATGACAGATGACAGAACAAGGAGCAATGGTCTCAAGTTGCAGCAAGGGAGGTTTAGGTTGGATATTAGGAAAAACTTTCTCATTAGGAGGGTGGTAAAGCACTGGAACAGGTTACCTA
>NW_017729032.1:56692460-56696585 GCF_001723915.1 Gavialis gangeticus | reverse complement strand
CCCTGAGATAGACTATTCTCAGTGATGACAGATGACAGAACAAGGAGCAATGGTCTCAAGTTGCAGCAAGGGAGGTTTAGGTTGGATATTAGGAAAAACTTTCTCATTAGGAGGGTGGTAAAGCAATGGAACAGGTTACCTAAAGAGGTTATGGAATCTCCATCCTTGGAGGTTTTTAAGGCCCAGTTTGACAGAGACTTGCCTGGGATGATCTAGTTGGGGATTGTCCTGCTTTGAGCAGGGGGTTAGACTAGATGACTTCCTGAGGTCCTTCCAAACCTAATCTTCTATTATTCTATAATTCTAAGTTGCAGCAAGAGTTGTTTAGGTTAGATATTAGGAAAAACGTTCTCACTAAGAGGGTAGTAAAGCATTGAAACAGACTACACAGAGAGGCTATGGATTCTCCATTGTTAGAGGCAGACAAAGCCTTGGCTGGGATGATATAGTAGGGGATAGTCCTGTTGGAGCAGGGGATTGGACTAGATGAACTCCTGAGGTCCCTTTCAACCCTAATTTTCTATGATTCTCAGGTTCAGTTTGCTGACCTGTGACCTAGAGCAGGAGTGGTCAACTTGGGGCACAAGTACACATAGTTCCTATTGTGCTAATTGCTCTGCAGTAGTACAATAGGACTATGCCTGCATGAGGAGTAGGAAGCCTACTGCAGGCTGGAGCCCTACAGGGAAGACAAGGCACTGCCATGGAGACCAGGTAGTGAGCCTAAATAGAGGGCATCTGCGGCCAATCCAATGGAGTCATCTGACCAGAAAGGGGCAGGGCCCAGGGGAATATAAACCAAGGCCTGAGCCAGAGGAGGGTAGTGGCCCTGGAAGCTGAAGAAGAAAGTGCTCCCAACCTGCAGGCTGCACAGGAAGGAGCTCCTGGCTAGGAATGCTGCAAGGGCATGACTGATGGACTGCTGAGCTGCCATAGGACTGCCAGTAAGATTCTGGGAGCTTATGGGGACATAACCCAGAGCTGGGTACCAGTGAGGGCTGCCCTGAGTGTTTGTTTGTCTCTCCTGAGGTAGGGGGCAGGTTTTCCCTTTTAAAGTGACAGACAGTATGCTGTTTTCCCTTCTTGTTGATGCTTGTTGGCCCAGAAGGGAGAGTTTGTGTTACAGCCAGGGGGCTTATCTACTGGTAATGGCTTAGACTGGTAGTTTGGGTGGGACAATGATGGGTGGTCTCTGGCATTTCCATTAGTACTCTCTGGGCACATAATTGCCTTGAGCCCTGATGGGGCCAGACTCAAGGCATACTCAGAGCAAATACCTTGGAGCAGAGCAGCATTTGGGGCCAGAGGGCCCAGTGGCCAAAGCAGGGAAGATACAGGGACCAAGGGCCTGAAGCCCTTGAGGGCATAAGCTAGAGCCCAAGAAGGCAAGACAGCAGGCTGGAGCTCAAAAGTCGCATCTAACACAGTGGATCCTAAGCTAAATGGCCCTGCGAGAGACAAGGGGCAGAGTCCAAGTATGCCAAGATCCCTACAAAGGACTGATTGGTACTACCTATGAGGCATAAGCATGGTATAAGGAGCAGATGGAGCCACGTAATCAGCCCTGAAGGCTTATAGGTACTTTGGGGCACAGACTGGCTGACATTGTCCATGTAGCTTAAGGGCAGGATCAAGGCCAGCAGTGTTCAGAAGTGACCTGCTGGCTATTAGACAGAGTAAGACTCACCCTAGGACTCTTAGGCATCTTTCCTTCTTTCCTTTCAATCCAGTAAGTACATTAAGGTGTGGCAGGTGAGAAGAAGTGGAAGGTACCCTAGAAGCAGAGCAGGGAATGGGTTATGGGGCCACCCAGGCATCGTAGCTGTCCCTGGATCTTGACTCAGTTACAGATGTATACTTCACCCTGTGGAAAAGATAATGTTCAGGTGCATAAAAACCTGGTATATAGTCTCCACCTTACCACTGTAATGAAAGCAGCCATGTGTTTAATCTTCATTACTCACAACAGTTTAACTCCACTGATGCCAATGACATTACTCTGATTTATTCTTATGTACCTGAGGGGGGAGTGAGACCGAGAGGCTCCAAGGTAAACCTCAGAGGTGGACACAGAAGGAGGTAGGGGAAGAATGAAAACGCAGAATTGCCAGCTGTCATGAAATTTCTCTATTAACTTCTTTATTTCACTTCTAGAACATGAGTGTATCATTTAAAAACAAAACATAAGAAATTCACAGATGTATTCTACTTCCATTTCATCTGTATATTGTTAACATGCAACTATGCAGATATACTTCCCAGATTTTGTGCATCTCAATAGAGCCCAACAAATCTGTTGTTTATGAATCTAGTAACCTCTGCCAAAGGAAAAATTAATTATGTAGAAAAAAAAAAATGTATTTGCCTTACATTTTACAAAAGGTGGTTTAATAAGAAATGCATATTAGTTTTCCAAGAATTGCTTTATTTATCATCTAAACAACCACGGTAATAATTAAAATACAGCAATGAATTTTGTTAGTTTGTGTACAATTTGACAAATTTCTAGGGATTCCTGAGGCTGTATTAAATGTTGTTGTTGAGAGAAGTTTTGTATTCAGAGACCATGACTTTAACCAAGGGTCACGATTTATTGTTAGTTTCATTTCATTTGTTCACACGTATTGTTCCCTTTACTTTTTACCATGGCAACCTTGCTGTTTAGTAAAACCAAGCTGACTAACACAAAAAATACCTAAAGATTAGTTTCCCTGCCCTGAAACATCTCAAATAGTAAGAAGGTTTAAATTCAACCATCTTTTTATCAGCTAGCACACTGCAGGTCACTTGACAAATATAGTAGTATAGTCATGTTAAAATTCTACATACAGTGCTGAAGAGCAACTAAGTAGCTGTAATCCTTTGTTGAAAGAAAAAATAAATAAAAGGCAAAGTTGACCCTCTCCCTTCCATATATAAGTGATGCATTATCTGGAAATTGTTTCACAGTTCATTGTAGCTATTCATATTTTCAAGGTAACATTAGTTGCTCTTCCCCTTTGCTGAGGAAATTGGAAATTGTTGTAATTTTTTTGGTAAGAGCTCTGGGTTTGTGTTTTATAGGTAGGTAAGGTGGACATATTGCTCTTTTAGACCAGAAGACGAGGCATAGGGCTTACATTTTCAGGAATGGCTAGCAATTATTTGTGTCTTAAATGTACTGCTCAGTTTGAGATGCCTTTAAGATCTAGAACAGGTACTCAAGGCATTCTGAAAATTGGGACTTCCTGAGGTGTTTCTTACCTGACATCTAAGAACAGAGGCATTAGTGATGTAACAGACGGCCAATGTGGGCTCACCATATTGGCTTGAGATACCCTGGGCTAGAAACAGTGCTGGTGAACTCTGAGCGACCCCAAGGGTGGAGCAGGGGAGCCCTGCCCTGTGGAAAAGGAGAAGCCAATCAAAAGAAGGGGTTTTCAATCCCCTCATTCGCATGGAAGAGAGATGGCTGGAGCTGGGGGCCAGTCAACCTGAGCCCTGGTTGGCCAGTTTGCAAGCCAGGGAGGGACTGCTGGAGGGGATAAAAGCAGCAGCCGAACTGGCGTGTGGGGGCTGCTGGCAGTGACTCCGGGGAATGACACAGGAGGCCTAAGAAGAGCTGGGGGAGCTGACCCAGCTGAGGGAGCAGAGAGACCCCTCTGAAGAGCCTTGAAGGCCCTGGGAGAAGAAGGCAGAGGCGGTTGGCTGTGCCTCTGGCCCTGCAGGAGAGAGGGAGCAGCGGCCAGGGCTTGGGGCAGAGAGCTGGTGCCCCAAGGCCCCATTGCAGTGTGCGGGACGTGCCAGGCATCCCAGGGGCTAGGGGTGGCAGTCGGCCGCCTGCTCCACTGCGGGGAAGCAGCAGCAGCCAGGAGCGCAGGTGGCATCCTTATCCCAGGCAGGGAGCTGAGTTGAGGATACCCCTTACCTTCCCTGGGGAAGCAGGACAGCAGCAGGCAAGGCACTGGGATCTTGAGGAGGAGCAGAGCGCCAGGATGAGGGTTCCTGGGAGCTCGGGGTGCAGGCTGGCGTTTGGAGTGGGATTGGTGAGCCGCGAGGTGTGTGGGGTGCCCACCCAGTCATCTGGAGCAGGGATTTAGAGCAGCGACCCCTGGGAGCTGCCTGTGCTGCTGACCCTCTGCCACT
>NW_017729032.1:56688806-56692383 GCF_001723915.1 Gavialis gangeticus | reverse complement strand
TGGAGTCCCTGAGCTTTGTGCCTGGGTCATGCTGATTGCTGCAGGAGCCTACTAAGTTGCTTGTTGCTTGCCTTTTTGTTTGCTGGGGGGGGTCACCCTTCAGCCTCTTTGGGGGGTTGGGGTTTGGGACAATTTGATTGCTGCAGACCAGAAGAGCTCACACTGTTTCAGTCTGTTGCTTATTGGAGGTGCTGGGGGTGACCACTTTGCTTCCTTGTGGTAGCATCTTAGCAGTGGCTGAAAGTTGCTAGTTACCCTACTTGTGGTTCTTGAGTCAAGGGTTGACTAATGCACTCTGGTTTGTTTTGTGATTCTGGTTATGCTACTTAAGTTCACTTGTGAACCAACCTTTCCTATTATTCTTGTTTTGTAAATAAAATTTAAATAGTTAAATCAGTTAAGTGTTAGACCTTCTTGGGAGCACGGGCTGCTCTGTGGGGAACAGGGGCCAGCTGGAAAGTAAATTGGTGCTGGCTGGAAGCCCTGTCCCACTCTCACCACACCATCCTTGATATTCGGCAGGGGTGGCAACTATTGGGCCACCACCCGGGTTACAGTAGTGACATCTGAAAGTGTTTTAAGCCAGATTGTGTGATGGGTCGTTCATGACTGTTTAAAATATAGTACTTGTTATCACATATATCATGCACTCTTCTCCCCCAAATTGGGCTTCAGGTGCTAATGAGGGAAGCAGATTTTCTGACTGGGTTCGAAGCACTCTGCTTTGATTCCTGATCCAGAGTCCAACAGGTGAGGGACTCAGTTGACTAGAGGTTCATTTTTCTTCACTCCATTGGTGTTAACAAACATCTCTCCTTTTTAATAGCCTTGTCATTCGACTAATCAAACTAACCCTTCTTAGGGCAATTTTGCTGCCTATTAATTGCTCCTGGTTGCTCTTTTCCTATTTCACAGCCCTGGAGAGTCTTCAGCTCTATTCAAAATCATAGATCCACCCATGAAAACCAGTCTTTAAGAGCAGCCAGGGCTTCAGCATTACTTAAACAGGAAAGGGAGGGTGAATCACTTGAAGATAAGGCTCTGTCCCTGCTCTATGCAACTATAATTCTGGAGAAATATTTTTTTCTTTATTCTGCCTTTCAAAAACAAACGTGTGTTATATTTGGGTGTTGTATTATATGCAAGAACATATGGAAAGGCAGATTCTTCTGGTGCTGTTCAGAAAGTGTTTTGTGAAAATAAGTAACAGCGTGGGACACCAAAATGGAATCTAAGACTAGTAGAAGGCTGTGCATGTTCTCTTTCACTATTGGTAAATCCTTCAGCCAGTACCCAAACTACATAAATCTCTGCTTACCTAAAAAAACAAAAACAAACAAACAAAAAACCCTACCTGGCTGTGTTTGACAAGATGCACTGAGGTGAACATTAGTGGAAGCTGTGGGTGTTAAGCATCTCTGCAAATTAGATCATTTTTATGTGGGTCATAAATGTAGTTGTAGGTATCCAAGTTAGCAAGTTTTGCTCATGGGGATTTGCCCAGTAAGACTGGCCCTCACTACTGCATAGAGAGGAGACCACCTTGGAATCCCAAGTGCTGTTGAGTGTGGTCCAACATGCTATGTCACAGTGTGTTCAGATGGCAATCCTATTCCAGGTTCAGTGTGAATGTGCAAGCATCCACTAGGCACCTGAGCATGCTCAGTAGCTGCATTCTAAGTTGGCAGGTATAAAAATGCCACACACTTGCCCAAGTAGAAGGCAGGGTAGGATAGTACTTTAGAGGTGATCTGGTTCAGAGAGGCATACGCTTTCATAAACAAGAGCCTACTTTGTCAGATACTATGATGTAGGCTGTTGCCTATGAAAGCTTACAGGCTGTAGGGGACCTGCCCAGGCAACAGGGAAAGAGAAGCACAAAGCACAAGTGAAAGAAAGCACCTCCAAAAAAGGTTTCATAGGAAGGAGGGAGAGGCTGAGCTTTAGCTTTAGCTGCTTCATCCAGGGACTGAAACCCAAAGGATTAGGTGGGCCTACATTCCCTACCAACACCCAGCAGGGAGGTTACTGAAAAGCAAGAAACTACCTGAGAGAGGGGAGTTTAGTAGAGACTGAGCTGGAATGAATGACACCTGACCCACCAGGCAGAGAATGGCAATGAATAGCAGAGATGGGGTGAAATGAGCTTGTCTCAATGTGAGAAGACCAAACAGGGACACTATGTTGTTTTATTGTGATTAAGTCCAGGGATAGCCTGTTTAAATTCACAGATGACATCAAGATTTGGGGTGAGTTTGGCACACTAGAAGGGACAGACAGATTACAGCAGGACCTGGACAGGCTACAGGGGTGGGCAAATGAAAATAGGATGGGATTCAATACTGACAAGTGCAGGGTACTGCACTTGGGCAGTAGGAACCAGCAGCATACCTATAGCCTGGGGAACTCCCTTCTTGAAAGCATGGTGGCAGAATTGACTCCAAGATGAACATGGGCCAACAATGCAAGAACACGGTCAGTAGGGCTAACCATACCTTGTCGTGGATCCACAGATGCATTTCAAGCAGGGCCAAGGAGGTGATCCTCCCCCTCTATGTGACACTGGTCAGGCCACAGCTGGAGTACTGCATCCAGTTCTGGGTGCCGCACTTCAGGAGAGATGTGGACAGCATTGAGAGGGTCCAAAGGAGGGCCACCCTCATGATCCGGAGACAGCAGGGCAGACCCTATGAGGAGAAGCTATGGGACCTTAACCTGTGCAGCCTTCACAAGAGAAGGCTGAGGGGGGACCTGGTGGCTGTCTATAAGCTTACTAGGGGGGACCAGAGGGGTTTGGGAGAGACCTTGTTCCTCTGAGCGCCTCCTGGATTAACAAGGAAAAACGGTCGTAAGTTGCTAGAGAGTAGGTTTAGACTAGACATTAGAAGGCACTACTTCACAGTTAGGGTGGCTAGGATCTGGAACCAACTTCCAGGGGAAGCGGTGATGGTTCCTACCCTGGGGGTCTTTAAGAGGAGGCTCAACGTTTACTTGGCTGGGGTCATTTGAGCCCAGTTTTCTCTCCTGCCTACGGCAGGGGGTCAGACTAGAAAATCTACAAGGCCCCTTCCGACCCTACATCTATGAATCTATGATAGCTTGTGGGTTGGGATGGGGTTTTAGGTGGAATATTCCATGGCTCAATGCAGTACATTAAACTGGGAAATCCTTAGGATGTCATTTGTGGCATGTGTTTTCTCTCACCTCGTGCACAGCTGCTGTCTGAGACAGTGACAAAAGTTGTGGAAGCACAACAAACATGAGGTTAAAACAGTGCAGTGCAAGAGTGGAGGGAAGACAGACAAGCTTGAGCCCAGACAGAACTTCAGATAATGCTGGAGGACCAGATTAGCCTGCAATCTCCCTACATCAGAGGCGGGTAAATATTTTGGGTGGAGGGCCACTTAATGAGGTTATGTGTGTGCAGATGAATGTGCAGTGTTAATAATCTTTCACTGCTGCAGAAGGGCTGCATGCTTGCCTGATCCATTCTTGGATGAGCCTGGAGATAGGTGTTCAGGTGTCTGATGAGGACAGTAAAAGTACAACCAAGATGGTTATGGACAACCATCTGCAT
>NW_017729032.1:56671994-56683427 GCF_001723915.1 Gavialis gangeticus | reverse complement strand
GTTGTATGGGGGTGGGGGGGTATGTATGGTGGGGTGCGTGGGGTATTATGAGGGGGTGTGGCTATGTGTGTGGGGTGCATGGGGTATGTTGAGGGGGTGTATATGTGGGGGGTTGTGGGGACAGGGTGGTAGTATGTGGTATTTGTGGGGTATGAGGGAGTGTGGGGCAGTTGTGGAGACCCCCTACTCTCCTTCCATGATGCAGCAGCAGACGGGGTACTCAGAGCGCTGGTCTCCCATGGCACACAGCTCCAGTCAGCACTGCACATCACAGTGAAGAGCACAGCCCCCACCAGGCCATCTCTATCATTGGTACTCCCTGCCATGCATGCACAGCCCCCGCACTCAAGCGGCACAGGAGGGAAGCCTCATGCACTGGAACTGGCTGCCTTCCCCACCCCCTGTGGGGCTTCCTTCTGTGCCACATGAGTGCAGGGGTTGCATGTGTGGGGCAGGGAGCACCAGCGATAGAGACGGCCTGGTGGGGGCTGTGCTCCTTGCCACAATGTGCAGCACTGGCCGGAGCGGTGCACAGCCAGGCGCCAGTGCCTGCACCCAGCACAAGCACCCCAAGTGCCCCTGCCTGCTGCTGATGCTGCCTGCCAGGGCTGCGTGCCATGGGAGGTCACAAGCAGCACAGAGCCCCTAATTTCTCCAGGCTTATGACTGCCTGTTAAAGGGATGGAGTTTTACAGTGCCTCAGCTGCTCCATTCCCTGGTAATTGTGGACACAAGTGATAACTGTTCCTATGTGGAGGTCATCCCCATGCCCCCACAGTGGGATGCCAGGGAAGCTGAGCAGGTCCCCCGGTAGCTGCAGCAGCAGCAGCCCCACCCAGAAGCTGTGTGCTGGTGCAGCCAAGCCCTTCCACCCACAAGGGTAGGAGAAAGGCACAATAGGGTATGTGTGTATACATGAGCACTTCTCTCCCACCCTCGTGGGCGGAAGGGCTGGGCAGGGTACAATTCATTGGTGGGCGCCACAGGCTGGGTGAAAGTGCCTGGCAGGCTGGATGAAAGTGCCCATCAGGCCGGGTTCATACTGTGGACCATATTTTGCCTGCCCCTGTGCTATATCTTATTTATTCTATGGTAACTGTCCCTGTGTTCACACTTACCCTGTGGTAAATAAGAGCTAAACCAGGGAACTTAACCTAGAAAAAAAAGGATAAATTGCCCTAGTTAAATTTTCACTTACTATGGAGAAGAAGTGGACTCCATGAACAGTAACCATGGAGCAGCTGAGGCAACAAAAGTTTCTCTCTGGTTAACTGTGGGCACAGAGACAGTTTATGTGCCTCCTTTCATTTACTGTAAGGTAAAAGCAGTCACAGAGACAGTTACTGCAGAACAGCTGTACTGCAGGGCAATTGCGAGCAGAGCAACAGTTATCACATGTGTCTCCACCCCTTTAACAGATAGTTGTGAGCCTGGGGAAATTAAGAGCTCTGTGCTGCTTGTGATCCCATTTGTTACTATTGCCACCCGCATGATCCGGGGACAGCAGAGCAGACCCTATGAAGAGAGGACCTTAACCTGTTCAGCCTTCACAAGAGAAGGCTGAGGGGGGACCTGGTGGCCATCTATAAACTCACTAGGGGGGATCAGCAAGGTTTGGGAGAGACCTTGCTCCCCTTAGTGCCCCCCGGGGTAACAAGGAATAATGGCCACAAGTTGTTAGAGAGTAGGTTTAGACTAGACATCCGAAGGCACTACTTCACAGTCAGGGTGGCTAGGATCTGGAACCAACTTCCAAGAGAAGTGGTGATGGACTCTACACTGGGGGTCTTTAAGAGGAGGCTTGACGTCTACCTGGCTGGGGTCATTTGAGCCCAGTTTTCTCTCCTGCCCAGGGGAGGGGGTTGGACATGGTGATCTACAAGGTCCCTTCTGATCCTACTTTTATGAATCTATGAATCTATTGTCTTCCCTAATTTGGGAACCAATGCCTTAGTATGTGACACCTAATTAGCCCAAAATTTTTCAAAACGTAAGCTGGAGGAAGTAGTCACTTGGCTGCTGTATAGCATATCCACTAGTTTGAATGCTTCAGAAGGAGATAAGCCGAGGGGTTTCATATGGAGAATGAATGCTTAAGGAATATACTTGGCTATAAATCTTACAGGTTGTCTTGGATCAGAATGCAGATGGCATCCCTAAAGCAGTGTTTCTTTACCTGGGCTGCTGTGAGAGGTTTTTAAGTGTGCCATGGGATGCAGCACAATATTAGCATTGTTAGGTGGGCAAAACCCTACATATGATTCAGAAGACAAACAGAGAGATTTCAAATAAGAATCCACAGTGTCAAAAACATTCTGATCTGCTGAGGTCTTTCTGAGTTCTTTGCAACAGAAGAATTGCTGTATTATTTTTTGGTGGTCAAGAACCAAATGAAAACTAAAATCTAGCATTTTCCAAGGGGTGCCGTAAGTCTAAAGAGGTTGAGATGCACTGCTCTAAAGAAGGGATACCAGAGATGCATTATAAATAGAACTTAATCTAGACAACGAGGGTGTTTGTACAAGTGACAATGTCACAATGTACACATGATGAAAATTTCCCTTTGTGTTGTTTAATGGTGTCACACATTACATGTATGCAAGTTTGGAGGGGGATGTTAAATGAGTTTGTACATCCTGCTGTAGTTTAGTTTGCAATGTTGCAACTTGGAACACTGCAGCCATTAGTTAGCTCACCCCCTGGCTGTGGGAGAAGTGGGTAGGCTCTGCAAAAAAAAAAAAAAAGGATTGGGCCCTTCACTGTTTCTGCCTTTAGCCGGCTCCTGTGGCCAACAGGATGCCTGGGGCTGTCTGGGAACAGGTTGGCTCGGCCCTGGGGCAGTGTGGAGAGTAGGAGGGTGGCTGGGTGTATTGGTGGCTGGAGAAGGTGGCAGGGATAGTGCACAGGGTGCTGGAAGCCTGGGTGGGATTGGGAAAGCTAGCAACCTGCCTGGGAGGCCCCGTGCACCATCCCTGCCACCTCCTCCAGCTGCCAGCACTCCCAGCTGCCTCCCTGCACCGGCCCAGGGGCAAGTCAGCCCATTCCCAGCAGTCCCAGACATCCTACTGGGTGTTGGAGTCTGCTGGAGGCAGAAGCGGTGAAGGGCCCAACCCTTTTTTTCCGCAGAGCCTGTCTGTCTCCTCCCGCAGCTGAGGGGTGGTGAGCTGACAGATTAATGACCCCTTGTCCATGAGAGAGGCAGGCAGTCTCTGCCAAAAAAAAAAAAAATTAAGATTGGGCCCCTTACCACTTCTGTCGCAGGACAATAACATATATACAGGGACAGAAAAATAAAACCCACCATTTCAATTAAAAATTTGCCATTTCAATTTAGGGGGCATAGAATGCAACCCTAGGGACTAAAACCCCATCACATGTAGAAGTGCCCCAAGACAAAGTCATAACTGAAGGAGCCAAAACAGGTAGGCTCTAGGTATGAAAGATGACAATAACTAACTTTTAACAATCAGTGTCTAGAGAAGGCTAACAGTGTTTGAAGCAGGCTCAGTTGCTAACTGCAGATGCCTCACTTAACTTTCAATGCTAAACAAAACACATAACCATGATTCAGGCCAACCGTTGCCTTGCCAACCATGTGGCTTCTGGAGCACACATGGATTCTGCAGTGGCTGTAAACAGGAAGAGGACTCCAGTGTAATTACAAGGAGATAAGGATTCTCTCATACTTGCCACTTCTCGCCAATACACTTACACCTGAACAGAAAGTCAATGGCAGTATCAAATGGTATGGAAGCAGAAAAGCAGAGCTGTGTTCACTGGAGTGGTTCTTGGATTCATCCCTCAGAGGAGCTCCAAAGCCCAGGCTGAGCAGTGACATTTTCTTATGCAGAATGCAATGCATTATATTAAATAGACATTTTCAGGGCACATGGAGTAACTGAGGTAATGCTGATCTCTCCACCAGCACATTCTTTGACACCTACTATATTACATTCAAAGACAGAGTTTTCTTCTTCATGTGCCAGGCTTTAAAATCTTTTTGCAGTAAAACCGGATGAATGTGCCCCAATCTAAGTAAATTTTTTATTTGACACCATTACACAGACAAATTATAACACCTCTGGGCTTCAGTCATCTCAGACTATTTTATTGAGTGTCATGTACCTGATCATTTAGGCTGGCTCCAATGACAAATTGTCCCCAGTGAAAAAACTAACTTCCAATACAGCACATACAATTAACATATGCCAAGTCAAACAAAGGAAGATAAAATGACTATACTAGTCTCGTTTTCCAAATAGACAATGGCACGTGTTCAAAAGAACATAAAAAGAATATTTTTTATAATTTTAATTACAACATGAAAGACTGCCATATGTTCATCATTTGTCCCAGCTATGCATGACAGAGGACACATTATTAAACTTTCTTTAGTAGGAGGCAAAAAGATATAATACAGAGACAGTACATTTAAAAAACACGAAAAGCCAGCTGTGATTCTAAAATGACCACGTCTCTTTTTAGGAAGCATAACACACTTCCAAGCTCAGCATTAAGTAGTATTTTAACATAATATCCTTCATTCAAGTACATGTAACCTTCCATGTTTGATTCACTAAGTAGTTACTCAAGGCTTTTGCTTGTGTTTAAGCATCAAGCTACTTTTGTACTCCTCTGGGACCATTGAGAGGGCTGCTGTGGCCCTTGGCTGCAGAGCAACCTTAGGCATCTCGATGAGCATGGGGTGGGGTGTCAAACTCATCCCAGTCCCCCAGGTCAAATCTGGACCCAGGAATGGTGGGGGGTTTTGCAGCTATTGCTCACCCCTCTGCCTCCAATGGGGCTCCATAGCTGGGAATTCAGCAGCAGGCTTTGTCCCTACTTGCACACCCCTAAATTCCCACTACCTGTAGGAGCTTATTGGACTGAATGAATGGCTCTGCAGGCTGGATCTCTGACACCCCTGCTCTAACACATCCCCTTTTTCTTTCCTCAGATATGCTGACTCTGACATCCACTTTCTCTGAGCTTGGGAGCACAACTGGAGAAAGGGTTGCTCCAGCAACTGTAGAGTGGTGCTGGAAGCTCCCTTACAGCAACAGATTGTGACTGAAACATTAATGACAACCAATACAAATGCAGAAGAAAGCTGGCAAAAGAAATGGACAAATGTGGAAATAAAAATAAAGCTCATTTTAGTTTTTCTGCAGCTGAGGTTCCAGGTTTCTCTCTTCCACAGAAGCAGTGGGCGATCATTAATCATATCAGAGTATCAAACAGCAGATGTGCAAACCTGATGTTTAAGTGTTAACTTAAAGCAACTCTAGAATATGAATGTATCAAACTTCAGACAACTGATCAGCTATTAAATGAGTGTTCAATATGTTTCTTTCCTGAATAAAATGAGGATTAACAAAATTTGTACAGCCCTCTTGACTAGTTATCAAAACTCAGCCTTAAGCTGCATACACCCAACAGATTTACTCCAGGATAATGCACCCCAGATTTTACTCAGGAATAAATTTATTCCATTATAAATTGTGGACACATGACCAGAATCCTCCAAGGTAGCTGCCTATAGTAGGCATTATTACAATGCCTGGCCACAAGGTGGCATAAGCCAGTTTGCATTGAGCAAAAGGCTCCCCTAGCATGAAACTATGGGTGTTGACACTTTAAAGTGGGTTAAATGCCTTTTTCATTGCTTTAATGGCATTGCTGTTTGCATATTTGGCAGCATATTGCACATTAATTCTAGCCGCTGTAGCACATTCAGTGACATAATGCACCTTAAATGACTTTGGGACACAGCAAATAACTTTGGGGTGCTGCAAAGTAAAACACCTCCAAGGAGTTTTAGTTTCCTACCCTACAGCTGTGGAGGGAAGCACTGGGCTCTGTGCGGCTTAGGGGCTGTGCAGGCAGACCGTACCAGCAGCCTGGCAGCAGACCGTGCAGGCAGGCTCCACAGAAAGGAAAAAAAAAAAAGCAGGAAGCCTGATCTCCTTCCCCAGAGCCTGCTTGCCTTCCTGAGCTGTACAGGGCCCTGGTGCTTCCCTTCATGGCTGCAGTGCCCCCTGAGACTGCCCAAGCCAGGTGCCTACGGGCAGGTGCCGCCAGAGGGGAGGCTGCCACTGCTGCGGAAGGAAGCACCAACTCCCCTCCCCTGCAGCTCAAGGACCGATCTGCCCACCAGCAGCTCGCCCTCCCCTCCCTGCCGGTGGAGAGGCAGGTGAGGATCAGACACCGACACAGGTGTTCATGACATGGGGGTTTACTTTGCCCTAAATTAAAGCTGTGTTTTTAAAAAAACACCGCTTCAGTTTAGGGAGAATTAAACTCCTGTGTCATATACAAATGCCCTGTGCGAGCAAACCCACAATACATCCTACCCAGTAAATTCCAACACAGTAAAGTCACTGCACATTTTTCAAGGCATAATTTTACCATGGACTTGAGTGATTTACTTTGTAGAAGGGCTGTGTGTCATGTGTCTACTGTTCTACTTTCACTACATAGTAAAGTCAATTTACTTAAGTAAAGGGTGTGTGTCTGCACCCTCAAACTATCCCTTATTGCTATTCTCTATGGGAAAAGTGAGAGAAAGGATATCCTCCAGAAGCCATGTCTCTTGGGAACTTATAGATACCTTAGTGCTATCACAAACCAGCCTCCATTGTAAAATGGAAATACTACTTTCCTATCTCATAAGCGTGTCAGAAAGCTTGTTTAACATTTGCAAAACTCTAGTTATGTGATAAATATCTGTGCATTTATTATTATGTTGCCCTGTGGGGTGTTACCTCTCAGCTCCATGTTCTTGGGGAACCCTGGCACAGGACGCAGCCTGTCTGACTCGCAAAGAATTTCCCCTCCCCCCACCCTCTACCTGAACAAGAACTGATTACAAAAGACAATGCAGATGCAGTGGGAGACACACCTAAAGCCCTCCAGATAAGGGAGTAACTGCTCTAGGTCTCATTTGCATCCGAGATGGAACCAGATGACAATTAATTTACATGGGAGATGGAGAACAGAAAGCCTGAAGCAAAGACAGCAGTGAATTCTGGGATCAGAGAAGCAGGGGAGCACTGCATGATGGGGAATCTGTGCTTGAAATGCTAATCGACCCACATTTACACACACTCAGCTCAGCATTTATCAGACCAATTCTAATCTGGATTTACAAAGGACTTCCCCCCCTTCTCCCCCCCCTGCACCTCATCTAACCAGAACTAAGCAGAAGTAAAGTTTAATAGGCATCTCAGGCCATACAGTCCCCAGTCCCACTATGGGAGGCCTATTTAAATTTGATTGACTAAAACTCAGTTGCCGGAGTAGGGAATGCTGAGGCAAGACACGTAGTCAGAGGGGGTATGGGCAACATTTGAACAATGGTCAAGGGTTCATCACAGCATCCAGCCTGTTGGAGCCTTGACCACAAATGCTGTCATACTTTTCCTGGGACGACTGGTGGAAGTCCTCCCCACAAAAGTTTATGAACACTCCAATAATTCCCTTAAGTCTGTTAAAAAACTACAGTAAGATCTGGAAAAGTCATGCTAAGCTGAGGCTTGTTCACAACAGGTAAAAATCCAATACCCTGATGCTGCAAGCTATCTATTGTTTCTGAAAAAACAATGAGGTATCCCATCTAGTATATCTGCTATACATAAGAATTTCGAGCTGGCTCCTAAGTGTCTGGTTATTCCTTAACCTTATGTTTTTCCTAGTTATTGATCAGTTTCTTGAGATGTTCCAAACCAAATAACCCCTTGTCAATAGAAAAGACAATTCTTTACACTATTAAAAGAATGCTTTGAAGAAGCTGAACCAAGGGTATAAAAATCTGTAAAAAAGCAGCAAAGGTGTGCTTCAAGAGGAGAAATCTCTCTGGCATCATCTGCTGTTGTTCCCGAGAAGCTGGAAGAAACATATTGTCTCCCTTCAAGGATTGTGCTAAGAACTTTACCTGTCAGCATTGGAACCTGAGTGTCTTGGACTGGTGAGATCCCAGCTCTTTCTCTCTCTCTCTTTTCTTTTTTTTTTCTCTCTAGGCTTAGATTTCTGAACCTAAATTGTATTAGTTAAGCCTGAGCTAAGTTTCCCCAAATACTTAGTGAAACCAGGGTAGTATGGTAATTGTTTGTGTTTGTTTTCCTTTGCATGTCTATTATTACTAGTACCATTATATATGTCATATACTTAGCAATAAATAACTTTTATAGTCAAACTGGTGGTAACTGGGTGTATTTTTCCTTCTTTACTTCTCCTTCCCCACTTGCTCTGCAGCAACGCTTCTTTTACCTAAGTTAAAGATCCCTGTTGAAGCCCAAAAATACTGTGGGGTCTGCTCATCAAGAGGCTAAAGATTGGGACGTGCTGAGTTTGAAACACATAAGGGGATCAGCTTGTACAGGCTAATTGACCCAGCTTGGCTCAGACGTGCTCTAATGAACTGAATGCTGGCCCATGAGGGTGTCAGCTGGACACCCAGCTGGATTCAGAGGTATTCTGTTTACCTGTATGCTTGTGTCTGACTGCAGTTTATTGTTGCTCTAATGAACTGATTCTTGGCATATGAGGGTGTCAGCCTGCCCATGCTGATCAACCCGGCCAGGTCAGGCATGTCACGTTAATCTGTGTGTATTTGTGTGTATGACTGATTTGGTGACTGGAGGAATCCATCCCCATTGAAACCCATAGCTCCATTGGGGGTGAGGACTTGCAAAAGGGAGATATACAGCTCCGTATAGAAACACAAGTAACACAAGCAGCACATTGATAGAATTACAAAGATCCTAGAAAAGTATCCCTAATAAATGAGCACACCACAAAGTGATGGGCAAATCTGGAAACAGAGGTCAGGCCAATGCTCAGGATCTTAATATTGTGCTGTTGACAGGAGGGCATGGTATACAATTGCACATACACACACACACAAATCAATTAGGTGCGTACACACACTCTAGGAGCATTCACCCCCACCAGGTGTGCACGCACACACACACTACCAACTTAGGCACATACACATCCAAAATTACTAGCCGAGGCACATACACATCTATTACCAATTCAAGCTCATACACGCTATACACACCGAAAATTAGACAACAATCAGCTGTCAATACCCACACTCTTAGTACACATATACAGATCTCTAATTTGTATATCATGCACACTATGACATATATATATGTATATTCAGCAGTTCACACACAAACCACCCATCTACACATACACACAGGTGAGTTCCTAACTTGGATGGTACAGTATGATTGTGTGTGTTTGGGGTACTTGAGATACCTGGGGGAAGGTTAAGGTGAGAGAGAAAATGTATGGAGTGAAAGTTTCCAGAACCAGGAGACTAGAGAGAAGCTGCCTGAGGAACTGAAGCTTGGGGTTACTTAAGGTCAAGTGGCCCAGGGTTACTTGAGGTCACTGGTGCAAGGTGAAAAGCCTGGTGGCAAGGAGGAGACAGCCAGGAAAGAGAGAGAGGCAGAAACCTGGGAGTTTGGGGCTGGAAACTGAGGCAGACAGCTGGGAGATTAGGGGGCAGATAAGTGATGGCAAGGGGGAAACAGTCAGGAAACCGACAAAAAAACAACTCAGGGTTTCAAAATAACAAGTTTATTAAACAGACAACACACTACACAGCCCCATGAAGTTATGGGTTCCCACAAGCACTCACAATGGCAGCAGGAGAAAGAGACTCAGTGGAAGGGCTGGAGTCCAGGTAGGGAAGAGAAACAGAGTCCAAGTCCTTGGTTGAAGAGGGGGTAGGGGATGATAGCTACCTATCCAGGCTGGAAAGGTGTCTTTGTCCAGCAGGTGTTGTCCAGAGGAGGGTCGCTGGCAGGGCCTCTGGGTGGATAGGTGGTGTGGAGTGGTACTTGTCCAGATGGAGAGGGCATCCCAAGGAGTCAGTCTTCACTACCCCTTTTTACGGGGCAGACTACCTATGATCTCCTATGGGGAGGGCATATCCAGGCAATGTCAGTCCTGTTCTAGAGGGTTCCAGGTGTTCTTACTGAGTGTGTGCAGCCTCATCTTTTGTTTCTTGAATGCTGAGGGTGGTTCCAAGGGCTGGGTCGTTGGTCCAGGCATTGGTTTTGATGGTTCGGTCATTTAAAGGGAGCTATTTTTAGACCTATGGCCATTGTCTCTCAAGCACCCTCATTCATCCCCATTCATTCAGGAACCAAGTTACGGGACATCATTCTCCCCTTGTACTCGGCCTTGGTGAGGCCGTAGCTGGAGTACTGCATCCAGTTTTGGGCTCCACAATTCAAAAAGGATGTGGAGAAGCTCGAGAGAGTCCAGAGAAGAGCCACGTGCATGATCAGAAGTCAGGAAAACAGACCTTACAATGACAGGCTGAGAGCCATGGGGCTCTTTAGCCCGGAAAAAGCACAGGCTCTGGGGTGATCTGATGGTCACTGTAGAAGGGCACTAAGGTGCCTGCTACTGGAGGCAGTGTGACGAGGTCAGCTGCCAATCACCAGGGCAGCACAGGTGCGGGGTTGCCGTGACAACCGGCCTGGTCAGCTGACCGGAAGGGGGTTGGGCCTGGCCTTTATAAACAACATAGGCCGAAGCCAGAGCTCAGCCCCCCCTCTGGCCGCCAAGGAGAATGGACCTCCAGAAAACCCTGACGGGGAGTTACAGGGAAGCAAGCCAGGTTGGCCAGGAATTTATGTTATAGCCCAGGGGTTTTTAGTGTGTTTGGGTTTAGTTGTTGTGGCACGAGAAGCGCAGTGTCACCGGAGGTTTGGGCGAGGTTGTAGGGGTGGAGGAGGCCTCAACAGGAGCCCCCCAGTAAAGTGGGGGTGCTCAGAGCACCAGGGAGGGCGCTGTAGTGGGCGCGAGAAGCGCGGATAGGAGCCCAGTGCGGGCTATGCGGGCACGGGGAAGAGACCCCGGTGTGGGCTATGCGAGCACAGGGAAGAGGCCCAGTGGGCGAGGGCGCGAGAAGCGCGAGTGCGAGAAGCATGGTGCGAGAAGCACGGGTAAAGGCCCTGGTGCGGCCGTGGGCACGAGAAGTACGAGAGGTGCGAGAAGCACGAGCAGGTGGAGCGTGAGAAGCGCGAGAGGTGCGAGAAGCACGAGCAGGGGGAGCGCGAGAAGCGTGGGTATGGGCCCTGGTGTGGGCGTGGGCGCGAGAAGCGTGGGCATCAGAGGCACCATGCCAGGGAGGGAGAAAGGCAGCCTCCCTTTAATGAACTAAAGATCAAAGACATGGCAGGCGGGCAAGTGATAGAGGGTGCAGGAAACCTGATCTGGCATGGTCGGCAGGGGTGCAAGGGGAGGTCACGGCACCTCAGGCCCCCGCCCTGCCACAGTCACCTATAAGTTTATCAGGCGTGACCACCAGGATCTGGGGGAATATTTGTTCACCAGAGCGCCCCAAGGGATGATGAGGTCGAACAGTCATAAACTACTGCAAGACCGTTTCAGGCTGGACATAAGGAA
>NW_017729032.1:56669133-56671984 GCF_001723915.1 Gavialis gangeticus | reverse complement strand
AGGTGGTTCAAGCACCTACATTGAACACCTTCAAGAGCAAATTGGATGCTTATCTTGCTGGGATCCTATGACCCCAGCTGACTTCCTGCCCTTTCGGCGGGGGGCTGGACTCAATGATCTTCTGAGGTCCCTTCCAGCACTAATGTCTATGAAATCTATAATCTATGAAATCTACATAGGAGGGATAGGTGTGAGTCATAGGTTACAACATGGGTAGGCAACGCTTTTTGGCCAGAGTGCTGAAAAAACCACAATGTCTACCTTGGAAGGTGCCAGAGTGCCAATATGCTGGAGCCTGGAGCAGCTGTTTGCAGCCTCCTGGCTGCAGCTGGCCCACGGAGGCCAGTCTGCTTGCAGCAGGGCTTGCAGCCTCCCAGCTCCCTGATGGGAGCAGCCTGGGCTCCGTGGCCCCCAGTTGCTTGGAGCCTGGGCTGGCGGTGGTGCGCTGAGCAAAATGGCCTTGCATGCCAGGCTCGGCACACGTGCCGGGGGCTGCTGACTCCTGGGTTACAACATACTTACGCAACAGGGCATGGAGACAAGATGGGAACAAGATGGGAGCCTAAAACACAAAATGGATATTTGACTTCACTCATGCCAACCCACATTGCAGGCCTAAATCATATGTGATGGGCTAGCTGGCAGTGACTTAGCCCAGGGGTTTTGAAAGAGCAAAAGATGATTGGAAGACTTGGGATTCCCTTTCCTCACCAATCTGGTAATGATTTGGCCCAGGCATTTTGAAGGGGTAAAAGATGATTGGAGGACTTGGGATTCCCTTTCTGCACCAATCAGGCCCCAGAGACTCACTCTCCCCACTCCCTGTGTCCCCTGAGTGGTCCCTTGGGTCACCTGGAGGGGGATAAAAGGGGCAGCGTGGGCTGACTCAGGAAAGACCAGCGAGGGACAACAAGGAAGGAGCTTCACAGAGCTGGTAAGAGCTGAGCCAGTGGGGCAGGAGCAGTGTCCCAGAAGAGCCTGGAAGAGCAGGACCCTGCAGGCAGCAGTGGGACCCTCAGCAGCGTGGCATCTGGCTGGCAGGAGAGGCTCCCCACTGGGCTCCAGGATCCCTGAAGAGAGGCTGCAGCCAGCAGGAGAGGCTCCCCCACTCCAGCCAGGATCTGAGCAGTGACCTGAGAGGTTCCCAGCGCTGCTTCCAGCTCCTCCAATCAGAGGCCAGGCAGCTCGACATGAGGCCGGGGCTTCAGGAAGGTCAAGATCCCTAGGAGGCTGGAACAATACCACCAGTGGTGGCTGCGTGGCAGCATTCTTGCCCACTGTGTGTGAGATCTGTGTTCAAGTCCCAGCTGAGGTGACCTGGGGTAAGTAAGATAACAAGAAGGAAATTGTCTTGCAGGGGAAAGGGGCCATTGTGTTTTCTCCCCCTCCAGGTACCAAGGCCCTATATTTCCTTGTCATTTGACGTTTTGCATTTTGTGCCTTTTTTATATTTCACCAACCCGTATTGTTTGTTCTGCTGTTTGTGTTTTATATTTTGTCTTTTGTCAATGATTGTAAGTGTCTAACTTTTGTTGAATCCTGCCCCCTTGGGGCATTGTAGTGTCCACTATACCCTCTGATTTATGCTTGTTATGTTCCCAGTATTAAAAGGTATATGGTTAAGTCCCCATTGGTGGTCTGGCTCTGCTCTATAGGGGGAGGAGAGTCCCTACACCTCCGACAGCGCTTGTGCACCTGCTTTGATCCCTTCAGTTGGAGAGGGGGGACCTCTTGGAGTACCATGCGGGTTACATTTTGGGGGCTTATCCAGGATTCCCACATAGCGGGTGCTAGAATATTATTCAAGCGCTGTGTACCCTTGTACAGAGAGAGAGAGAGCCCCCAGGAGACATGTCCAATGCTGACCACTCTGCCGTACCCTCCGGGAGTGATGGGACTGTGCAGGGGGGAATGGGGCAAACTGCTGGTACTGAAGCTACCCCGGAATGGGTGAGGGTTTTCCAGCAGATTCTGTAGGAGGTGACCCGTTCCTCCAGTGACCAGACAGCCTATAAGAGACTTCGGAGTTTCTCAGGAACCCTTCCAGTCCCTGCAGGGGAGGAAGGATTTGACTCTTGGCTCTCCCATATTCAAGAGATTTTACTGACTTGGCAAATACCTGATGAGGATAGGCGATGCCATCTGCTGGAGGTCCTGAGGGAGCCTGCCTTTGGGGTTGTGAGAACAGCCAAATTCCAGAACCCCTCTATCACCACCCAGCAATGCATGCAGGTCCTTCATGATGTTTTTGGCCAACCCACAGGGAGTGGGGGTTCGTACTACGAATTGCTGGGAACTTTCCAGCACAAGGGCAAGACTCTTTCAGCATATGTCCTTCGCTTACAGCCCGTGCTACCATGCCTGGTGACCCAAGGAGCACTTAGCGTCACTGATGCCAATCAGATACTGCTCCAGCAAATTCTTATTGGGGCACGGTATAGCTTGGACTTACTCCGGAACCTCAACTTAGCGGGGAGCAGGAGCAGCCCACCTGACTTCAGTCACCTCCCCCGAGAGATTCGTGAAGAGGAAGAGATATCCAGACTCCGAGACACTATGTGGGTCCCAGAGGATGTTTCCCCCTGGAGAGGACCCATGGGTCGGGTGCTAGTGGTGGCTCCCCATGAGGACACCTTGTTGGGAGTGGAGGAGGAGCCTGTGGCTCCAGCACTAGCAGCTGCCGTGTCCAGAACCTCCCCCAGGGGTCAGCCCTTGCCCCGTCCTTGTGCCTTGGGAGGACCTCGGCCCCATACCCACTCTTGGGCCTCGGGGTTCTGCTATAGATGTGGGGAGCCAGGGCACATGGCTCGGGAGTGCACCCAGCCTGAGAACCCTGAATTGGTATTTGAAA
>NW_017729032.1:56666040-56668455 GCF_001723915.1 Gavialis gangeticus | reverse complement strand
CCAGTGCCTGAAGCCTGTAAAGCTCAGCTCAGGGACAAACTCGGGGCTTGAGCCCGTGTTTTTTCCCTGCATGACTGGGATGTGGGGGAGGCTAAGGGGGTGGAGCATCACATTCGTCTGAGTAACCCATGACCCTTTCGTGAAAGGTCTCGGCGCATTCCCCTCACTGAGATGGGGGAAGTAAGATGTCATCTGCAGAAGCTCATGGACCACCGCATCATCACGGAATCTAAGCGCCCTTATGCCTCTCCCATTGTGATTGTGCGGAAGAAGAATGGCCAACTCCATATGTGTATTGATTACAGGACTTCGAATGCCTGGACCATCACTGATCAATACACTGTCCCATGGATGCAGGAGGCTTTGGACTGGTTAGTAGGGAGCAAATGGTTTTCAGTACTAGACCTCCACAGCGACTACTACAAGATACCTCTGCAGGAAGAGGACAAAGAGAAGGCTGCTTTTATTTGCCCCTTGGGATTCTATCAGTTTAAACGAATGCCCCAAGGGATATCTGGGGCTCCTGCCACCTTCCAGTGACTAATGGAGAAGGTAGTTGGGGATATGCATATGACTCAAGTACTGGTTTATTTAGATGATATTATTGTTTTTGGAAAGACCCTGGAGGAACACGAAGAACGGCTACTCCGGGTACTTGATCAGCTGGAAACTGCTGGACTTAAGTTGGCCATTGATAAATGTATGTTCTGCCAGGCCTCTGTGAAGTACGTAGGACATATTGTGTCACAGGAAGGGGTCAGCACTGATCCGGAGAAAGTAAGTGCTGTGACCACCTGGCCTCGACCCAAGAACTTTAGGGAATTGAAAAGGTTCCTGGGATTTGCAGGTTTCTATCGGTGATTCATTAGAGGCTATGCTACAATAACCAGACCTTTAAATGCCCTAACTCACGGACACCGGGTGGGAAGGTTGCCCCGCAAGAAGGGGCGAAACAATGGCTTAAATGGGCTTCCTGCGACACGAAGCCCCACAGAGCCTTTTGGTCTGCGATGGGACTCACAATGTGAAGATGCCTTCCAGGAGGTGATCCAGCGGTTGACTCAGGCACCTGTGCTGGCATATGCTGATCCCAAACGCCCTTTTATTTTGCACACAGATGCTAGCCTGTCAGGACTGGGGGCTGTACTGTACCAGAAACATGTGGGACACCGACGACCAGTGGCTTTTGCCAGCAGGGGATTGTCACCCAGTGAGACGTGCTACCTGGTACATAAGCTTGAATTCCTGGCCCTCAAGTGGGCCGTCACTGAGAAATTCCAGGACTATCTGTATGGGACTACCTTCCAGGTGTGGACAGACAATAATCCCCTTACCTATGTGCTCACCAGTGCTCAGTTGGATGCGACCGGCCAACGCTGGATTGCAGCACTAGCCAAGTACGCCTTCAGCCTGCACTATTGAGTGGGACGGAAGAACGTGGATGCTGATGCCCTGTCTCGACAACTCCCCAGCAACCCCGGGAGTGTTTGGAGCCCCGAGACAGTGAAGACCATTTACAACCTGCAGATACAAGACCCTGTAGGGACAAGGCAAAATACTGTTTGCATGGCTGAGGTGTTGGGGTTGCCCCCTGAGGGGATCCCATAGGCCTGGGTTCAGTACACCACACTGACTCCCTCTTCGTTGCCCCAGGTCACAGCCACAGACACAAGAACAGGACCCAGATGTGCGAGAGGTACTGCATGCCCGGAGATCAGGGAATACCTGCCCCGCGACCCTTAATAATGCTACCTCAGCAGCCCACCTCCTGTTGAGGGAGTGGGAAAGGCTTCGCTTGTTTGATGGAGTGCTACATTGGGAGGTGCAGGACTCAGAAGGACGGAAATATTGGCAGCTGGTCCTCCCTTGGAAGTATAAGGCCCTTGCGTTACGGGCCTTGCATGATGACTTTGGTCACATGGGGGTGGAGTGCACCCTGGTGCTAGCCCGTGAGCGGTTCTTTTGGCCCAAAATGGCTGAAGACGTAAGGACCAAATGCTACACAAGATAAAACAGCAAGAACAGTTGCCAAAGTACTGTGGAAAAAGTACTTCTCTGTGTTTGGGCTGCCCGCAAGAATCCACTCCAATCAGAGATTGGAGATTAGCGAGATTTTGAGAGCCGGTTGTTGCGTGAAGTACTGACAGTGGCTGGCATACAGAAATTGAGGACTACACCCTACCACCCCCAAGGCGATCCCCAACCTGAGTGCTTCAATTGAGCTCTCTTGAATATGCTTGGTACCCTCCAGCAGGAACAGAAGGCCGCATGGAGCCAACATATGGCATACCTGGTGCATGCCTACAACTCCACTAGGAATGATGAGGAGAGGCTGCAGCCAGCAGGAGAGGCTCCCCCACTCCAGCCAGGATCTGAGCAGTGACCTGAGAGGTTCCCAGCTCTGCTTCCAGCTCC
>NW_017729032.1:56658970-56659310 GCF_001723915.1 Gavialis gangeticus | reverse complement strand
AGTGACCTGAGAGGTTCCCAGCTCTGCTTCCAGCTCCTCCAATCAGAGGCCAAGCAGTTGGACACAAGGCCGGGGCTCTGGGAAGGTCAAGACTCCTAGCAAACTGGAACACTGTCACCAGAGGTGGCTGTGTGGCAGTGTTTCTGCCTAGCACATAGGAGATCTGGGTTTAAGTCCCACTTGGGGTGAGTGAGCTAACAAGAAAGGAGCTATTGTGTTTTTCTCCCCCTCAGGTACCAAGGCCCTATATTTCCTTGCCATTTTGCATTTTGTGCCTTTTAATATTTCACCAACCCGTATTGTTTGTTCTGCTGTTTGTGTTTTATATTTTGTCTTTTGT
>NW_017729032.1:56652185-56653970 GCF_001723915.1 Gavialis gangeticus | reverse complement strand
TTTTGTTAACCCTGTTCTTTTGTCAATGATTGTAAGTGTCTAACCTTTGTTGAATCCTGCCCCCTTGGGGCATTGTAGTGTCCACTATACCCTCTGATTTATGCCTGTTATGTTCCCAGTATTAAAAGGTATATGGTTAAGTCCCCATTGGTGGTCTGGCTCTGCTCTGTAGGGAGGAGAGTCCCTACACCTCCGACAGCGCTTGTGCACCTGCTCTGACCCCTTCAATTAGAGAGGGGGGACCTCTTGGAGTACCACCTGGGTTACACATACAATGTTAATATGAAACAGTAAAAATCAGTGCACAAATGCTAGGAATACAATATAATACAATATAAAACAGTAAAAATCAATACAAACAGAACAGAACACTATTTGCAATATAAAAAAAGGGGGCTTATTACAATGTGGGAGTATAAGAACTTAGCCTAGCTTACCTAGTACTTGTAAACACTTATAAGGGATAGAGAGGGCAGAGGGAAAGTCCGAAATGGTCGCAGAAGGGGAGGGAATGCATTTTAAAAAGAAAAAAAAGAGAGAAACTGGGGGTTTTGCTGCAATTCTATTGACTGCATATTATGAAATAATGGTCAATCTATAGTTAAAGTTGGAGCTAGCTGTTTTTAGCCTCCTCCTCTATATTTTGATTAGCTGATAAAAGACAAAATTTTAGGAAGAGAGAGAGTTGTGACTACAAGAAAAGATGCATATTCCTATTTAGCAGTCTTAAAGAAAATATTTTTACATTTTCAAAGTTTATAGGCTCCTTATGACACTGTTATTATTTCAAACCTACTTAATACAAGGTCTTCAATTTCATTTTACTTTAATGAGAAATGAGGAAGATCAGCAGCTTGCAAGATGTGTTCAAGATCTCACAAGATAGGACTTTAAGCTATTGCTTTTGGCAATTGTCACAAGCTACTGGCTGCTTGACATAACTTTCAGTACTAGAAAATGGAAAAAACACATATAGACAAAGACTGAAATGGAAATATTAACACATTAAGTGAATGATTCTTTTAATGTTTACTATAACATGTTTCCTTAGCCAGATGCTCACAAAACTGCTACCATTAATCAATACTACAATTTTATTAAAATGAGTTGAAAATATTTTGCAGAATTCATATGCTTCCAGCAGTACTATTCCTACCCAAAACTGTTTCCTTGATTAGTAAATAAATCATTTAGGCAGTAGGGAGTTGTTTCACTCTTGCCATACTTTATTACTTTATCATCTAATCCTAGTACATATTTAGTGAACTGTAAATGTATTATATGTATTATTCATTTGGTTGGCTTGTAGTCTGATCTTATTACTGTTATCATATTACTTCTGTAATTCATGGAATTTTAAAATATGCACAGGAACAGGCTTATACTGAATCAGTCTACTGTGTAGCAATATTTTTGATCATCTTTGTTGAACTCGCAACATACTTTTAAGTAACCAAACTGAAAAACAACTTTTGTACATTAACCATCAGCAGAATTATAATGCAACCTGAGATTTGTCCAGTATTACTATCCCAGTCAGCTACAAGACTTTCATTCTGCCACCAGCACCGAATCTTTCAGGCAACAATAATCATTTAGGGGAAATAACACCCACAAGAGTTCCCCAGGCTCAGAGGCCTCGGTCTCTATAGCAACGGCTGCCCTCCACAAACCTACTGCGACTTCTCCCGCCCCTTCCGGGCGGAAGTGGCCCGGCGGAAGTGGGCGGAGCGCGGCGCCCGGGACAGCGCGGATGCGAGGCTGCTGGGGCAGCGGCGCGGGGGG
>NW_017729032.1:56645008-56651915 GCF_001723915.1 Gavialis gangeticus | reverse complement strand
CCGGGGGAGGGGGCGGGAGTACTCCTCGGGGATGCCAGGCACCGGGCCTGAAATTGTTGGCCCGTTTGTAGCTCGAGCTAGGACAAAGCTCAGCGCCCCGGAGCGGCACCAGGAGACGTTTTGCTGAACCGCTGACCTTTTGAGCAATTGTTGAAACCAGAGCCGGCTCTCTGAGGCATGAAATGGTTTGGCCACTTGATAAGTTGCTCTTAATTGTGGGCTCATCCTCAGGAGCCTTTAGAGAGCTCTAATGTGGGCAAAATGGCAGATTCTGCCAGCAGCTGCACTGTTTCCCAGCATCCCCGCCTGCCTCACTGCGGATGGTTTCCATGGAGACCGCAGGAGTGGTAGTGCTGTGATGGGCCGAGGTTTCTGTGGAAACCAACCCCCCAGCAGCGCTGGCAGGGCTGGGCGGAGACCTGCTCTGGGGCTGGGATCCTGCAGTGGTGACAACATGGTCCAAAGTCAGGGCAGAGTCACGATGCACTACCTGCACATCCCTGCCTTGGGTCACAGCTCTGGCCCGGTACTGCCGCAACATACGAGCCCTGGAGCAGCTCCCTGCCCTGCCGTGTGGCCTCCCAATACTGCTGGGGCCGGTCTCCATGGAAACCTTGACCTGTGCTGTCATGGTGCTGCTGCTCCTGGGTCTCCATGGAAACCAGCTGCAGTGATGTGGGTGGGAGCTGCTGGGAAATGGAGCCCACCATGGGCCTGATCCAGCTTGCAGGCTGCATTTGCCCACCCCTAGGATAACTTCCTTCACCTTGTTCCATAGCAGTAACCACCTTTATTTCTATTTTTGACTGGGTGGTGGTGATCATGGTCAATGTCTGTGTTTGATTTGCAAAGTGACTATGGTCTGTGGTGAGATTAATGTGCAGGAATTTTAACACATTAGGGGAAATCATGAGCCAGGCCCACCACGGAAACTATAACCCCCCTTTGGTATTGGATTACTAGTGATCTGTGACAGATTTCTTTGGACAACTAATAATGAAAAGAGACAGGAGTGGAGGTCAGAGGTTTGTAACAAGAGTGCCATAGGGGAACACCAAGCAGAGCACACCAGACGGCGCCCACTGGCCCTCAAATGAATCCAAGGAGGCAGCAAAGGCAATGTGCCACTCACGGGACTGGTGACCCACACACTTCTCTTGTGGATAAAAAAAATGCCCATACAAATAAAAATATGTCATGTAATTGACCTTAAAGCCTCCTGTTTTCATAGTTATAATACTTATTTAATTCTCTTTTTTTGGATTGACTTCCCCTTCCCCCGTTCCCTCTGCCTTTCAGTACCTCAGTTGTGACCATTCAAATATGATTTTTTTGCAGACAGCCCCAAGGTTCCTGAATATTTAATCTACCACTTGGACATCTGGCTTCACTACAATGGTAAGAGATGGTTCAAGTCATGTATTGTTTTGCCTGTAAACTGTTTGATGTGTGGGAGACAAAAACAAAAACACTCTTTGTTTCTGACATCTTCAGAAGTTCAGCTTTTTTAAGCACTTGTTGTTGTTTTTGTCTTGCATGTGGGGGATGGGAGGGAGGTGGGCAGATACTTTTGGAGTTTGTCCTAGAATTGATATTCACAAGTTAGTATGAACAGAACACAAGAAGAGCACAAACTCGCCTGCATTCTATCTTTGACAGTGGCAAGTAGACTCAGAGGAATGAGTAAATTCTACACATCCAATGGAGCCCTTACATGTCCAGAGGGTTCTTCTTGATGGGTGGCTGTGACTGCCTGCTGCTGCCCCCTTTTTAAGTAGGGTGCATGTAAATCATATCTTCCCCTCTCTCCCAGTTTTCTTATGTGACATACCCACCATTCACATCAAATCACTGGGCAGGTTCCTGGGGTAGAGAGCCTTGTTTACCAGGGCACTGCACCTCTCACAACCAAAATTCTTTGGGGTGTCTTAGCCTGCAGTCCCCTACAGCTAGTTCTCCCCTTTTGCAGTGTCCTTTAAGGTTTGCTACCTGGTCTCTCAAAACTCATTCCAAGCACTAGTTTCTCCTTTAATCCTTCAGATAAACTTGAACTAGTCCCAGCCTTCCTTCTGGCATGCTTGGACCTAGTTCACGTATCTCTCTTTTTGCACCCTTTCCCCAAGCCTACTCACTGTGTCAGCTACTTCGGCCTGGTTTTCTGTTACAGGGCTACTATTCTGTACCACTGCAGCACTGTTTCCCTTTACACTGCTTTCCCTTTACAGCCTTTTATTTTTATCCTTTAAAGGAAAGGCCTCCCAGTCTGTTTTATCCCTCTAAAGAGACCTTCCATTTCTTCCTTAAAGTGAGGACTCAAGAGGGCCCTGTTACAGTGGGCTACATGTAAAAGCACATGGGTTCATATTACTTGTGTTCTCATTTCAAATATATAAATTCTTATGATTAGTCATGCCAGCTCTGTTGAATTCTGTTAAAGTCTACCTCAGTTTAAAAAACCATATTTTTCATACCAGTGGGTTCTGCAGGCTAATGGCGAAGCATTGACTTGAAAGTCAGTTTCTTATCTAAAAGCTTTAACACTTATTGCAAGTAATTACAAGTGTTACTTTAGGTGAAAGATTAAGGACAGGAGGAAGTAACTTTTCTTATCTTCTATGTATTGTATAACTCTCTTGCCATAATCAGTTTCTCTTCCTGTATCCTGCCACAAGGTGTAGTTGGTCTCCTGGTAGTTGTTACAGGTAATTCACAATTAACTGGTTAACTGCACATGTAGAGATGTTGATAATGAGGAAACTGCAACTTTAGAGATGAGATTTATCAAGAGACAATAGGAGTCTGCTTGGAACTTTTATGATTATTGACAGAGAAAGAAAGTCCTTTTCATTAATTTTAGTGGGAGTTGTGGCCCTTGGTCTTATGCTTCTGTGGAACCCCAATCCTTGGCAGCCTAGGACTTCATTCTTCATGCTTGAGTCTCTTGCGTGGCAAAAAAATACTCTTCCCCTTATCAAACTTCCTATTTCAAAGAGGTTGATCACTCTTATAGTATAGCTGTTGAGTGTCTTCTCTCCTTGTTCTGGAATAGCATTGACAGAAGTCTTAGGTGCACTGAAGTGAAAATAGATCCTTTAAGGCAGGGCTCTCCAGCTGGCAGCCTGTGAGTGGTTACTTTCAGCCCACAGAGATTGTTGGCATGGCTGCCAAAGTTGTTGCAGTAACATGGCTTTCAGAACCCAGGGGATGAATGCTGTTGCTACTTGGCCCCCTGTTAAATTTGAGGACTTCATTTACTGTTGACTAAAATAAATAATAGGGAAAATGGGGGGAAGAATGGCAGCAGCATTCACCCCTGGATTCCAAAGGATGCCAGTACAGTGATTCTGGCAGCCACTTCAACAAGCTGAAAAGGATCTTGGAGTCATAGTTGACTCCAAGATGAACATGAGCCGGCAGTGTAACGAAGCCATCAACAAAGCCGATCGCACCTTATCATGCATTAACAGATATATGACCAACAGATTGAGGGAGGTGATGTTCCCCCTCTGTGCGGCATTGGTCAGGCCAAAGTTGGAGTACTGTGTCCAGTTTTGGGCGCCACACTTCAAGAGGGATGCGGAGAATCTGGAGAGGGTTCAGAGGAGGGCCACTCATGATTAGTGGCCTCCATGCAAGACTCTACAAGGGGAGGTTGAGGGATCTGGATCTCTTCAGCCTTCACAAGAGACATCTGAGGGGAGACCTTGTAGCTGCCTATAAGTTTACCAAGGGAGGACAACAGAGAATTTGAGATGCAGTATTTACCAGGGCACCCTGAGGAGTAACTGGCAATAATGGGTACAAACTAGTGGAGAGTAGATTCAGGTTAGACATTAGGAAGAAATTTTTCATAGTAAGGGTGGACAGAATCTGGAACAAGCTGCCAAGAGAGGTAATAACTGTCACCCAACTTGGAGGTCTTTAAGAGGAAGCTAGATAGTCACCTGGCTGGGGATGTCTGTCCTCAGTCCTTTTTCCTGCCTGGGGCAGGGGGTCAGACACGATGATCCTTCGTGGTCCCTTCTGTCTCTACAGTCTATGAATCTGTGCTGACCCACTGCCAGGGGTGGGTCATCTGGCTCACGAGTACCCCCCTGAACCTGAGGTTACTTTTTTAAAACTGAAAATGGGATTTTTTTAAATCGGAGAAAACCAGGATCCCTGCTCATAAGTCATTCGCCTCAGCCCCCTAACCATTTTCATTGCTCTCTGCTCTCAGTTTGTCCACATCCTTTCTGTAGTGAGAGGCCCAAAGTGGGGGACAGTACTCCAGATGTGACTGCACCAGTGGTGAATAAAGGGGAATCATCACTTCCCTTGACCTACTGGCAACACTCCTACCAATACAGCCTAGTATGTCATTAACGTTCTTGGCAACAAGGGCACACTGATGGCTCTTATTCACCTTTTTATCCACTGTAACCCCCAGGTCCTTTTCTGCAGGGCTATTGCCTAGCCAGTCAGCCCCCAGCCTCTACTGCTGCATGGGACTGTTGCATCCTAAGTGCAGGACTTTACAGTTGTCCTTATTGAACCTCATGAGATTTCTTTTGGTCCAGTCCTCCAATTTGTCTAGGTCTCTCTGAATCCTAACCCTACACTCCAGTGTATCTACTATACCCCCCAGCTTGGTGTCATCTGTGAATCTGCAAACTTGATGAGGGTACACTTTTTGCCATTTTCCAGGTCATTGATGAAGATATTGAACAAAGCTGGCCCCAAAACTGACCCCTGGGCCACTCCGTTTGATACTGGCTGTTAACTAGACATCAAGCCATTGGCTACTACCATCTGAACCAGCCAGTTTTCCATTCACTTTACAGTTTGTTAATCCAACCAATACTTTCTTAGCTTGCCTGCAAGAACGTGGTGGGAGACTATATCAAAAGCCTTGCTAAAGTCCAGGTATATCACATCTGCTGCTCTTCCATCATCCACAGAGCCAGTATTTTATCATAGAAGTCAATCAGGGTGGTCAGGCCTGTCTTGCCCTTGGTGAATTCATGTTGACTGTTCCTGATCACCTTCTTCTCCTCCAAGTGCTTAGAAATTCATTCCTTAAGGACCTGCTTCATGACTTCTCCAGCAGTGGAGGTGAAGCTGACTGGTCTGTAATTCCCCAGATCCCCCTTTTTCACTGTCTTTGTTTGCCCTTTTTCACTAAGTTTGCACTATGTTTGCCCTTTTTCAATTGTCTGGGACCTCTCCTGATTGCTGAGTTTTCAAAGATGATTGGCCAGTGGCTCTTCAACCACATTGACCAACTGTCTTAGCATTCTCAGGTTCGTCTCATCCAGCCCCATGGATTTCTATATGTCCAGCCTTTTTAAATAGTCCCTAGCCTGTTCTTTTTCCACTGTTGGCTGCTCACCTTCTCCCCAAATGTTGCTACCAGGTGCAGTAGTCTGGGAACTAGCCTTGTCTGTGAAGACTGAGGTGAAAAAGATGTTGAGCACTTCAGCCTTTTCTGCATCCTCTGTCACTAGATTGCCTCCCCCATTCAGTAAGGGATCCACACTGTCCCTGTTCCTCCTCTTGTTACTGACATACTTGTAGAAACCCTTCTTGTTACCCTTCACGTCCCTTGCTAACTGCAACTCCAATTGCACTTTGGCCTTCCTGACTTCATCCCTGCATGCCCAAGCAATACTCTTATACTCCTCCCTAGTTGTTTGTTCAAGTTTCCACTTCTTCTAAGATTCCTTTTTTGTGATTAAGCTCACTGAAGAGTTTCCTGCTAAGCCAAGCTGGTCTTCTGTCATACTTACTAGTCTTCCTGTGTATTGGCATGGTTTGTTCATGTGCTCTCAGTAAGGCTTCTTTAAAGTACAACCAGCTCTCCTGGACGACTCTCCCCCTCAGACTCACTCAGGGAAGGATTGCCTGGGAAGCCAATCAAAGTCTGCTTTTCTGAAGTCCAGTCTTATTCTTCTGCTCTCCTTCCTTTCTTTCGTCAGGATGCTGAATTCAATCACCTCATGGTCACTGCTGCTCATGTTGCCATCCATTACTATATTCCCCACCACTTCTTCCGTGTTTGCAAGCAGCAGGTCAAGAAGAGCGTGGCCCCTAGTTGGCCACTCCATCACTTCCACCATGAAGCTGTCCCCAACACTTTCCAGGAACTTGCTGGATTGCCTGTGCACTGCTGTATTGTCCTCCCAGCAGATGTCAGGGTGATTGAAGTTCCCAGTGAGAACCAGGACCTGTGAAACTTCCACCAGGTGTTTGAAGAAAGCCTCATCCACTTCCTCTTGATCTGATGGTCCATGGCAGACCCCCACCCCAACATCACCTTTGCTCTCCGCTCTGACCCTAACCCAGAGACTCTCAACAGGCCTATCTCCGGTTTCATGCTGGAGCTCTGAGCAGTCATATGGCTTTTTTACATAAAGTGCAACTCTTCCTTTTCTCCCTTGCCTCTCCTTCCTGAACAGTTTATACCCATCCATGACAGTGCTGCAGTCATGCAAGTTATCCCACTAAGTCTCTGTTATTCCAATCATGTCATAGTTCTGTGAGTGTGTGAGGACTTCCAATTCTCCTGCTTGTTTCCCAGGCTTCAGGGCTGTGGGATACTGTAAACAAGTTGCAGGTTTTTGGAGTTCAGTATAGGGTCATGGATTTGACATACATCTTGGCCCAGTTTGGGAATCTTGAATGGTGGGCTGAATTTTGCCTGACCTCAGTTCTTGGCCTCCAGGTTGCTTTTGTGTGAGAGAGGAGGAGTGATTTGAAGCCCTTAAGTGGCTCCACATCAAACAGAGAAGAATAACGTGTGGGGAAAGTTGAGGTCGTCATCATAGATTTCATAGACATTAGGGCTCGAAGGGACCTTGGAAGATCATCCTGTCCAGCCCCCTGCCCCAGGGGCAGGAAGTCAGCTGGGGTCATAGGATCCCAGCAA
>NW_017729032.1:56637003-56640008 GCF_001723915.1 Gavialis gangeticus | reverse complement strand
AAGGTGTTCAATGTAGGTGCTTGAACCACCTCTGATGGCAGGCTATTCCAGACCTTGGGGGCTCAGACAGTAAAGAAATTCTTCCTTTTATCCAGCCTGAATTGGTCTTGCAGGAGTTTATAACTGTTCAACCTTGTCATCCCTTGGGGCACTCTGGTGAACAAATGTTCCCCCAGATACTGGTGGTCACCCCGATAAACTTATAGGTGGCCATCAGATCACCCCTGAGCCTGCTCTTTTCCAGGCTAAAGAGCCCCATAGCTCTCAGCCTGTCAGGAAGACAGACCTTACTATGACCTCTGATCATGCACGTGGCTCTTCTCTGGACTCTCTGAAGCTTCTCCAAATCCTTTTTGAATTGTGGAGCCCAAAACTGGATGCAGTACTCCAGCTGTGGCCTCACCAAGGCCGATTACAAGAGAATGACGTCCTGGGATTTGCTTGAGAAGCATCTATGGATGCAAGCCAGCATTTTGCTCACTTTACTAGCCGCAGCATCACACTGAAGGCTCGTGTTCATCTTGTGGTCTTCATATCTTGGTATGATAATCTATTTAATAGCCTCTCTTCAATAGCAGTGGCTTTTGTTTTGATTGCTTTCTTCCTTACAGGGCTTTCTGCTTCACCCCTGGTTGCAATCAAACAGCCCCACTCTCTCCTTGTTACTGCTCATCTGTGATACAGTAGACAGAAACGTGTAGTGGTGTAGGAGGAGATGTTCTAAGTATCAGCAGCCAGCGTGAAAACAGAGAATATTCTTTTCTACTTGGTACATTTAGTTGGTTTGAATTAAAACTTCTGCATACTCTATTTACATACTTTTACCAATGGACTGCATAAATCAGTTAAATCTAAACTACTGTAGAAATGTTCTGTAGTGGAATTGATTATTATTAATTAAGTCAAATGAGGTTCCGAATCTGTGTGAAAGTTCTGAATGGTAACTTTGTCATTTAACATGGTTTAAGGAAGTTATTTTAATTCTTACAGCAACAAGCTTTAGAACTGGCATTGGACCGTGCAGAGGTAAGGAGCAGTTAAGTTGTCTGTTACCATGAAAACAACATGTTATCCCATAAGAAATGGCTGTTTACAGTATTTTGTGCATTTATTTGTATACAAGTACACTTTTATAAATAAAACCTGACATTAGAGTTGCAAAATTGCCACTACAGTTTTGAAATCAGGCACAAAACCAACTTTTCCATTGTTCCCCATGATGAAAACAGGTCAGGCTTTAGTTCCTCTTTTATTAAAGCAAAATTATATGCCTTGAACTAATGGACTTTACATGGCTGCAAATCTTAAGAGTCTACAGGAATGTGTAACAAAACTTTGAGTAGCTATTGAGATCATACCAGATGAAAACCAATAAAGCAAGCAGTTCATGTTTTCACATCTGCACCAACATAAAATGCAGTGTTGAGTTTGAATATACAAAGAAATAGGGGGTGGGAATGGAAAGGATCCTGTCTTCGTTAAAATTACGTGTTGATTGATATTTAGTTTCCAGGGCACTAGATGTCGGATTTTATTTTTTACCTAAAGAAACTCCTACAAATCAAGGGCAGTATTTAGTCAGTCACTTCTATTAATTAAAGCTGCTGTATGTTTGCACTTACTTTTTGTTTTATTATTAGCTTCACATGGGTGAAGTAAAAACAGAAGTCCTCCCCCCACCTTTTTTTAAAGTAAATAAAGATGGTTGTACTCAGAGGGACTAAGCTGTAAAAGTTGCAAGTTACTGCACTTGCAGTTGGTTATGAGAATGGTTAAAAGAAAGTTTTTAAATTTCACTTGAAGTCATAGTACCGTAGATATGTTTGTTGGTTCAGAAATCATATCCAAGTCATGAAAGTGATTATGAACTGTAGCACTTCATTTCAGTTGGAATGAAAGCTACTTCTTAACTTGTAGCTAATAGAGGGAGTAATGTATCTAAGTAAATACCTCCTGCCTAGACTGTCTTGTAACAAGAACATCTTGTCCATTTGAAAAACTATATTTTGAGCCTCTTGTTAGCTGTGCGGTATAAAAAAACTCCTGTAATATTCTAAGTTAGTTTTAGTGCTAGAAAGGCTCTTCAGTGTACAAGTCACTGTAAAAAAAAAACTCTTGTTTTTCTCGTACAGTATATCATTGAAAGTGCCCGTCAGAGACCTCCCAAACGAAAATATTTATCCAGTGGAAGGTAGTAATTTTTCTATATATATCTTTTTTTCTTTATTTAACATAAATCTATTTAACATTTATTTAACCTGCCTTTTATGTTAATATCTTAATTTCAGAAAATCTGTGTTTCAAAAGCTGTATGATTTGTATATAGAAGAATGTGAGAAAGAGCCTGAGATAAAGGTAAGTGGAATTTATTTGTTAAGCCGCCATTCAGAGCTTTACAAATGGGTAAGCTTAGCAAATTGTTTTGAAGCAAGGGGCAGGCAGCGAATCATAGAAAATTAGGGGTGGAAGGGAGCTCGGGAGGTCATCTAGTCCAACTCTCTACTCAAAGCAGGACCATCTCCAACTATATCGTTCCAGCCAAAGCTTTGTCTAGCTGGGTCTTGAAAACCTCTAGTGATGGAGATTGCACCACATCTCTGGGTAACCTATTCCAATATTTTACTACCCTCCACATGAGAAAATTCTTTCGAATATCATACCTAAACTTCCCTTGCTGCAACTTGAGATGGTTGCTCCTTGTTCTGTCATCTGCCACTACCGAGAACAGTAGTTAAATCTAGGGGTGCACTGACAGAAATTTTTTGAGCCGATACCAATGGCTAATTTTTTACGATACCATATCAGCCAATACCAGTCTGATGCCGATATGCAGCCAGGCTGCTTAGAGACCAACGTCAGGCTGGTAAGTCTGGTGTGGGGAAGGGATGTTTGGATGGCAGATCAAGGCCCTGTGATGAGGAAGGGAGTGGGGCAGGGGCAGGTGACACAGTCGGGGCGGGGCGGTGCACGGGACAGAGCCCTGAGTAGCTCGTCTGGGTCGTGTG
>NW_017729032.1:56634332-56636813 GCF_001723915.1 Gavialis gangeticus | reverse complement strand
TTTCTAGGCACAATACTTTGTGGGGGAGAAAAACAAATATTATCATGTGGGGTGAGGGCAGGTTGCCACTGTGGGCTGGGGACGAGACAGCGCCAGGCTGTTCCTGGTGCGGGGGACTGGGCCTGGCTGAGCTCAGGGCAGGTGGTGGTGTTAGGAGAGGGCTACAAGGGGGGCGGGGCTGCAGCCACACCAAAATTTGCCACAGCCTGGCCCACCTGCGCACAGATCCAGGGACCCCCTCCCCCACCCCATGCCCTCCTGGGGTGTACGCAGGGGCGAGAGCCACCCCCTGCACCCCTCAAATAATCTGGTTACGGCTCCTTCGTGCACCCTGCCCTGGCCATGCAGCGTCTGTCCCTGCCCCACTCTCTCCCTCACCGCAGGGGCCTCAATTTGCCACCCCTTCCCCCCCACACCAGACTTACCAGCCAGATGCTGCTCTCCAAACTGCCAGGCTGCATTCCTCGGCATGTGCATACTGCGGTTGTGCACATGCACGGGGCATTTATCGGCCATATCAGGCAAAAAAAAGCCAATTTCCAGTGCTGTCAATTTTCCCTATATTGGTGCTAATCCGATATGGGACTGATATATCGGTGCACCTCCTAGTTAAGATTCTGTTACTTTTGAGGGAGTGAATAGCACTGAAAAAAAGACTTACACAGGGTAAGTTTATAACCCACAAACATTGTGCAGTTCAACATGAAATAGAAATTAATGAGACTAGGCCAGTAACTAATTAGTTACCTAATTTATGTTTTAAGAAGACAAAGTAGAGTTCCAACAGGAAAACAGTTGTGCTGTTGTGCACCAATTTTTAATAGCAAATGAACCACTCTGCTGTGCAGTAAAGTACATCATACTCTGTTTAATGGTGTAACCTTAGGGCTTTAAAAGGTTATGCACTTACCTGAATTTAATGTAAACAGTTGGTGCTTAGCAGGTTCACATCATTGTCAGTGCTGAGATAGTGGCAGCCCTGAAACTGACTAGCTTTGCTCTGCTGTCAGTAAAGAAATAGATTTATCCAACTTTGACCCTGTTCTGTATTAAATTATCCTTTTTGTTCCTGAAATAATTAGCACGTTGCATTGTTGTTAGATGGTGCTATGTGCAGGGTTTGAAATCTAGGGATGAGGGTCCCTGGCCTGCCTCATTCTGCTCCTTTCTAAGCAGCTCAGGTGGCAGCTGCGACAGGTTCTTCTGGCTTCCAGTTGCTACCACCACAGACCCCCCTCCCCAAGAGTCTGAGTGTAATTTGAACCCTGGCTACGTGAAGAACTTTTCTAAACCAAGCAGAGATTCTCATTCAGGCCCCTTTATTTTAATATAGTATATACGATAAAAATCAATTTATAACCAGTGAGTTTAACTGTCAGCCCACTAAATCACAAGCCCTGTAGTTTTGCAGGAAAATGCATAGGGAACTGTATTACTGCACCGATGGGGTAGGCAGAATGCGATGAAGGAAGAACTACAGGGCTGGGATTTTGTGATCACAGAGTACCTGTTTTGTGTTTTTGGTGGTGGTTGTTCTGCTTTGTGCTGTTTTTCAAGTACTTTGTTGTAGTTGATACTGTCTTTGCATCACAAATGTATGTGTGAAGGTTTCAGTCGTAGTTCTTAATTGTGTTACCTCAGCCTCTCACCATCAAAAAGTGGAAATTTAGCCATATTACTAGGGAAGAGTACAAGACTATCACACAGGCACGCAGGAAGACAATCAGGATGGTTTGCAATGTAACTAGCAAGGATTCTATAAATCAGTCAGAAGTAAAAGGAGGGCTAAGGAATGTGCAGGTCTCTTACTGAATGCAGAAGACAATCTAGTAATGGAGAAGGCTGAAGTAATTTATGCGTATTTTACTGTAGTCTTCATTAATAAATTGGCTACTGGAAAATGAGTGTAGTAGACAGCCAGGATGGGGGAAGAGATAAATAGCTTAGAGTAGTGAAAGAACAGGTTAGGGTTTACTTGGAGAAGTTGGAGGTTTTCAAGTTGACAGAGCCAGACAGGATGCCTTCTGGGTAATGGATAATTTGGCTGAAGCAGTTTTAAATCCATGGACTGTCATCTTTGAGAACTCATGGAGTTTAGGTGAGGTCCCAGATGACTGGAAAACAGGCAATTATAATGCTCATCTTTAAGACATGGAAAAAGGAGGAACTATGAATTATAGACTAGTCAGTCTGACTCCAAGAAAGATTTATGGAGCTGGTCATCTTTCTAAATATGTTGGGGAGAACAAAGTGATCAGGAACAGTTAGCCTCAGTTTATCAAAAACATGCAATTGGAGTTGCAGCTAGTAAGGGATGTGAAGGGTAACAAGAAAGGTTTCTACAAGTATGTTGGCAGCAAGAGGAGGATCAGGGAAAGTGTGGGTCCCTTGCTGAATGGGGGAGGCAGCCTTGTGACAGGGGATGCAGAAAAGGCATCCCCTGCTCAATGCCTTTTTTTGCCTCAGTCTTCAAAGGCAAGT
>NW_017729032.1:56620189-56629332 GCF_001723915.1 Gavialis gangeticus | reverse complement strand
TTATCAAAAACATGCAATTGGAGTTGCAGCTAGTAAGGGATGTGAAGGGTAACAAGAAAGGTTTCTACAAGTATGTTGGCAGCAAGAGGAGGATCAGGGAAAGTGTGGGTCCCTTGCTGAATGGGGGAGGCAGCCTTGTGACAGGGGATGCAGAAAAGGCATCCCCTGCTCAATGCCTTTTTTTGCCTCAGTCTTCAAAGGCAAGTTCAGCTCCCAGGCTACTGCACCAGGCAGCACAGTTTGGGGAGATGGTGAGCAGACCTCAGTGGTGAAAGAACAGGTTAGGGACTACTTAGAAAAGCTGGGCATGTATAAGTCCATGGAGCCAGATGGAATGCACCCAATGTGATTGCAGGGCCATTGCCCATCATCTTTGAAAATTCATGGCAATCAGGAGAGGTCCCAGATGACGGGAAAAAGGCAAACATAGTACTGAAATTTGAGAAAGGGGAAAAAAGAGAATACAGTCAGCCTTACCTCAGTCCCTGGAAAAATCATGGGGCAGATCTTCTAAGCACTTGGAGGAGGAAAAGGTGATTAGGAATAGTCAGCATGTATTCACCAGGAGCAACTCGTGCCTGACCAACCTGTTTGCCTTCTATCATGAGATGACTGGCTCTGTGGATGTGGGGAGACCGGTGGATGTGGTGTGCCTTGATTTCAGCAAGGTTTTTGATATGGTCTCCTACAACATTATCGCAGGGAAGCTGAGGAAGTATGGGCTGGATGAATGGACTGTAAGGTGAATGGAAAAGTGGCTGGAGCATCAGGCTCAGAGTAGTAATCAGTGGCTTGATGCATCTGGTTGGCAGCTGGTATCAAATGGAGTGCCCCAAGGGGTTGGTCCCGGGGCTGGTTTTGTTCAGTGTCTTCATCAAGAACCTGGAAGATGGCATAGAGTGTACCCTCTGCAAATTTGCAAATGACACCAAGCTGGGGGGAGTAGTAGGTACACTGGAGGGTAGTGCTAGGATCCAGAGTGACCTAGACAAATTAGAGGATTGGACCAAAAGGGGTCTCTTGAGGTTCAACAAGGACAAGAGCAAAATCCTGAGGACAAAACTATCCCATGCTTTGGTACAGGCTGGGGGCTTACTGGCTGGGCAGCTGCTCTGCAGAAAAGGGCCTGGGGGTTATAGTGGACAATAAGCTGAATAAGAGCCAACAGTGCGCCCTTGTTGCAAAGAAGGCTAATGGCATACTGGGCTTCCTTGGTAGGTATGTTGCCAGTAGGTCACAAGAAGTGATTCTTCCCCTCTATTCAGCACTGGTGAGACTACATTTGGTGTACTGTGTTCAGTTTTGGGCCCCTCACTACAGAAAGGATATGGACAAATTAGAGAGTCAGGCAGAGGGTGACAAAAATGGTAAAGGGGCTGAGGGAGATGACTTCTGAGGAAAGACTAAGGGAACTGGGCTTATTTAGTTTAGAGAAGAGAAGCCTGAGAGGGGACTTAGTAGCAGCCTTCAACTACCTGAAGTGGGGTTTAAAAGAGGATGGAGCTAGACTGTTTGCAGTTGTGGCAGATGACAGAACAAGGAGCAATGGTCTCAAGTTGCAGCAACGGAAGTTTAGGTTAGATATTTGGAAGAATTTTGTCACTAGGAGGTTAGTAAAACATTGGAACAGATTACCCATCCTTGGAGGTTTTCAAATCCTGGCTAGACTGAGTTTTGGCTGGCATGATCTAGTTGGGGATGGTCCTGCTTTGAGTAGGGGATTAGACTAGATGACCTTTTGAGGTCTTTTCCCACCCTAACTTTCTATGATTCTATGCCTGACCAGCTTGATTTCCTTCTGTGACAAGGTGGTAGGCTCAGTAGATAGTGGAAGAGCAATAGATGTGACTTACCTTGACTTGGGCAAACCGTTTTACTTTGTTTCCCATGACATTGTTTCATAAGCTGAGGAAATAAAGACTAGGTCAAAGTACTGTAAGGTGGATACAGAAGTGGTTGGATCACAAAGCTCAGCAAGTAGCCATCAGTGGCTCATTGTCTACTTGGGAGAAGGTATTGAGGGGTTCCTCAGGGGTCTTTCCTGGGCCCAGTATTGTTTAATGTTTTCGTAATCAATTTGGAGGATGGGATTAAGTGCTCACTTAAGATATTTGCAGATGATCCAAGTTGGGTGGAGTTGTAGACATTCTGAAGGGTAGGGTTAGGATTCAGAATGACCTTGATAAACTGGAGAAATGGCCCAAAATCAATTGAAAGGAATTCAGCAAAGACAGGTTCAAAGTTGTGCACTTAGTGATGGCATAATTGCATATGCAAATACAGACTGGGGGAGGATTAACTAGGCTACAGTACTGCAGAAAAGGACCTAGGGGTTATAGTGGATCATAAGCTGAATACTGCAAAAATGGACAACAGCATAATGGCCTGTATTAATAGAAGCATCACTTGCAAGTCAAGGAAAGTGGTTCTCCCACTATATTTGGCATTGATGAGGCTTCAACTGGAGTACTGTGTCCAGTTTTGGGTCCTGCATTTCAACAAAGATAGGGACAAACTAAGAGTTTAGTGGAGAGTCTGAGAAATGTGGCTTAGGAGGACAAGCTGAAAGAACTAGAGTTACTTGAATTTGGAGACGAGAAGAGAAAACTATGGGGGGATTTGATAAGTCTTCAAGTATGTGAAATGTAGGTATTTGTCTGATGAAGATAGATTCTTCTCTGTGGCTGTAGGGGACAGGACAAAAAGAAATGGTCTTAAACTGCAGCATGGGAAATTTAGGTTGAATATTAAGAAGAACTTGCTTGTGGAACCTCCATCCTTAGACATTTTTAAGAACCTATTGGCTTGGCTTTATGATGGTTTAGTCAGGGGTGATCCTGCAGGCGGCTGGACTATATCACTCCTGAGGCCCCTTTCATTTCTACTATTCTGTGATTTCCTGATAGTGGAAGGGATTGGATAGACAGCAGAGAACAGAAGCATCCCTCTGCTCCTTAATTTTGTGTGTGAGATGTGTGGAGGAGGAGGAGATCATTGAGTGTTTCATAGCAGGGAGAAGGTTAGGAAGGATATTTTGAGAAGGGTAATGTTCAGTAAACTGACTTGGCATTGAGGGCTCAACTACATAATGAAAGCTGACCGTAAAAACAAACTTTACACAGTTGTACTACCACAATTTGTGACGAGATTAAAGAGAAACCTGGAATAACCTTACAACATCCTGATATGTAAGACTAAGAACCAACTTAACATTAATTGACTAAAATATACATTTTCTAAAACCCTGGAAGAGTTTGTGCTTGTAGCAGGAATCATGTTTAGTTCCCTAATTTCCTAAAATGAAACGCTAGGTATCTCTAAATAGCCTATCATTCTTTTTACTTAATGGGTATCCTTGATGTGGGGAGGTCACTTACCTTGAGTCTGACTGCTAGGAGATGCTTCTACTTGCCAAAACCATCCTTACTTTTCAACTCTTGCCACTTCACCTGTGTGGGGGGTGCAGATATCAGAGAAAGATAAGCCAAGTTAGTAATATGATCTTAATGTTTTGGCAGAACTGAGTAGCGTCATAAGAAAATGAATTGGACTTCAGGTTAGTCCTCTGGCAACATTGCAGTAGTCTTGCATGGAACTAAAAGCTCCTGAGGCATATGGATGTGTCAGTGTTGCCATTCAAGTGGTAAAGGCTTGAGGCCACATGTGTTAAGTACCTCTGGCGGCAGAATCTTTTTGCATATAGTTCTAAAGGGTTGGATGCTCAACAACAGGAGGTGTGGAACCCTGTGCTCGATTATGAGACAGTTGTAGTCCTAAAGTAAGTCATATTATTAGTGGGTCTGAGTCTGCCCTCCCCCCCCAAATCTGGAATAAACTGTTTATCTTTCTATTTTGATTTTTTTTTTTTTACCTCGCATGTAGCCTGTTGGAGAAATCAATACTCTGATCTGGACAAACAAACTTCATTTTAAAACCTAATTCCTCTTTTTAAAATCCATTAGGCATTGCCAGTTGGACATGTCTAGGAGGCACAAAGCTTCTCTTGTGCCTCCTGAATTATCCTCCAGATAATTTTTCCAATTTACCTCTTTCTCTGCTGCTTTACTGTCCCCATGTGTGCTCTTTTGTACTACAAACACATTTAAAGAATATTAGGGTTGCAAAGTTAAATACTAGGAAGTTAGGAAATTCCAGAACTAGGTTACTTTTGAAACTTAAATTGGTTCCTTTATGTATAGGTGTGGTCTTTGACAACTGCCTTGCTCAGTGCATGGGATGGAAGTATTTGAACAGTTGGTTCAATCCCATGGTGCTTTTTAGTGTATGCTATTCAAACCCAAGATTAATAGTTTTCCCCTTGTTATATGATGCCCACCACCATATTATTGGTGTACTTCACAAGCATAAATGTTCTGAAAATACGTTCAGTGGATGGTAAATTCATGAGGAAGTTGAGGCCCAGGTCAAAGAGCCCTTCCTTCTGGTTCTGCCACTCTCCCTTCACCCAGCTGATTCCAGTTTCATTATGCTGCCAAAAACAGTTGTTTTCTCTCAGCCCGTCTGCAGTCCTGGTCATGGACTGGGAGTCTAACACTGGGATTGGAGGAAAATGCAAGAAACCTACTGGTTTGGCTGGACAAGCAGACTAGGACCAGATCTGGGGAGAAGCTGGGGGGTGGGGGGCAGGGGGAAGGAGAGAAAAGAGTTGGTGAAAGCAGCAGCTTAACATGTATAAACTGCATTTTGCTTCAGAGGCACATAACTGGGCCAAACTTGAGAAGGTTTTTATGGGAGAACAAAAAGCACATCCACAACACAGAGGCTGCCCATTCATGTCAAATTTCAGGTCTCTGCAACACATCCCACACTTCTAGGAAGGACAAAAGTATTTCAGAGAAAAGATGTTCTCAGAAATGACTGACTAGTTTTGACTGCAGTTTTGCAAAATAACTGAACTTAAGGCACATACCTGGCATCATCCTTAATGGTGCAAGTTTGCCAACATTTTGTATCGAACGGAATAGTCTTCAAAATGGATGTGTTGGGCAAACTTAGTAATAAGTGGTAGTTCCAGCTCTGTCTGTGTTTTTATGATGAGGGTACAATTAATATCATGGGTTCAGAAATTCAATTGTGCTTCCTTTGTAGACAACCAAAACTGGAAAAATACAGATTATCCCAAGACAAACCACTTTGTTTTCCTGCTTTTAGCCGTGTACATGTTGTACCTCCTGCATAGTAGAAAATGGCTCTAAACCAATCATTTTATGGCTTAGAAATTATGAGGTTTGTGCTTATGGTGTGTTTCACCCTGATTATTGTAATATTTGGCTGCAGTACCACTAGAGCTATACAGTTGTGTATTTATAATGATTATTCCCTTGTATTGCTTGCCTCCGTTCTGTTTGTCTATCATTTTGTGTTGTTTCCTTGGATGGTATGCTGCCTTGAAGCAAGGCAGTCTCTTGTTATTTGTACAACTTTTGGGCCTATTACTGCTGCTTAGGCACCAATAATATTTCATAAGAGATCTGCCTTTCTTATGGGTTATCTCTGTTATGTGTATGACATGGAGAAATGGGTGCACTGAAAGGATGCCTGCCTATAACATTCCTATATCTGGATCCTATAAGAAATGTAAATGGAATGTTAGTTTTGGCATCACTTTTGACAGTGGACTGCTGGGATACAATTGTACAGGGGCCGGAACATCAAAGCTTACAACTCACGAATATAGTTCAGTCCTAGGAGCGCCACTACCTAGACTTAGACCCAGTCAGGCTTGTCACCTCAAACACTATAGATAATGAGCCTCGTGACAATCAATTATAGCATTATTGCATATCTTATGAAAGTTACAGTTCTCATTACTGGAATGCGCTCCCAGGGAGACATGACTACTGATGTGGAATGAGAGGTTGAAGAAAATACCTGATAGTGGAAAAGTGGCCATTCTTGCAGCCATGTCCTTACCACCAGGGGCTGATGGACCATGGAAAAGGTGGCAAAGTCTCAGCTGCCTGCGTATCGGAATTGGATGCTCCAAGGAACTAATGAAGAAGTGGGGCTATACCGTTGGTTCAACCATTTGTGCCTTGGGCATGCCCACTGCTTGAAGGCACATGTACAATGAAATACCTTGCAAAGGACAATAAACAAGCACAAACATGTGTAACAAAATGGTTTAATTTTGTGTAGAGACACAAGAAGAGGAAAGATTTTACAATTATGTATACATTAAGCCCTACATAAAATGTTATAAGTGGATGCTTGGGCTTATATTTCAGTATAGAAGAAACATAGGAGCCAGGAGGAGGAAGAGTATTGTTGCTCAAAAATGATGTCCTTCTGAAACTGTGTACAGTAATTATAAAATGAATTGTTCAACACTATGCAACCTTTCCCTCTCTTCTTTTACTTTCCTGTTTCACTTTTAGAACAGATTAGGTCATCAATGTACCACTGCAGATGGTTCTTGATAGCAGCGAAAATTAGTCTTTAAGGCTATGCACTGGAAAAGCAATAAGGCTTAAATTGTGGTTTTCCTGAAGACTGACTGATGAGTACACATCTAATCAGGGAAACTCACTGCTAGTTGTACCGTCTGTAGGTAAAGCATGAGTTTCCCAAGTTTTAGGTAAAGATTTATACTCTATGATAAATCCTATCTCAGTTATTAGAAAACCCACTGCTGAACTAAAAATACATTCATGGTGGAAGTTGATTATGTTCAGTATTTTACAAAATCTGGCTGAAAAAATCTGGCCCTTATTTATTATTCTGAAAAAACATATAATACTAGTTTGGTAGGCTTTTGTGTTAACAGACTCACATGTACAAAAGTAGTCTCTAACTATCATAAAATAATGCCTGAATGAATGAAATTTTGCCTCTGTCAGTTATATGGCAACCATTATTTTCTATGCTTGTATGCTGCAGATGGCTTGACATATGGTAAACAATGGAAGCTGTTCATCAGACACCCACCTCCTTTATTCCATACTATGGTAGATGACCAATCATAAAGACAGACTCTGAATACTTAATTTAAACTTTTTTTTTTAAGTGCAAGTCCCTAATTAGGGTAATATATGTAGTATTGGAATTAACATCATGTGGAGACAGATATAGTTATGTTCCTTGAGGTAATAAAATATTAGAATTGATGCTTTACTGTTACACAGCAATAGAAGAAGAAATAACATGATGCCTAAAACCATTTCTCAGAGATCCGGTTTGAGACAGAAGTGGGAAAGGTTTCAAACTGTGGTATGTAGCAGTTGGTCACCAGTAGCAGTTGGCAGAGGGAAAAGAAGGAGCAGCGCATGCTCTCTAACTGCTGTTGTTGATGACCCTCATACCCTGATCTCAATACTCTTCTCTTGTTGAGTGTCAAGTGAGAATAAGCAGGGAAAATCAGTGCCTCTTCAACTTCAAATCTGTTCTCCACAACCTTGCTAGTCAGAATACCCATTGCCCCATACCTTTGAACTATTTCTACTCAGAGTTGGTTTGACAACGAAGAGTGATGTTTTTACTGTAATTAAAAGTTTCATATTTTCCCACATTTCCTGAAATAATATACATATAGCACCAAGGCATACTGCAAAGATGCTGATTAAAGTGCATCTAAAAATACAGAACAAAACCTCATTGTAACAAATGCCCATTGTTAACCATCCCAGCAGCAGACATTTTTTTCATTATGATGACGCAACTAAACCTATTCTAGTGAACAGCTTTTAATTATCTTTTCTCCTGATCCCACAGGTGTTCAGTAAAATGGAATTGTACTGTAGATGCATCCGGAATGGATCATCTTGATATAGAAAACATGTTTTTTTCATTTCAGGGCAAAGGACCAAAAAAAGATACTAAACTAACCTACCCCTGACCAATGTTCCCTCTAAGGAGTAGCGGTCCATGAGTGCGCCACCTCGGTCTGTGAGCGCACCGCCTTGGTCCAGTGTGGGATGCTTATCGAAGGGGGCTGGAGCTGAGGGGCTGGGAGCCAGGGTCTGGGGCTAGGGGCTTGGGCAGGAGCCTGGCGTGGGCTTCGTCAGCTCCGGGGAAGTGCTCCACTCCCTGGCCCTGATGCAGGGGAGTGGAGCACTTCCCTGGAGCCAGCGGAGTCCATGCCAGGCTCCTGCCCCAGCCTCTCCTGGTGCGCGACCTTGAAAAGGCTGCATACGGCTCCACTTCTAGTTGTGCGCAGCTGCGCATGCACCTTAGAGGGAATCTTGCCTCTATCTGGCATGATATATTGCAGAAAAATAAAATAGATTTATCATCATAGAACACAGTAAAACTTCAGAATGGTGTTCTTATCTGAATTAGGTTTACAATTGGGTTATAGTTATAATTTCTTTTGCTCATTCATTGTTAAGGAAAAACAGCGTCCTATAGAAATATAAAAGTCTGTCATCCATATTTCTGTGGGTCAGAAATTCTGAAATGAGTCATGGATCTTTAATTCTCAGTTTAATTGGTAATTCTGGAAAACAGCAGGTGCATCTGTGTGCTGTTAAGGCAAATAAATAAACTCCAGCTCAGTGTGCACCAGTCAGCTGCTCTTGGGAGGTGCATCTGCACATGCACTAAGGACTGCAGTTAGAGTTGGGGCAAAGCAGCCCTGGGCTGCTTTTGGGGGCAACAGATTGGGGGGGGGAGCAGGGGGAGCCCTGGGCTCCAGGTGGCAGCATCAGGCAGTAGACGGGCTAGATGGGCCATGAGGGTACTAAAGTGCAAGGCTAGACAGTAGGCAGCCCCAACACTTTAGCACCCTTTTGCCCCTGCCAGTCTGTCACTGTCTACGCCTGTGTTTCAGCAGAATAAATAACTGCACCATAAGATAATACTGTCGAGGGCAGAACAACCTTACAACAGATTTAATTTATTTACTGTGCCCTAATACCAATGCATGTGTAGATGGTGATGCTTTACTGTAAAGCTAATTAGTGTGTTCCACAGTAAAGTGCACATATAGATCGACCCAGTGGGAGTCATCCTTTTGAAAGGTGCACTCCAAATTAAATGCCTTCCCAGCGTGTCTGAATCGATTCTCCTGCCTCATCTTCCACTTTGTTTTCTGCTTCCTACCCTATCTGCTGCTGTTCTGTCTGTCCCTTTACTGATCTGCCCTATACCATGTACAGAGGCCACCTGTGCCATTTGTTCCGGAC
>NW_017729032.1:56569920-56615189 GCF_001723915.1 Gavialis gangeticus | reverse complement strand
CCCGCTGGGCATGAAGTGGTTGCTGGCGTCCCACTTGGAGGTGACGTCGAAGACCTTGCCCTGGTCGGGTTTGGCCCTCAGGTCGCTGGCGTACTTGTTGCGGACGGCGTCCTTCAGGAACCTCTCCAGGAAGGTCATCGTGCGGGGCGTCACGGCGATGCGGTCGGCGTGCGGGGCTGGGCGCAGGGTGACTCCCAGCTCCCGGCGCTCCTCGGTCCAGGTCCAGGCGCAGCCGATGCGGTTCCCCAGGCGGCGCATGGCGTTGCGGGCTCGGCTCCACAGCAAGGCAAAGTCCCCGCCTATTACATCTACCCGAAGAACCTTGCCAAACTACTTAAGCCATTTTCTACTCTAGCATGGGAGTTCTTGTGCTTAAAAGTTCCTAACTCCGTGACTCGTAGTCCAGCTAAAGGTTCAACAGCTGCATATTGAGTCCAGAGAGCAGCGAGGTTCTTTGGAAGCAGTTTATGTGCAAGCTGCTGATCTTAGGTGTAGTTGGAATAGAACTGTGTTCAGGTGTAGAAGCATGAATGTTTTGCATCTGCAGAGTCTCCAAGGAGTTGCATCTTCTCAACAGCACTGTGTCTTGCTTATTGCCAGGAGTTAGTTTCTTCCCTGCCTTGATCCCATGCAATAATAACATTGTATATTGCACTTTCTGCTTTCCTTTTAGTAGTATGTATCTTTATATTAAATAAGAAAGCATGCAGTTATTGTTGTCATTTTTTAATTAAAGCATCGTGGGAAAAAGCCAGTTACTTGCACTGGGCCCAAGGCTAGTTAACAGCACAAGTCCCTGTGTCCTGCCCCTCCCCCATTCTTTCTTCAGATATGTTAAAATGACATCCTGGCTTCCTTGATCTGCTTGTCCTTGTTCTTCACAGAAGAAGAGTACTTTGGTATTCTTTAATTCATCCTCCTGTATTCTAAGTGCCTTCTCCTTTAGAAGAGAAGGTGGAAGTGATACAATTGCAGTCATCACTGAGAATGTATTAGGTTAACCATTGGGTTCTGTTTGTTCCATGGGATGATTTATTCTGTATGCTATCAGAGCATCTCCACTTATTAACCCTGACCTTCAGTTGTAAAGTAAAGAAAGGCAGTGAAAAAAAGAGATCTCAAGCATAGAAAACAAACTCTATTTTTATTGCTAAACATTAAACATTTTAAAATGTTTTCGGGGAAGAAAACAGGTTGGACACACTTAATATCTATTACTAGTGAACAAGATCCTTCTTAGAAATAACAGTGAAAAGGCTGCTGTGGCTGTTGGACCAGATTTCAACAAATTTAGGCAAGGCAAGGCAGTGCAGCTAGGATCGGTTCCAACCTCTATAGTCATATTGTAAGCTTAGAAGGAAGCTTTTACTTTTGCTGTTAGGAATTGTTGAAGACACGGGATTTTTCATTCTATGATCAAAAAGTGCCAGTTGGCTAAATTTAATGATTTATAAAATAAATGGACAGAATAGACTTTACTAGGTTATAGATAAGTGACATAGTTACTCAGATTAACTATGAATTTTAAAAGATTTTAGAAGTGAGTGATTTTTCTTAAAAGGCATGTGTATTTTATGAACAAGATTTGATTGAATGTATTCTTTAACATTGATATACACCATGCTAAATGTTCTCTAATAATTTTATCTTCTGGTTTATTTTGTTTTTTAGTTAACTACAACATTATTAATTGATATTATTATTTTCATGAGCACTGTCTACTTTTAAAGCAGAAGCTGAGGCGAAATGTGAACTTACTTGAGAAGCTGGTTATGCAGGAGACGTTGTCATGTCTGGTTGTGAATCTCTATCCAGGAAATGAGGGATATTCACTTATGCTCAGGGGAAAAAATGGCTCAGGTAATATTATTGCTACTTAACTCTTTTAATCTTCGAAGTGTTTTTGCAAACATTAATCAGTCAGCATGAGTCATATTAGCTGCTTGCATTTCATTACTTCGTATTTGCTTCTATTATAAAGTAATCTCTTCTATTATTCTACTCTGAAACTAGAAATAGAAATGTAAAAGAGCCTGATTCTGGATGCCCCCTCATAGGAATAATAAATAATAAGGAATTAACATTCTTAGAACATACAGGCTTTATTCCTCCAAACATTTATACACATACTTACCCTTATGCATCTGAGTAGTCACATTGAAGTCAGTGGGATTACTTTATTTCTGTGCTGATTAAGCAGCATACTTTACAGCTGCTGACAGTAGCGCATTTTTTTAATTATTTCCATCATTTACTGCCAGTTGATTTTTTCTTTTTAACATTGAAAAAGCCTCCCTGTGCCACTGTAAATTAGGTTTATTGAAGTCTTTTGGTGTCTATGTATATTCCAAATGAGATGGATAGGAGCTTGGTCATTTCTGCAGTAAAACAGGATCCCTGTTTAAATGGCTTGGAAATTGAATCAAAAGCATGAAAAAGGTCACTGCACAAACAAAATTGGGACTCTGGTCAGTTTTTACTAGACCAACTTTATTTTTAGTTTTTAGTTTCACTTTTTAGTTTAGTTTTCACTTGGTTTTAGTGATTTTGATAATTTATTTTTAATATGTTTTTAAAGTGGTAGTGGAAAAGGAAAAATAAAGTATTACATTCTTTGTTTAAATTCAGATTCTGAGACCATTCGACTGCCTTATGAAGAAGGAGAATTGCTTGAATATTTGGATGCAGAGGAGCTACCACCTATTTTGGTTGACCTTTTGGAAAAATCTCAGGTTTGCAAATCTTCACAGAAGGTTTATCATTTCTGATCTGATAAACACTGATAAGTTGGGTGGTTTAGAGCACCTTCAGTAAACAGTTTGCAGCATCAGGCACATAATATTTAGTGTCTAAAAAAGCTATCTTCTTGGCATCCGTAATAATTCATGTATGTTTAGGGTGTTTTGTGGTTTAGTCTGACAAAGAACATCTCAATGAAATGTTTGAGCTAAAACTTGATGAATTTAGTAAGTCAGAGCTTTTTCTTTCTTATCCTTTAGGTTTGGTTGTGCTTTTTGCACATGAAAAGGTGTCTTTTGCAATGTAATGTAGGATCTGGGTGGATAGGGGCTCACACTTGAGGGTGCCTAGTGGTGTAGAACACTGAACTGCTTCAGCCATAATAATAATTAGTAGCAAGTGATTTAACTGCACCACTCAAATTGACTTCAGCAGAAATTACACTCTTGTATTGGGGTTAAATTTTGTTTGAAGTTTTATAACTAGGACTTGCATATATGCAAATAGATACAATGTAACAAAGATAAATTATAAAATGACTGTATGTGAATGGCATGAGTGGCTTACTAGTTAAAAAGAATTTACATGCCAGTAATTGGAGGCCTAACAGCGTTCCCTCTAAGATGCGTGGTGTGCATAGCTGTGCAGGCACACTTGTGCTGCACTGCTAGGCGTGCCTGCACAGCCACGCACACTGCACAGCTTAGAGGGAATGCTGCTAGCAGTGTGGTCAGGTGCCCAGACCAGCTGCCACATGCGCTGGTGCAACTGTGTTGTTGCAGCAACAGCTGTTTTTTTTAATCCTTCCTTTTCCTCCCTCCCCAAGTCTGCCTGGGGTGGCTGACCCAGTCACCCCGCCCTAGTTATGCCACTGACAGTAACTAACTGCAAAATGCTATTAGTCCACCCAGTCTATTGCATGTATACAATTCACAAAGTAAGTATAACAACGTATATACATATTGTTATATCTATTAATATTATATATGTATACATATTATGTTTATGTATTGATCATTATAATCATGAACATAATTGATAAAATATAAAAATTTAAATGCAAATATAATATTAAAGATAAAATAGAATGTATAAGCAATAAAAGTTATATTACATTATAAATATATGTATATATCATATTTATGTTATAATGTGTTTATCTTTATACTTAAAATGTTTATATTTATATTTATTTTGAGTCTGAAAATATAGATGTGTATATATATGCACATTAACATGCACACATATACATATATTTATATATGTGTACACATATGCATTCACAATTTTTTTTTCAAATAGGTTAATATTTTTCATTGTGGGTGTGTCATAGCAGAAATTCGTGACTACAGACAGTCTGGTAACATGAAATCACCAACATACCAAAGCAAGCACATTCTTTTGCGTCCAACAATGCAAGTAAGTGCATCAAATTGAAATCTTTAATTTACCTTAAGTAGCCTTCCTTTATCCTCACTGTTTATGATACATGCAACAGTTGGTATTGGCTATCACATTTCTTTGATTTCTATTATACATTTAACATTATAGCACTTATATTCAAATAATGAAAGCTTTGTGTTTTCTTCACCAGACTTTAATATGTGATGTGCATTCTATAACCAGTGACAACCACAAATGGACACAAGTGAGTTTGGGTGTATTTTTAAATTGTTCAGTGATACAACAGATACAATAGAATAATTTAGCAAAATATGCTGTACTAAAGCACATTGTATTATGCCCTAGAATGTATTATCACCTAGAATGGTTTTGGCATTCATTATCCTAGGGAGATGCTTAGCACTTTGCAGGATCAGGTTCTTAATCCTTGTCTATGTAGTATGATAAAATTAGAATTAGTTTAATGAGTTGACTCTTCTCCCCTCCATCCTCATCAGATATAAATCGTATCTGGCATCTGAAGGGGTCATATGACACTACCCTTCTGTTTGGCAGCATTTTCTCACTTGTATTGACAGAAGAGCAAACTTGAGTACATTTTTAGTTAGCTAAAACATCAAAAGTAAAGTATGGCAAAGTGTGTGTCTTTATGTGTACATTCATATTCAAGTCAATGCATGTTATCTAGTGTTTATAATTTGTGATAAAGGAGAAACTGGCATGCCATCAAGATAGATTCTTGATAGACTAGACTATATGGTTTTATTATGTAAAAAAATACTACTTCTCAATAATGGTCTTTTTTCTTTCCTGTAGAAAAAGTAAAAGCTCCATGGTATACAATAATATATAAAGACTCATAAACTATAAGTATTATATTTTGCTGGGTTAAAGTGCAAAGCAATTTTTCTTCGAATTATTTGAGGTATTATATGTACATGCACGTATGTATACACAAAGACAATAACATGGAGATGAGCATGAAATAAAATCCCAGTCAAGTATATGAAACATCATATTTTTACTATGTGTGCACTTTCTCTACTATAGGAGGATAAACTTCTACTTGAAAGCCAGCTTATTTTAGCTACGGCAGAGCCTCTGTGTCTTGATCCTTCAATAGCAGTAACCTGCACAGCAAATAGACTCCTCTATAACAAGCAGAAGATGAATACTCGACCAATGAAACGGTAATTGTTAGTCTCTGATATATCAGGCCATGAAGAAACCTCTAGATAGCTTTAAAAAATATGAAGAAAATAGTATGTTTTATACACATTCTATACTCAAATTAATTTTTTATTAAATGGGAATTGCAGAGGTTTTAATTATATTTTTAAACAATTAAAGTTTTAATAAGGGCTCTTAGAACAAATTTCTGCTGTTTTTAAGGTTAAAAGTTTAGCACACTGGCAGTATTAATTGCTACATTTAATCTGAATATTATTGCATATGTGTTCTGTGTAATTTAGCAACCTCTTCCAACTAGAAAGTTGTGTAAGACCTAATAAGTCTTAAACTATAATAAATTTCAGTTGATAATATAAAAAAATAAAATAAATATTTAATTGTGTATGTATATATTATTATATACCATTTTATGATGAATAGCAAATTGTATTGCTACCTTACAGTCATATCTAATTTTGCCATGGCTCAGAATCAAAATGTGAGCTGAGGCAGAGAGCAGCTTTGAATAATGTTAGTATATTTATATGGTATTAAAAATGTTTTATCTTCAACATGCCTTGCATTTCTTTGCCAAAAAAAGATATGAGGGCTGCAGTTTACCTTGAGAGTAGTTCATCTCTTTAATTCTGTGACTGTGGGATGTTATTTTCACTGCCAGAATTTAGTGTATGAAACATTGAACTAGAAGTGGACAAAATCCAGCAAAAATCTGTTTTTTGTTGCTTAAATGTTTTGATAGACAAGCTTAATTTTATCTTGAAAATCAGTAGAGTTATCTGTATGTTTAAAGTTGAGTACATCCATAACTGTTTGGAGAGGGGTTAATGATTTTCCAAGCAGTGTAGCACTCAAACTGTTATACAAAATGTTAGAGTAGCTTCATTCTCACATATAGATGCATTCCCTGCTGTTTCACAGTCACCTGAAATGGTTCACAATTATTTTACTAAGAACTGTTTACTCTGTATGATGCAAAGTGTAAATCACCCATTGAAAGTAAAATAGATGTAAATATTGTTCTTGGGTACTTCAGTGTTATACTAGTGTACAATCTATGGTACTCTATAAATAAAAGTCACCAGAGACTGTAGTCCCATTATCTCTGTGGAAATCCACTGGTCTTTGGGAGAATAATGCCTCCTTTACCATCAAATGAATTTAGATGCTAGTATCAGTATGTTTGTACTAGTGGGAACTGAGTAAATTGTCTATTAAATACAGAGCAGGGTAGTGCAGTACAACTTAACTCATTCCAAAAGGCATAAGCTTTTATAGGAGACAGCCTACTTCATCAGATGCTGTGATACAGATAATCTTATCTAGGAGGAAGAGAAAATCTCATTACATCTTTACCATATTTGCTTTTTTTTAAATGTATCAGTAGTACACAGGAATTTTGGTGGGACCATAACATTTTGGTTGCATTTGAACTATTGTTAACATTCATTAAATACTTCTATCATCTCTCTCACTCTGACAATATCTGCCACAGACTTTTTCTAGTAACAATAGCATTAATGGTTTGCTTTATAATACAGTAAAAGAAATCACCTTTTTTTAAGGTATTGCCCAATATATCTTTTAGCTGCAATGTTAATGGCTTTTTCCTGTTGTATGTGTTTGCATGTACATGATAGGGTATTTCCATGGGTAGGTATTTTATGAGCTTATATCTCAATTGTTGTAGGTGCTTTAAGAGATACTCCAGGTCATCTCTGAATAGGCAGCAGGATGTGGCTCATTGTCCGACTCCACCTCAGCTGAGAATACTTGACTACTTACCTAAAAGAAAAGAAAGGAAAGGAGCCCAACAATATGATCTCAAAATTTCTAAAGCTGGAAATGTAAGTACATTCCAGGTTGGATGGGTGAATATTTAATCAGTGTTTGTATTTAATCCATTTTTGTATTTAGTCATAATATCCCTAAATACAATGCTGTGTTCTTTCTTCTCTTTGCAGTGTGTAGATATGTGGAAACAGAATCCTTGCTGCTTGACTGCTCCTTCTGAAGTGGATGTAAGTTCACTTGTTCCCAACCACATTAGTGTCAGGCAAAGAAACATGTTTGTTCAACTTTTTTTAAGTAAAAAAGGAAGATAAATGACAAAGCAGTAAGTAACGATGGTATCTGATACAAGATCATTTAAGAATGGGGGAGCTAAGACATTTTAAGAGCTTCATCTTTCATTGCTTTTATCTTCTGTTTTGAATAAAAAAATAGCAACGTACATTATCAAGTAATAGTTTAAAATGAATATGATAGTAATCTTTACAATTTTTTGCTGCACTGAAAGGTGTAAAATTCAAACTAAAGCATGGCTGACTATGTAGCATTCTGTGAATGAGTTATAAAACCCAAAGCTGCCTTCAGTTACATTACACTATTATTTAACTGTGGCAGGGGTGTCAAAGATGCAGCTCACAGGCTGGATTCCAGCCTGCAGAGCCCTGTCATCTGGCCTCAGGGTTGCCTGTAGTTCTTGAACCAGCTAGCTGCATGCAGCACACACTGCCCTTGGCCCTGGCCCCGTGTGCTGCGTGTAGCATGTGGAGCCCACCTGGCATGGCCTGCACACAGAGCATGGGCTGGATCTGGCACATGCTGCATACAGGACATGGAGCTGTCTGGGGCAATCACTGGAGTTGTGTGCAGCACCTACACCAGACTGGCCCTGCATGTTGAATCCGGGGCCAGTTTGGATCAGACCCAGAGACCAACTTACTCCTGGCACAAATGGAATGTCTGTACATGGCCTATGGAACATTTCAGTTTTTAACATTATGGCTACAACCATAATTACAATTTACAAGGTTCTAAAAACTATTCAACTGTTAATACAAAAATTTGCTAATTTGGAGATAGCGTATGCATAGTGTGCAAGATGTGGGAGAACTGTCTTACCCCATCTTTCTACAGGAGATAGGCACAGGAACATTCCTGTAGTCCTACAAGTCTGTACCACCTCAGGACCATGCCAGCAAGGGAGTTGGTGCCCTAAGGAGGGACAGTAGGGAGAAAGCCTACATGTCTTTGCTGCATCCTTTAACATGCAACATGTCTGCCATTTTCTCCTTGCCAAGTCAGCTTTGCTATCTGAGCAAAGCACAGTTTTAAGACTGTGTCAGGTATACAAGTTGTAGCCATATTGGTCTAGAGGCAAAGGTCTACCCAAGAGAACTTTTACAGTCTTTTCTGCTGTGTCTGAAGAAGGGTGTTTGTAACCAAAAGCTTGCAATTAAAGAATCTTTTTTTGCAAAAATCTAGTTGATCTAGTAAAAGATATCACCTCTACCACAAGTCCTGATTCCTTTTGCTTCTAGACCAATATGGCTACAACCTGGATACCTGACAGTCTTAACCTATATTTCCACAATTTGCCAAATGTATTTAAAGTTTATGAAAATTCCTTAGTAAAAGTATATCAGCCAAGTAAGTATCAAATCATTAAGGCTTTTCTATATACTCCTTGTTAAACATGTATTATAATATCTGCTTTTTATTTAAGGTGGAAAAATATGCCAAAGTGGAAAAGTCTATCAAACCTGATGACTCGCAACCAACTGTCTGGCCAGCACATGTGAGTAATTTAGACCTTTGGCCAAACTTTCCTTCCTTTAGTTAAGAAGGTTCTTATTTCAACAAAATTTAAATGAAATCATAAGGAACATTTTTTTTTTCTATTTAATGTTCTGTTTTCATAGAAATTTGGAAAGAAGATCATCATGGGAGATATAATTTCACACATTGGGGTGCTTTTCAACTAAAAGAAATGACTAGAAATTATTACTTACTGGAATGCAAAATAGTAAAAATAACATTGTCTAATCTTCATTTTATTATAGGGGTATAATACAGTGTGCCTTTAACCAGGCATGCAGCACCTACCTACTGGAATAATTAAGTGGCTAAATTACTATAGTTTCCTTGTACAATATCAGAAAGCCACTGATGCAGCTTGAATTTTTTAAGCAACCTGTGCTGCCAATTCAGTAGTAAAGAAAACGTAGGGTTTTACAGGGAGCCAGTAGTGTTATCTTTTGTGACAAATCTGTTCCCTTGAATATTCACTTAGGAGCTGTTTCATGAGAGCTATATTTACAGTATTATAATGGTAAATTTTAGGAGATCATGTAAAATAAAATCCTTTCTAAAGCAGATTTCTTCACAGGTATTTTTATACACTTTCTCAGTCAAACCTTAATTTACCTGCAAACTGCATGATCTGGTGCAGAGGGAATGATAAATGTAATTATAAAAAGCCCAAAATATTTTCTAATAAAATAAATGACCAGCTCTTTATCGTTAGCATTCACCACAGTGTCTTTACTTTGTTTTTCCTGACCTGTTGCTTTGGTGGTATGCTTTTCCCTGCAGTACTTAATTTAGATCTCTGTGACATCTTGTTCAGTTGTTGTTCTGTGTTATAGATAGATATTTTAAAGTATGTTTTTAAACTTGTTTAACTTAAATAACTTTTAAATATGTTTCTGTGCTGAACAATGTCAATATCAGTCATGATTATTTACATATTTTTCTGTAGTTTGTATTTTTTTAGTAATACTGATTTTTTTCCCGTCACCTCTTGTTAGTTGGAGAATTTCTTTAGTAACCTTTTTCTTTTTTTTTGCCAAGGCACAGTGAGTTTTAGGAATTACTTGAAGTGTGTTGTTCACAACGTTTTTGTAATCTCCTGACATATCTTTATCAGTTTTTTTCTATTATCTGTTGTTTTTTATATGCTTTAAGTAATAGTGTTCTTCTGTTTTTTAGGAGATAAAAGATGATTATATATTTGAATTTGAAGTTGGTAATCAACTTCAGAAAACAAAACTGACCATTTTTCAGTCTCTTGGTAATCCTCTGTACTATGGTAAAATACAGACACTCAAAGGTGATGAGGAGAATGAGAGCCTAATATCTCCATCACAGTAAGTCATATATATATTGAAAGTGTATCATTTTATGGTATTTGAGGGAAAAATAAAAAATCTAATGTTTTACGCATCAGTGTCTTCTAGTATAAAAGCAGTAAGTTGATTATTTGCTTTTGTGTGATGCATAAATTAATTTGTCACCTTCAGAATCCCACGTTCTCCCCTATTAAAATTAGGACAGAATGAAATCTCAATTTGTTGAAACAGTTGGGGACCTTTCCAAGATATTTTTTTCAATGTTATTCCTATTATTTGTACCTATGATAGAGCACTAAAAATGTGCTAGTGATGTCAAACATGTAAAAAGACATAACCTCTGATCTGAAGAACTTAACAGTCTTAAAAAACAAAACAAAAGTTAGAAGAAAAGGAGAGCACAAAGATAATTGCTGGCATGTATGTGCTCAGTTTTGCTTTTTACATTATAGCACAGCTGCCTAGTGACTCTTTGACTTATCCGGACAGAGTTAATTCCATTCTGGCCCTAATATTACAAGGTTCTTTGCATGACTCCTATTCAGTGAGACACAATGATGTGCCTGGTCACAGAAAGTAGCTAGTTTTCTTAACTGACATTATGTGTTATTGCTTCTAAGTGTGTTATCCTAGCTGTTATTTTTTAATGTTAATCATTTCAAGCTGTTATTTTTAGTTATTTTTTACCCTGGCCCCATTTGCTGATTATCTGCTTTTATCACTTCAGATAAATTGACTTAGAAAGCTAGTAGTGACTTGAGATTGTGTCCTAGGCCTGGGATTTTCAAAGAAGTCTGTGGAAGATGGGGAGCCCGTTTACTTGAAAATCCAGACCATATTGTACAGCCTCACACATCATTACTTGTGGAACTCAGGTGCCTGTAGAGTGTACACTGATGCCAGGAGCATGGGGAACAATCAGGATGAGCTAGCCTTACTACTGTCCAGTGGGCATTATGATCTAGTAAGGATTACGGAGACCTGGTGGGACTCCTCACATGATTGGAACATAGCCATCGAGGGCTACACTCTGCACAGAAGGGACCGAGTAGGGAAGAAAGTTGGAAGCGTGGCTCTCTATGTGAGGGAGCAGTACACGTCGTTGGAGGCCAACATCAGCTTCAAAGAAGAGCAGCTCAAAACCCTCTGGGTTAAACTACAGGGTGGGACAGTGAGAGAGACCTAACTGTAGGTATATACTACAGACCACCAAACCACAGGGAGGAGCTTGATCTTGAGTTCTCTCAAGTACTGGCAGAAGCCACCGGTACATGGGACATGGTCGTCATGGGTGACTTCAATTACCCAGACATCTCTTGGTAGGAACACTCAGCTAAGTCGGATTGATGGCATTGGTTTCTGACCTGTATCAAAGAGCTCTACCTGACTCAGGAAGTGCATGGGCCAACCAGAGGTACCACTCTCCTACATTTGGTCTTGGCCAAAGAAGACAATGTGGTGAACAACTTGAATATAGAGGGTAGCCTGGGCAACAGCAGCCGCAAAACCAAAGTGTTCACTGTCTGTCTCAAGGCAGGCAAATCAGCTATCAGGTTTGAAGCTTTGGACTTCAAAAAATGAATTTCAACAGGCTCAGGGCAATAGTAGGGGAAGCGCTGCAGGATAAGGGACTGAAAGTGAAAGGAGTGCATGAAGAGTGGTTGTTGTTCAAGGACACGATCCTTGAAGCACAAAAGAAGTCTATTCCTATGCGGAAGAGAGGTAGCAGAAGAGCTGGTAAGCCCTCTTGGCTTAATAGGCATATCGTGGTCCTCTTGAAAAAGAAGAAAGAGGCATACAAACAGTGGAAGGTTGAGACAGTCCCAAGGAGGACTATACAACAATGGCCCACACTTGTGGAGAGTGGATTAGAAAGGCTAATAAAGCGACTGAATTTAAAATAGCAACAGAAATCAAAGACAATAAGAAGTCCTTTAGGTATGTAGAGAACAGGAGAAGAACAAATAGAAGTGTGGGGCCATTGCTTAACTCAGGACAGCTGGTTACTGAACTCCTAAATGACTTTTGCTTCAGTATTTCACTGGACTAAGGGGAGAATCATACTAGATAAGATTCAGAATGGGCATGGTGGGAATGACTGCCTTCCTACTGTTGACATTGAGCTGGTGTGTGATCAGTTAGAAAAGTTAGACATTTATAAGTCAGCAGGACCAGATGAACTTCACCTGAGAGTGCAGAAGGAGCTGGCCAAAGTCATCACAGGACCTCTGGTGAAACTCTTCCAAAACTCATGGTGTTCAGGGGAGATCCCTGAAGACTGGAAGAGGGCCAGTGTTGTACCCATCTAAAAGAACAGGAGGAGAGAGGACCCAGGCAACTATAGGCCAATTAGCCTAGCTTCTATCCCAGGGAAAATCCTGGAAAAATTAATCAAGGAGTATATGTGCAATATGCTTATGCAAGGTAGGATTTTGAACGACATCCAGCATGGGTTTGTCGCGGGCAGGTCTTGTCTTACCGATCTCATCTCCTTTTACAACCGGGTAACTCATCACCTGGATAAGAGAGAGGAGGTTGACATTGTATACCTAGACTTCCAAAAGGCTTTTGATCTGGTATCCCATGACGTTCTCATGGGAAAATTGGAGGATTGTGGGGTTAACTGCTTGACAGTTAGGTGGGTAGGAAGCTGTCTGCAGGATGGGACCCAAGGAGTTCTAGTGAATGGATCTGTTTTGTCCTGGTGAGAAGTGGCCAGTGGTGTCCTTCAGGGATCTGTGCTTGGTTCAGTGCTTTTCAACATCTTTATCAATGATTTGGATGTGGGGGTGAAGCGCTAACTGACCAAGTTCACAGACAACACCAAGTTATGGGGGAGCATGGTCATGCTTGAAAATAGGCTGCAGATACAGGTGGACCTAGACAGGCTGGCAAGCTGAGCGGATCAGAACTAGATAAAGTTCAACACTGAGAAGTGTAAAGTGATCCATCTATGGATGAACAGTTCCCAACATACAGGCTCAGTGGCGCCAAACTGACTAGCACCATGACTGAAAGGGACCTAGGGTTAATAATAGACCATAGTATGGACACAAGCTGTCAGTGCGATGCTGTAGCCAGCAGGGCAAACAATACTCTGGCATGCATCAACCAATACATCTCAGGCAAAACTAAGGGAATGATTCTTCCGCTTTACTCATCATTGGTGAGGCTGCAGCTGGAGTACTGCGTCCAGGTCTGGGTGCTGCACTTCAACAAAGACGGAAAAACTTGAGAGAGTCCAGAGAAGAGCCACCCATACAATCAGAGACTTGCAAGGCAAGACATATGAGGAAAGGCTGAGGGACTTGGATATGTTCAGCTGTAAAAAGAGCAGGCTGAGAGAGGACTTGGTAGCAGCTTACTGCCATATCAGGTATATATCAAGGGCTCGGCAAACAACTGTTCACCAGAGCACCCTTGGGAAAAACCAGGAATAATCTCTACAAACTCCTGAAAGACCGTTTCAGGCTTAACACTAGGAAAAACTTCTTCCCCGTCAGGGTGTCCAGACTGTGGAGTAAACTCCCTCCACAGGTGGTGCAATCACCTACCCTAGAAGTCTTCAAGAGGAGACTGGACAGTCACCTTGCTGGGGGCACCTGACCCTAGTTGCCTTTCCTTCCTAGTGCAGGGGGACTGGACCCAATGATCTTGCGAGGTCCCTTCCAGCCCCTAACAATCTATGAATCTAACTCAGTGGGATTTGGCTCCCCAGTTTCCTTTGATTGCTTTGAAAATCCCAGCCTAGAAAGTCAGGGATACAATAAAAAAGTGGTAGTGGGAGTTCTCCATATTTAAAAAAAACAAAAAATTTTTGATCCATGGAAACAACCTGGATAATTCTTTTATAACCTCAATGTGTTCTCAGGGCACACTTCAGATTTAAGTGGGATGACAGGCTATCATTTGTGACAAAACATGAAGAATTTGATTTTGGAAACGTTAAATCAAAAGAAATCAAAGACTTTAAACATCTCTTAACTTTTTAGCGCATGACTTGTTTTTACATACAACTATATATCATTCTCTTATTTAATAATGGAATTCCCTAAACCCTGAGATTGTAGTCTGGTGCTGGGAAAAGCTGCGGATTGGTTGTGTTTCCCAGTTGTGCTGTAGAAAAAGACGCTAGAATACTAGAAAAAGCCACAGGCCTTGTAGTTCTTTAGTCCTTACTCTGTAAAGGTTATAATGTCCATACCAGCTTCCTAAATTGGTTTGAATTGGACCAAAGATACTACCTATAAAGAGTGTTGACATTACAACATAAATGATATTAGTGGGTTAGATTCCGTGTCATATTTGTAAAATATATGTACTTCAAAATAAATCCTACTTTACTAAGAATAGGGGTACTAAAACCTGGCAGTAACTTCCAAATAGATAGTTATGATTGTTGGAGCACTCACAGTTTTTCTGTGGAAGCAGATTGTTACATTTATTTATAAGATATACTACTAGTTTGAATATATATTTCAAACCATCACTTTATTTTTTAGATATGTAGAGGTTTGTATTTTGCCTTTTACACTACAGCAGATTGTTCTGTATTCTCAAACTGCTTTAGCTCTTCTCAGTTGACAAGAAGTATCAAAGTAGAGATTTTCTTTTTGCTATTCTTCCAGAGTTTTGCATCCTTGAGGCAAGTTCGTGAATTTCAGTTTAAAAATGAATATCTGTGTTTGACATTTTAGGTTTCCAATTGGCTCCAAGACTGATGCTGAAAGGTAAGTTAATTAGTTCGTATTTTATTTTACTTTGTTACCACTGCACCCATTTGTCCCTTTTGTCCCGAATGTATCTTAATTACATGACCCAGAAATTAATTCTGGGGGACATAATGGCAAGAAAAATAGGTAGAAACAATCTATCTGTAGGGACAGTGAGAAGCACATACACCTCGTCCCATTTGCTGGGGAAGTCCAAGGATCAGGTAATGCCTTTTGATTCACCTGACAATGAATCAGTGGTAGCATTCAGGAGTAGAATTTGATTCTGAGATTTTGTACAAGTAAATTTTCTATCAAATCTGTCTCTAAGAAGTGTTATTCTTTTGAACTTAACTTCAGTATACAGCTTCTTTTAGTAATCAGTTGAATATGCAGTGTGTTCAGACAATGTTGATTTAGCATTGTGAGAGAAGCCGTCCTTTCACTTCAGAAGTAAGAAGAATTTAGGCCTTTGTTGTATTTTAACTGTAGGAGACCTAGGGTTATTGATTGTGGTTCATTAAATGAAAACTTAAACTAAACTTTTTCTTCAAGTATGTGTTTGCATGGATCCCACTGTAGGTATAATTGCACTGCATGCATGTGAATTCAGAATCTGTTGAGTAGCTGTGTCTGGAAAGGCTGATCCTGTGCCCTGTACTTCCTTGTGCTATCGTGTGAGGGTGTAAAGTGACAGGACTGACACAACTATGCCTCATTTCCCCCATGCCATAGCAATTTTGAGTCTGTCCAACCCAGTCAGCATTTATTTAAGCATAATAGCTGTAGTAGCAGTTGATAAAGGTAGGCTGAGACCCCAGGAAAGAAGCCGTGGCAAGTTTACAACAGCAGAATTATAATCTGTGAGCAACCCTGCCATTGGACACTCCTCTAGTTCTAGTGAGCAGTGATGACCAAAAAAATTGGCAAAGTCAGCACCAGAGCCTTCAGCATCACCATCCTTAACATCTGCTTCTGGACAGAAGAAGCTGGATCCCTTCACCTCAGACACCAGAAAAATACCCTGACATGGGAAAACATTTGGATGTATTGAGCTTTTCAATGCCAACAGGTTGTATGGAACCAAGGGCTTTATGGAACTTAGCAAACAAGCTTTGGTTCGTACTAGTCTTAGCTACCTCTGCATCAAAAGAAGGTAGAAAAGCAATACCAAGCCCATTCAAAGAGTTCTAAGCAGTTTTACACCTATCTACTAGCAGGATCATTGGTATTTTCTTCTAGCTTTTCCTACAAACTAGGATTTTAAGATATCAAACTTTATCCACAAAATACAACCTTTTTGTGGAAAGGATCTTACTACTTCCAAGCTCACTGCAGAACATGGAGAGGAACTGAGACCTGTGGCAAGAGGAGGTCAGATCATGGCCAGCAGTGCTCCACAAGCAGTGAAAGAAATGTAATGTGGCCACTGGAATCATGGTGAGGGTCATCATCATGTGCCAACATCATCATATGTCAAGATTCTTGGCTGCAGGCATCTGTTCTCTATAGCCATGTCCAGACAGCCACTGAAAATCTACTCTTTAGGAAATGTACTTTTCAGCACCACAATTGATGATGCTCCAGCCAGTTCTGTGGCTCTAGCCAATTCCTTGGAACCATACTAAAATTTCTAGAAATCCGAAGTGCATTCCTATACCATAGGTTTTTTAGGTAAGAGACAGGCAAGAGACTCCATCCTGCAAGCAGTCCAGAGAGCCCACAAATCCAGTTATCTTTGCTACTTTATAAGATTACTGTCCTTGACATAATTTGTCATCCAGCAGTCTGCATCCCAGTGTCAACAAATCTGACATAAGTCAAGAGTCACAAAAAAGGTATGCAGTAACAAGTTTTTGGCACGTGCTTTGTATCCTTCCATTAACTTTAGCAGATTGTCTTAGTGACAAACAGGTACATTGCACATGGCTACCCCATTTTATTCCTTCTCTTGCCCTGTAACCTTCTAAAGAGACCCTTTGAGAAGTCCCATGAGAATTACAAGGCAAAGGCTTCTATTCCCAGTACTTACTCCATGGAATGCTGTAAGAGATCACGTGAAGTGTGTTAACTTCTGCTTCGGAAGAGATGTGAGCTCAGGTTCATTACCAGATTCTTCTTCCTGCAGTGGTATCAAGGACTTCTTTACATCTTGCGTATTCAGTATTCATGGGGGAAGAGGTTAGCATGCTATAATTCAGCATGGTGCACAACAGTGATAGGACTGTATCTTTCAGATTTTCCTCACATCTCTATGTGACACTATGAACTCACTCCAAGGGGCAAGCCATTTCATTGCAAAGACTGTCTAAATGGATAACTTAGAGTGTCATGCTTAGCTGCCACCTGGTAGGTGTACCTCTTTACCAGTCAATCACAGCTTACTCTGCCAGACCTGAAGCAGCATATTTGGTCTGTCTCCAAAATGTTGCAACATCTGAAATCTGTAAGTCTGCTTATGTTCATAAGACAACAGGAACTGGCTATGTCAGTGAATCCATACTTGATTTGAGAGAGTGGTGCCTGTTCAAGTGGTTCAGATGGTACTTGTTCTGGCCCTTCCAGAGGATACCCGGTCATGTACAGTGGGTCCCATACTGATGCTAGAAGAAGAAAGAATAGTAGTATGTGTGTCTGGGGGGGAACAAAAAATAGCACTGCTGCTGCAAGTGGCTGACCATGCTGTCAGCAGTGCAGCGACCAGGGCTGGTCTGTGCACCACTGCTGTTGCACTGCAGAGACTGTATTTTGAGATGTAGTCAGTGTGAAGCCTTCAGCATACCTCTGGTTTCAGAGTCCTCATCTAACACAGACTTCATGTTGCAAGGGTTGTGGCCATGGCACCATATGTGCTCTTTCGTTTGGAAGCATGAAAAACACAAGATGCACATGCAGGTCCAGTGAACACAGCTTTCCAAGAGATTCTTAGCTTACACTTGTGCACCTGCAGTGGACTCCACAGTTACAGTGGAGCAGGCAACCCTTCTCTGTCATACATGGTTTGTAGATTGAAAGCCTGTTACCCAAAGTTTTAAAAAAGTCAGAATCCCTTTACATTTACTGTAAAGGTTAAAAACAACCTGTCAATGATAACAGGGAAATCCTGTAAATGGAATGCATGGTTTTGAATGATAATGAGTGTAGAAATGAGATTTCCTTTGCTTTAGGCTTTAATGTTGTTTTCACTGCTTCTCAGCCTTCTTTGTCTCTGATGACTCAAGCCCCACTGAGATAAAGACAGAAAATGTTTAAATATGCTGTGCCCCTCTATGTAAGACCATTTATATGTATATAAAATGTTATATATTGCAAATCAATGTATTGATGTTAACATAAAACTGAATCGCAACTCAAACATTTTAAGTATTTGTGGTTCCCCTGTCAAAAGGTCTCTAATGTGTTACCCTGCACTGCCTTCTGCATGTCAAAAAAATTAAATAGACAAAGTTAATCCAGAAACAAATACAAAACAAAAAGGTAAAAAATTTAAAAATGCAAAAAAAAAAAAAAAATAGACCCAAGGAAGTTCAGTTTGTTTTTGAAAGCTTACTTAACATATCTCCCAGATATACAGTTAGTCCAAAAAAATCACAAAAAAGAAAACCTTGCCTATTGAAAAAATTAAAAATGTTTTTCAAATCCTATAATGAAGCCTCTGTTGGTTTTTTTCAGGGTCATAAACCAATACCAAGAGCTAATTCAAAATGAAGCTAAATGTCCTGTGAAGATGTTTCATAATTCAGGCGGATCAGTCAATCTAAGTCATCTTTCTCCAGGGAAGGAAATGGAAGTGAGTTTGTGCAGTGCTCCATTCTTATATTTAAAGTTGGAATTCTCAAATGGCATCTATCTTTAAAGGGAAAATCGTATCTAAATTCACATTTCTCTGTGATTTTTAAGCCTTCTGTTGTTAAAGTAGTAACTCAGTAATGGGAAGACATTAGAAAAAAAAGTCTTTCTTATTCTTTCATTTTTTAATTTTATGTCCTTGCTAACCCTATGTATATTTAGTTTCAGTGATTCATTGTAGTCAATTTTGTCAGCATGGGTTTGAATAGGAACAGTCCAGAAGGGGGTCAGGATTGACAGATGAAAAAGCTCTCATAAGAGTTTGTGCCCAGGTCACACTCCTTCTGTGAGGGACAGCGCCGCAGTAATATATGCAGAGTGGCAATTGAAAAGCTGAATTTTGATCGTGAAAAAAGGAGATGAACCACCTGGTTCGTAGCCACGCTGGTACCTCCCCTTGCAGCAACAGCTTCCCAGAAGCAAAGCTCTCACTGGTGCTAACTCCTCAGCTGTTTCTCTACCCGGGCTGCTAGAGCCAATGCAAAGAAGATGCAAAATTCCAGGATGAGAGGGAGGGTGAGGCACCCCCTCTGCCTCCATTGCAGCAGCGCTTAGGGCTTCTGCCCTACTCTCCTACCTGTAGTTAGTCTGTGCAGCAACAGATCAGAGAGAAACAGTAGTAAAATACAGTTCTAAAATCACAAAAAAAATCCAGGGATGTCACAGAGGTGTAGTAGCTGAACTTACTTTGAACTCTTTTTGAAATCTGTCTATTATTAGATTTCTAAATTGCAATCACCCTTCAAGAGATATCGGCTCTTAGAGGATTGTGCTCCTATGTGTATGAATTAGGGGTGTACCAATAGAGATTTTGGGGACTGATACCGATAGCCAACATTTAAGGAGGCATATCGGCCGATACCGATCCGATTTCCGATACAGCTGCACACAGCTGGTAAGTCTGTTGTGATGAAAGGGGAGAGCAGAGGGGCATTGGGGGGGAGGGGCAGATCAACGCCCCCATGGTGAGAGAGGGAGGGGGCAGTGGCAGGTGCTGCCCAGCCAGGGTGGAGCAGGAACCAGACGGAGCCATGGCTCATTAGGGGGCGTGGGCAGCTCCCGCCCCACTCACACTCCGGTATGGCACGGGGGGGGCACGCCTGTGCCCCCAGATCTGCATGGGGTGGGCAGGCTGCAGCTGCAGGCTGGAGCCAGGGCTGTGCCAGGCTCTTCTTGACAGGGGGTGGGTGGCAGCTGTGCTGGAAGGGGGCTACAGATGGGGCTGCAGCCACACCAAATTTCACTGTAGCCCCACACCCAGCACCGCCGCTGCCTGTCCAGCACAACCCTGGCTTAACCTCTGCCTCCCCCCACATGCTAGGAAAAGCTGGGGCTGCACTGGGCGGGCAGCAACAGCAGCACTGGTAGTGGGCCTACAGCAAAAGTTGGGGTGGCTGCAGCCCCCTCCATAGGCCCTCTCCCAGTGCTGCCATCACCCACCCTGAGACCAGCCCCTGCCAAGAAGATCCCAGTGCAGCCGCAGCTGCAGCCCTCATGCTCCGTGCAGATCCAGGGGCACGTGCTCCTCCCCCCCCATGCCCTCCTGGGGTGTGTGCAGCAGCAAGAGCCACCCAACAAGCCGCGGCTCCATCCCACGCTCGCCCCACCCCGGCTGGACAGCGCCAACCCGTTCCCACCCCCTCACCACAGGGGCCATTGATATGGACCCCCCATTCCCCTTCCCTCCCCCCTCCCTTTCCACCACAACAGACTTACCAGCTGCACATGGCTGGGCTCTGTTTCTCACTGCCTGCGTGCTTCGCTGTGGCTGCACACATGCACAAGCAATTATTGGCCAAATTATCCACCACTTCAGGCCAGTTTCTGGTGCAGCCAATTTTCTTTATATTGATACCAATCCAATATTGGACCCAAGTATCAATGCACCTCTGCTATGAATACCAGTAGTTCTGACGGCCCAAAATTTAGCATTACCTTATATCCTCTGAGAGTTTTAGATTGATCCCAGCATTCCAATGGCCTCCCTTTTTTTTTTTTGTGCCAGCTAGCAGTTTAGAATTTCTGCTAAAATTGGTGCTATCATTCAACACTGTCTGGAAGCATTTTTTAAGGAAGAAGATGAGGGTTTTCTGTATTACAGAGGTGCTGATGCTTTAATTATAGCACTAGAGCCCCCTGGTGTAGACACAGTATAGACTGCTGAAGGAGGGTTTTTTTTCTTAGACTTACTTTGGTTTCCTGAAGAGCAGCTCTGCCAACACAAGCCACCTTCCAGTAGCAAAGCTGCATCGACACCAGGGTTTGTGCCAACACAGCTGTGTTTGTGCTCTTTCCACACCTTTCTTCTGACACAATTGTATACCATAGAGGGACTACACGTGGCTGTACAGTGTCTGTCTTTAGGTTCCCAGAGTCCCTAAGGTTTTAAGTTGTGCTATGAATTGTGATCCTGCAGCATTGCATACTCTGTAGCTTCGGTCACTGATTCCATTTGGCAGAGATTTGGCCCAGTTCTGCGGCCAAATCTCTGAATCCAAATCAAATCAGGAGACCCTTTAGTCTCTCTGAATTGAATTGGAACCCCCTTTGGAGAGATTCGGAAAGATTCAATGATTCAGACATAGCAACAGCTTTAAATGTTTTTTCTACACTCCTCAAGTACCAGGTGGCTCATGAATGCTGAGATGCTGGGGCGGATGGAGCATCCCATGGGAGCACAGTGGGGTCCCCAGAATGCTCAGCAGCAGACCCAGAAGTTGACTAGAAGCACTCCGGTCCACTTCTGGATCTGCCGGGGAGTGTGCAGGGGACCCACCCCCATGCCCCCAGCCCAGCGACTGGTTCGTCCTGGGTCTGGAGAGGCACCTGGGGTCCCCTGCGACCAATTGCTGCGCTGGGGGGTCCCCGTGCACTTGAAGGCAGACCTGGAAGTGGAGCGTAAGTACTTCCAGTCCACTTCAGGGTTCACTGCTGAGCATGCAGGGGTGCCCCCCGCACTCCTGTGGGACACTCTATCTGCCCCACTATTGCAGCATTTGCGAGCCATGCCTGGTACCTTGACATATGTAGAAAAAACATTTAAAACTGTGTCTATGGCCGAATCACTGCTTCAGATTTGGATTCGGCTGAATCAAATCGTAACAGTGATCCAAATCAACGAATTGAATCACTGTCACCAATTTGGGCCAAATCCGAATCGAATACAGCCTGTTTCACACACCTGTACTTTGTAATATAGACAAAAAGAGCTGAGCATCAGCTCTTATCATGTGTGTTCAGTTTGAAAAGAACTTCAAATGAACAATAATTCAGCTCAAAAACTTTTGAGGGGGTCTTCTATAATTTTTTTTTAAAAAACTTTTTATAAGTTGATTTTTGTCAGAACATTTTGAGACATGGTGGACATGTTATTCTAAGGTTTTAATGTTTATAACTGCAAATATTTGTATTGCTTTACAATCCTGAATGTTGGGTTTATTTTATTGTCACAGTTCACAAGTTGTTTTGTGTCATTATTGATGAAGGTGGATTTAATTTTCTTTTGACCTTCTTAAAAATGAAGAAAAGAATTGTAATTAATTATAATGGTAATAAGCAAAAGGTAAATGGAGATTTAAAAAAAGGTTATCTGGCATTCCGTTCTGTGAGTCTTAGGATTGTTTAGAATTTGAAAAAAGAGACATTCTGGTCATGACATAACTTTTATTCTGAATATATACTTCATGCAAGTAAAATAAGTATTTAGCTATGCCTGTAAATTTATTTTCCCTAAAACAATTGGAACTAGTAGGGTTTGCGTTTTTAATGGCATGTATAGCTGACTTCTAGAAACCTTGCCAACTGTAAAGCAGAACTATACATATAAATAACTGTAAGGCAGTATTTTAACTTCATCATAAAAAGAAACTCAGAATATTTTATGAAACAAAAGACAGGCCATCTTTCTTTCAAATATGATGGTGAAATCCTGATTGATGAATTAATGGAAATACTCTTACCAAGCCAGAATTCACCAAAGAATTTTGGGTCCTGTACCCAAAATGAAGAAATCTGGCTCTGTACCCCGAGTCCAGAGGGGATCAGGGTTGACAGATGAAAAAAATGAAATAATTTTAGAGGTAAAGGCAAGTTTTCCTTTCTTTCAGGAGCATAACTGCTGTTTTTGCACTTATGGGAAGTAGCAGAGAGGAAATTTAGGAATAAAAAGAAAGGAATAAAATGTCCAATTCTTTTTAACTGTTTTAATTTTTACCTCAGTCTTGGAGGTCTTGTGTGCTTGAAAGCTTTATCTGCAGAGCCTCAAAAATCATGCTTTTGTATCTGACCCTAAAACAAGACTGTATCCTGAAGAACTGCCTCCTTTGTCATGATCTTGAGACTTAGAACAAGTGTGCTGATTGAATTATTTTTGTCAAATATATGCAATCTCAGATTGTGCTGATACTTGCTGAATTTCTTTTTTACTCCTAGCAGCCAGAAAGTTTGTCGGGTTCTGTTCAATCTTCAGTATTGGGAAAGGGTGTGAAGCACCGACCTCCCCCGATCAAATTACCTTCAAGTTCAGGAAGTAGCTCTTCAGGTAAATATTTTTTAGCTTTTAGCCCGTGACTTTTGGTCTTTGTGTTTCCCCTGTTTTAAAGTATGAGATTTCATTACTTCAGCAAAATCTTAGTTAAAAAAACGAAACATCATCTTCCTGTAATTGATTCGGTATTTTCAAAGCTGCTCTTACTGCTTTTTGATTAGAAAGCATTGTTCTAAGATTTGTATAATGTTCTAATTAGCCTCTCTCCATAGAACTGTAACACATGCTAATTGTGCTTTTTCAGGTAATATTTTTAGTCCACAGCAGTCAAGTGGCCACCTAAAGTCCCCAACTCCTCCTCCTCCTCTTCCTCCTTCTAAGCCTCCCAGTCTCTCTCGGAAACAATCTATGGATCTTAGTCAAGTTAGCATGCTTTCTCCAGCTGCCATGTCTCCTGCAAGTTCTTCACAAAGTGAGTCACGACCTAAATTCTCCATTAAATCTTAGGCTTTTGCATAAATGCTTCTTGAGATAACTTCTTAACCCGTGGAATGGTGAAACTTAAATGTACAGTGTACTCTAAACTGTATAAGTTGTGCAGAGCTTCAGGCAGGTCTCTTGTTGATTGTATGTATTTTCTGTTTATTGTAATTGTGTTTGTTTTTCTGTATATATATATGTATGCACCCTTTGTGTATACGTTTTAATACATTTTATGCAACCAGTATGATTTTCTCTTTTATAAAAGATAGCTAATGTGACAAGATAAAATTCCGAAGTGTAGTTCTTTCCTCCAGTGTAAAAATAGTACATTAGATCAATTTGCATTTACATACTTTAAGCATCTGTTTTTTTTAAATGTCATAGGAGCCGGTGCAGTTGTATCTCTGTGTATGTATATAACCTGATCAGTCCCAAGGTGGTGATACAATAAACTCTAAGATGATTTTTTAAAACACTCCTACACTGTTTTACAAATCATTGCTGATTACAAGTGTGGTGGTGGTGGTGATGATGCTGATGATGATTATAGCACCATAATATATGGTGTTAAAATGTAGTTTTCTAAATGAGTGACATCCATGTTTGATTTTTAACAATGACAGAATATAATTACAGGCATAGATCATAAACAGTTTTAAAAATACTTGTGCGTCTCAAGATATTTCATGAACAGATTTGTACAGGGAGAGAAACCACAGCCATAGTTTTTCATGGGGTTTTTATTAATAATTGTATACTGAGCATTCAGTATACTGCACAGTATCATAATGTGGTTTTTGCATGAGTTTTAAATATGGATAGCTCAAAAGGTGTAATTTTTCTGCCTTCTTGTTTTGCACAAAGAAAAACATAAGAAAACTTTTATAATTTTTTTATCAGTTTTATACACACCTTTTATGTTGCTGATATGGAGTATGTAAATCTACTGCACACAGTTGTTACTATAGATAAGGCTCTGGTCACAGCATTTGGACATTCACATTTCTTTCCTTTCTTTCTGCAGGACATGAAAGCTAAAAAAGAACACACCTCAAGAGCTTTTGGGTTTTTTTCTGGTTTTTTTTGTTTCTTCTATTGATAAACTGTGCATACTGCATTCACAACAAGTTTAGCTATACATTCTACATTTAAACCAAAGGAATTACACAGTAATTTTTAAAGATGCAGTATTATCTCCTGCAAAAGCATTGAGTTTGTTTTCTCTTTTTTTTGATTAAATTAAAATCTGACAAATTGGTTTTAGATATCTACTTGACAAAATTTAGGTGGTAGCCATTGCCCCATTTGATTCCTGAAAATAATATCTGTTCTTTGTCGAATCTGTTGCTTTCCATGATATGTTTTTGACATAGTGCTATTACGCAGGTAGAACATACATGTTTGACATTGTGACAATTAATTGGGTTAAAATGGTCACTTGGAAAAATTTCTCTATCTTGACTTAAATATTTCCAGTAGTGTCATGATTTAGTGTTTGGTAAATTTTCAAAACTTTAATGGGAAATACAAATTTGTGTCCTAGTTAAAGAGTTAAGCATGGCGATGGGGTTTCTGTGTGATATACTGCATCCTTAATAATGAGCGAGTGCTGCCACACTCGTGTGTCATGTGTAGAAATTAACACTTGCAGTTTAAAAAAATGGAACAAATTGTCAGTGCTAAATAAGATTCCATTTACCTTATTTTACAAAAGGACTGGCTGGCCTTTTATAACAAACTAGCGCTTTTTATTTTTCTCAATGAGCAGGGTCTGGAACTCCTAAACCATCTACTCCTACTCCAACCAACACCCCTTCATCGACCCCACACCCTCCTGATGCTCAGAGCTCAACTCCTATTACCCCTTCTGCCACCCCTACTCCCCAAGATTCAGGCTTCACCCCTCAGCCCACTTTGTTAACCCCGTTTGCTCAGCAGCAAATGTCACTGAGCCAGGCATTGCCTGTAATGACCATTCCTCTTTCCACCATGGTAACATCCATTACTACAGGAACAGCCTCCACCCAGGTCATGGCAAACCCTGCAGGACTTAACTTCATCAATGTAGTGGGCTCTGTTTGGTGAGTTCTGTTTATTACAATGATTTGGTAACATATTTTATGTTAATTTACAGGAATATTCATTAAACCAGATTTTGTATCATTTCACCTCTGAAGTTACCACAACTACAATTTTATGTTTCTTAAAATATAATAAACCTATTATTAGAATATCAAAGGAAAAGGAAAAAAAACAAAACCTTTTTTCAGTAAACTCTACTTTTTAGATGCACTGTTTAATTACAATAGTGCTGATAAAATTGTAGCTCTTAAGGTTTTGTTTTTTATACTTCCTCATTTGAAAAGTTCCTTTTTATCCATCATTATGTGAGAAAACATGAACTATGCAAACAGCACAAAAAGAGAAATGAAACAAAATTCTGAGTAAAAAAAATGAATAAAAGGCATTCATTTTCTCTATATAGAAAATATATAAAAAATTGTATCTGATTTATGGGTAATTCCAGTAAACATTTTTATATTTCTAAGTTTTAAATATGCTCAGAATGTGTCATTGCAGTTTAAGGAATATGGATTTTCTACCCAAACTATTTACCAACAACTAGGGTTACTACAAACATATTAAACTGACTAAAGGAAAACATGAGCTTGCTCTTTTTCTGTGTTAAGACAGTAAAGCTTTGCTTGTGGTTGTGTTACTCTTAAGAAACAATGCAAACAGTAAAAGAACATGCACTTTTTATTCACCCCTTGATCTTCGGTATCAGTGAATGTTATGTGCAAAGAACAGGAGTATATTCTGGATGCATGTTCTTCAAGCCTTGAGCACTTCAGAAAGGCCCTTATGTATTTTAAGGTGCCTTTATATCTGGGTATTAGAGAATATATGCCATATTTCACACTGAACAATGAATTTCATTTAATTTTATTTTTAAAGTGTAAATGTCATGTTGTTTTTGGTGGGTTACTAAACAGAATGGTTATTAATGTAATTCTGCTCAGTCATTTTGAACGCTAGGTCACTTAGAGTGAACTGTTGAGTTGAGCTCGTTTGTCATAGGGTGGATGGCATTCTCCTTTGTGTCACTTGGATTTGATGTGTGTTCTTTCCTGTCCTACAGCGGAGCACAGACATTGATGAGTGGCTCAAACACCATGCTGGGATGTAATACCGGTGCCATAACCCCTGCAGGTATAAATCTGAGTGGCATATTACCATCAGGAGGTCTGGTACCAAATGCGCTGCCAGCTGCAATGCAGTCTGCCTCTCAAGCAGGTTAGTATGAATCAATTAGATAACGACGGCTGTGAAACCATAATATGAAAACAGTGGACACATGTATTTGGTTGGAGCAGTGGATGGACAGATCTGACATTCAGTGACTTGGATTTGGGAATTATATCTATATTCTTATTCCTTAGGTCAGGTAATCTTGGCAGTCTAGGCTAGAGAAATGTATGCCTGGTTATGCATGTTTAACACCTAGCAAGAGAGTTTATGAAGTCAGCTTTCCAATCTCAGCAGCAACTATAGTGGTCATGACTACTAAATGAAAAGGCATCCCAATATGTAGGAAGAGAATCCACACTTGGCTTCCTAAGATTTTTAATCTTTCACTGTGCATTGTCTCATTATAAGTTAGCTCAGTGGTGCCATAAAAGATTACTGTAAAAATCAACATGCTTTGCTATTCGTTAGAGCAGTAGTCAGCAACCTTTTCAGGCTGCAGGCCTGAATGATCCAGCTCAGGTCTGAGGCAGGCAGGCAAGTGGACACTGGGACATGGCCACAGCTGCTGCCACCACATCTATTTGCAGCAGCACATGGAGAGATCCATGCAGCCTCCTGCTGCAGCATGGGGAAAGTGACCACAGCCAAACTTCCTGCCACTGAATGCCTCCAAAGCCCCATGTCCACAGGCCAGATATAATGGCTCTGTGGACTGAGTCCACCCTGCTGGCCATAGGCTGCAAAACCCTGCTTTAAAGCATCCCCTGAATTTTTAGTGTCTGAACCTTTTATTCACAAGAGAAAACAAAACCGTTTTGTTTGAAAATATTTGTTTGATCTCAGGGTCATAGAAATATTGGGCTAAAAGGGGCATCCAGAGATTTAGTCCAATCATCTACACCAAGGCAGGTTTACATATACATAGGTCATCCCTAAGCAGACATTGGTCCAAACCATTTTTTTTTAAATTCCACTTAACAGGAATCTACAGCCTCCCTAGAAAGCCTGTTCCAGTGCTGTACTGCTTTACACTTGGAAAGTTTTTCCTCATGTTTAACTGAAATCTGCCTTGCTCCAAGTAAAACCCATTTTCTCTTGTCTTGTCAAAGTGCCCCACCGTGTCCTCTCTTTTGAACTAAACCCAGTTCATTCAACTTTTCCACACAGATTATATTTTCCAAACCTCTTTTCATTCTCATTGCTTACCTTTGTACCATATCTAATTCTGTACCACATCTTTCTTAAAGCGGGCGGCCTGAAACTGGACATGGTGCTCCAATTGAGGCTTCACCAGCATTGAGTACAGCAAAACAAATCCTGCATCTTACATACCACACTCCTATCAAAACATCCCAAAATGAGTTCTGCCTTTTTTTACACAAGCATCACAGTGGTGACTCAGGTTTAGTTTGTGACCTGCTTTTAACCCCTAGAGATTTGTTGCTGCCTAACCAAATATTCACCATCTTGTATCTGTTTATTTGATCTGTATTACTTTGCACTGTCTCTCTTAATGATTTGGGATCTTTTCTTCAGTTTATCAAGACTGGAACAGAACTCAATACAGTCTCCCAAAGTGCTTTCAATCTCTCCTGGCATGGCACTATCCATCAGTGTCCTCACAAATCTGTTGTCCAAGTAAATTTTTATGAAACAGTTGCAGAGAAGTGGGTCTGGGTCAGACCTCTGCAATATTGTATTTGAAATACCTTCCCAGTTTCAAAGCAAACCACTGGTGTAATCACTTTGACTCTGGCTTTTCAAGACTCTGGCTTTTCAACCTGTAAAGTATCTACCATATACTGATTTCATATAGACCATATTTTCTTGGTTTACCTATATAAGAATTTTGTGTGGGACAGTATCAAAAATGATATAAAAATCTCTCCTGTGAAAGTGCATTTGAACTTCGTATCCTCAAAAAAAGCATTATAATTTGCAGTATTTTAATATTTCCCCTCTCTAAAGTAGCTATCAGTAGTTGCTGTTTCAGTGGGACTTCAGACATTTTGGTAAGTGCTGTGCAAACTGGAATGGTATTTAAAACACAGGAACCGCAGAACATACACTGATACTGTCTACATTCTTTCTTCTATTATTCATATAGGGTGTGTGTACACATTGCCCTACAGCGATGTAGCAATGTACTAAGTTGCTGTATGGTGTGCTACGGCAATGTAGTGATCACGTGAATCTACATGTGATAGCCAGCTACATTGCCGTAGTGGCATGCTCCCCCAGTATAGCACACCTCTATGGCAACGTAGCAGCAAAATCTAACTGTACACTGCATATGGTGACATGTAAATACCCATAAAGTATTTTCACAGTATCAGGTTTAACACCACTTTTTTTCTATTTAGTCGTGTCTCAAAATGGGGAGAACTATGAAATGTTCAGTTCTGTGGGGAAAATGAAACACTCCAATCTTGCCATTTTGTAGGTTTGAATGTTCAGAAATAATTCAGTTTGCTTGCTATATTTAACGTGTTGTAACTAAGTAATGAATGACTATTAATCAAAAGACTTGTTTTTAACAGGCAGCACTTTTGGTTTAAAAAATACTTCCAGTCTTCGGCCTTTAAATCTACTACAGGTAACTGAACATGCTAATATAAATAATTCTGCATATTATTCTATATATATATATATATGTGTTGATTAGTGGTTTTGGTTACAGAGACCCTCAGTATCATGGAGCCAGTCGTTCAGAAGATAGGCCATTTCGTGCAACATAACATCTTTTAATTTGAATATTTAGCACAACCAATTGGATATGCTAATAAAACGGGTGCCTCAAAAATCAATAAAATCAGTCCACAAAAAACATGAAACCAGAGGCTGCTTCTTTAATTTAACAACAAATCAGGTATTTTTAATGACAAAGCAAACGAAGCCAGGTGGCTAAGTACAGTAACCAAAGCTTCCATTTTTTTAAGAAGTCACCTTTCCTTTCACTGAAAATGCTTTTTTTTAAAATTATGACTCTAGGAAAATTGCAAAATAAGCAGTGGGGTAGAAATCTTTCTTCCACTTACAGATGTAGTACTAAGGAAGTTGCAGTGCTCAGGCATCTTAGTGCAGTTGGTTCAGGGGACTTACAAGCTTAGCTAGCAGAACTAACAAACTCTGCAAGAGTGGGAAGTCCATCCAAGCAAGGGGTTGGGAGCCCCTGAATAACTAGATACTTTATTTTAAACAAAAAGGAGAAATCAGGAGCTCAAGTTAGATGCAAAGAGGAAGGGCCATCAGGAGGCTAATTTTGGTTCCCACGTACTAAGTCACATAGTCCAACACATGCACAAATGCATGCACATGCACGTACACCCACCCACACACATACCCCCATCACCTCTAGGTTGCTTCTTTTTCTAATCCAGTACTCTTTCCACACCAGGAACATGGTGGTGTGGCTTCTGCCCCAGGAATTCCCCCATGTATATGAATTTTTCACTAACTCTGGTACCCATTTTAAGACCACTTAGTGCAGTAGACTTAACAAACCAGAGGAGTCTGGTCCAATAAGTTAAATTAAAAAAAAAAGTATTATTATATACTAGTTGCACAGTTAAACGCAGTGCACTTGCATGTGCAGAAGTCGAGTGTCTGAACATAATATTAATAATTTCACATGGGATATATTTACTTTTCCCATTTTAATTAGTTTCGTAGCTTACTGCTCTTCTGCTGTAATACCAAAATTACAAACCGTATAAGACTTTGTACATGCAGTAAAACCAATCCACAAAAAACATGAAACCCGAGGCTACTTTTTGGAATGCTATTTTTTTACTTTTCTTGTCTTGGATACAATGTTATCAGAATATTGGTAAAAAGCTTATATTTCCAACACTCCCAATCTAATCTCAGGGTATGGTTTTGAATCTCTTCTCAAATTAGTGTAATTCAAGCATAACTCAGTTGAAGTCACTGTAATAATTCAAAAAATATTGGGCCCCATATATTATTAATACTTCTTGTATCAAATGTTATAGATTACTTGTAGGAAAGACATAGCCACATGAAATATACTGTTTTAAACATGAAATTAATAAAATATTTCAATTTTAAGTGTATTTCATAGATTTCATAGACATTAGGGCTGGAAGGGACCTCGGAAGATCATCAAGTCCAGCCCCCCGCCCAAAGGGCAGGAAGTCAGCTGGGGTCGTAGGATCCCAGCAAGATAAGCATCCGATTTTTTTTTTTGAAGGTGTTCAATGTAGGTGTTTGAACCACCTCCGATGACAGGCTATTCCAGACCTTGGGGGCTCGGACAGTAAAGAAATTCTTCCTTATGTCCAGCCTGAATCGGTCTTGCAGTAGTTTATAACCATTCAACCTCGTCATCCCTTGGGGCACTCTGGTGAACAAACGTTCCCCCAGATACTGGTGGTCACCCCTGATAAACTTATAGGTGGCCATCAGATCACCCCTGAGCCTGCATTTTTCCAGGCTAAAGAGCCCCATAGCTCTCAGCCTGTCATCTTAAGGTCTGTTTTCCTGACCTCTGATCATGCGCGTGGCTCTTCTCTGGACTTTCTCAAGCTTCTCCACATCCTTTTTGAATTGTGGAGCCCAAAACTGGACTCAATACTCCAGCTGCGGCCTCACCAAGGTGAAGTACAAGGGGAAAATGATGTCCCGGGATTTGCTTGGGAAGCATTTATGGATGCAAGCCAGCGTTTTATTCGCTTTACTAGCTGCAGCATCGCATTGAAAACTCATGTTCATCTTGTGGTCAATGATGACCCCCAAGTCTCTTTCTTCTGTAGCACTGCCGAGCCTATAAGGATGCTGCAGGTTTTTCCCGCCCAAGGTGGAGAACCTTGCATTTTTTCAGTGTTTAACACCATCAGGCTCTCATCCGCCCATTTGCTGAGCCTGTCCAGATCAGCCTGGATTGCCTTCCTGTCTTCAGGTGTGGATGCTTTCCCCAAATTTTGGCGTCATTGGCAAATTTGGCCAGTCCGCTTCTGACTCCAGTGTCCACATCATTAATGAAGATGTTGAACAATATGGGTCCAAGGACCGAACCTTGGGGAACTCCACTGGTCACAGGGCACCATGATGATTGACTTCCATCAGTTACCACCCTTTGGGTCCATGCATGGAGCCAATTTCCCAGCCAGCGGATCATGGTGGACCCAAGGCTATTTGTTACACTACGTTTTTAGAGATATGTAAAACCTGCCTGATTTTATTTAAATGGTAGAATGAACACTCTCATTCCTGTCTAAAAGAAAGCAGTAGCAATTTGTACACAGGATTCATAATTGTTTATTCTTTAGTATCTGCAAATAGTACATGATGCCTATATCAATATTTATCTTCATTCAGAGAGAATATCAAGATTGTCAGTGTTTGAATTATGCCTTTTCTTTTAATCTTTAACAGCTTCCAGGTGGCTCGCTTATTTTCAACCCACTCCAGCAGCAGCAGCAACAACAGCTATCACAGTTTTCTCCACAGCAGCCGTCCCAACAGCCTACCACCTCTAGTCCTCAACAACAGGGAGAACAGGTGTGTCCTAACTGCTGTCTGGACAATTGTATAAGTCCTTTGAAAGGGTGTCAAATAATACAGTTTACTCTGCATGATGATGACACTATTCAGATATTGAGTCTGTTGGAATAGTTGTTTAAAGGAAAGGAGAAGGAATAATACTGATCTACTAACTGTCCAGGGTATGTAATTTTTGGAGTGCATGAAAGTCGCTTATCATTTTCCTTTCTATTCCTAGATCTTGTAAAAAGAATCTGTGTTACTTCATTATGCCAAGGGCCTTTCAGTCCTATAAAGACCCTCTGCCTGACCAACATCAGATTTTAATAACTTAAATATTCTTCACATAAAGTATTAATAACATTTGACATTTCTTCACTAAGTACTTAGTTTGTAGCTCACTTTAATTGACAGAGGATTAGCAGAAACTAATTTCTTAATTCACTATGTCTATGAAAGGAAATTTTTGAATCCTGATAATGCTGAAATAAAATATTACGCTTTTCTTTGATCCTAAGAGCTCCAGTAAGACTTACTGGGCGCATCCACATGTGCAGTTAATGTGCCTGAATTATCTGCACAGAAAATTCAGGCTCATTAAAGTGTTTCCCAGCACACACTGATATGTGTGCCCTCATCGGGAGCTAATTGAGCCTGACAGGATCAGCCCAGTTCAGGGCTGCTCCTGGCCTGCTCTGCTCCCGTGCAGCAGCCAGGAGAAGACCCAGGCATCCCTCAGTGCCATCTCCAGGCTGGCAAGGGGCACAGGGACTTAGCCCTGAGCTCCAGAGGGTGGGGGTGGAGCTGTCCCAGCTAGGGTGGCCACTGACAGATCCCCAGAATAAAGGACATTCTTGGGGGGGTGGGGGAAGAGACCATTGGCCACCTTAGTCAATCAGCAGTGAGGGGTGGGGCCACCAGGTCCCTTAGCCAATCAACAGCAAGAGGTGAGGCTACCACAAAAAGCCACAGCCTCCCATCATCCTTTCCTCCCTGGCTGGCTCAAACCCTACTCCTCCTGGATGTATACCACCTACTTCTATTGGCATAGCTAATAGAATCACAAGGACAAATGACTGACATACATTTCCACCAGTGAACTGAAATTTAGAAATAGAGGACAAAGGGTTTTAAAATAGGATGATCTGGTGTAAAACAAGACCACCCTAGTCTCAGCTCAGTGGGCAGCTCCATCCTAGCTGGGGGATGATCAGACTAGCTGATGTGGAGGCAGCTGTCTCAGCTGGGCAGGCATCTGCCTCCCACCCACATAGAAATTGGGACCTGTCCCAATCTCCACATGGCTGGGAGAGCTGTCTATACATACAGTATGGCACATTAGTTAATGCACTATTTTTCTAGTACCTGTTTCACTTTTTTATGATTCTCAGTTTAATAGGGGACCTTAGTTTTATGTATTCCAACTTCAGTTTTATGTATTTAGCTTTCTGATTCGAACCGTCAGTCGTGATTTGGAATTATTTTTATTTGTTCAGTAAGCTGTTCCTTTTAGGATTTCCTTTTACAGACATACTGAACTAAGAATTGTTTTGCCAGTTCTCCACGTGTGCAAACTAAGTTGTAATTACTTAAATTGAGCTACAACCCAAGTACTTGGAGAAGAAAATATCAACATGCTATTTAATTAGTGTGTTAGTATAATGTATATATACATTTATCTTTGGGTTTTGGGGAGATGTTAGTACTACACTTTTGTCAATACATGAGTTAATTTTTAATGCTACTCTAACATCATAACATCTTTTCTCAAATCATGAGACTCATTTTGCTGAACAACTCCTTTGTTTTTTTTATATCTTTATTTCATACAATATCTTAAGCTTTGCAAAACTCATGGAAATTTACCAGGCCAGAGATATGATAAATTTCTAAGTTAATGACATAGGCCAGTAAGAAAAAAAACACACAATATGTATTAAGCAAATCTGTTCAAATCATGCAGTATATACTTAACCAGTCTTATTTATACCATGTCATACATGACATGGCTGTGCTGATATAAGACACTACAAGCCACACGAATGCTGTAGAAGACTTTCAGGCAGGTTCATCAGATCAGGCTTTAATAATCCAATGAATAATAATTGGATAATCCAAAATGTGCTAATTTTGTTATGTTAAAAAAACCTGTTTTCAGAATATTACTATTTTTGTTATGAATTAAAGATAGTGAGTACAACACAATTTTAAAATTTAAGCACATTTTTCAGTCAGATTTTTCTTTGACTTAATGATCTGTCCATAATTAAGCTTACTCTAGTTATGGCACTTGTGGGCCAGGTATTCACAAGTTCATGTGCTACCCAGGCTTGAAGCTGTAGTTCTGGGAGACTAAGAGAAGATAAAGTGCTGTGTCACTAAACTATAGCAGAAGGCAGGGTAAAGATGCATCTTGTAGACCAGTGGTCTCCAAACTTTTTTGACCGCGCATCCCTATCAGTAAAAGATTTTTGAGCACACACCCCCAATATATGTATATTTATATAAATATACATCTAAAAGAAGTTCAGATATTTTCTTCCCACACCCCAGTGGATAGTCTTGTGCACCCCACTTTGGAGACCACTCTAATAGACTAACTGAATCAGATGCATAAGCTTTCACAGGAACTCACTTCATCAGATAGCATTAATCTATAAATATCAAACAAAATCTGATGAAGTCAGCTGTTGTTTGTTAAAGCTTATGTTGATTCAGCTAGTCTATAACAGTAGTTTTCAACTCTTTTTAGACCCAAGGCACCCTTCAGAAAATACCAGCTTAGTTTCATTTTTTTTTTAATAGTAGAATTTTCCTGTTACAAAGAACTCGGAAAGACCACAACAGTTTAGATTTTTTTAACACTATAGATTATTTGAAATCATTAGGCTTATCTTGTAAACTATATATGCATACCCAAGTGCTAATATTGCATGGAACCCTGCTAGCACCCCTGAAAGGATCTCAAGGCAACCGAGGGTCCTGAAAGGCCCAGGTTGAGAATCACTGGTCTACAATATGCGTCTTTACCCTTCCTTCTGCATGACTTCAAACTAAAACAGCTAACTACTTGGCTCTTAACTAGGAGTGGCCAACCTGCGGTACATGTCACAAGTAGCACAAATAACCTGTATGTATGGTACGCAGCAATCCAGGAAGGGGACAAACAGCACCGTAGCAGAATTGGGCTGAGAGCAGAAAGCAGAGCAGCTGATCAGGAAAGGGAAGGGGATCAATGCGAGACACCTGCCAAAAAGGTTGACCCCCACTAATTTAAACTGGTTTCTACCAATTGCTGTGAGGAAACCAGAACATGCTTTTGGATGTAAAGATCTAATTGTAATATCCTGGCAAACATCTTCTACCATTGTAAAACAGGCTTCATAACTGAAAGTTGAGTGAGATCTGTTGTTGAATACACAAGGAATATTAAACATCATGGAAACCCAAATTAAGTATTCTTTTGTATCTCACTTATTTTTGCAAGGTGTCTGAGCAAGGTTCATGCAATCAAGACCAGGCCTTGTCTGCCCAACAAGCTGCTGTCATTAACCTTACTGGAGTAGGGAACTTTATGCAGCCTCAAGCAACAGGTATGTGTTTGCTGAGCTTTCTTCTGTGGATATATTAAGTATATGCTTTGATAAATTCCATACTGGAATGAAGTTTGGTGTTAAATATAAAGCTTTTCCTTGCACCAGTTACTTTCAACGCTAAGTGAGTTGTTTTATGTGGCTTACATAAGAAATATTGCCAATGTATCTGACTCGCAAGTTTAAAGCATGCACTTTGCCTCTTTGTCTTGCTGTGTGATAGGTGTAGTGAATTGAATATTGTCTTTAAACTCAGGACAATTATTATGAAAAGAAATAGTACAAAGCTTCCATACCAAACTTCATCAAGGAGCATCCCTTTAATCTGTGCTTTTACCTCCAGTATGAGAAATGTTTCATGTCCACAAGCACTTCATAATCTTATTGCATGTTCTAACTAACCAAATGCCTTTACTGTGTATACCTTATTCTGCACTGTTTCTGATTTGAGTCTGAGACTAATTCTGCTGATCCCCTTTCTGTTGCACTCTGTTCCTATGTCTTTCTTTCCTAACCCTTAAAACCTTCACCCAACCTCTTTGACCTGCCTGCTTTCCCTCTTCTCCTTTTTGTAGTGTTGTCTCAGCTTGGCTCTGCCGTGAACAGACCTGGGCAAAGCCTTCCTCAGCAGACACTCCAGCTCTCCTCTGCCTTACAACAACAGCAACAACAAGCCTTGCAGCAGCAGCAGCAACAGATACAAGTAATCCAGCAACTTCACTCTGATTGTATTAAAAAAAAAAAAAAAATACAATTCTCAGCTCCAAAGCCAAAACTGCTGCCCTTTAGATTTTTACTAATACCTTTAAGGATTTTAAAAACAAGTGCTGCATTTTGGCAAACTGAATACTGAAAGTTCTAAAAATGATTTCTCTCTCAACTTGGAGCACTGAATTTATTTGTATACATTTGAGCCATCACTTTCCTGATTTGATAGCATTCAAGGAGTGCTTGTGGCATGCTACTAAAATGAGTTCTGCCAGGTGCCATTAGGATTTGATGTGACAGCATGTACCAAGGACCTAGTTAAATTCAATCCAACTGCACAGCTACAGGTAGAATTAAGGAAGCACTGGCAAAGCATTCCTTTCACAAACTATTGCTGTATATCTAGATGTTTTTGTGAAGTATGTTATTGCAACATTTTAGCAGAGAAATACAATTGCATGAATGAGGAAAAGACACAATGTTTTTTTGCATATTGTATATTAAGCTGAACATGTTTTTTTGTGAACCAAAACATTTAATGAAGTTGCTGAGTTACTGCAGTTACTGCAACAGACAGAGGGCAAAAAACTGAATCTAGTTGTCCAAGTTTACTTGGGAAATGTTAAAAGTGCCCTTAGCAGGCTTCTGTGCCACTGGTGCTGCTTGACTGTACTCATTTTCCTAGTCTGTGGTATATTCTTTTGTTGATCTCATTCCCAGTGCTTCCTCAGTTTAATTATCTCATCTTGTTTTTTCCTGAGGTTGAAGGTAGTTCTCAATTTAATATAACAAGCTTTTTTTCCTTCCCCTTCTCCCTCACGGCAGCAGTTGCGATTCTTGCAGCATCAAACGGCTATGGCGGCAGCAGCACAAGCAGCTCACCTACGACATCAGCAACATTCAGGCAGCCACTCAAAAAGTAAAAGGAAGAGAGGTGCCCCAGCCCCTCCGAGCTCCTGAGCCTGGCAATTTTATATCTAAAAAAAGGTCTTTGATTTAAAACTTTTTTTAACAAATTATTTTTAAGAAAGGAGAAAGCTCAGAAATCAGTATTTTACATTGCTGGTAAGAAAAATGAACTTTTCAAATTACACTGAAGTGTGTAAACTGTATCTGGAAGCCAAGCCTATGGAAAATAGGAATTTCATCTAATAAGCAGCTAGGGTTTGGTTTCTGGAAGTCACTTAATATTTTTAACAAAATATTTTGCCTTGTATTTTTTACCATTCAGCAACATTGTACATAGTTCAGGGGTGATGAGACATTTTAAGGCAAAAATGAACTTTGTAAATGTAGTATTGGTATTTGTTTATTTAGTATAAAAGGTTTGTGAACACTGTAACAAATACAATTTTTACAAATCCATTTTGAAGAGAAATTGGCATGCATTTATTGTGATTTTATGCTTTTTATCACTTTGTCCATCAGCTGCTTCACTTCTTTGTGTCTTGTAATTGCCCGGGTAATACAGTCCTGAAGTTTTGCTCCAGTCAGGGGACTTCCACCTAAAAAGTGAAAGAAGTTTGGTTTTCAATTTTGTTCTCTCAAAAACATTGGCTAAATGGAAATATTAATGCCTGCTAATTAGCAGGTTACTATTACTGACTTGGTGTCCAATTTCTTCTTAAAATACATTTTTTCATTAAGTTAAATATCAACTAGTAGCAGGCAACCTGTGTCCAAGATCTATGGTCTGTGTTAAACATACCATGAAAACAAGATATTTTTGCTGCTGCTGGAGCAGCAGCCATATACCAAGCAGTACTGCTATATTTTTTTAAAGAAATTTAGACTATATGTCAGTAATTTGTTTTAAAAAAAATGAATTGTGTGAAGAAAAACAGTATTTGTTTAGGGTGCATCTAAGTAGGTCCGGTCCAGTGTTAAGATGGAGCTGTGTGCAAAACGTCATAATGTTACTATGAAAACAGCCATTCATATACAGAATGTGATTGTGCATGGAGTACAAAATATTTGGGGAAACAAACATGTTGTCTATCCAGTTCGCTCATAGTAATTTTTCCAAGTACCTGGCTTATGAACAGAACACAGCCTGCCTTCTTCATCAGTTACAATTGTTACAGTTCCAGTTGCCAGATCCTCCTCTTCTGCAGTTGGATCAACAATGAGTAATGTGCTTTTAAAAAGAAAGAAATAACAGATGCAAATTACTGGATTTTCACATACAAAACAATGGTAAATTTAATTACATCAGCTAGCTTTATAAAAATATTTTAAACCAAACGTATCATAGCCAAGTTTAGCACTGCTACAAGCACTGTGTAATATCCACTATTCCCTCATCAAAACACAAACTCATTTAAGGAACAGAAAAGGCAGACCAATACAGAACTGTATGCTAAGCTCTGGAATGCGCTTGCATCTTTGCCAGTTTTAAGTGAAACAATCTAAGCGTAAAAGGTTGTCAGAACTTGAGTAACCAGCAAAAGGGTTGTGAAGCTGCTATTTGCAATATTAAAACATCTACTGCCATCCCTTGCACCTGCTAGTCCCAGCTAATTAAGAACCAAACAGCAGTGGCATATTATAAATGAGAGCCAATTGTTTAGGAAAGAAAGATTCATTTGATGTAACCAGCTACTTCCACACCTCCACTGTCAGCTTTTCCTCTGCCAATGGATGTGTTCACACAGTACTAACAAAATTACTGCTGTTTTGCACAGCATGCCTTCCATCCAAAGATTTCTTGTTTACTGCTTATGTACATAAAACCCTTTATCTACAAGGTACTTAAAACGCTTTGAGCGTTGGTTTAAAGGCTGCATGCAATAAATACATTTAAGAGGACAAGCAAATTGAAAGTTCAGTTAAGCTGTGCCTACAAAAACATATTTTATGCTGCTTTATAGGTAGCTTTAGAACCTTTCCCATCCTGCTGTTTTATTATGATGAACTCTGCACAGTGGCAGTTTACTGTTGAAAAAGAAAATAATAAGGAAAAGTAATCCAGCATATTATAAATACTTCATATTTGGACAAACTCCCGATGAACAGAACAGATTTCTATATTTACATATTGGAAAGAAACTGTCTCTCTAATTTTGGGCTTCACAAACATTTATCCAGGGTAAACACCTGTAAAGAAAAACTGTAGGTATATTTCCAAAACTAAAAGCATGGGGACCAGTGCACCCCTAGTTAAAAGTAATTGGGAAAACGTATGAACCCACTTCTGTTTCCATTGATTTCAGTGGGATAAGAATCATGCCCTTCATGCCAAAGAGTTCATTCTACATTACAGAGAAAGTTTACAAAAGTATCTATGTGCTTTAACTTCCAGCTTCCATTATCTAGTGATTTAAGCAACTAAATATAAATAACTTTTGATAATTGAATTTAGAAGTTTAAGACAAATACAAAAAGGGGCTTAGGCACCTAAAAATAGGATCTATGCAGACACCTAAGTGCAGAAGAGATGCAAAAAAGAAAATCCCCACTCAGCTACGGCCTAATCCTGGAGCACCTCAAGTAATTTGGTAGCTTCCTGTTTGAACTGAAAATTCCTTTGACCCCTGTTCTGCACAGGGGGTGCCCAAGGCCAATCCTCCTTCATCTATTAGGTACCTAAGTATCATCTTATTCCACCCTTCTCAAGTCCCTAATGCACAAGGAAGGGTGTCCCTTCTGTTCCTTGCTACTTTCTAGTGGCTACCCAAAACCTTATGCAGATCCAGAAATTGGGCAAAGTGACAACTAAGTCCCCTAAGAGGCCTAATCTGGTACACGTGCTACAACCCCTGCCACACCAATCAGATTGGGCTCCTCCTAAACTGTTGTCATGCCTTCTTTTTTAAACACAGACAGGGCTGGTTACTACAATCCACCTTACATATAAATAGCACAGTAAAAGCACTTGCCCAGGAAGGGGAACATGGGCTCAGTTCCTCCCTCAGCCCAAGACTATTTAAACCAACATCACCCACTTCCCAGCGAAGTGCCCCAACACCCTGGGATAAGCTCGCCTGGGTGAAGGCACCCCTGTGAAGAACGGTATGGCATAGGACCGGGAGTGTAAGCAAAAGAAGTCCAACAGTTGCCTAGTAATTAAGGCCCTCTGCTCGGATGTGGGACTCCTCTGTCCTGGTTCCTGCCTCCAGGATTTCTTGCTCTTTTAGTCCCATGACTGTTTAATGCAAAATAACAATTCTTGGAAGTAGATGCATTTTATCATAGCTGCTTGGATGAAGTTCCCGACTGCCACTGGAAAAATCAACATCAAGTCTTTCAGATATTGTTCACGTGCTAGTACAGTTGATATTAATCAGCTGAAGGTCAAGTGTGCAGAGATCAGATTAATTTATCCATTTTATTTATGAAGGCAATTAAACAGCAAAAATATTCCAGAAAGTATTGATGTGATAAGATACTGACTTCCACATCTTCTGATTTCCTTTGGTAACTGTCATTTATTCAGCAATTTACATATTCTGTGTTCTTCTCTGTCTGTCAAAGTAACGTGCTACTAAGGCTGCTGGTTGCCAAAATTATTGTGCAATGGCATCTAATCCGTAGCCCCAAGAATCATGAGTCCGACCAGCAGCACCACCAGAGCTGTTGGGCATGGGGTTTAAACTCCCTGGCTTCCCCCACAAGGAGCTTCTTATCTCAAGGGCTCAGCAAACCTGGTGAGATTATATATATGGAACATTTTTATGCCTGGCTTGCCAGGTGCCTTAAATTGGGTGCATGTGTAGCACCACTGCCTTTTATGGCACAATTAACACACTGATCATGCCACTATATATGTAATATGTACCAGGGCCCTAGAAATACCCATTAAGTTTTTCTACAAAGCTACTCTAACCATCTCATTTAGATAAATATATTGAACAATTGAAATATTGGGGTTTATATCAAACAAATCATTTGCCATTTTGCATTTTAAATGGATACTGCTAAAAATGACTGTAACACTACAGATAGGCATGCATACAGTGTTCACAACATCAGCAGCACTTAAATGCACTGGGGGGGGGTTTCAGAAAAATTAAAAAAAATAAATAAAAAAAAATCAGTATGGCTTCCAATTCCTATGAATTCTAGTGGGGGGCGGGGACCCAAATGAAGGGTTTCAAGTAGAGTCAAATTTCAGATGGGATTTCAAAATGAAGAGCTTGATAATGCTAGACCATTTTAGCTGTAAGGATGCTAACTTGGATAGCCTGCCATATTTCCAAGCAAGTTACTGCATTCTCTCTCTCAACTCTTAGGAATTTCAGCAAAAAAGTTAAGAATATCTGTTTGCTAGTACTATGAGCTAGTGAAAAAATGACACCTTTTATACTAAAGTTAGCTCCATTTTGGTTGTGGATGTAGTGTTTATTAAATGTTTGTATTGGTAAAACTTTTTGGGATGAAAAGTATTAGATAACTATAGCAGGGAAATTATAACTAATATTTAAGTACATTTCAATATTTAAATACTTTCAGTGTGATTAACTTGTGAAGTCAGAATCCATCTAATCCAGGGAGCCAGATTCTGGTTCAGAGAAGTGAAGAACTTTGATAGTTCTACTGAACATCTGCTGCTGTTATAAAGCAGGCAAGAGTTTGACATAGCCCAGAATTTAACAGATGCAATACCAGATATAATGTCAGTTTGCATGGGTTCAATGGCAAAACTGCATATGGATTCTTCAGCAGCTTCTCAATGAAATCATCTGGCTTTCCATCACTGTATTTGCCACTCCGTAACTGTTTAAATAGTACACATTTTACCAAGAGTTACCCACTTACTCATCAAATATAGCAAACGAAGTAGCAACTGGATACTTCCTGATATTCAAAGGAGTCTTCTGTTTTAAGTTAACTTCTGCTAAACCAGTTTCTTCATTTATAGCAACTGCTGGTAACTGTACTGGAAAAGACATTTTGGCTGTTGTAATTCGCATTTTACACACAAAAGGAATTATTTATATAAACTCCTATACTCTAGTATCCACCAATCTGAGAACCTGCAACTCCTACTGATGGCAGGCCCCAAACTAATTAGTAGTGGATATCTGTTTTCTATAGATATTTATGAATTCTGCTGTTATGAGGCAAGGAAACAAGGATTTTTTTTCTTATTTGAACAACTGTACAGTTGGCAGAGATGTTCAACAAGGTTTTGACCACAAGTGCCCTTCTTTAGGTCTGGGCACTTATCTTAGCATAAAAATTAAATTTCAGAAAAAAATTCAGTCACTCTACTTCACAAGTACATTACTTACATCAGAAAGCATAAAATACTGGATTACAAATTTGACCATATTTTAAAATTCTAAATGTATTCCTTTTTTGCATCTTTCTACACTTTAAATTAGTACTTTGGACACGGTTCTATTTGTAACTATTTTTCCTATTAATCATTCTTAAAAGCAAAGATTTAATCGTACTAAAGTAGGTATATTCCTTAGCATTTTATTCCTCAGCAAGTTCCCGTTACAGAACAGATTATATTTTAAAACAACTTAACTTTTGAAAAAAAGTCTTTTCAGTTTCTAAAAACAAGAATACATTCTGTTTGTAATGCACATATGTAATTCTCCATTAATAATATACAACTTTTCCCAAATCAAAAAAGTTAAACACAAAATGTAACTTATTTAATAAAATCTTAGTTTGCCAACATTAGATATATAAAATGAATATACTGCCTTGTTAATATGTATTGTAGGGTTGTGTGAAGTGGGCAGTATTTGATTTGGATTTGGTCTAATTCGGGGGACAGCAATTCAGTTTGCTGATTTGGGTCACTGTCCTGATTCAATTTGGCCAAATCTGAATCTGAAGATTCGATTCTGATTTGGAGAATCAGTGACTCAGCCATAGATACAGCTTTATATGTTTTTTCTACATACCTCAAGGTACCAAGTGCAACTCATGAACAATGAAATGGTAGGGCAGATGGAGCGTCCCACAGGAGCGCAGGGGAGTCACCCATACACTCCGCAGCATACCTGGAAGTGGACTGGAAGTACTTACAAACATATAAAGCTGTGTCTATGACCAAATCATTGAATCTCTCTGAATTGAATCAGAGGCTTCTGATTTGATTCTGCGATAATGGGTCTTCTGACTCGGTTAGGATTTGGAGATTCAGCTGCCAAATCGGGTGACTCTCCCCCAAATCAAATCAGTGATGGAAGCTTCACACAGCCGTAATGTACTGATTATACTTTTACTTAGGACCAATGGTAGAAGATCCAGAATTCTGGCATAAAGAAAAACTCCATATGATACAATTAATTAACAGTCCTGTACAAAGTTAATACAATGGGCATAAAAATCATATATAAAGAAGATAGCCCATAGTTTGATCAATTATATTTATACAAATCAATGGCATTTAGTGTTATTTTTCTACTGTATTTATAGTTTCAGTAGTTCAATAAAAGGAGTTTTAATAGTGACCATGCAGTTCCTGAAATAATTAACTAGCAAACTGACAGTTCATTTTAAGTCAACTGATCACTAAACAGATTTATCCCAAAATTAGTATCAGCTTGTGATTTTTTATCTTTATATTACACTTACCATTTTTTAAAGCTGCTAACAAAGCAAACGTGCAGGCATCTAAAATGTTTCCATCATAGTCCAAGCATATGATATCACAGTATAGCACCCAAGCAAGCTAAGAAACAAAGTTTGCAGATTTAAGACAAGGATAGCCTTTGAACCCTTGGTACCACACTAACTCAGGCTACATACTAACACACATTAAGCTACCAAACCATCCTCTGATCTTTCAGCAGCAAAAGTTACATGCAATTATACATTATATATTTACTTCAGAAAAACTGCAGATGTTCTAAACAAAATGTTCTGTTTGCAAATAAACTGTTTGTTGCTGAATTGTGGACAAACTTATCAATGGAGATTGAGGTCAACCTCCACTGGAAAAGTCTGGGTAAGAAATTCACTTTATTTAAAAAATGTGCACGCATATGTACACAAACACGCACGCTTGTAGCTGTTAAGACACAATCCAAAAAACAAATATAGCCTGTTCATTCTACACTAGTGTGAATGTGCATGCATGTTTGATGGTGCAAATCTACCCTGCCTTCTGCCTGAAAAAAACATCACTATGATCCACTAAATTGTACAAACTTTGAGCACAGCAGGAAATACTTATAATGTAGTTTAAGAGACATGTGAATTGACAGATGGCTTGGGCACAAAAAGTCTGAACCACAGATAGATGGATCAAAAGTTGTAGCACAGACCCTTTCTTTATTCCACATCTCAAGACACTGTTATTGCTGGAACATCTTAGTATCAAGCAGGTCTAGTTATTAGACTAACCTGATTGCCTTTATGACCAAGTAACTAAATCCCTGGATGATGGTGTCACCGTGGACATAGTCTTTCTAGACTTTAAGAAGGCCTTTGACATTGTCTCTCACCCCATCCTCATCAATAAATTAAG
>NW_017729032.1:56557384-56569462 GCF_001723915.1 Gavialis gangeticus | reverse complement strand
TGGGGTGACAAGGAACAATGGTAATAAGCTGATGGAGAATAGGTTTAGGTTAGAGATCAGAAGGCAGTATGTTACAGTTAGGGTGGCCAAAATCTGGAACCAGCTTCCCAGGGAAGTGGTCCTTGCCCCTACCTTGGGCAAATTCAAGAGGAGGTTGGATGATCACCTGCCTGGGGTCTTGTGAACCCAGCATTCATTCCTGCCTGTGGTAGGGCTCAGGCTAGATGATCTGTTCAGGTCCCTCCTGACCCTAGCTACTATGAAACTATTATTTCTGTATTAAAAGTGTTGTTTTTTCAGTGAAAAGTCATGGGGCCAAGGTTTAACTCAACCAGTTTAGCCTGCGTTTAAAAGTCTACACTGGTTTTGGTATACTTTTGTTTACATGAGCCAACAGCTTCTGACAACATCTCCCTAAATCGCAGCCAAAACAAACACTATAGGTTTGTTATAAGCTCATATGAACAGTAGGTTTGCAGGTACCCCTGCTGTGTTGTGTTCTTTATACACTTCCCTTAAAAAAATCTTACTGATTCCTATAAAAAAGCAGGAAAGACAAAAACCAAATGTAATTTTATATTAACTCTTCACAGACCCATAGAAATTCCCATGTTTTATTGGACTCACAGTCTATCTAGTCTATTATCTTGTCTCCAGTGGTGTTCAGTGTTAGCAATGGTGCATCACGGAAGATGTATAATGGAAGCAGCTTCCTTTCTATTTATAGGTAGGAAGTGCCAACTATAGCACTGTTTACCCTCTAGAGAGGTCTAATCCCTTGTAGATGGAGACTGGTTTAAACCCTTCCAAAAATTGTTTTTAAATTGACTTATAATGTTGTAACTATTATGATACTATAATGCTTGGACTCAACAGCATCCCCAGCTGTGTAAAGTACACATGTAGTATTAATCACAGTACAATATTTTTTTAAAATGCAGTCACTCTACCTTACTTATTTGATTCTAAGACGAGGTTTTTCCTCCCCCATTCAACATGGAGGAAACCAAGCCTTGTCTTAGAATCAAGCATAAAGTAAAAACTCAACACCCATGTTCTGTGCTGCTCTCTGGCTCTATGCTGATTCCTTCTACATTCTCCAACTCCACTGGGAGCTAAGGAGCAATGCAGGCTGTAGCACAGAGCTAGAGGGTGGGAAAGGAATCAGTGAGGAGCCAGAGAGCAGCATACGACCCAGCAATTTGCTGCTCTGTCCTGTGCTGCTCCGTCTCCCTGCTGAGCCAGGGAGTGGTGAGGCAATCAACCCAGAGCCAGAGAGCAGCGTAGGACCCAGTACCAAATCCCACACTGCTCCCTGCCTCCACACTGATTCCCCACTGGGAGCCAAGAAGCAACACAGGACCCAGTGGGAAACCAGGTAATGGCAAGGGAATCAGTGCTGGTTCCTACACTGCTTTCTGGCTCTGCTAGTTGATTCATTGCTCCCTGGCTCTGAACAGATTCCTTCATTGCTGTCTGACTCCCTGCTGAGCCAGGGAGTGGTAAGGTAATCAGCATAGCACCAGGGAACAGTGGAGGACCCAGCACAAGGACATCATCTAACTGTGTGGGGGTAGACAGCAAGGGGGTAGGCAGCAGTGGGGGTAAGTGGCTGTTGGGGGGGGAGGGGCAGGTACAGGCACCAAAGGGGGAGGGGCAAGGGGGAGTCATGGGTCTGGGGTCAAGCCCCAGACTTGACTCCCACTGCTTGCCCTCCTATTGCAGTGGTTGTGGGCTTGAATTGACGGTCATTTAACCCTCCAAAGCTTAGATTCTGTCCATGGAAAGTTGTTATAAGAAATTTATAATTTTCCATGGATAGAATTTGATTTTTTGGGGGTCATCATAAATTCAAAGTTGTCCTGGATTCAAGTAAATAGTCTCCCCCATGGATATGGATTTGTATTCAGGTCATGTAACAAATGCCCAGGGGGGGGGGTCAGACTTGAAGATCTACCAGGTCCCTTCTGACCCTACTTCTATGATTCTATGTGATTATTAGATTTTAAATACAACCCACAAGGAATCTACAAGTATCAAGAGTAACACAAAACAAAAATCAGAGTTCAGTGTACCAAAGTTTTTCTTAAACCCACTAACAATAAGTCCCCTTCATTCTGAGACACTGCTTTTAGCAGGAAGACTTTGCTTACCTTGCCATTCACAATACACAGATCTTCTTTCATTATTATCTGTGAGCTAAAATAAAGTGAAAGAGTAAGTCAGGAAATCAAATTCTTGTTGCAGTTTGTGTATAATTAAAGCATATTATAATATTTCTTACTTTTCAATTACATCTGCAATGAACTGGCTGACTGCCTGAGCCTCTTCCCCTGGAGGGCCGGGACGAAATCTTGCTGAGCAGAGGGGTGGGAGATCCACATCAGGAACTAGAAATCAAAAGTCTTTAGTCATTAACTTAACACAGAAAGAATTATATTATAATTATAATAAAGAAACATTATAGATAAAGTAATTTATGGTCTTGATCAGTACAGCTTTGCAGGCATTTCAACTAAAAGCCAAGGCCATGAGTTTACAGATTATTCAAATCTCTATACTTTTTCTTCCAAAAGTACAGGGCAGCTATTCAGGGCAAAAACCATTAGTCTGTGTTCTACTGAATTAGTTGTATATTTTTGGCATAACTAAATACTTTAACCATGGAATGTACAGTACAAGCTATCGCAAAAAAGTACTCTTACTATATAGTACCCCCAACTGACAAAGTTCACTGGAGTCGCCGTTACCTGATACTATCTATTCTTTCTATTTTTTATCATGATTTGCTGTTCTGGACATAAAAGTTCATCCACAGAAAATATAGGATATAAACCAGTATTCTTAAAACAATGATTCTCAGTCAGAAAGCGACAGCAAACATGATCCACAAAATAAACCCAGAGATTTCAAACAGAAATCCATAGCTGTGGTTTCCAAATTCTTTGCAACAGAAAAATATGCTCTATTGCCCTTTAGAAAATGCCGCCTCTTAGTTTTCACTGTTTTGGCTACCGAAAAATCTCTCAAGTCTATCCAAATGTGCCTCGAGTCTAAAAAGGTTAAGAATCACTGTTCTAAGACATTCTATTTTGGAAATTCCTAGTTAAAGACAGTTTAGTTCAGTAGAAAACCTGTTTCAAAAGGATGACAGCAAATAGATTCTTATTTATTTCAATTGAATTCCATACGGGAATAAGTGGAGATTCTGTGTTGCTCCAAGTAGCTTTAAAGTACTCTTAAAACTGAGGGACAGATAACACTATGAAGTGCTATAAATCAGTCTGAACCATATCAGTCTCATGTTTCCCTCCAATCTCAGAGCCTAAATCAGTAAAACCCCCACTGAGTTGGATCTACTTTTATACTTACTTCTCTTGATATTTCTGAAGAATATTCTTTCTTGGTTATTATCAAAACACATGGAACTATATAATTTGTTGCAGCCCTTTTCCATCCATTACAATTCTCTTCTGTCAAGGTGTCAAACATTTCTCCACTAAGAGGTACTTTTAGTAAATCCCCAGCCTACAATAACCTACTTTGGCCATCAGTTTGCTTACCCATCTCCCCAGACATTTGCTGTTCCCATCGTTTCCTGGCTGTTTGGAGAGGCTGACATTAAAAGGGGCAAGACAGCTTGTATAAGGAACTCGAAAGAGTTTGGGGGCATTCTAACATGGAGAAGGTAAAATTAATCCTGCCATATTCTCCCAGCTGCTGCTAGAAATTCAGAACACCAAAACTAGCAGCACATATCCAACTGTCAAACTAACTCTAAATTTAAAAAAAGCCATTGTACATCACCTACCTTGAAACTGATTCTGAGTGCTACATTACAATGTTTTAAATCCAATATTGTTTGAAAAAATACTTGCTACTGAAATTGGTTTCACCTAGTGATTAAAACTATTTTGTTAATATGACTAGTGGTTTCAAGAAAAATAGGCAGAAAACTAACAAAGTAAAAGCTTACCAATGTATCCCTTACTTGTGGCATCAACTGGAGGTGCTGCAAATTCCTATAAAGCAAAGATCATAACAGCAACTCAGGGATAAAATTTCATATGTCTGAGCAATATCTTGAAAAGATTTCTTGCAAAGATGCTGAAAAGAATTTGTAAGTTCAATTTCTAGAAGGGATCCTCAGATCTCTTTTTTTTTGTTAAATTTTATTTTCCTAACACTCTACAGGTTTCCCTTGATTTATGTGGTACATACGTTCCTGGAGAACGTCACATAAATCAAATTCGCATAAAGCAAATCTACTTTATAAATGTAAGAAAAAGGGATAGGTTCCCCCGTCAGCTGCTCCCGGGGCTGGCTGGGGTGAGTGCAGACAAGCAGAGCCCTGGGCAGTGCAGGGCACGGCACTCACCCCAGCCCTGGGGCTGGCGGCCACTGCAGACTTGGGCCAGTCCCAGGCTGCTTTTGTCTGGCAGCAGGTGCCTACCCACCCCTGCTGCAGCCCTGGTAGCAGTGGATGCCGCTTGCTTGCAGCCACTGGGCTGCGCCATGCCCCAACCCCACCAGGGCTCCACTTCCCCCAGGCACCATGCCCTGGACCCCCGGCACAGCAGAGCCCAGCAGCTGCAAGCAGCCCAGGGCTGCAGCAGGGGCAGGCAGTTGCCTGCAGTCAGACGAGACTAGGCTGGGGCCAGCAGCTGCTGCAGACTCAGGGACTCCAGGCTCTTCCCGGCATTCTGCCCGTCTCCACCCCAGCCCCAGCTGCAGCAGCCCCAGGAGCTGCCGGTGCCAGCTGCCTGTACCAGGGCAGAGTGCAGCCCAGCAGCTACAAGAAGCTGGCATCAGCCACTCCCGGGACAGCTGCAGCAGGAGCTGGGGTGAGTGGGGACAGGCAGAGGCCCGGGGGGTTCAGGGCATGGTGCAGCCCAGTGGCTGCTGGCAGCTCCGGGGCCGCTGCAGCCGGAGCTGGGGTGAGTGCCGTGCCCTGCACCACCTGGGGCTCCACTTGTCTGCACTCACCCCAGCCAGCCCCGGAAGCAGCTGACAGGGGAACCTACCCCTATAAGTAGATTCCCTTTATGCGAATTTGATTTATGCAGCGTTCTCCAGGCCTATGCCGATTGCATATATGTGAATTTACCTTACATATAAGGAATTTCAGGTACAAAAGGGTCATTGCACAAGAGCAAACTTGCATAAACCAAACCCGCATAAAAATCAAGGGAAACCTGTACTTATAGTCATTTCTTTAATGAATTCCTTGTTGCATATGTGTTATAGGCATTACAACTAGATCTTTTAATACCACCATGTTCTTATATAGCACTGTTCATTAGTAGATATTAAAGCGCTTTACAAGGAAGGTAAAAATATCATTATCTGCATTTTACAGGAGAGGAAACAAGGCACAGACTTGCACAAAGTCATCTGGCAGGCCAACAGAAGAATAGAGAATAGACCCAATAACAACTCTTCTGAACTGCATATCTCCTGAAAGAGGGCAGTGTGCTTATTAATCAAAACTCTCTGCAAAACAAAATAACTAGGTAGGCAAAAAAGGTCTTTGTTTACTTTAAGAACCAAACAATTAAGTGTATAAAAGCCTGTTTTCTATAATCTATTATAATTTCTAACTATCTGTATTTCTCAGACCTGAAAATAAACCATATGAAGAAATATCATTGTTTCTGATTAGCAGATCATTAAAACTTCCCAAGCTTGTTTGTTCTAATAAACAGAGATTTTTATTCACTAAATAATACTAACTGTTGTTATTTCTCAGTCTAAAATGAAAGTAAACATACCGCTTTGATACCACATATTACTGTGGTATTTCCCAGCTTCACTAAGGCAGAGCCATCTGCAGTAGTAATGGAACCTAAAGAAAGAAAATGTTAAATAATATAAGTTATCTATTTAAGCAAGTTCTCAAACACACTATCCAACTTCACAATGAGAATTCCTCATCTTAGCTTCCTCACCATTCACTCAGAGAGAACAGCACAGGATTCACAGAATGCTGTAAATCTTGGGAAATTCTAGGATTGAGTGAAAACTGACCGTACCATAGGTTAAGAGTACCAAGGACTATCAAAAACTGTTCCTATTTACTCTGTAAACTATTTTTGTTTGATACTCTTGTAAGATGGGACACTTTTGAATTTGTACCATAATCTAAAAGCATGTACCAGCATCTTCCAATACCTTGTTTGCTTATTTGAAGGACAACGGTGCTATTTTCCTTTCAGTCCAGTTCCATAATCATTTTATCTGATTGTGTTTTAATTCACTGCTGCGTTAGTTACACTTCTGTTGTCACTAGCAAGGACTTCCAGATTCATTTCCTCTGCATTAGTAGTCGCCAAAGTTGTGCTAGCTGACACCTTCACACCAAGCAGATGGCAAAAGCAAGCTACATGGGTTCTAAATCCCCTGGATCCAGTCAGGAAAGAACATACCCATAACAGAAAATGAAGAACACAGCCATGTTCTGAGCATGGCCCCCACCAAGCCCTGTCTGGGAATGGAAATCAGAAGAGGCATACTGGAGATAGGGCCACAAAATGCAGCACTGTGGAGATTCTGAGTAATGCTGTGACATAGTTTGGAAAGGTGCTGTTATTTAAATTATCAGCCAACGTTTTCTAAATTAAATTGGGTAGTAGTGTAAGTAAAAAGAGCACTGCTGAGTAGCCAGAAGCAGCAGGAAGCAAAGATCACTCAAAACTACTCCTGGACTGCATATTATATACTGTCTATTAGAGCCTCAGTACAGAAACAATACTTCATATTTTGATATCAGATACCAGGAAAACTGATTAGCTGCTCATAATATGGTCCAAATGTAAAACCCAATTCAATTAAAAAGCTGTCCCCCCAACACTTTCCTAACACTTACCTATGTTGACAGTGGTCGCTCTGAATTCACCTAACTCTCTTCCATCAGGACGGCAGTTCTCTTTCTAAAAGATAAGAGTCTGAGTTAAAAATATTTTTTTTAAATAGTACAATCAACATACTAAATATAAATACCAGTTTATCTTCTAATATCAACTTGCAACTGCAAGACAAGCTCTCTAAAATAAGCTCAAGATTTTGCTTCAAGGCAAAGTACTGCAGACCAGATCCACAACAGGAGTGAAACGGGACTACTTTTCACAGCTAAATTCAAAACTGCAATCCTCAAAGTCCCACTCATAAAGCACCTGAAGTCCACACATGCCAAATTACTGACAGTAAAGTTCTACAAGCACCCAAAAGTATGCTTCTAGCATAGAATCATAGAAAATTAGATTTGGAAGGGGCCTCAGGAGGCCATCTAGTTCAACCCCCCTGAAGGCAGAGCTCAGCCATATGTGGAGCGCTGCAGGGACAGCCGCCAACTGGGCAAGGTGTGCTGCACACAGCCCAACTTCCCTCCCCCACCACAGGGCAGGGCGTGAAGGGAGTGGATTACACCTGTCCCACTCCTGGGCACTAAGGATCCTGGTTTTCTGTTTCCCACAGAAAAACAAAACCACAGATTTCCCATTTTTATCAGAGAAAACACAGATTTTCCCTTTTAGAAGAGAATCCCTCGGATTTCCCCCTTTTGCAAAGAGCTTGACAGGCTGGCAGAGTTCCAGCCTACAAGACCTGTTTGTAAAAGGGGTGGGGAAATCTTCAACCCCCCAGGAGGGGAAGGGAGGGGTCAAGGGCAGGGCCCAGCACTCACACTTACTGAAGGCTGCTTCAGGCTCACTCTTCTTGTGGGAGGTAAGTGGGGCTTGGGCAGGGCTGTGGGGGGAAGCTGGCTAGGGGCTGAGGGAGCAGAGAGATTTGCAGCTAGCCAGGCACTCCGTCCAGGAGGGGGTTTGCAACCTCCCCGCTCCCAGCCGGAGTGCTGGGCTGGCTGGAAACCCTCGCCACTCTCTCATCCCCCAGCCAGCTTGGGCACTCCCCAGCCAGGCACACCGGCCGGGAAGGGAGATTTGCAGCCAGTCAGGAGTGGCGGGGGTTTGCAGCCGGCCAAGCACTGTGGCCAGGAGCAGGCAGGCTGCAAACACCCTCCCAGCCAGAGTGCCTGGCCAGCTGCAAACCCTGGGCTGTAAACGCTGTGCTTCCTGCTCTGCTGCCCTCCCCCAGGCTCTCCAGAGCTCAGCGTCTGCGACTGGCATGGCAGGGCACAGCGGGGCCACGCACAAAAGCTGACTGCCACTGCAAGCTCCATGCTGCCCTGTCCACACTTCCTCTGCATACACAGGGGCTGTGCACATCCAATCTGCCCACACCCCCCACGCAGATCTGGGGGATGCGGGTCCCCCCCCTGTCCCCTAGAAGTGCACGCTGTCACTGGGAGCTGGCTCCACCCAAGCCTGCAAGAGGCAGCTAGTGGGGTGGGGGGGGCCAGCTCATGCTCCTGCTGTAGCAGCCACTGCCTTCCACTGGGGGCAGGGGGTTGCAGACCTGGGTCCTTGGCCCCTGGCCCCATAGCCCTGGCAGCTGGGGACCCCCTCCACCAGGGCTGGGGGGCAAGAGGCACAAGCATGGCCTGCAGGCTGGGAGCAGGGGGTAGTGAGGGACACCAGCAGGGCTGTGGGGGGCATTTCACCACAGATTTGGGGATTTTTATCAGAGAATTTGCAATTTTTTACCACAGATGACCAGGCTCCCCACCAACCCAAAGCCTCAAAGGAAGTTTTGGTGAATTGGGGGAGCATGGGTTGGGGGGAGGACAAAGGGGGCTGTTTCCTCGCCTATGGCAGTTCACCAGAACTCCCTATGTGGCCCTTGGGCCCAAATAATTGCCCACCCCTGGGTTAAGTGCACTCAGGATTTAGGAAGCCTGAGTTCAGTCCCCTTTTCTGTTTCATGGGATTCAGTGTAAGCACCAGGCTACAAACTATTCTCAACTGGGAGCACTCTCTTGCCAGAACTGTTCCACTTTGCATGCTATCATAAAAGATTTGTTGCGTCAGAGACAGCTTTGCTTCGTGTGCATTATTAATATAGATTCAAAGTCTGACTTTTCCAAAGCACAATTAATAGTATTAGTTGCTATTTGTGCTGTAGCACCCATGGGCCCCACTCGCTTGCCCAAGATCCCATTAAGCCAAAAATCAGGCTTATGCCCCATACTAATTTAAGCACGTCTAAACCTTGCACACATCAGGACTCCCTTTGAAGTCCATAGTACTATTTGTATGTCAAGTTAAATGACTGCAGAGTAAGAGCCACAAAATAGAAGAGTCTGAACAATCTCTTCTATTACAGGTTTGAAGGACAATCCAAAGCTAGGGATGTACAACACAGTCCATCAGATCAAGCCCAGTGATCTGTCATAATTCTTTATTAAGCCACTACACTAAATGAAAAAGGATGTGAAAAATTAATAATGAGTCCCGTGTCCTCACTGTACAACAGTTTGTTCAAGTGTGCATGTGACTGCATGTGCAGTCATTACCTGGCTGTACACATGGCTAAGGGTTTATATCTGATCAGAGCAGATCTTACCAGTAACAGCCTCCACTGAAAAATGTATTTTACAAATGGCCCTCAGAAAACGTTTGAGTTGTGCAACCTTGCCAAAACCCTACTGTGGTTTCAAAAGAGTTAAAGAGAACAACAGAAAAGAAAAAAATATTTTCAGTCTACATAATTTTAGGCACATATAACGCTTTACTCACCAAAAATCTTCTGTAGTACTCCAAAGGTTCCACAGTTCTAGAAAAAAAAACAGAAAAACAGAAAAATTCTTATGGAAAAAGCTGTTTTACAAAACTGAATTGGCTAGTCAAAGCCTAGCAAGAAGCTTAGTGCTTTGTGGTTTAGCAAAGTTTGACAGTCAAGTCCTGTCTGTCTGTTGCCTATGTTGTGACAGAAAGCTAACCAGCACTACCAACAACTTACTAGAATACTCTATCATGATTTTTCTGATGGATTTGAGACATGAACTCAGATTCTAGAAAGATGGTGGCTCTGAAAATAGGAAGGGCTCAGAAACAATAATGTTTGGCAAACAGGGAACTTTTTTGTCAATCACCCACAACAGAGTGGTCTTTTGTACAATTCATTTATTTTAAAGCATTACATTGGATATCTCTTCAAACTAACATTACTAAGGGAGGTGGAGAAGAAGATGATCATCAGTAGCAAAACTATGCCTGAAAATAGCTATGGCAGTCTGCAACACTGCCATTAAAATAGGACAGCATTCCCTGGAAAGGAATGTACCTTGGTACAAGGTTTTCTTAGGTTTTGTTCAAACTAGTATTTTTGGAGACAGCCATGGGTATAGTAATTCTGAGAATGAATTTAGTTTCTTTGTATACATACTTTGGCATCACAAATCAGGAAAACAAGTTTAAAGGTAATCCCCAGCAAGTCACCCTGTGAAGCTCCGAACTGGCATCAATACAGGTGTTACTTCCCACTGCCTGAGCCAGTAGCAACTATATCCCACTTCACTGAGGGTGAACGAGAGACATAGGGGAGGGCGGGATCGAAAGCTGGATGGCTGTACAATTCCTCCCTCGGCTAAATTCCTTGAAACGGACCCTTTGTCCAAGCACTTCTCAATACCTAACCTTCCTTTGCTCCAAACGGATCCCTCCCTTCCAGCCTACCCAAGACTTGAGACAGGGTCCTGGTTGCTTTAAATTTCCCCCTTAGCCATTTCTGGCTACACCAAGATCTACAGCCCACAAAATACTTCAGCTGAGGAAAGATCAATTCTCATCTTGTGTTGTGGAACCAGATTCCAAAAGGGACTGGACAAATACTCAGAGGAAAGGGGCATCAATAGCTCTTGAGCAGAATCAGAACTTCCCAAGCCTTAAATGCTGGAGCCTGCAAGTAGGAGAGGAACAGTGGGGAAAACCCTGCCCATAGCCTGTTCACTCTCCCTTTCAACATCCACTCCCTGCCACCGTGGGACACAGGTGGGGGTGGAGGGGAGGGAACCTGAGTTTAGAGGACAGCTAAAGAGAAAACAGGGATGGGAGCAAGGTCATGGGTTTAACAAAAGTGCTGAGGGGGGGGACATGGAGCAGAGCACACTGGGGCTGTGCCCACCGGCCCTCAAAAGAACCAACAGACTCTGCCCATGAAGCTGCCCAGAGACATGAACAAAGCAGGGACAGGGAGACATCCTTGCAGGTCCTGGCAGCTGTGTGACACAGGTCCACCTGGTGGCTTCCAAGGGACTGGGCCCCTGCCCAAGCAGAGCTACAAGGTTCCCTCAGAAGAAGCGACTCCTGAGAAAGCAGCACCTGGTTTTCTGGGATGAAAGAAGACAACAGGGGGGCAGGAGCGAGGCTTGGAGGCTCAGAACTAGGCATAGAGAGGCTGGACCCTGTATAGAGGCCCTTAGGCAGCTCCCAGTGATGTCCTGCCCAGAGGCGTGGGCAGGCGAGACGGCCCTGAGGCCCCCAGGGCTGCGCCACGTATGGAAGGAAGGGGGGGGAAGCAGCAGCTTCCCTCAAGGGACGGGCCCTGGCAGTGTTGCCTGCTGTACAATAAGTATCGTATTCACGCGATGATTTCAACCCTTATACAACGTACAATCAATCATAGTAAAAGCATTCAAAATGTAAGATCATTTCTGTAGGCATTAATTGATGCCGCATACACAACACCCAGATCTCCCTTGGGGGGCCTTAACCACCTTCTTGGCCTTGCTGCCGGCACTTTCTTACGACAGCCTGCCTCGAAATAAAGAAATGCTTCAACTTTGGTAGCCCAGGTCTCTCTCACTCACTCACTCACAACGAACAGCGAGCAACAGACAGCAAACGAGAAGATGTCTTTCCATTCTCATTTGCACAATTATTCGGCGTACGAGAATTTTTCAACAAATACCATAATTTCGAGCCGCTAATACGATAGCTTCATATTTAAGACCTGGGAAAGAATGCGCCCCGCCTGGGCCCCAGGGAACCCCGGCAGATGGAGGCTGTCCACCGCCAATAGCCCCACGCCGTGCCACATCCGACCCGGCCGGCTGGAGCTCCGCCAGCCCTTCCCCCCCAGAGCAGCGCGGCCGTAGCGAGACCAGCCACAGCCTAAAGGAGAGACGAGGACCTTACTTGAACCCAGCCGCCATGGTGCTACTTCCGCCCCGCTTCCGGGGTT
>NW_017729032.1:56552056-56552384 GCF_001723915.1 Gavialis gangeticus | reverse complement strand
CCCCCCCCCCCCCCCCCCCGCACCTGCGCGGCTGCAGCCCGGAAGTGCCCACTACCCGCCGCAGTTTGCTTCCGGGTCTCAGGGAACTGCTTCCGACTCGCTGGCGCTGTCCCATGGCGCTGCCGCTGCTAGTCGTGGCGGCCGCGGCGGTGGCCCTTCTGGCTGTTGCTGCCCTGAGCCTGGTGAGTGCGGCCGGGCCTCGCTGCCTGCGCCATGAACCAGCGCCTGGCGCAACGCGTCACGGAGCGGGGGCCGGGAGCCCGCGTCGCGCGACCCCGGTGCCCCGAGGGGGAGGGAAGGTTTAAGTTGGACATCAGGAGGCGCTACT
>NW_017729032.1:56537630-56552045 GCF_001723915.1 Gavialis gangeticus | reverse complement strand
CCGGTGCCCCGAGGGGGAGGGACGGCGCCGCCCCCGACACCGCGTCACCCGGCCCCGCGACCCTGCCCTCTGCAGCCTCCCGCGGGGCCCGGCTGGGTTACAGCTGTGCTAAGTGTATCGGGAGAGAAGAGACGAGACCCGAGGTTGCACGGGCTGGGAAGCTTGGAAACCTTGGAGGATTTTAAGACCTGGCTACACAAAGCCTTGGTTGGGATGATCCAGTTGGGCTGGTCCTGCTGGACTCGATGTGACCTCCTGAGGTCCCTCCAACCCACACTTTCTATGATACCAAGTTCCAGCAAAGCATACGGGCAGCCTGATGGTGCTGCCTCACTTGCGCCATGTGCCCTGTTGCTAAAATGCTTCATGTTCAGAAGCTTGCGGAAGTGTATCCCAGCCCCTTGACTGGGCTGATAAGAAGTAACCCCCACACCTATTTTTGCCTCCCCTTGTGCACTTGTGACATCTCCTTCTACTTGTAAAAACTCTTAGTAACTCTTATTAATGTGAAAACAGAGGTTGAAACAAAGCCGCAGCCTGCACGTGCAGGTCACTTGGCTAAATCAGTGTTGCCAAATCAGCTTTTGTTTTGAAGCCTCATGACGTGGAGCGCTTGAAGCTGCAACTGCCACTGGTTGCTGCGTGCATCCACCTCCCAGCGTGTGGACTGTGCTGTTCTTCCACTCAGAGTATGTGCTTGTGCATGTACATGCATGTGTGGTAATGAAGTCACAAAAGTTTTGAAAATGGTTGCATGTTGCCTGGTATTTTTAAGCAGCCCTTTGTGCATATGTGGAGTAAACAAAATGGGAAACAAGTTGTTTTATGCTCTGCTTCCTAGTTTACCATCATGACTACTTTACGTAGGCAGTCCTAGGCAAAAATAAGATCTTGATATTTTAGGCCCTAACACTAATGGATAACTTTGTTTTGTCAGTGGATCACCTTTGCTCATCCCTGGCTGTAGACAGTTGCAAGTTTAAACCAAAAGTGGGAGACTTAGAATTGCATATCGGCCATTCTAATTTAACAGTTCAGTCTGTTCACTTCCGTACCTCTGTAAATGAACTAAATTCCTACAACTTTGACCTTACATTGTCTTAGCTCCGTTTATCCTTGCATAGGAGCAAAGAGATGCAGCACTTATCTTGGCTATAGTGTAATACCAGCATAACGGTTACATCTATGCACATCTCTTATTTCACCTAGTGAGAGAAGCTTGCATAATGTTTACAAATACCATTATGCAAACAATAAGTGTAGATAGGTCACAAATACTCTTCCTGGTTTTTTTTTCTTCAGGTGTGTATCATTGCCCATGTAACTGCCACAAAAATGCCAAGCTTTCAACGACATGAAGAGGAGAAGTACTTTGTAAATGCTGAAGGCAAGAAGGAATCTGTACCAAGCATACATGACCCGCCTACAAAGGAGCTCTCTGTTGTTGTGCCTTCATACAATGAGGAAGACCGGTGTAAGATTCTACCCAAACTTAAGTCTGTGTTGTAAACAGTTGTCAGCAACAGAACATTGCAGGCCAGGTTATATAACTGCTTTGCATACCTTCCTCAGGTTTTCATGAAACAATGTAAATCAATGGGAATTCATCCTAGAGAGCAGATGTAGGTTGTATCTGCTTTTTTTATTAGCAGCAAAAATGTCTTTATTGTATACAGGAAACCACTTAACCTCAACATCATACAGTAGAACCTGGATCATGCATAATGAAGTGGTTTGCAACCCACTTGATTTGCACCAAGTTGTCAAATTAAGACTGAGTGGCTCGGTGGGTTCCTGAAGGTGCTACTTTTCAGTTGGAGCTCAGCAGTAGCCCCATGCAGCTGATCAGAAAAGTGGTGCGCTTTGAAATAAAAGCCACAGCAAGGAGCTGTAGTACCTCAGTGGTCCCATGCAGCTGTTTGTCACAGCTCTGTACATGCCAGGTACTTTGTAAACCCCCATGTAGCAGAAGTGTTAGGAAACTAACCCTGTGAAGTGTACAGGTTCTGCTGTATAGCAAGAGTAGATGCTGCTTATTCATGGGCAAGAATCGGACATTGCCTGTATCCCTAGACAAGTCATGCCTACGTTTGTCCCAGAATAGAAGTGTCCCGGGATTGGCATGTAATGTTATCACCCTTCTGATCGGGGTTTAATGAATGGCTGAGTGCACTGCAGCTTTTCTTCCATTGGCTCAATGATACAGTCCCAGGGTAACTGTTCAGATGCACTTTTTGGTGTTCCAGGGTAAACTGTTAGTACTATTTATCCATTGAACCTTTTTAAGACTTACCCTGGGACAACAGACTTGGACATCTGAACAATTGCACTTTGTCCTGGGATAAAATGATATTTCCCAGAATCAGTGTACTGTTTGTTTATAGCCTTGGAGTCAGCATGGAGCAGAATAAAAATGGGCCTAAATAGCCTTCTGAGTGAGTCTGGTGCACCGAGGGGAAATAAGCCACATCACTCCACGTAAACCTAGGCCCACAAATTAGCCTAGTAGAGGACTTGGATTGCTCCTTCATGTGCACTGCAGCACATTGTTATGCCTCTCTCTGCTGAGGCATGCACTCAAGGCTGCTCTAAGTCATCTGCCTTGACAACATGCAAGCCTGGGCTTGGGTACATGTGTGGAGGGTTTGTTTCTCAGTTGCTATGCAGACTTGCTTGAGACAGCTTGGGCATACCATTTGTGTCTCTTTTTTGAGATTTCAGCCAGCAAATGAGCTGTATGGTAGGAAGAATGATCTTGTGAAGCATTTTTAGGTTTGGTTGCTGCCTGTTCTATGCATTTCTTGTGTGCTCTTATGTAAGTCACTAATATGTAAAGGTCTTTTTGGTGTAAAGGGGACTAAACTATAGACTATTTCATTTGGCAAAAGCATGTGGGAGGTCATTCTCAGTAGTAGCCCCTCAGCTTTGGAGCTCCCTCTCCCTTGAGGTGTCCCAAAGCACAAATCCGGACATCTGGAAGTGCTGCACCCCTCCTTAACTTTTTTTTAATTTGGTGGCACCCTGGTTGAGAATCAGATGTACTGCCATAGCTTTCCAGGTAACTCCTCCTTCAATTTAGTAAGGGGTTTTTTAACTCCTAACTTTTTCCTTTTCCCACAATAGCACAAGATGACAACAGTGCAGTCATTAGCTCCTATACCACTCATTTTAGAAAAACCTCCCCAGGTTTGATTTTCCTGTTACACAAGAAATTCTCAATTAGTTGCATCGGAATTACTACTGATTTGCACCACATTAATAGAGATAGGAATGATGTGTAGACAGCAAAATAAAATAAAATGCTCTTCTACTTTTTCTCCCTATGAGGGACTCCTCTGGATATGAATGGGATTCTTGTGAATGGAATAAAGGGGGAATAAATTGACCTGATTTATCTTAGTTTAGGACAAAAAGGCAAATAGTCTGGGGGGGCCAACACAAGAATTTTTTTTTTTAACATAAGCATAAAATTATCATGGGCTCTGTCAGTATGTCAATGAATTCTCCTGTCTTTAGGCCAGTGGCTCTCAACTGGGATGCTGCTGTGGTTGCCACTACATCCAAGTGGAACTGTTCTGGGCATCTGGAGAATCATGCTGCAAAGTAACTGTGACAAGAACATCCTCTGGGCACGCTGGAGGAGAGGGACAGGCTGCAGCTAGATATGGACAGGTTACAGGGATGGGCGAATGAGAATAGGATGGGATTCAGTACTGACAAGTATAGGGTACTGCACTTGGCAGTAAGAACCGGCAGCATACCCATAGGCTGGGGAACTCCCTTCTCGAAAGCACAGTGGCAGAAAGAGATCTTGGAGTCATTATTGATTCCAAAATGAACATGGGCTGCCAATGTGAGGACACGGTCAGTAATGCCAACTGTACTTTATCATGCATTCACAGATGCATCACAAGCAGGGCCAAGGAGGTGATCCTCCCCCTCTGTGCGACACTGATCAGGCCACAATTGGAGTACTGTGTCCGGTTCTGGGTGCCGCACTTTAGGAGAGATGTGGCCAGCATCGAGAGGGTCCAGAGGAGGACCACTCGCATGATCAGGGGGCAGCAAGGCAGGCCCTACAAGTGGAGGCTATGGGACCTGAACCTGTTCAGTCTCCACAAGAGAAGGCTGAGGGGATCTGGTGGCCATCTACAAACTGGCCAAGGGGGACCAGCAGGCTATGGGAGTGTCCCTGTTCCCCTGAGCACTACCAGGAGTAACAAGGAATAACAGCCACAAGTTGACTGAGAGTAAATTCAGGCTAGATATCAGGAGGCACTACTTCACAGGGCGGCTAGGATCTGGAACCAACTTCCAAGGGAAGTGGTGCTTGCTCCTACCCTGGGGGTCTTCAAAAGGAGGATAGATAATCACCTTGCCGGGGTCATTTGACCCCAGCATTCTTTCCTGCCCCTGGCAGGGGGTCAGACTTGTGATTTGCCTAGGTCCCTTCCGACCCTACCAGCTATGAACTATTCACTCTCACTGCACCCTTCCTGGTCCAGTCCCATGTTCCTCCTAGAAACAGGCACCAGGTTCTACTTGCCCTTATGCCTGTTTCTCGGATACCCTGTGTAGGTTTGAACTGGGAAGGGCTACAGTGAGAGCAGGCACTCCTGCCACAGGCACTTCTCAGTCTGGCTCTAGCAGAGGTGTACATGGCACAGTCCCACCTGACCATGGCAGCAGTGGCACCCCTAAAAAGGTATCACACCACCCCAGGGTGCTGCAACATCCCAGTTGACAACCAGTGGTTTAGAGGGGGTTTGCTATAGAGTTTATTTTGGCTTTTTAAGTTGTTTTTTTGTTCTAATATATGACATGATCACTAATGAAGACTAGTGGTTTCTCTTAGTACTAGTGGGGCTATTGCATATTTCAGGCTAGGAAGATGATTTCCATCCTTAGAGAAAATTTTGCAACCTCCTGTTAGCAAGAAGTCTCAGGTGTTCTCTAGATCTTGCATTTCCTGGACAGGGAGAGTAGTCACAAGCAGTTACTCTGTTTCTATAAGTCAACACTAGCCTGGTTGAGAACATTTACTTTACTTAGCCAACTAGTTACTGTTAGTTGGTTCGTATAGGTGGTATTTTATGCTTAGCCTCTTGCCTCTGGTACCTTGCTTTTATTATTCATATTTCTGTGCACTGATACCATATAGCTGACATTTAACCAATATATTAATGATCAAAAGGTATACTCAGTGGTAAGCACTAATGTACTTATTCGAATCAGAATTAAAATCCTGTAATAGTTGTACTCTTCATTTATAAATATTAAATATTTATGTTATGGTGGTATCTGGAGCCTCTTAGCAGAATTGGGATCCCATAGAAATTCATGAAGAAGTGGTCCCTCCATCAAAAGATAGAAAATATCTTAGTTCCACAAAGACATCAATATATGCTTAATTTCATGCAGTGAGAGTTGTCCTATTAATCTCTAAGTGCAGTCTGTGCAAAACTGAAAAAATAATTTGCTGTCTAAGAGAAGGGAAATGGGTACACAAAGAAGTAAGGTCTGAGGTTGTATAGTGATTTGGGTAGAGGAGCTAGCAGTAAAGCCAAGCCCACTTAACTTTTAGTTGAACCAGAAATTAAATTTCTAATTGTAAGCAGAAGGGGGTGGGGAGAGAACTATTTTCAACTCTGGAGGATTTTTACCCAAAGACTTGACTTTTCTAGAATATGATGCAACAACATTTTAAGTATGCTTTCATTATGTACTTTTTTCTGCTTTCAGTACCTCTTATGATGGATGAAGCATTAGACTACCTGGAAAAAAGACAGGTGTGCTATTTTCATTTTCACATTTAAAATACAGTGTTTGTATAAATATTTAAGAACTAAAAAGCCTACTTGTTTGATTGCTGAGGTTTAGCTAGATGGAGTACAAAATTACCTAACTGAAACCAATGTATTCTATCCTGGCATATTCCCTTTACAGAATTTTTGACTGAATGATGGATGATAATTTAATTTTTACCAAAACATAAAGATTAATTATTACACCTCAAAAAAGCATGTTACTTTTCTGGTATGTATCCAGAATAGACAGATTAGTAGGACATAACTGAAAAAACAGTCTGGGTCAGAGGTCAGACATGACTCATGGAAGTGGGTCATTGGGTTTCAAGATGACCTGTTTCCCATATCTGGCCTATGGGGTTTCTCAGAAACTGCTAGGCTGCTCTGTCAATGGGCTCATGCCACTCACCCTGCTGCCAAGATTTGTGATGTGTTGTGGGACATGCATATATGTGGGGCTAAGATAGGGAGCAGCTGTGGCATTAACTGCCCACATGCTGGCTGTGTTGACTGGACCAACCCAATGGCTCTCACAGCTGCTGCAAGAAGCTGCGCGGGCTAGATCCGGCCTATCAACTCAAGTGAGTTTGACGCCCTTGGTCTGGGTCAGTGATGCTCAATATTTTGGCTGTGTGGACCAAATAAGTGGTACAGAGCTGGTTTGTGGGCTGGATTGGATCCCCATGCCACAGGATCAGGGCCACATGCCCAGATTCAGATCACGCTGCCTCTGCCTGGCCCTGTGTGTCAGGATCAGGGCCCTGGAACCCTGTGCCTACCTCAGTCTGGTCCTGCATGTGTGGATCATGGCCCTGAGACCCTACACTGGCTCTGTGACACTCTTTGCACTGGACCTAGCTTACAGGGTCATGGCCCTAGGGCTCCCCAAGAACCTGTGGGTAGCTCCATGGGCTATATCTACCTTGGCCATATATATACCTGATCTAGGTTTATGCTCACAACATTCTTGGAAGCTTTTATTATTCTCATTTGCTTGTCTTGCTAGCAGACAGCACGTTTCAGAAAATAAGGCAAACCTTTACTGATTTTTGACATAAGACCTACTCACAACTTGAATATTATTTTCATAAGAGTTTTGACTTTCAGCTGTTTGTAGTAGCTGAAAAAATGCAAAATGGTAGTGCAATAATGAGCATCTAATTTAACAGCCTAACACTACATATATTGGCAACAAGCTAATCTCTCTCAAAGGATGATTGTCTTTTTAGGAAATTAACAAAATAATATTGTTGAGAGAGAAGGCTGTTGTGTAACATAAGGAGAGCAGTTTAACCATGTATGAAGGGAGTGAGAAAGATGAAGAAGAGATCAGGTTAAACAAGCAATTTCCTTTTTTATTTTTAAGAAACAGGATCCTTCATTCACTTATGAAGTAATAGTGGTTGATGATGGTAGCAAAGATCAAACCACAAAGGTAAGAAAATAACTTTACTAGTTTTCCTCATAGCAGCTAGGGGTAGGAGGGAGGAGAAAATATACATCTCACAGCTTCAGTGTAGCTTCAGTGTTTATAAAACAACATAAACCCTGGTCTTTTGTTTTATACTTTCTGCTGTTATTATTTTCATTTTTTTTCCATTAAGCAATTAAATTCTGGCCTCTGATACTTCCTGGAATACTTCTAGCATCATATTCTGCTGTTGTTATGCATGCAGTATTGTTACTGTATTTCCTAGCTGCACATCAAAAAAAAAAAACAATGGGAAGATGCAGCTAGGCCAAGTGTTTGCTTCCTCTTCTTCCTTTGGCTGCATCCCTACTTTTAGGGGTGTAAATACTGTTAATTAATTTAACCTCCTCTTATTCTACCAGTTAAACTATTAACCAATAACAAAGCTGATGCGGGAAACCCCTTCAGGGGACCAAGGCACTTTGATTTGTGGAAGGGGGAGAGGAGGTAAGCCCAGCCAGACAACACAGACCAGGGAAAGCCCTACCCTGGGAGGAAGGGTATACCTGTGAATGATGCTTAATTGATGAGTCATTAGGCTGCTGCTATTTTCCTCTTAAGTTATGGGTACTAGTCCCCCTCTCTCCTCCCATGTCCCCCTCCTCACTCCTCTCTCCTCCCTCCTGGCTGCCCTGCTGTCTTCTAATGCCTGCTTAGGGCAGTTCACAGCTTCCCTTCTCCCTTCCCCTGCCAGACTGTGCCCAACCAGACCTAAAGGATTTTTAGTAAGCTAACCAGTTACTACTGCACTTATCAGTTAATTAATCATTTAACCTTTCAGGGATGTATGGGTTGTAGCCATGTTGGTCTAAGGACATAGGCAGACAAGGTTATTTGGGTAAATCTGATATCTTTTACTAGACCAACTCAAATAGAAAAAATTCTTCTTTGCAAGCTTTTGGGCACAAAAACCCTTTGTCAGGCTGAGGAAACATCTGCAGTTGGTCTGTGCTCTTCCTGGATTCCATCAGAAGAGCACAGACAAACTGCAGATGCTTCCTCAGGCTGTGTTCAGGGCACTCTTCATCCCTCTCCTGTTCAGTTAAAAAGGGGTGAGAGAATGAAATCTCCAACTTTCACCTGGGTTTCCAGTGTTGTTTTACTCTGATTTTCATATGCCTTACAGGTCGCACTGAGGTACTGCAAGAAATATGGAAGTGATAAAGTGCGAGTTCTTACATTAGTAAAAAATCGTGGGAAAGGTGGAGCTGTCAGGATGGTAATGAATATTTTTCTTTTCCTGTTTTGAACCAATTACGACCCAGCTAAAATAAACAAATGGTGCCACTGTGATAAAATTTAATCTAACTTCAAGATTTGGAGCAATATGGCTATATGGAAAAATGAAATGTGTGTTCCATAAAAAAAATTTCAAGACAAAGATCCATAGAAAAAGAAAGCTCACTGCAAGACCTTAAAAGCACATTAGGAATGTCTGCATGAGATGCTGTCTGCACAGTAGCCTAATAATACTGCTCAGTACTGCATCACAGACGGTGCTAATACATTATTGTGTATTATTATTAAGCTACTGTACAGTAGCATCACTTAAAAGATGTTCAGCACTACTGCACAGTAACGCTGCAGTTTCTCTGCTAATACAAGTACTAAATAAATGTGCAGTAACACTGTGCAGTAGTATCTCTTGTAGACCAGTGGCAGCCAGTAAATATGGGGTGCTTGGGCACTGCCCCACCAATTTCAAAATGACATGATCAGTGTTCTGATTATGCTCATGCACTATGCATACATAACAAAAAGTTGAGTATGCTTAGTAAGCACCTTAGGGTGATCTTCTTACCACCCGAGTGGCGCATGAGTAATAGAAACACTTGAACAGTTGGAATGGATTGCAATAACCTCTTGTTTAAGCAGGGTGCGGCGCTCCTGTATTGAGGCCCCAGTGTGGGTAAAGAGCTGTTGGGAGGAAGGTGGAAAGATAGGGGGCACCACTTGCAGAGACATGCACATGGCCCCAGGCAGCCTGCAAAGCAGCTCCAGCAGGTAAGTGGAGAGGGGGATTGAGACCCCTGTGGGGAGGAAGCTGGGCAGGGCTGGAGCTGCTGCCCAACCAGGTGGGGCTTGGGGCTGGAGCCGCAGTGTGCGACTGCAGGGCCCCAGTAGGGAGTAGGATAGGGCTGCAGGTGGCTCGTATGGGGAAGGGGGAGGCCCAGTTTCTCACTGCCACGCACACTCTGGGGGGCAGAGGGTACCCATGCCCCCCAAATCTGTACCGGCACAGGCTGCAGGTTCAAGCTCCCATCCTGCTTCCCTTCCCCAGGGCTCCTGGAGCTGGCAGGCAAAACCTGGCGCAACTGGGGACAGCGGGGTTGTGTGGGGGATTCCAGTTCTAGCCCTCTTCCTCCTCTGCTGCCCTGGCGACACACCCCCCTGCACCTTCCGCTGCACACAGGGCACATTGCTGGGGCAGCAGGGGTCGAGAAGCAGCAAGGAGGCTTTCCCCACAACTCCTTTGCTCTCTGCAGCACTGGGTCATGTGGGGGGAAGCAGGGTGATAGGGAACAGCAGCAAGCAGGGGGCCTGCTGTTCCCTGCCGCCTTGCTTCTCCCCCACGACCCAGCGCTGCAGGGAGTGGAGCCACGTGGAAAACCTTCTCGCTGCTTCTTGCTGCCCCAACAACCCGCCCCTTGCACACAGGGCTGCAGTGAAGGCAGTGGTGCAGGGCTGCAGTCCTCAAAGTGGCGGCAGGCTCAGGGGGCACATCACCAAGGTAGCCAAGTGGGGAGGGAAGGAGGGGGCAAGAAGTGGCGAGGAATAGCCGCACAGCCCTGCTGTCCCCAGCTACATCGACTCACTCCCGGTGTGACGCTCCACCTGCCCCACCTGTCTCACAGTTCACCAGCTGCGCCTGACGTAGATGTGCCCATTGAGTACCTATCTCTTAGGTTTACAATTAAGAATTATTTTGTCATATAAGAATTCAGCATGCAATCAGTCATTAAACCCAACCTGCATTTTTTCTGTTAGTTAGATTAGAATTCTTATTGCAAAAACCTATAAGATTAAACCCAAGCTCTAGTAAAAGGTACTAGTAACTACAAAAGTTTCTTTGAAGCTCATGGTTTTAATTTTAAAGCCTAAATTTAAAAAGTCTTTGTTTAGCTGCAGTGGAACTACTTATGCTTGGTCAACTGTGTATAATTTTATTGGGGTATATTGTCCACTATTATGCTAACTATCATTAACTTATAATTAGCTATTTTTTCACAAGGGAACATGCTAGTGTGTGTTTTGGATTATATAAATTGCTTTATTCACATATGTGAAATGAAACATGTTTTGTGGAGTAAATTACACTTCCTTTTTGGATCATACTGTGTTGTCAGTCATGAACTACATAAGAGGTCATTGTAAAAAATGAAAACTGCTTTTCCCTTGAGTAGGTGATAGTTAATGTTTCTGAAATCTTTTCTTCCTTCATTATTTTCTCAAAGATTGTCTCAGTAAAGGTTCCTCTATACTGTATTTCTTGAAGGCTTTTTTTTAGTGCTTATAGCTGTAGTATTTAATACACAAGATTAAACTTTGTCCTTTTTTTTGCCTAGTTCATCCAAGGTGAAAAGGCATAACTTTGTGCAGGATCGTACTTCTATTGCAGAGTTTAAAAAGTTCTCATTTCCTACTACCACTCCCTTTTTCTTTACAAAGTATTTTTCTGTGCGTAGTATATGACATTTATTTATGTGGCTCTTTAACAAACAGGAAACGTGTTAATGGTAAATAATTGCTCCAGAATATAGCTACATCAGCATTGTATTTTCTGTCAAAATTGAAGGGAAAAGTGGTTTCATTCTTTTAATAATTGTCTATGCTAAGGCATAGGTATTGGTTTAAGATGCTTAGAAAAGAGTGTCAAGTCAGTAAATCTGAAAAGCTGTTATATTAAAAAAGAAAAAAAACACTCAAAACCTCTTTAATTTTAATCAAAATAGAAGTTTCTATGGGGATTGTGTTTTGTCTCGTGCTGTGTTTTTTTTCACTAAGTTAAAGCATGCAGCTTCTAGGATTGAAAACTGATTCTTTATTCCAAATATGTATTTAAGAGCCTGCAGATATTTTGCCTTGAATTAGATCTATATAGTGACTGCATGCACATGAAATAACACCCCTCTGCTCAAGGCAGGACTGTCTCTGACAAAACCATCCCAGTCAAGCGTCTGCTTAACCTGCTCTTAAAAATGTCCATGGTTGGAAATTCCACCTGTATACGTAACCTGTTCCAGTGTTTAACTTTTCTCATAGAAAGTTCTTCCTAACCTAAATTCCCTCTACTGCAGTTTGAGGGCATTTTTCCTAGTCCTGATACAGCCACAGAAAATAGTGTATATCCATCCTCTTTTATAATTGCCCTTCAGATATTTGAAGACTGTTAACAGCGGGACCTAAACCTGTTCAGCCTTCACAAGAGAAGGCTGAGGGGGGACCTGGTGACAGTCTATAAACTCACTAGGGGGGACCAGAAGGGTTTGGGGGAGACACTGTTTGCCCTAGCGCCCCCTGGCATGACAAGGAACAATGGACACAAATTATTGGAGAGTAGGTTTAGATTAGACATCCACAAGAACTACTTCACAGTTAGGGCGGCTAGGAGCTGGAACAAACTTCCAAGGGAAGTGGTGCCTGGCTCCTAGCCTGGGGATCTTTAAGAAGAGGCTTGATGCCTACCCGGCTGGACTCATTTGAGTCCAGTTTTTTTCTCCCACCCAGGCGGGGGGTTGGACTTGAAGATCTACAAGGTCCCTTCTGACCCTACTTCTATGATTCTGTGATCAAATCTTGTCTCAGTCCTGTCTTCTTCAGCCTAAATAATCTTCGTTCTTTAAGCAGGGTGGATTTGATTGAAATCATTGGTCAGGAAGCCTTGGTTTAATCATTGTTTTCTACAAAAAATGCATTTGTGTTGTTTGATATCCTTTATTTATTTAACTTCTTGACACTGTGCACTTTTAGAGAAAGGGAAGTGCTTGACTGTGTGTACCAAAACTTGCAAAGAAACAGTAGGACTGATGGGTGGGTAGTCAGCAGAGATCCTGATTTTCTGTTTCCCACGGAAAAACAGAGAAAACCACAGATTTCCCATTTTTATCAGAGAAAACATAGATTTTCCCTTTTAGAAGAGAAACCCATGGATTTCCCCCTTCTGCAAAGAGCTCTGCAGGCTGGCTGAGTTTCAGCCTACAAGAGCTGTTTGCAAAAGGGGCAGGGAAACCCTCAACCCTGTGGGGAAGGGGGAAGAGCGGGGCCCGACACTCGCACTTACCGGAGGCTGCTTCAGGTTCGTTCTTCTTGCTGGAGGTAAGTGGGGCTTGGGGATTGTGGAGCAGAGCTGGTGGGGGGGAACTGTCTAGGAGCTGAGGGAGCAAGGATGTTTGCAGCCAGCCAGGCACTCCGGCTGGGAGTGGGTTTGCAACCTCCCCACTCCCAGCCAGAGTGCTCAGCTGGCTTGAAACTCCCACTGCTCCCGACTGGCTACAAACTTCACTGCTCCCTCAGCCCCCAGCCAGCTGGGCACTCTGCCCAGGAGTGGGGGTTTGCAGCTGGCCAGCAATGGCAGAGGTTTGCAGCTGGCCGAGCACTCTGGCCAAGAGCAGGCAGGTTGCAAACCCCCTCCCAGCTGGACTGCCCGGCAAGCTGCAAACCCTGGGTTGCAAACGTTGTACTCCCTGCCCTGCTGCCCTCCCCTAGGCTCTCCAGAGCACAGTGTGCGCGACTGGCATGGCAGAGCACAGCGGGGCCACACATGAAAGCTACCTGCCACTACAAGCTCCATCCTACCCTGGCCACACTTCCTCTGTGTGCACGAGGGCAGGACACACCTGCCCTGCCCCCACCCTCCACACATCTGGAGGGTATGGGCCCCCCTGCACCACCCCCCCGGAGTGCATGCTGCCACTGGGAGCTGGCCTTACCCAAGCCTGGATCAGGCAGGCAGCAGGGGAGGAGCCGGCTCATGCTCCTGCTATAGCAGCCAGCCACTGCCTTCCATTGGGGCAGGGGGCTGCGGACCTGGGTCCCTGGCCCCATAGCCCTGGCAGCTGGGGGCCCTCTCCAGCAGGGCTGGGGGACAGGGGCTGTGGGGCGGGGGGCAAGGGGCACAAGCAGGGTTGGGAGGCTGTGGGGGGGTGGGGAGTGAGGGACACCAGCAGGGCTGTGGGGGGCATTTAATTTTAACCACAGATTTTGGGATTTTTATCAGAGAACTTGGGATTTTTTTTTTATCATGAAGAACCAGGATCCCTGGTAATCAGATCTGTTATCTCTCATCTCCAGGGATCCAGGTTTTCTGTTTCCCACAGAAAAATGGAGTAAACCACAGATTTTACCTTTTACCCAGGGCGAATGAGGATTTCTCATTTTACCAGAGAAACCCACAGATTTTGCAATGAGTTCCTTGCAAGCTGGCAGAGTTCCAGCGTACAGGGAGCTGGGAAGGAGCGGAAGGAATGTAGTGAGGCGGAGAGCGCCACATGCATGTTACATGCACATTAGGCCTGTGCGAATAGGGAAGTATTTGATTCAGATTAAGCTGATTCACAGGACAGTGATTTGATTTGGAGATTCGCTGTCCTGAATCGATTCAGCCAAATTGGCTTCGGAAGATTCGGCGCTGATTCAGAGAGATTCGGAGATTCACTCATAGACTATAATGGGGAATCTTCCCCACTATAATGGGGAAATACCTATAACTTTGTCATTTTTTGGCTGATTCGGATACAAATCGCAGGGATAATATTGCCTTCTGAGGGCATAAAGCCTGACAGGTTTCAAGGAGATAGGTGCAGGGGTGCCTGGGAAACTGCACCTCAAACTGCTGAAAGCTAAACTCGTGTTGTGTGTTTGTTAAGGCAGATTTGGATGAAAACAGCAGGGATGGCAGCCCCTTCTGAGGGCATGTGGCCTGCCAGGTTTCAGGGAGATAGGTGCAGACGTTTCTGGGAAACTGCACCTCAAACTGCTGACAAGCAAAACTCATTTCATGTGTTTGTGTTAAGGTGCAGCGGGGTGAAAACTGTAGGCGTGCTAGCCCCTGCTGAGGCCATGAAGCCTGCCAGCGTTTCTGGGAAGCCTGCCGGGGTAGCTGCAAGGATTTCTGGGAAACTGCACTTCAGGGTGCTG
>NW_017729032.1:56528094-56532630 GCF_001723915.1 Gavialis gangeticus | reverse complement strand
AAAGCATGCAGCTTCTAGGATTGAAAACTGATTCTTTATTCCAAATATGTATTTAAGAGCCTGCAGATATTTTGCCTTGAATTAGATCTATATAGTGACTGCATGCACATGAAATAACACCCCTCTGCTCAAGGCAGGACTGTCTCTGACAAAACCATCCCAGTCAAGCGTCTGCTTAACCTGCTCTTAAAAATGTCCATGGTTGGAAATTCCACCTGTATACGTAACCTGTTCCAGTGTTTAACTTTTCTCATAGAAAGTTCTTCCTAACCTAAATTCCCTCTACTGCAGTTTGAGGGCATTTTTCCTAGTCCTGATACAGCCACAGAAAATAGTGTATATCCATCCTCTTTTATAATTGCCCTTCAGATATTTGAAGACTGTTAACAGCGGGACCTAAACCTGTTCAGCCTTCACAAGAGAAGGCTGAGGGGGGACCTGGTGACAGTCTATAAACTCACTAGGGGGGACCAGAAGGGTTTGGGGGAGACACTGTTTGCCCTAGCGCCCCCTGGCATGACAAGGAACAATGGACACAAATTATTGGAGAGTAGGTTTAGATTAGACATCCACAAGAACTACTTCACAGTTAGGGCGGCTAGGAGCTGGAACAAACTTCCAAGGGAAGTGGTGCCTGGCTCCTAGCCTGGGGATCTTTAAGAAGAGGCTTGATGCCTACCCGGCTGGACTCATTTGAGTCCAGTTTTTTTCTCCCACCCAGGCGGGGGGTTGGACTTGAAGATCTACAAGGTCCCTTCTGACCCTACTTCTATGATTCTGTGATCAAATCTTGTCTCAGTCCTGTCTTCTTCAGCCTAAATAATCTTCGTTCTTTAAGCAGGGTGGATTTGATTGAAATCATTGGTCAGGAAGCCTTGGTTTAATCATTGTTTTCTACAAAAAATGCATTTGTGTTGTTTGATATCCTTTATTTATTTAACTTCTTGACACTGTGCACTTTTAGAGAAAGGGAAGTGCTTGACTGTGTGTACCAAAACTTGCAAAGAAACAGTAGGACTGATGGGTGGGTAGTCAGCAGAGATCCTGATTTTCTGTTTCCCACGGAAAAACAGAGAAAACCACAGATTTCCCATTTTTATCAGAGAAAACATAGATTTTCCCTTTTAGAAGAGAAACCCATGGATTTCCCCCTTCTGCAAAGAGCTCTGCAGGCTGGCTGAGTTTCAGCCTACAAGAGCTGTTTGCAAAAGGGGCAGGGAAACCCTCAACCCTGTGGGGAAGGGGGAAGAGCGGGGCCCGACACTCGCACTTACCGGAGGCTGCTTCAGGTTCGTTCTTCTTGCTGGAGGTAAGTGGGGCTTGGGGATTGTGGAGCAGAGCTGGTGGGGGGGAACTGTCTAGGAGCTGAGGGAGCAAGGATGTTTGCAGCCAGCCAGGCACTCCGGCTGGGAGTGGGTTTGCAACCTCCCCACTCCCAGCCAGAGTGCTCAGCTGGCTTGAAACTCCCACTGCTCCCGACTGGCTACAAACTTCACTGCTCCCTCAGCCCCCAGCCAGCTGGGCACTCTGCCCAGGAGTGGGGGTTTGCAGCTGGCCAGCAATGGCAGAGGTTTGCAGCTGGCCGAGCACTCTGGCCAAGAGCAGGCAGGTTGCAAACCCCCTCCCAGCTGGACTGCCCGGCAAGCTGCAAACCCTGGGTTGCAAACGTTGTACTCCCTGCCCTGCTGCCCTCCCCTAGGCTCTCCAGAGCACAGTGTGCGCGACTGGCATGGCAGAGCACAGCGGGGCCACACATGAAAGCTACCTGCCACTACAAGCTCCATCCTACCCTGGCCACACTTCCTCTGTGTGCACGAGGGCAGGACACACCTGCCCTGCCCCCACCCTCCACACATCTGGAGGGTATGGGCCCCCCTGCACCACCCCCCCGGAGTGCATGCTGCCACTGGGAGCTGGCCTTACCCAAGCCTGGATCAGGCAGGCAGCAGGGGAGGAGCCGGCTCATGCTCCTGCTATAGCAGCCAGCCACTGCCTTCCATTGGGGCAGGGGGCTGCGGACCTGGGTCCCTGGCCCCATAGCCCTGGCAGCTGGGGGCCCTCTCCAGCAGGGCTGAGGGGCAGGGGCTGTGGGGCGGGGGGCAAGGGGCACAAGCAGGGTTGGGAGGCTGTGGGGGGGTGGGGAGTGAGGGACACCAGCAGGGCTGTGGGGGGCATTTAATTTTAACCACAGATTTTGGGATTTTTATCAGAGAACTTGGGATTTTTTTTTTATCATGAAGAACCAGGATCCCTGGTAATCAGATCTGTTATCTCTCATCTCCAGGGATCCAGGTTTTCTGTTTCCCACAGAAAAATGGAGTAAACCACAGATTTTACCTTTTACCCAGGGCGAATGAGGATTTCTCATTTTACCAGAGAAACCCACAGATTTTGCAATGAGTTCCTTGCAAGCTGGCAGAGTTCCAGCGTACAGGGAGCTGGGAAGGAGCGGAAGGAATGTAGTGAGGCGGAGAGCGCCACATGCATGTTACATGCACATTAGGCCTGTGCGAATAGGGAAGTATTTGATTCAGATTAAGCTGATTCACAGGACAGTGATTTGATTTGGAGATTCGCTGTCCTGAATCGATTCAGCCAAATTGGCTTCGGAAGATTCGGCGCTGATTCAGAGAGATTCGGAGATTCACTCATAGACTATAATGGGGAATCTTCCCCACTATAATGGGGAAATACCTATAACTTTGTCATTTTTTGGCTGATTCGGATACAAATCGCAGGGATAATATTGCCTTCTGAGGGCATAAAGCCTGACAGGTTTCAAGGAGATAGGTGCAGGGGTGCCTGGGAAACTGCACCTCAAACTGCTGAAAGCTAAACTCGTGTTGTGTGTTTGTTAAGGCAGATTTGGATGAAAACAGCAGGGATGGTAGCCCCTTCTGAGGGCATGTGGCCTGCCAGGTTTCAGGGAGATAGGTGCAGACGTTTCTGGGAAACTGCACCTCAAACTGCTGACAAGCAAAACTCATTTCATGTGTTTGTGTTAAGGTGCAGCGGGGTGAAAACTGTAGGCGTGCTAGCCCCTGCTGAGGCCATGAAGCCTGCCAGCGTTTCTGGGAAGCCTGCCGGGGTAGCTGCAAGGATTTCTGGGAAACTGCACTTCAGGGTGCTGACAAGCAAACCTTGTGTGGGGCGGGGGTGTTAAGGTATGCCCTCACTGGTGCTGGGGCCGCCTCCTCCCCAGAGCGTCAGTCCAGTCCCCCGCTTTAAATAACAACGGGTAAAATAATAACTTAGTGAGCAGCAGCACAGTAGCACTAACAGCATCTCAGGCAACCAAACTGTGACCAGAGCCTTTTTTTCCCTATCCTGGAGGAGCTTTTTCTCCAGCAGCTGCCAGAGAACTCTCCCTGCCAGCCCCAGCCCTGGGGCTTAGATGTGCCCAGGGGCCTGTGTCCTTCTGGTCAGCTGACCGGGAACAGGTGCTTGGGGTGTTGGTCTAAGGACATGGCACTGGCAGACGAGGTGATTTGGGTCAATCTGGTATCTTTTAGTAAGCCACTTGAATAGTTAGAGAAATATGTCTTAGCAAGCTTTAGAGTTAAAAAGCCCTTCGTCAGGCTGAGGAAGCACGTTCAGTTGGTGTGTGTGCTGTTCCTGGATGGAAGGAACAGTGAAGAAGCCAGAGGCTAGCATGCAATGCAGGCAAGAAAGCCAGTCAGTGAAAATGGAAATGGAAGTGTTAGGGGGGTGAGGGACAGGCTGGGAGGGGGGGAGGGGGATGTAGCAGCACAGATAAAAGTGGAGAGGTACGTGGGAAGTCAGATGTCCAGCAGGTTGTAGTGTGTCATAAATCCATGCCTATATTGAGTCCATGAGTTTCTGTATCTAGGAGGTTGATGATCATAGGCCTTCATAGGCCTGGCTGTGAAAAGTGGTTTGTAAATTCAAACAGGCACCAAACCTTGCTAAGTTAACCTTATTACCAGAACTGAAGCCAACTTCCTACAGCTCAGAAATACAAAACCTGCCAACAATCTCCAGTACCCCCAAAACTGCACACCAGAATCTATCAAAGACAACAATACCCTGTGGGGGCACATTTCTCAAAGAAAACCCACTCTGTCTCCAGTCTCTCAGGCCTGATCCTGAAAGGGAATTTACAAACCACTTTTCACAGACGAGCCTATGAACTTCACTTCATCAGCTTCCTAGATACAGAAACTTACGGACTCAATATAGACACTGGATTTATGACACAGTACAACCTGCTGGACATCTGACTCCCCAGGTACCTCTCTACTTTTACCTGCACTGTTACATCCCTCTTCTCCCCACCCCCATCTCCTGCCGACTGATCTGCCTCATCTGCCTCTTGATGTTCCTGAGTCTCCCGCCACCCCATTAAAGATCCATCTCTCCTTCCATCCATACATCCGTCTGTCTGTCCATCTTGCTATCCCCAGGCACCTCCTCTGTCTGTCTATCTATCCCTCCATCCCTGCAGCCCACCTCCCCCTCCCATCGCCATCTGTCCCGGTGCCCATCTATCTTCTGTGTGTCCGTCCATCCCCATCC
>NW_017729032.1:56505563-56523094 GCF_001723915.1 Gavialis gangeticus | reverse complement strand
GTGCGTGTGGTGGCTGGAGGTTATGGCACCTCCTACCCACCTTTCACCAGGGGGATCCTTTGTCCTGGCATTTTCTGGGGCTGCCATGCCACCAGCAGTCCCACTGGGCCTCTCTGCCCCTGTCCCTGGCAGAGTGCAGTTTTAGTGGTCATGCCCAGGACCTGGGGCCTCCTCCTTCCATAGCCCCAGCCCATACATCTAAGTTCATCCTGGCATGGGAGCTCAGCAGAGACATGTTCTTCCCCGGCTGGCTAGTGATGCAGTGAGTGCCCCCTCCAGCATTAAGAGCAGGGCATTAACTGGTTTAAAAAAATAAAACAGAAATAGGTGCAGATGGAGTGAGGAGGGTGACACTTACTCTGTCTGCACCTGGCGCTTGGGGAACCCCAGCAGCAGGAGGCTCACCTTGAGGAACACCAGCTGCTCTGCCAAACCAGGATCCAAACAGGTGCGGTGGAGTGTCACTACATCCCCAGCAATGCTGAACACCCTCTTGCTTGGAACACTTGTCGGTGGACATGACAGGTGTTCCTAGGCATTCAGGGCCAGATCCTGCCACATCAGGTTGCGGGTTGCCCAGTAGACCAAGGGGTCGCAAGTCTAGTGGCTCCACATCCCTGGCAAGATAGGTAGCCACGTAAACCTCAGCGCTACCTGCCCAAGGCTGGGGTGTGGTGCATCTGGATAATAAAAGATAGCACATCTACCCAAAGAACCTTGTCTGCCTATGATCTCTGGAGACACATCCACAGTTTGAGAACTAAAACTAAGCATCATAGCAATGCTTAATGGGATCTTCTAGCCTGAGCACTGAGTCCCATTGGGTACAGTGTTCTTCTTTAATCTTTACTAATCTATAGAAGAGCCTCTGGGAACCCCAAAGATTGGGCCCCTAATATGGTCCATGGCCTGTTGTGTCCTATTTATAAAACTTCTAAAAAGGTTACATAAATATATTGTCTTATAGTATATAATTAGACGTTTTAATCCCTGTTCTGTGGTGATATCTTTGAGCTTTAACATACCTTAAATTAAAACTGTCTTTATATGTTTATTTTTTAAAGGCATCTTAACAAAAAAAAATTTTTTTTAATTAAATAAAAAATATTATTTAAAAAATCATTGATTTTTTTTTTATCCACCTTGCCTTTAAGCCTGTTCTCATAAACCGGTGTTTCCCAGGCCCCTAAATCATTTTTGTCCTTCCCTGCTGGATTCTTTTTATTTTGTCCACAACTTCCATGAAGTGCAGGGCCTAAGACTGGACATAGTACTTCAGATGAGACCTTACCAATGCTAAATTGAGTGGAAAAATCACTTCCCTGGTTTTGTGATGCTTCTTTTAATACTGTTGGCCTTTTTATTTATTTATTTTTTTTGTAACAAGAGTATGTTGTTGGCTCATATTCAGCTTACGGTTCACTGAAAACCTCAGTCCTTCTCTGCAGTACTGCAGCCTAGACAGTCATACATGTGTGTTTACAGGTGTATTGTGTAGTCCCTAGACTATGGTAACATCAACTCCAGGCTTGCTGCAGCTAATGCCAGATGCTATTTGTAGTGGTATTGTACTTTCTTTCTCAAATAACTTTTAAGAAAGATCATGCTTTTGGAGATGTATTAGCTGAAAGAGCCTCACCCCCTACCACTGTGCTAAATGCTTTGTTGAAGGAGAATGGATCAAATGACAGGAAAAAGCCATCTTTGATCAGGCAGCTGGTGCACTGCAACAGCTGCTTATCATGCCAACTAATAGTACCTCATTGTTTCCTTGTGCTTCCCCTGTCTGTCTGTGTCCATTTGTTGTCTCTTATCTTAGCTTGTAAACTCTTCTGGGCAGGGCTGTCAGTTTTGTTATATTTATAAAGTGCCTAATGCAGTGAGGACCTGAGCAGTGAGTGAAGCTGATAGATACAGCTGCAGTGCAAAGTAATAACTGCAAAGACATGTTACTTATCAAAAAGAGTTAATGTAGGAAAACAGCAGACTCATGTCTGTTCAATCCCTTTGTAAATTTCCATTCAGGTTACTCTTTTAGGCATTTGCTTTATCTAAGAAAACCAGATCCTTTACATTTCAGCTAGTTTCTCATTATATGAATTGATTTATAATGGTGCATGTTTTTTACCGTCTGATTTGTAGGGCGTCTTCAGTTCTCGAGGGAAAAAAATTCTTATGGCTGATGCAGATGGAGCCACAAAGTTTGCAGATATTGAGAAAGTAGAAGAGGGCCTTAGTAATCTCCAGCCATGGCCAGTAAGTACATGTTCCTGTCGGTTTTGTTTGTATGGACTCAGTGTTATATTTCTTTTAATACATTAGTGCACTAAGTGAATGAATTCCAGGTCATGATTCTACAAATGTTTATTCGTGTGCTTAACATAACTTAAGTCAGTGAGACTCCTCGCAGATAATTTAAGTGTGCAAGTCTTCACAGAATGAGGGTCTGAGTTTGCATGTATTTACTGTCATGCAATATCTCTCTAATTGAGTCTTTAACCTTTCTACTTCCACGCCAGCTCTTTCAGTGAGATTCGTATGTTGTGGTGCTCTAGTTCTTTTTCATTTTCAGTGACTGTACTAGATGTAAATGCTTACTGTACTGTCCACTCACTTAAAAACTTGCTTTTGCTAGCCTTGCTAGTTTGATTTTTATACTGTGTTTTCAACCTTTTTTCATCCAGTATAGCTTTAAGGATGACTCCTTTCCTATGCCCAGCAGTTGTCTTTTCAGTCAGATTAAATATTATCAGCAAAGACTGACTAGACCTTTTTATCTTGGGGAATTTTTCTGTTAACTCACATCAGATAATCAGGCCTTCTTGGATACTTACTGTCTGTAGCATAGTGGTGAAAGACTTTTTGGGTGAAGTGGTACCTAGGGGTGCACGATAGAGATTTTTTGGGCTGATACCGATAGCCGATTTTTAAGGAGGTATATCGGCCAATGCCAGTCCGAATTCAGACGTGGAGCCCAGCAGTTTGAAGAGCAGTGTCTGGCTGGTAAGTCTTTTGTGATGGATAGGGAGGGGGTAGATCAAGGCCCTTGCAGTGAGGGAGGGAGTGGGGCTGGGGCAGGTGCTGCCCGGCTGGGGCAGGACGGAACCACAAGCAGCTTGTCCAGGGGGCGCAGGGAGGGGGGCAGTTCCTGCCATTGCACACACTCCAGGAAAGCATGGGGGCCCACAGTGGCAACCCACCCCACCCTGTACAAATGGGGGGGCAGACACCCCCCCATGCCCTCCCAGGTTGCGCACAGGGGCCCACCTGCCCCGCCCTAGTTGGGTAGCACCTGCCCCAGGCCCAGCTCCACTCCCTCCTCACCGCAGGGGCTATGATCTGCTCCCCCCACACCCCTTCCCTTCCTCTACCCCTTCCCCCCACAGACGTACCAGCCCAATGTTGGTCTCCAAGCTGCCAGGCTGCACAAAAGCACAGGGCATTTATTGGCCATATTATTGGTCACATCAGGCAAAGAAAGCCGACTTCCGATAGTCAATTTTCTTTATATCAATGCTGATCCAATATCAGACCAATGTATTGGGGCACCTCTAGTGGTGTACGTCTGAGTGGAGGGGCAGTATGCAGTGTTTTAAATTCGCCTTTTTTCTTTCTTTGGTTGTACCTTGCTGTGAGCAATTACCAGCAGACTACAAACCAATACAATAAATTATGATTCTCGTAACTATTTACTTATACCTGGTACTATTCTGACACCAGTAGATGGCGCTAATTAATTGAGATGCCTCTGCTACCTGTGTACTACTGAAAAAGTATCTGGCATTAGTTCTTGAGAATTTTTCCAAAGTACAAATATGGTATATTTTATGTTAGTAGTACTGTGTGAATAATTGGATTACATATCATTGGAAATCATCTCTTTGGGTTCAGTTTAGGCTAGAACGTTTTCTCACATGCAAAACGTTGCAGTATTGGTAAAATCAAGTATTTTATCTTCTAATGTTTCCCTTTTTCAATATTAAGGACAAAAATGCCTGTGCAGATTAAATGGGATTGGGTATTTTTATGGTGTCTGCCATATTAAAATATTGTGCTGTCTAAATAACTCAGAGGAACAATCTTAGTTTGGAACCAGACCTGGAAATATTGCAGTCAGTACACTCCAAATAAAAGGTACAACAAGCTTTATGCAGACTGTGAAATGTGGGGAAGTCTTATTTGATCTACAGAGTCGAATAATAATATCTGTGAAACAACCAGACTTTAAAATTTCTGTTACTTTGAGAAATTTAACTTCCAAGATTTGGCTGTGGTGCTTTTAGGTTTCACTTATGAGCCACAAATAAGAAGCAGCCTGTGAGTCAGAAAACATTGGTTTTGTTGTAGTTAGCCGATAATTCTTTTGTATACTGTACTTTCTTCTTTAGGACCAAATGGCTATATCTTGTGGCTCTCGTGCTCATTTGGAGAAGGACTCAATAGCACAGGTACATTTCTCTTTCCTAATAAGCACTAGTCCTGCAGAGCTTCTGTAATTCTGTGTTAATGCTCAAAGTTTTTAATTGAACAAATCAAGACATGTAAAAGGAACAAAGACTGGAAGTGGGGAAATCTATTTGCTGTGAACATATGCTGGATCACATCCAACAGCTTTCTGCTCCCACATCTCAGATGCCACCATCTAGCATCAGCTCAATTTCAGCTGTCAGTTCAGTTGTAATGATTTATATCAATTGTTCCTGTCAGACAATAGCTTGCAGAGGTGCGACTATAGGTCTCAGACATATTAGGTAGCATGAGTCCAGGAGTTTACTGTATATGCCCTTTCTGGTTTTATTTTGGATAATATGCAGGGCTTTAGGTACCATTCACATAGATGGACAGAAGCCTACTTAGCCATTCCAGTCCAAGAGCTTGTTGCTCTGCTTATCTTAAGATCTGCTGTGGCTGAATGAGTGGTAATGAGGACTGGTATAGTTTGAGAGTATTATAGTCCTCTTGCAGTTATCCTAATGAAAATGCTTAATTTAAATATCCAGGGGGAAGATGATGTTGCTACCACCTAAACATCCTCAGCAAATGCAAATTTGGAATTCAGATTTCCAACAAACTCCCTTGGAAAATCTTTTCTTTCTTCTTATTTTAACTAAAGCTCCTTGATACATTTCTGCCTTGTGAGACTCAGAAATTAAAACAAAAACAGTAGCACCAAGACACTTCCTGGCAGAAAATTATAATATGTAGATGACAACATATGCATATTGCATCTTTTGATGGAATAGATGTGTTGAGGGAATTAGTGTTGTGTTCTGCGGTGATTATGAGTTCCATACAAAGAGCTCCCAGGCAGAAGACTGTCAAGGGTTTTGTGCAAACATTGTTAATCCATATGAAAATAAAATTCAGTGGGCACATCAACACGTGCATTAATATGCTGTAATTATGCTGCGTTAAGTTTAATACCTGTAATAGGTACTGAATGTGCCATAATTGGTGCTACTGCGCAGTAGCACCAGTGCACATATTTTATGTGACACTGAACTACAGTATACTAATTCTGCTGCACATTAGTATGGCTTTCACCATGATGTGCTAATGCATAGACTTAGTCTACCGTGTTTCTAGTATCTCGTGTAGATGTGCCCAATATGAACAATATAGGGAAACTGCAGGAGAATAAAATATTGAATACACATTAGGCAGGAGCTCAGTATTTGACTCCTGTGCAACAAAGTGTTGCATTGTCATGCTGTTTTATCTTGCATCTGGCTTACTGGTGACTTGGTATGCAGTGTTTGACAAAGTGCAGGCATGGAACTTGTATTGCAACAGACACATAGCTGAAGTAATTTCTTTAGTATCATTAGATGTACCCCTCATGTTGGATGTTCTCTAGAACAAGGTTTGTCTATATGCATATGTAATACTTGAAATCATTCTAAGGTGTATGCAAGATACTAAAATAGCTGCAAAAGCCCAAGAGAAGATGCAGTAGAATTTTCTAAATCTGGTATGAGTTCATCTTTTCCCTCTGGCTTATCAGAGTGTTACGGACTTGGCAGAGCTCCTGTTAAGTATTAGTTAGTTGAATGCTTTTGTCAGCAGTGGAGAAGAAACCCCTAATGTCTCTCAGTAATGGATCTGAATCCTGCACTCTTTTCTACCATTTATGGATGCAGAAGATTCTTGCTGTATACCCAGGTTTGCCCTGCATTGGAGCATCCAATCTTAGAGAATATTGGGCCTGGTGCTTACAGAGCACGGGGAGTGGTCTCCAGGGGTACTGAATTCTCTCCTGATAATTGTTTCCTTCTCAGAAACCCTGCCTGATAGGATAAAGGATTAGAGCAGGATTCTCAAAGGACAAATGTAGGGTTTGAAGGATGGATTGTACCTCTCCTTCCCCTTTGCCCCCATGATATCTCTTAGATTAGATTCAGTTTTAAAAATCTACCTTTTCAGAACCAATTGTAGAAAAGTATTTTTTTTTTTTTTACCTCCAAATCAAAAGCCGTCCTGAGTGTAAAACACAATCTCATACGGGGCATGTCTACACCTGCACTCTGATGTGCGTGCAGCAGCCTATTTTACTGCACATGAAAGCATCATGTGAAAACCTGTGCAATCATGCTAATGCACAGTGAAATGGGCTACTGCGCATTAAGCATCACTTAAAAAAGTGTGCGCGCACTAGGGCAGCCTAATGCACATTTATTTAGTACCTCACACTGGGGGTATTAATTTAATGTGCCTTAGGAAGAGCGCATTAATGCATGTGTAAACACACTCATGTGTTCATAAAATTGTACTTATTTAATTTGTAGTGCATATGATCTCTCTATATAAATATGCTTACATTTAGTATCTTAGAAATAAAATTTTATACCCTATATTTGCAACAAAATATCTCATTCCGAGTCGTAGGGCTTTAAATGATTCAAGTGCAGAACTGCTCAGAAATATGCAGAAATGTCATTTTGACAACATATGCTTGGATGGTGCCATATAATTGTTGCAGAGACATATCAGTTTCCATAGAAATTTCATTGGGAAGTTTTATGGGTTGGAAGAAGGACTGTGTAGCTAACAGTTAGGATATTGGCCTGGCTCGGGGGCTAGACTGGTCCAGGTTGCTATTATTCCAGGCCCTAGTGAATGAAAAAAAATCCCAGAATAAGTCAGAGCAGGAATGAGAATCCAGGTTTTCTACATCCTCTGCCAGTGTCCCAACCAGTGTACCTTCACATAATTCTGTTTCACAAAAATGTTTGAAAGGTTTTAGTTTTGTTCCAATGTGGAATGAAAACAAATTCTGCACTTTTTCAGGAGTCTGTCAAACACAAGTGTTATCCTCTGGCCAGCTCTGTTGAACACTCCTTTTGAAATAGAAAAGAAAACATGTAATTTCTTGTCTGTTGTCCACAGCGCTCTTATTTCCGAACGCTTCTAATGTATGGGTTCCACTTCCTCGTATGGTTCCTCTGTGTCAGAGACGTCAGGGACACACAGTGTGGATTTAAACTGCTAACCAGAGAAGCTGCCTCACGGACCTTCTCAGTTCTTCATATAGACCGCTGGTAGGCTATTTCTGTTCACTTGTGCTTATTTAGTATTTTTAATTTTTTGCAGCAGTCGATCAGCCTTGTGCAGAAGTAATTCCAACATGGTAACTGTAATAAATAATGCAGTGCATACAGATGAATACAACTACTCTGCTATATTCAGGAGTAGCATATGCTTTTATGGCATTTTAGATATTTGTCTGTATTAAAGTGCTTTGTATTTGCAAAGAATTTTATCTCTTACTAAGATAACCTATAGAAAATTGTTGAATATTTGAACTCATTGTTCCCACTTACTTAAGAGGCATATAGCATACAGGGTAGTAGAATGTTTTAGTGGAGTTTTGATATTTGCATGAAGTGTCTGAATTACAGATAGCAAGAAGGCTTTTGTGAGTGTAATGATAAAGCTGTGGAGGACTAATGATGGTTAAACCCTTGCAATCTCTCCTTACTCCATTTATGAACAGAGGGACATAGTAGCTTGTGCTTCTGTCCAGTATAACTTCACAAGTCATCATTTTTCTGACTAATAAACTCTCAAATCACTTCCATAAAGTATTTAACTTTAAATGCATTTATTATAAAGATGACTAGCGTAAGACTAACATGCAAAGGAAGTTCCTGTTGCACTCTGATTTCTATGCTATACTGTTTAATGAAAGTGGGCAGTTGATGGCTTTCATTAATTTTGGAGAAAGGCAGTAAAAAGCCACGAATGACATTTGGGTTGTTCTAGAGCTGCTTTTCAGTGTAATTGAACTCTGGACAAGGCAATGGCATTTCTGTGATAAGACTGGCATAGTGATGACAGCTATTAAGAGAATGAAATGCTGTTTCTACATAACTGTCATAATTTCTGTAGATTTTACACGCCATGTCTATTGCTAAAAGGGAGGCATTTGAGGCTGACAGGGCCCAGGTTTAATTAAGTATAATTAAGTCTTTTCAAACTACTGTCTTCAACTAGGAAAATGCCTCATAGGAAGACTTGTGTTTCCTTACCCAAATTATTCACAAGACTAGAGCAAAGGGACAGCATAGAAGTTTTCAGGGTGTGCACAGTCCTACCTAACTAAAGCCAGGACTTCTTGTTTTAGGCTCAGCTTTACCAGTAGTGGTAGCAAAGCTGTATTGCTCCTAGAATAGGGATGCAAAGATGGGTAGGTGGGGGTGAAGGAGCTTAACAAATCTGACAGGGACTTGGAAGGGAAATACTTAGTCGTCTGATAGCATCTTCCCAGAATTTCAAAGTTTTTCACAGGCATTAGTCTTCTCATGTTCTTAAAGATGGAAAAGTGGAAGCACCAAGTTCTGAAAGGCATGGAGCCCCACAGCTCCAACTGTCTTCAATTGGAATTGTGGATGCCTCAAAGAAAGATATCTTCTTAGGTGAGTGATTTGCCCAGGGTCCCAAAGAGAAACTATAACAAAACCAGAAATATAATATTTAATATTAAAGCCCAAACCATTCATCTCGCCTCTAAAACCAAGCTTCATAAATTAAATTATATGAATTTCTCTGTTAAATCCTTCCCATTCTTATTAGACAGTGTCCTCGATTAAGCCTGGATATAGTGCCCTATAGTACATTTCTCAAAACGTATTATTTTTCTGACAGTCTGTTTAATTTTAATGAGTGTCTATTATACTCCAGGAGGGTTGGCACAACAGCTGTACTCCAAGGAAGAGGAAACCTATGAATATAGTTGATGTGTAGTCTTTGCAAAGTACACTTGTGGAGGACCTTAAATGGAAGTGATCAGTCTTATTCTGTTTGAAATAGATGCATTTCAAATAATTCCAGTTCCCAACTTAGCACCCTCTAAATATCATGTTCTGAATTATTTTTTAAAAAATGCTTTAAAAATGAATATGAATTTTGCTGCTGCTTTGCTTCTAAAAAAAATCTTTAGCATGAGAGAAAGGAAAGAGTGTAAAAATAACCTAACACTGTAAACTAACAATAACACAAAGTGAAGTGTGTGTGGGAGGGGATAGAGATAAATATTTGACTACAGTAGAAAGATTTTACTACAATAGACATTGGGCTTATGTTACTTTCAGTTTGATGTGTGAACTTTGTTGTACTTGTTTGCATGACTACAAAGTGTACCCTCTGCTGTAGAATTTATACCCGTAAGGCTTTCTTGTTTTACTGTATTTATCTGAGCCAGTGACTTGGAATTTAAGACAACCCTCCAATTTTTAGGTTCTATACATGGAAAATTTTATAAAGTTGTTATAATTTTCCATGTGCAGAATATTAAGTATTAGACACCACCCCTTCCATTCCCACACCCCTGCTCCCATCACTGCTACAGTGGAGAAAGTGACGGGGGAGTCCAGCAGCCTTCCATCTCTTGCTCTTTCCCCACCCCACACCTAACCCTTTGTTGCCAGTGTCCCACCTCCTCTTGGCCTTTCCTTCTGCCCCCTCCCCTCATTCCTCCCAGCCACCACTTATCCTTAATCACAACTCTAGGCTGGAGTGCACAGTGTCTATGGCCCACCCAGCCAGGCAGCTGTGGTTGCAGTGGTGACAGCAGCTCTGGCCCCAGCCTGGGTTAAAGCCAGGGCTGGAGCTACTGTCACTGCTGCTGCCTAGATGGATGAGAGCCAGAGCCCCTGTGTGCTCCGTGCCTGGGGTCAGAGCTGGAGCTTTGACTAAGAGTAAATGGGGGAGGGAGGTGGAGAGGTTGTGGGAAGCAGATGTCAGGGGGGCAGCAACTCCAAATTTGACCTGACCCTGAATCCAGATTGGGGCTAGAACCAGACCCTCAGCAGTCACCTACCCCCATTCCCTTGCATCAGGGGCTTTTTTCTCTATATTGAATGGAGGGGGAGGGGACCTCATCTTCCCTTTGAGTAAATAAGATGAATCCAAAACTTGTCTGCAACCCTGATCACTCATGTTTGCTCTGTTAGTGGGGGGAAAAAGAGTAGTTCATGTTTTTCCATGAAACACTTTAAACAAAATAGGCAATTTTGTCTAAAATGAGAATATTTTTGTTTATTCTTTCAGTATAATTCCAGTGTTCTCTTTAAGCATATTTCTGTGCCTTGTTTGGCTGTATATATTTTTATCAGATCATTATATGTTTTATCAATTCGCCCCTTAAAAACAATAGATTATATTTAATACAGACAAATCCCTGTGTAAAATTGTGAGGCTCTCCCAAAGTCCAATCTTGGACACCGCTGCTTTTGGATAAATATGAATACTGATGCATTTGCAGCCTGTAACTTGGCTGGAGATGAGCATCCAGTCTGGCCTAATGCCATGGAGGCTCTGTGCATATCCTGAGGCTGAGTGGGGATAAAAGAAGAGGAAAGAAACCCAGCTTTTTCTGAAGAATTGAAACAAAGTCTGCGGTTACATTCCAGTAGGCCTCTCATTTCTATTAAGAAGACAGTATATTTTAGTACTGCTTTTTCAGAAAGGGAAACACTCCCTCTGAGAGAACTGTGTAGCACTACTGGCTGATAAATTAATTTTGATAGGGATTGGAAGGAAGTTGCTATTCAGAGAGGAAGAATTGTTTCCACCCTAAGCAATGGGTTTTGACATCTATATTAATGAATCTCCTGGTGGTTTCCAAGTTATTTAACTTCTCTGTTCCTCATTTTCTTATTTCAGAGGCATGTTTGTCTAAGGATCATTGTCATTGCCTTGTTTGGTCTCCCTACATGCCACCCATCAGCTCAGCTCAATAGAGAAGGGCAGAACACATGAAGAGCTGCTCAAAAAAAAATATGAGCATGTTTATATGAGCACTTCCCATTTGCAGGATCTTCTTATACCTTCTCTCTGGTGGGCTGATCTGCTTCAAGATTTTTTTGAAGTCTATCATATGGGGCTCCCTGCAGTACACATGCAGCTCCCGGTGCTCATATGCCATGAGGGGGAACACCCACATGATGAAGCTGGCTGCTTTCCCCACTCCCTGTCGCCATGTGCAGCTTCTGGGACTCCTCTGGAAGTGGCAGAGTGCCCTGCCGCCTGCTTCCATGGTGACAGGGAGTGGGGAGGGCAGCCAGCTTCATCACATGGGGCTTCCCCCCGGTGGCGTATGAGTGCTGGGAGCTGCATGTGTGCCGCAGGGAGCCCCACATGATAGAAGTGCGCCAGCCTGCCTGTGCTCCTTGCTGTCATGTGCAGCTCTGTCCAGAGTGTTACACTGCCGGGCAGCAGCATGTGTGCAGGCCATGAGTGCCCCAAGGTCCTGCCTGTTGCTGCTGCTGCCACCGCCAGCAGGTGCTGTGCATCATGGTGGGGGGTTGGGAGGGGGTCCCCACACACCCACACCCTGCCCCCCACAACCCCCCATATATACACCCTCCCACAATATACCCTTTGCCCCTTTGAGTGCGTACGTACGTGCTATATACAAGAGTTAAGACTTTATTATTGAGCTATTCTGCACAAATAATGACAAAAATATTTTTGTAATGAAATTAAAATATGTTATAGTAGGTATTTGACTTTTAGTAGATGAATTTTTTTTTCTGGTTCCAAGATGGCAAGCTCACTCACTCGCTCGCGCGCGCACACACACACACACGAGTATTTCTGGGGGCAAGGGCAGGGGCTTCTAGTGACAAAGGTCAGGGTTTAGGGGTAGGACTTCCAGTCCCAAGATAGCAACCTGGGGGAGGGGCATCTGACAAGTGGCAGGGGTAACCTTATGTCCTTCTGCAGCCCACCAAAACTCATGAAGTGGCCCTTCTGCCAAAATAATTGCCCACCTCTGGGCTAATGTTCCCATTACTACACCATAATAAGGATCAAGGATTCAATCCTTAACTGCTCATTGTTGTGAATGGGAATTGGTCTGCACTTAGACTGGTCTTTCTCTTGTTAAATTGTTGCAGTCTTTACATTAAGTACAGCTTTGTGCATTCATTTTTTTTAAAGTCTTGCCTTCTCATTTTCACAAGATGTTTCACCCTTTCGGATGAATCTTAAATTGGCTAATAATTTGGAAATAGTGTATTTATTCACCTTGTATTTTGGATAATCAGTATTATAATCAGTATTACAGCTATTTTTTGTTTTCCAAGATCTGAATTATTGTCTGTTCCAAGGGCATTAAACATATGGCCTGTGTTAAACACATCCAGCCCACCAGATTATCAGCAGGCCACCAGAATTTGGTTCATGGCCTGCTGCAGAATCCAGAGTCCTTGGGCCCTAGTGGTCATGGCAGTTGGTGGCAGGAGGGTGAGTGAGAGGTGACAACCTCTGTCTGCTCCTCCTGTTGCCACCACTGTGAACCTGCTTCCTCTGTGCAGGAGTCAGGGCTGGAGCTGCCAATGTGGCTTGGAGTATGTGGTGGCAGTGGCAACAAAAGTTCTGGTTCCAACATAGGGTGCGCAGCCGGGGCTGTAGCTGCCTTCATATAGCTCAGCTCGGAGTTGGAGTTTCTGCCACCACTGCATGCTTTGGGGCAAAGCCAGTGTTACTATCACATGCTCCACGTTGGAACGCAAACTGTCATATCTTGCCCCGTGCTGGATCAAACCAGCATGGAGCTCTGTGGTCCTGATCCAGCCTGCAGTACAAGGTGAGTTTGACACCCCTGGTGTAATCCCTTAATTACCACATGCACATAAACACAGTAATTCATGCAGAGTAAAAGTCTGTGCACAGGAAATCCTTTAAACCTGCCCTTTCCTAGTTTTTAAATATTTTTGATATTCTAGAGGTGCGTTAAATTGTATAAGGAATCTAGTCCTACAAGGTGTGCTGGGCTCTCTCACTTCCCTTTTACCTCCTTTGTAGGATTGGGCCCTAATGCATTGTACTATTGCTGTTCTGCCTCTTGAGCATTCTTCATCTTACAACTAGATCATGCAAATAGAGTCTCTTACTTGTAACTGAAAAGTATTTACGTAAGAAATAAACATAAGAAAAATTCTAGAAAGTAACAAACTTGAAAGTATGGATGTAATGTGTAGGTAGATTTTAGATTTCATTAATATTTTTTTGTGCCCATTATTTTGTATCTTCATTTGGCAGGTCACAAAATATGCCAGGCCCAGAATTAATGTTTTTAAAGCAAGTCAATCTTTACACCCATAAGTTTAGCCTTTTGAATGCTATGAACAATTAAACAGTAATTTTTGTAAACAAAGTCTCCATTTCTGTAAAGGAGCTCTTTCTTATTACCTTGCATGCTGAGTTGACAATGTGTACAGTGAACTGTTACAGCTAGATAATTTTATTAACCTTTAAAAAGTTTGAGGTTAGCACTTGCCCAGATACAGCAGTGCATGGTATACATCTGACTGGAGCTTGGCTTTCTGTTGCAGCAAAAACAAAAAAGATGAACTGTTCAGAAAGTCCTGAGAAGAATAGAGGGAGAGGGGGATCTATTGAATCAATATCCAGTTTTGTCCTGGAAGGTGACTCCGTGCTGAGCTTCTTGTCTGTGGATGATGCCAGCTGCTCCTGCAGGCAAAGCCCCAGGAATTCTCCTACTTGCATAAAGGGAGCAACAGCCTTTTATGCATGCTAAAGAGACCAAGTGCAGAATTAGCAGGGCAGGCTGAGAGGGTGCTGCAGTTCACTCCGGAACACTAGACCTTGTCAATGCTGCTCCTAAAGAGAGAAGCAGTTATCCTAGAGATAGCTGAGTTTTATTTTTGTCTCTGTCAGCAGCTTGTTAACATGCCTCACTGAAAGAATGGGTGTTGGGAACACATTTTCACTCTGCTCCCTGCCCCCCAGCCAAATACTTTTTGCTGTAACAATAAGTGTGGTAATGTAAGCAGAGTAGGTAGCATGCTGCTAGGCTGGACTGATTGAAAGGTTTAAACTTTTCCTTTTGTAAAATAACTGGCAGGGCATCAGAGAGACGTTTACAGCCTTTTCAGTATTTTTTCACCAACACCTTTTAACTAGAGCCTCTGTTTCTGTTTTCTCCTCTCAAACATGGAATGGGGAGGGTTGTCAAGAAATCCTCTTCCATAAAGTATGGTGTCCATCATTGCTGAGTTGGACACTACCTTTGGTTAAATTTGGATTTGTTTTCCAAAACTGGATTGAGATAGAGGAGGAAAATAGAGTTGATCAGATTTCCTTACATTTTATCGCTTGCATGATTTCCACCAGTCAGTTTCTATTCCATCTGGTATTAACCAACATGTCACCTTAATGTTTAATCTCTTGATACTCTGAAAGCAGTTTTTTACTATATTTGTATTTTGATTCATGGTTACTACTAAATGGGGAGCATTGGATGACTACTTTAGGTACTTGGCTAAATGTAGATGAGTGAGGCATTGAAATTCCTAGAGCATCCTGTGTTTCTCCACAGGTACTTCTAAACTAGCATTAACATTTATAAAATTCTTTGGGATCCGTCAGCAACAGATGCAGAATTGCAAACCAAGGGACAAGGTATTGCATTGGCTTTATAGTAGGGCTGTCAGTTAATCACACTTACACAATTAACAGAAAAACAAATTAACGCGTTAATCACGCAGGTCGTTTTGACCAGTGGAGCAGACCAGCTCCAAACCAGCCAGAACCCATGTGCACTGCCCTGACTCAGGCCCACCCCATGCCTGTTCCACTCACCCGCCCATGCTGAGCAGTGGCAGCAGCCGGGCAGAAATTGCTATTTGGCATGGGGGGAAAAGTATCCTCACTGCTGCCGGGCCCTTCTTGCTGCAGCCATCCAGAGCCAGCACCTGGGCTGCCCTGTGCCTTCTCTCCAGTGCCGTCACCCCTGCGTCTGAGCCAGTGAAGCAGCAGTGGCAGTGCAGAGGAGACACAGGGCAAGCCAAGCAAGGGCTCCAGGCCATCCAGCAAGAAGGGCCCTGCAATGGTGAAGGGGAGGGGCCGTTTTTCCTCTGCACTGAGCAGCAGCTTCTCCCTGGCCACTGCTCAGCATAGGTATGTGAGTCTGCAGCAGACACGGGGTGGGCCGGGGCGGGTCTGTTCGCACAGATTCCAGCTGGCCCACTGCAGCCACAGCGAGTCCAGGGTGCGCCTGGGGCTGTAGCTGTACACTGTTGGTGGTGGCAAGGAAAAGCCGCAGGGCACACAGGCTCCAGGCTGTCGGGTGGGGGATGTTGACTATTGCTTAACTGCGATTAAAATTGCAATTAATTGTGACTATTTATTTTTATCTCGCAAGTAATTGCGATTACGTTTTTTAGTAATTTGTCAGCCCTACTTTATAGTATAAATGTTCTCCTTGCATCTGGTTTAAAATTAAACGAAAGAGATTTTGGGGCAATTATTTTTAGAGCTGTCTGTTGGACAGCTTCTTGTACGTACATCTTAGTTCAAACCAAATGTTTTTAAAAGTTACTTCCTAAAAATAGAGTTTGGCGTATGCCTGAAACTAGATCAACCTTTGAACAAAGAACATGTGCTTTGTGTGTTGAGCTCTGAATCTGGTCAAACTCTTTCATCCATTTCTCAGACTGGGTCACATTTTTTTAAAATAACTTAAAGGAAAATGTAAAAAAACATGTTAAAAGCATAGCAAACAGCGGGATTTCAAGAAGAACTACTATCTTAATTTAAAGTTGACTTTAAAAATGTTAAATTATAAACCATTAAAGGAAAACAAGCAAAATTCAGTGGTTATACTGATGGAATATTCCAGATCTAAAATTTCAACATTGGCCTCTTGAGGCTATAAGGAATCTCTTTTTACAACCTGGATTCCTTTCCCTGTAGAGGAAATAAAAGATGTCAGCTGTTACTTGATGGGTCCTATCTTGGATAGAACACAAGTCAGATGAGGGAAATTCCAAATGTAATTCTGTTCCTCTCTTGATTGACATGATAAGATGTGCTCTGTACTTCTCTAGTTAAATTTTATGTTTGTTAAGTGCCTTACCAGCTGGCTGACTGAATAACAGATTCTGCATGTATTATTTTGCCTAGGATGCTTTAAACCGTGGAGTAAATTGTTCCATGTTGTTATGTTGTACTAGACAACATGTTAAAATCATGCGTATGTATTTGTTTCTCCAGCTTGTTACTAAGCTTCACATATGGGAATCTGCCTGAGAAAACTGGAAATTATACCTTTTCATTCTACAGATCTAAACCTGCAGACCATAGTGACAAAAGGGTTTTTTATGAGTTTTATCTTCTTTCCCCTCCTGTTAGCACTGGAGACCAACAGAATTAAGAGAATAAGTTGGATTTGACTCATTTTTTCTGTTTGTTTTGAATAGAATGGGTGACAAAGGCCTAGTTTACACTTTCATATTTTGCTCACAATAAAGTTACAGCAGGAGGGGACTATGGAATTACCCCTACTGGCTGACATCGTAATGCCAGTAGAAGTCCTAGTGTAATTGGAGTTATACCTGCAAAAAAACTGCTGACCAAGATAGCTCATTTGATTCTTGGAACTCTTCTGCCAGTAAAGGCTGTGTCTCCACCATGAAGGATTTGCTGATACAGTTGTACCAGTAACCCCATCTAGTGTAGAAAAGGCCTAAGTTTCACCTAGTATTCTCAGTGCAACCAAGGGCATAATTTTAGCCTGGAGGACATTAATCACTGGTGAAGTTGCACAAACAGGAGAGTTCCCAGCTGGAGTTTCAGAACCCAGAGTAAGTTTGCAGAATAAATATTTTGTAAATTGAGCACATTTGAGTTAGAAGTTGAATCATGGAGCTTCTTCCCACTCCTGTTTTTAATTGGGCTGTAAGGAATGTTAACGGTCATGATCCTGAACTGTAGCATGGGCAAAGAAACAAATATTCCTAACATTAAATGCGACTAGAAGCACGTGGTTTTCCCTTGTCCATACTAGTGCAGGGCTGTCCATCTAGCAGCCCGGGGACTTCATGCATCCTGCAAGGGGTTAAGTTGTAGCCCCTGGACTCCTGCTTGGCCACTGCTCCCTGCTTTACTGTGATTGCAGCAGGAACTGGAGCCTCCAGGCTCCCCTTCCCTGCCCTGACTTCTGCTTCTTGCTCTCCTTCAACGCCCCCCCCCCATCAGGGGACAGGGCAGTGCAGAACAGCAAA
>NW_017729032.1:56483371-56505397 GCF_001723915.1 Gavialis gangeticus | reverse complement strand
GAGGGTGTCTGCCTGGTGCGGGGCCCATTACTTTCCCTGACAACACATGAGAAAGCAGCCCCTGCTGGTATGGCCTGCAGGGCATTTGGCCCCCAGTCACTTAGAAGTTGGACAGCTCTGCTGTAGTATGATTTGGTTAGTCAGCACATTACAATGCAGTTCATAACTGTAGTTTTCTACTTGATCTTCCCAGGCCAGCCACAGCTCTGATGAAGCTCCAAGGTTGTGAATCTTAGTCCCAAATGATAGGTGCATTCTGTCAACCAGGAGTATGCATATTGTGCTTGCCAGCTCATTCAATTACTTCCTCCAGACTGCCAGTGTCATGTGTCTTGCCCAGGTTAAGCCTCAGCTAACTCACCCTTATAAATTATGATTACAGAAAGCCCCTGGGTTCCACTACAATATCTGAGTCTAGAATATAAAGCTGGATGTTATCAGGATTGCTGAACATGCTGAAATGCAGGTTTGCTTATTATGTCTTGTTGTAGACATGTGCATAAATGGAATAAGAAAAGAGAAAAGTAGTGCAGCAGTTTCCCATACACATCCTTTTCCTTTAAAATGAGGGGGAGTCTGGGAGAAGGAGAGTGTTTCGAAGTCCAAACATGTTAATTGTCACGTCTAGAAACGTGCATAATCTCTGCTCAAATAATGCCAATGTCTACTTCTTTGATCCCTGGAATTCGCCCAAAATGTTTTACTGTCATTCAAGCTGGATAGCAATGTGCATGTGCTGACATTTCATTAATCGTTTTGTATAGAGTGATAACATTTTCAGCAGTTCTTAGATGATCATTGAACTCTCTTAACTATGTTGATGTAATTTACAGAACGCCGTTTTTAGACCTGCTACTACAGTAAAATTCATCAGACATCTAAATGTTCCATGGCTCTTAAAGTTTTTAGTCCACTAAGCAAGTGATTAGTATTATGACATACCGAAGTAAAAATCAGGTCCAGAGCTAGTCAAGATTAATACAACCTTTTTTGCTTACAGATTTAAAATGTCAGGAAAAAAACCCAAGTGATACAGCTATAAATGCTTTAGTAAAAAAAAGGAGAGAGGTAGTTGGCCGTGTTAATCTGAAGTCAGGCAAAAGGCAGGGTAGATGTGCATCTTACGGACTGACTAAATCAGAGGTCGGTAGCGTAAGCTTCTGTAAGCAGCAGACTTGTGAAATCTTAGTAAAAGAAATTATGACACAAGTAATTACATAGGTTTAATAAAATTATACCCAGTGCTTTTTTTTAATGAAACCATACAAAATAACAGTCACTTGGAACCAACTTGACACATTTAGACAAAAAATTCCTCTACTGTCTTAACTTTTTCTGGTAGCTCAACAGACCTTGTTTTCCTACCCCAAAGTTAGTATTATTGAGAGGATCTAAGTTATATAGACAAAAACTATACACATTATTGTAACCCAGTGGTTTTTATAGTTAATTTAACCCTGCTGTCTCTGTTTTTTTATTGCAACACAAGGTGATGTCATTAGCTCTATATCAACCTGTATGCACAGGGTAGCTGAGTTACAGTTGCTGGGAGAACCATAAGTTTAAATGTCCTCTTCTAGTGCATAGATTAGGCAAAGGATGGGTGTTTAGTCAAAGGACCAGTGCTAAATGCCTTGGTTTTAAAGGACAGTAGCTGTCTATACCTGGATATATATGTCTCAGTATTTTGTTAATTAGTATAATTTTATAAAATACATTTCGGTCATGTAGGCTTTTCTCTGAAAGGAGGGTGATTTGGAATGGAAAGAGAGAAATAGCTTCTGCAACTTAGCTGGTAACCTACAGAGGTCTGTTCTTGGCCACACTTCTTCCAGCTGCTGTGAAAATACTACAAAAAGCAGAGGTAACGTTCTGGGCTGTTCCTCTAAGAGGCATAACACTCAATTTGCAGCCCACAGTGAATGAAAGCTTCAAGTGACTTCAAGTTGCATCTATATTCTTCTGATTCTGAGCTGTTTTAGAACTTAGAGAGGGCCCCAGTCTAACTAGGAAAGAAATTAATGCAAAACACTCATTAAGCAGTTCATAGCTATGAAATAGGGAAACTAAAGAATTAACAATATGTACATAATGAAAAGAAGAGCTTTTTAAATAAAATATTATTTATATCCATTTTCTCAGGAGCATGTGAGACCATTAATTAGTTTCATATGCCAAATGTTAAGTGAAAATGACAAGATGAGGTTTGCCAAAGCGTGTTTTTAGAGACCTGATCCCCTCTGAGATCAAGTAAAGTTCCAGTAATGCTATAACCTTCAACAGTCTTTTTCCTTTTTTCATATAGATTGATATGTAGATTTTAATTTAAACTAATAGTGCACTTAATAAGAAAGAATGATAATGTACATCTGACTTGAACAGCTGAAGACGTGATGCTGTTCTATATAGCTACATTTTTTTCTTAAGTTACTTAAGCTAGTTATATTACTAGGGACCCACGTAAATTGTGGCAAAGCAAAGGGTTTTTTGCAGCCCACTCGCATCACACAGCTGATTTTGTGGGCATTTCACAGCTGTCCCACCCCTCACCACTGATTGGCAGAGGACACCTTCACTCAGTCTGTCCCTACCATTTTTTTGCCCTGCCCCTCACTGCTGATTGGCAAGGGCACCTTCACACAGTATACACCATTACTGCTTTTTTTGTTGTTGAAATTGCAGCCAGTGTCGAATTTCCCAACAATCATGGACAATGCTGTTTTTTGCAGTTTCTGCAAAAACCAGAATTTAGGTAGGTCTCTATATATTACATGCTGGAAGAGAAATGCTGCTGGTCTGTTAGACTGACACAGAAATTAACAGTTGACTTAAGTACTGAATGCTTATATTTTTGTTCTTGATCTATTTTCCGTAAATGTTTACAGGTGAATTAAAATTCAGTTACATAAATGTGAAATCAGAATATTTTGAATTTGGTGCTATATATATAGTTAAATACTGGGTTTTAATATTAATTTATTAGAGATTTATGGCAGCTAAAGATAGAATCCTACAGACCTGAGCATCTAAATCCAAACTTGATCCCAAAAAGCTCTGCTCAGCTGCTACTTAATTCTGGAAGTGCCTTGCTACTTGGTCTTGTTCTGCCTGGAAGTATATTCATCAACAGTATACCAGTTTGGCAGACACTTAGCTCATGCTTGACCCCAACCAGGATCTAGAAAGTAGACAGCAGAACGAGCAGGTCCCTTGAGGTGCTTAATATAGTCATCTGTTTCCCAATACCTCTATCAAATGCTGACAGTGTAGAGCTTTTCAAGAAAAGAGAGAGTTCCCACCTTTTATAGAATAGCCTTATTCTTGGAGTCCTTGTCCAGGAAGTGAAAGACCTGGGTGCAATGCCCTCTTCTTCCTAAGCTTTTTTAAATCCCCATCTCCCACTTCCTTGGAAAGTGCTTTGACCCCTAAACCATAAGGTGTTTTGGCTCAGGGTACACTCCATCTTCCTGTGTGGTTATGCTGTTGTGCTGAAAGAACTCCCCAAGATTAACTGGGCCACAGAGAGAAAACAAGAGTGAGCTTAACTAGTGTCAAGGTTAGGGCACTCACCAGTACAGTAGATTCTTGGGTTCCAGTATTGTTTCTGTGTTTTATTCAATAACTTTTTAACATAAAGTAAGGAAACAGTCTTGAGATCAGGGACTGGAACTTGGGGCTCGGCTCAGCTCTGCTTAGCAAGTATCCTAGCCATTAGGCTGCAGTTACCTTCTTGTCCTCTCTGAGTCATTTAATCTTGTATATTTTGCAACACAGAGGAGCAGCTTCGGCAGTAGGTGTGGCAAGAGCGCTGCCAATCACAAAATAGATAGCCTGGCTAGGAGTTAGGAATGTGAGAAAATTAGATCCCCAAGGTCTGAGAAGAGGGTTATGTATGCGTCCCACTGGATAGATAAGTGCTCTTACCACTAGCCTGTTGTATAAAGGTCCCCTCACCCCCTGCCCTCCCCCACCACTGCTTCTCCCCATTTTAAGGGAAATGAGTAAGCCTTGCTCTATACTATTAAAGAATGGTTGTGGGAGCCAATCCTTAAGAGGTTTCAAACAGCATGAGAGGTGGGCAACATTTTTGAGCAGAGTACCAAAAACACCCCAGCCTCAACTTGTAAGATGTTGGTGTGCCAGAAGCAGATGGCAGAGGAGCAGCAAAGGGCCTGATCCTTGTTGTGGCAGTGCAGCTCAGGTCCCTTCCCCGCCATCTGCCCAGAAGCATGCATGCAACTGCCTCCAGCAACGAGCTAGTCTGGAGCTTCACAGACCTCAGTGCAGCAGCTTGCAGCCTCCCTGCTGTCTACTGTGAGCAACCCAGGCTTCACACTCTGTCTGTCTCATTTGGTGTGTGGAGCTAGATCAAAAGTTGAAAAGCAGAAGGCAAATCAAGTACCAGGCAACAAGAAAAGAAACTTTAAAACCTTCCTGCTGGGAAGCTGGAATGTCAGGACCTTGTGTCCTGGCATGAAAAACAATTTACAGATGATGGACAATGTCCAGAAGACCATACTGATTGATTGAGAACTGCAAAAACTTAACATCAACATGTCTTCCTTGCAGGAGACAAGATTGGCCAATTTAGGCTCCATTCATGAGGCCTACTACACTTTCTTCTGGGAAGGCAGGAGCACAAAAGATACATGGGGTTGGATTTGAAATCTTCAACAAGTTGGTCAAAACCATCGAGACCCCCCACTATAACTTCAGATAACATCATCTCACTCTGACTATAGTCAGCTGATGGTTTTGTTAACATCATTAGTGCCTGTGCACCAACTTTACAGGCAAATTCAGATGATAAAGATAATTTCTGTGATGCTTTGCACCAAGTCATTGAATGCTTACCATCAACAGAGAGGCTTCTTCTCCTAGGGGACAAGGGATGTAGATCACAACTCTTGTCCAACCTGCCTGGGACATCATGGCATCAGGAAAATGAATGAAAATGACCAATATTTTCTTGAACTCTGCACCTTAAGCTACCTGTATATCACTAACACCTACTTTGTGGGCAAAGAGCCTCAAAAAGTATCATGAAGACCCCTATGATCTAGCCACTGGCATCAATTAGACCTCATGATCACCAGGAGGAAAGACCTGCCCAGTGTGCTTCACACCCACACCTCTCACAGTACAGGTTGTGACACAGACCACTCCCTTAATGTCAGCAAAGTGAAATTAATTCCAAAAAAACTGCATAAACTCAAGCACAAGAGTCAGCCAAGAATTAATATACACAGCACAAAAGTTCAAAGCAAGTGCCTCAACTTTCAAAGGACCTTTGAGCTAGCTATATCTATGAAAGCAACAACTGCAAATACTGCAGGAACTTGGAGTGAGCTAAAAGCAGCCATCCAGGAAACAGCCACAGAAGTTTTTAGGAAAAAGAAAGAGTGGTTCGAGGCACACTCGGAAGAGATACTACCACTTGTTGAGGCCAAGAATGCAGCCTATCTGAAACACAATCAGAATCCAACAGAAAATTCCAAGGCTAAGCTGAAGCATGCCAGGGTAATGGTACGGAAAAGAGCTAGACACTGTGCAAACCAGTACTGGACTGACCTGTGTCAAGAGATGCAGTTTGCCTCAGATGCGGGAAACCTGTGAGTTGTGTGATGGCCTAAAGAAAGCCTTTGGCCCAGCTGTAACTAAGTCACCCCCACCTCAAGTCTCAAGGTGGCAAAGTAAAAATCAGTGATAAAAACAAGCAGATGTCACTCTGGGTCAAACATTACGAGCTTTTCTCCCATGAAACAAACATTTCAGAAGATGTACTGGATCAGCTTCCAACTCTAAGTATACTGGCACAGCTAGACAGAGAACTACAGCTGAAGAACTTAGCAAGGCCATAGACTCTCTAGCAAGTGGAAAAGCACCAGGGGAGGATGACATGCCAGCTGAGATTCTCAAATACGGGAAGGCTAGCTTGCTACTCCATCTTCATTAACGCCTAGGGTGCTGCTGGAAGGATGGTTATGTACCCCAGGACACGTGTGATGCAAGAATCATCACTCTGTACAAGAACAAGGGAGACGGGGGTGAATGTAACAACTATAGGGGCATTTCTCTCCTCAGTATCACAGGCAAGGCTTTTTCCAGTCATGCTGAAATGCTTGCAACAACTTGCTGACCATGTCTACCCAAAATCACAATGTGGATTCAGAGCAGGGAGATCAACAATGAACATGATAGTCTCCTTACGCCAACTGCAAAACAAATGCCGAGAATAAAATAAGCCACTGTAATTAGGATTTGTTGACCTGACAAAAGCTTTTGATACAGTTAGCAAATCAGGTTTGTTCAAGATCCTGGTAAAAATTGGATGCCCCTGAACATTACTCAGGATGATCCATTTCTTCCATGAAAGCATGCAGGCTACAGTTCAGTGTGATGTTTCAACTTCTGACAGGTTTGAGATAAACAGTGGAGTGAAGCAGGGTTGTGTTCAGGCACCCACACTCTTTGGGATCATCTTCTTTATGCTGCTCCACTTTGTTTTTGATAACTTGAAGGAAGGCATATACCTTCACACAAGATTAGATGCCAAACTAAATGTGCATATTGGAAAGGCTGCTGTCACTTTCATTAAGCTCTCCAGAAGTGTCTGGAACAATACAAAACTTACAATCAAAACTAAGCTGGTTGTGTACAAAGCCTGCATTTTCAGTGTCCTAATGTGTAGCAGTGACACATGATCAGCATATGCATATCAAGAAAAGAAGCTGAACAACTTCCACCCAGCCTGTTGATGGTGCATCCTTGACATCAAGTGGCAAGACAGAGGTCATTGCCAAAGCAACCTGCCAACCGTCAGTGCGCTACTTAAACAGCAGTGCGTATGCTGGCTTACCCATCTCCACAGGATGGAAGATAGGTGCATCCTGAAAGACATCCTATATTGGCAAATTGCAGGTGGAAAGAGAAGAGTAAGGCACGCAAAACTGTGCTTTAAAGATGTCTGCAAGCAGGACTGAAGGCTTTTGGAATCAACCCAAATCTTTGGGAGGCCATAGCAGGAAACAGGACAAAGTGGGCGCTCCCTTCTCAATTGTGGGTACAACATCATGATGAGAAATGATTAGTCAAATTACAATGAATGTGACTGAAGCAACCAGCCTGTCAGTACAGTAGCCCCAATGCTATGTATACCTATGACCACTGTGACAGTACCTGCATGTCTGACATCAGTCTCGACAGACGCAAGAGAAAATGCACCACCCATTAGTAGGATAGCTGCAATATCTGCTGTCACTCACTGATGAACAGATGCCATCTAACCCTAAAGGCACCTAAACCCAAACCCTGTTTGACCTGAAAGTTCTGTAGATACCTACATTTCTGCTTGTGCCCAAGACTGCAACTTCGTGTCCAGCTCCTGCCTAAATCCAGTGGGATTCAGAAACTAGGTGGGGCCCTTAAGCAGAAAGGAACGTAAGCTTTATGGGGCCAGAAGAGTGATTTTAAGAGGGAAATCCCTACAACCTATATCAATGAGTGCTCTAGCCTTGGAGGCAGGGATCTGAATTCCAGTTTTTGTTTCCAAAACTGTTCCTGTTTTCATCCAGGGTGTGTTTAATATAAAATGTATAAGCCAACCTTGGAGCAAAGACTGGAATTCAGGACTCCCCACTTCCTGCCTTCTACCATAGTTCCCTCATCAGTAGGCTACAGTGTCATCTTTCTTCTTGTTTACTCTCTCACCTCCTCCTCCCACAGTTTTTAAAACATGGTGGCAAGTCCTGGTCAGTCCTTTCAAAGAATATATGTAGTCTCATACCTTTAAGGGGAAGGATTTTAGGCTTGATATCTTAATAAGTGTATGAAAGCTTGTGCTTGTAGTCCAGTCTTCTATGCTGAAGTTCCAGAGAGAAGCACAGCCCTGTGTTCAGCATTTCTAAATGTCTACCTTTAGGCAGATTCCTGTTTTGTATGCAGGCTTTGTTGATCAACCTTTTGAGGCACCTAACTCTCACCATACCCTGTACAGGGAGGATAGGGGCCTCACTCTAGGCTTAGGATGAGGTTTGGGGCCTGGCATCTATAAATCAAGCATTGGTTTACGTATAGGCACCCAGGTGATTTTTCTAGATATAGCTGTTAAGATTATCACTGAAAAGAGAAATTAATGGAGTTCATTGACACCAATAAGAACTGTGGATATGTGGCACTAGTGAAAATCAGGCCTGAGGAATTCTGAGCAGATTCATTTTGTTGCCCAAATGGGAAGAAGAAATGAGTGATGTTTTTAAAATATTTAGCAAGAGGTTTATTACTGCTAAATAAAGCACTACATGAATTTGGCCAGTAACTACCCTCCTGGCTTACAATTTTCTCTACTGTTCTAATGTTAGTTTTCTTCTGAGCAGAGCCTTCCAGGAAAAAATATAGACTTGATGACTGTAACTCAGTTGTTAATATGCTCCCCCAACTGTTCCTCTGTCCCCACTATTTCTCTGTGCTTCCTCAGATCACTTCTATGCTTCAACATTGATTTTGCTTTTACTCAAAGAAAGCCAGGAGGGAGTATCAAGTCAGCATAAGGTTGCATCAAGAAATGCATAAAGGGTTTCAGGCACAGTGGAAACCTGAGAAAGCACTAAAGATGTAGGGTTGTGTTGCACACACTATATGGCTCCAGGCTTTAAAAAAGTCTGCATCTTTATGGAGACCAAATGGGAAGTCTGAATGCTGGTGTGAGCATTGTCTGACATGTACACTGAAAGAAAGGATGCAGTGAAGTATTGTAATCTGTACCCTGGCTGGTTCCTGAATCATTCAGCTATATAATTACGTGACCTTTCATCTGCATCTGACCTTCAGAGTGTAGCAGCATAGACTTCAGAACTGTATACTGAATTACACCAGGCTAAAGATTAATTAATGCCATGACAGTCTTTCTTCTGAAAATGAATATCAGTGGGAGGGTTTTTATTATTATTTTTACTCCAGGGCATTTGATGTGGAACTTCTTTACATTGCTCAGCGCTTGAAAATACCTATAGCAGAAGTTGCTGTCAACTGGACTGAAATTGAAGGCAAGTACATTTTTGACACTTTAGGTGTTGGTGGGTGTGTAATCCAGAAATAAATACCTGGGTATCATTCTTCTGTAAATCAAATACTTCACCCAGACTGAAAGGCAGAACCTTTTTCACTGAATTTTCTTCTTACATCTACACTGTTGCCTATGAAAGCTTATGCCTCTCTCAACCAGTTAGTCTCTTAAGTTCCACCCTGTGCTACCTTCTGCAACTATCCAGTTGTGAAGGAAGGCATGTAAAGCTGGCCAACTTCCAAGTAGGCCCCACCTCCAACCTTCTTTCCTTGCAATGGCTCCAAAGCTCTTGCTGTACTTCAAGCATCCCATTAGACTTTGCTTCAGGTTTCTTATAATGCCTTTTGGGGGGGGGGGGGCACTCTAGTATAAGCATTGGATCCAGATTTTCCATTCACGATGGAAAAACACAGTAAACCTGGATTTTCTAATTTTGAGGAGAAGAACCTGAATTTTCTTCTTTAAAGGAGAAAAACGTGGGAACTGGTATGTTTCCCCTTGCAGGTTGGCAGATTTCCAGCCTGCAAGAGGCTGGAAGGAATGGAAAAAGGGCGGTCAGGCAGGGGTGCCATATGCATGTGCATACATGCAAACGGCCTACAAGTAAATCTTGGGGGGGGGGGGGGGGAATTGAGGCCTCAAGAGGAAGGGAAGGCAGTGTTGGTGCTGCTGCCCAGCCAGGGTGGTGCCATGGGGCTTGTGGCCTGAGGTCATATGTGGCCACAGGGCCTGGACAAGGAGCAGGATAGGGTTGCGAGTGGCAGGGATGGGGGAGAGGTTGTCTCCCTGCCACTGCTTAGACTCTCAGGAGAGGCATGATGGGCACGTGCCCCCTAGATTTGTGCTCAGACAGGGACGGGGGCAGGCTGCCTGCTGCAGGCTCGGGCTCCCTGCCCTGCTGTCCTCCCCCTGGGGCCTCCGCAGCCCAGTGGGTGAGACCCAGTACGGAAGGACAGAGTGGGGCAGGGAAGTCCAGTGCTGCCGCCACAAACCCCATACCACCACACTGCCCACCCAACAGCAGCAGGCATGGCAGCATGGAGTTTTGCCCCCTACTGTTGCCAGGTAGGTAGGGGGCACTTCACTATGGCAGTGCGGAGTTCCCAGTGGCGCCACAAGCCTCTCCACCTAGTCCTGCTCTGTGCTGTGCTGGGTCTCGCCTACCAGGCTGTAGAAGCCCTGGCAGCAGGGCAGAGAGCTTGAACCCGCAGTGAGCAGCCTGCACCTGCCCCTCCACAGGCTCTGCTCTGGTTGTGCCACCTGTGGGGGAGAGGGAGCCAAGCTCCATGCTTTGCTCTGCCACAGCAGCTGCTGCCTTCCCTGGGCAGCAGCTGGGGCTTAGGGGCTGCTGCTGGGGGGCAGGGGGCTGCAGACCCAGGTTCCTGGCCAACAGCCCTGGTGGCTGGGGACTCCCTCCAGCACTGCTGGGGGGGTTGTGGGTGTTGAGTGAAGGGTACCAGCAGAGCCAGGGAGCTATAGGTGGGAAGTGAGGGGCACCAGCGTAGTTGGGAGGCTGTGACTTGGGAGTAAGGGGCCTGGACCTGAATCCTGGTGAGTGAAGAGGGCAGGGGGAGCTCTGATTTTCTACGATAAACCCAAAATCAAATGCCAAATTTTATATGTATTTAGAATTTATTTTATTACAGTGATTAAGGCTATGGTAGACTTCCAAAATTGCTTTAAAATTGTAAATATATCAATGAAATATTGTGTTCAACAAAACCTGTATCTATAATGGCATTTCATTTTAATTGCAGATTTTGGAGTTTTTATCAAAGAACTTGAGATTTTTATCAGAGAATTTGTAATTTTTAAACAAAGAAAAACAGAATCACTGGTTCTGAGACATTAAGCTGATTTTACCTACCATGACTTCCATCCCTACTGAGGAAGCTTTAGTTAAACTTGGAATTTAGCGTACTTGGACACTAATGGGTTTGTAATAGTACTCCTAAGACAGAGATATTAAGCCACGTAAGTCGGAAATCAGGCAGCAGGCAGGCTAGAGTGGCACCTTAGAGATTAATTCATTTAGACAGGCATGGGTTTTCATAGGTGACAGCCTATTTTGCCAGCTGCTATGAATGGCTGTCATCTACAAAAACTTATACCGCTCCAAACAAGTTAGTCTCTAAAGTTCTTGAGAAAGATATGCATGTACTGTCTTTCCTGAGGTACTTGGACACATTCTTACAATTACTGTTGATCAGTTTTCAAGCCTATTTGCTGGAAAAAGGTTTGATCTCCGAGTCAACAGTGAGATTGCATACATACTTTACTATACCTTCGATTGAGTTACTCTGCTATTTCTGACCTAAAATTGTGCCCTGCTCTTGCTATAATTGCAAATATAAATTAAATATAATGAAGCAGTAATTTTTCTACTGAAGATTTTTATTGAAACTAAGATCTAAATCATACTGAATAAGCTGAGAATGGTCACAACTGTTTCAATGCCATATTGTCAATGCTAACTTTTATGCTTTTTATTATTATTATTGTGTGTCTGATTTTTCTCTTTCATTTATCATAGGTTCTAAGCTGGTTCCCTTTTGGAGCTGGCTGCAGATGGGCAGGGATCTTCTTTTTATACGACTACGATATTTGACTGGTGCCTGGCAGCTTGAAACAAGGAAATATAATTAAGTTATATACATTCTCCAAAGGCATTATATTGCGTAATGGAACGTGAAAGCGGTTTCAATGAAGTGAAATGTTGAGGGAAGCTGAGGTAACTCTTCATTGCTCTTATGTACTGCATTTTTATAATATTTTATAACATTGCCAACACTAGCAAGTTTCTGAGCTATTCTGAAAGAAAGGACATCTTCAAAAAGAAGAGTTTTTGCATCTTGGCATCAGTTGCCTTTTATTAGCAGCTTTAAATTTCTTATGTTACCTCACCCAAATAAAGACACAGTCATCTCATTGTACACATATAATTCCTATTACTGCAGTGGAATTCCATGCATATTGAAAGGCCCATATCCTATGAAGTGCAATGTTCTATCATGTCTGTTTTGGATGACCAAAGCCAAATATTTCTGTTGTAGCTGAAAACACATAGATGAGTGCCAACTGGGAACTGGGAACAGATAAGAATTATATGTATTTAATTTAATTAAAATCATGGCTGCTACTATAAAAGTAATGCGCATAAAGCAGTTTCAAAAACTGGTGACAACCTTCTGACATTCCAGTTGTTCTTGTCTGCAATATAAATAGGTTGTCTGAGCTCTTAGTTCATATTGTCTCCACTGACTGTAAAAGTCCCAAAAGAAAGCACGATTCATTTTAAAATGTTGTGTCATTCATTTGATTTGTCCTTTCAGACAGATACTGTGAGTACTGAAACTTCCACCTGTGGTAGCAAGGATAGGGAAAAGGAGTTTTGGGTGTAAAAGAATGATATCTAGGGTTAGAGAGGACTGTACATTGTGTGGTCACCTTTTTGTTATGAATTTCCAACTAGGTTTATAAAGACCTTTTATTAGGGGTAGGTTTTCTGTTGATAAAATGCCTTAACCTCTCTTGGAACATAACTTCAAAGTGGAGCTGCCAAACATATTCATTTGAAAATTGTAGTAATTTCTCTACTTTGGAAAAATCTATTGAGCATAAACTTGTTTAAAGCAAAGAAAATGGGAGCACATAATTATACCGGCAACTATTTTTAAGCTAGACTCTGTCTATTCTCTCTTTTTAAAGTGTTATACAATTTGATGGTTCTGTTTCTGTTAGAGTTACCTCAGTTTTCTGTACGGTGAAGCAGAAATTAAATGAATTCTTAATAAATGCATTCAGTTTTACTTTGCAGTCTTCATGTTCTTTGGTATTCTGTGCATCTCTGTCACTTCTGGAAAAACATGATGTAACTGGTTGTTGCAGTAATTGGAATACAGAAGTAGCTGCTTGGTTCTGGTAAGTGACTGTTGTAGGTAGCACTGGTATCATTGCCTACCCGTTACTAAGTCGTGAAGGGATGCAGCTGAACTGTGTGCATGCCATTCCCACAGAGCAGGTGAGCATTTCCTGATTTATAGCTAAAGGCTGAGTGCTAGAAGTGGGAGCAGGAAGTCTGCATCTCATGCTTTCAGTGATCTGCAGGCAGCATGGAGGAGGACAGTATCTGATTTCTAATACCATATTTGCTCAAATACAAGATGAGGGTTTTTTCCTCCCATCAGCATGGGGAGGGAAGCCCCTCATCTTACATTTGCATATAAGGAAACCTCATTAAAAACATTGTTTACCATTAAAATGCTGTCAAAAGCAGCATGTGCTCAGTAATGGAAACCAACTATAAAGTTGATTAAATGCAGCCAGTACTGAGCATGACTGTAAACCATGTGGCCCACATGTTGATGGCATCCTTTTTTGTGTGGCCTTTAAAAAACAAACGAAAAAAACAGGCAGTTGTTGCCCCAGGAGGGAACAAGCACTGGGCCTGGAAGTACTTGCAATACAAGACTGACACTCAAGAGAGGCCAGAGCAAGCTCCAGCACCCTTCCCTGGTGTCAGAAATGCTGATGGGGAACCTTTTTGGTCCTTAAAAAAAATGGGCGGGTGTTCCCTACACTGGGTCTAGAGGTACTGCAATCCCGGGGCCAGAACCAGCCCTGACATCTTCCCCTTCGTGCCAAAAAGTATCTTAGCCAAAAGGCAGAGATACTGATGGGAACCTATTACAAGGATTTTTTGGGGGGGATAATTTTTTTGTATTCCAGCGCAAATTAGCCAATCAGTTCCAAATTGCCTCGACTGAATAAAACTCAATCATTCAAACACCATATGTGGCACTACAATAAGCAAGTATCCTCCACCCCAGACTTTTCAGCCTGGGGCTTCATATACTCCCAGATCTATTGGCGGGCATCATACATGCAGGCTGAAGCCTGGATGTTCTGGGGTTTGGATGCCTCCATGTTTCACTTACCCTTAGCGAACAGCCACAGGAGCTTTTTTTTGTTTAAATTAAAATATCTCTCTTTCTCTCCCTACATATATTTAGGTATATATGCATCCTCTATCATAGACTTCCATTGCACCTTTTCTTTTCCAAACCACCTTAATAAAATCACACACCCATTACAGTAACTGCACCCATTCCCCTGCATGCAGGCTATCTGAATAAAATGCATGGGTATGTATTGCCCATTAAATGCAGTCCCCCACATTGCTGACTCTTTTTAATATCATGGTGAGCTACTACACTGAATATATTTTTACTTCCTCTTCACTCCCACAGTGAGCTGTGCCTTCCTTTCCCATTTCCAGTGATTCCTGTTTCTTCACCAGCCTTAAATGTCTGGTAGATATCACCAAACGGGACCCCAAGCAGTTTACCCAGTATCGCTCTGTCACCTCTCTCAGCCTGTTCCATATGATTAGTGTAATTCTACCCTCCATGAGGTGAAGCCAGATGAGGCTGCTCTGCACCTTATCTGCATATACATTTTTGGAGGATCCCATGGCTCTTGACAAAAAGACCTGGTTTTAATCTAATTATTAGAGGGTCATCTTATAATCAGGGTGATCTTGTATTCAAGCAAATATGGTATTAATATCAATATTTAGAGGATAAAAACCAGGCTGAGGGAAGAAAAGAAATAGGACTGGAGGGAAAGGAGGAAAAATATAAGACCTATCAGGGCAAGGAAGAGTCTTGAACTGGAAGCCAGATGGGGGCTTGCAACAGAAGCAGGGACACTGAAGGCACACTGAGGTTGCATGAGGTGCTGGGGAGAATGGAGGAGACTTGAACTGTTTGAAAAAGGAGAGGGGGACCAAAATGCAGGGGAAAGGAGTAGATAACTAATAATGTATAAGGAGCTTAGGGAAGAAGACATTTCAGAAATGGAGCAGTGGGGGAGTGGAGAGACTGGGACTGAAAAGCAGCCAAGGATAGGGAAAAGATGGGAGCTTGGGGAGGAACATTTTGAAGGGGAATGGAGTAGAAGAGGTCAAGTTTGTGGGAAAAGGCAGAGTTGAAGTCAGTGGTTTTCAATTGTTTTAGATCCAAGGGACCCCTCAATAGACTCAAGGCACCCCTTGGTAAATGCCAGTTCTTAGGTTTCACTTATTTTTTGACTGGAAAAATAATAGAGCAATTTTTTAATTTTGAAGAATTCAGAGAACACAATTAGATGTTTTTTAATGCTGTGTATTCTGGTTTGAAATCTCTAAGTTTATCTTGTGAATCATGACTGCACACCTAAAATGCTAAAATTGTGTGGCATCCTGCAACACCTCTGAAAGGATCTCAAGGCACCCCATGGTGCCATGATGTCCTGGTTGAGAATCACTGGTCTAAGTCAACGAGACACATTCCTCTAGCACCTGGAATGGGTCCCAAGATTCTGAAATCTCAGTGCTGCTCTGCTTACAACAGGTTTCTTTGAACCCCCTGGCAAAGTGTTTCTCATCTCCCTCTAGTGCTAGTACACACAGCAGATGAAAAGCAGCTGCTGTTATCAGTTCCTCCATTGACTGAAGTGGCAGAGGTCCATAAAGTGCATCTAAAAGTTAAATCCTGCTGATAGTGAGCTACATGGGTGTCATTCTCATGCCAATCACTGTTTTTTTTTAGGTTTACCTTTTTAAAAACTAATGAAATCTTGCCCCAAAACTAAATGGTTAGACAAGTGTTCAAGTTACAAAGTCATTCACTCAAAAAGTTAAGAAATACACGAACTGAAGTTGCCTCTTCAACCTTAATTTGGCATTTTTATGTGCATCTGTTACGATTGTCTTTATATGATTATGTGCAGTGTTTTCCACAAGATTGCTGTTTGTTCACTGCCTAGGTTTGATCTAGGGGTCAGTCAGAGTTGTATTACTGTAACTTTTGGTCTCTTAGACCTCTGCCTCTTGTTGCAGATGTTGCAAAGTGTAGCATGAACAGACTTCTTTCTTCTTCTGAAAGAAGAAAGATTATGGCTTCGTGATTTAAAGCAATCAAATGATGCCCTGGGGAACCAGTCCACCACAGTTCCAACATGACGCTGGGCAAGTCACTCACCCAGAATTTTTCAGATGTGGTGACTGTGTTCCTCAGTTTATGCATACCCAGCTTGAGATGCTAGAGTCTGGTTACAAAATTTGTGAGTGTTCACATCTGCTTTCAACATAGCAAATGCTGTGTAATGCCAAGTATTCTGTAAACTCAGGGCCTAGGTATTTCAAATTGTGCATCTAAAGCTAGAGCACATGTTTGATCAAAATCCGTCTGCATTTATTCTTCATATGTCAAATGGGCATAATAACCTCTCATTTTAAATGATATTTGTGGAAATAATTTTCTGTTTATAAAAGTGTAGATGCTATGGTGATGAGTGGCATGGAGTAGTCCATCTGGAAATCCATAATTCTGTTGTGAGAACAGAGTTTGAATAGTGTCCAGTAAACAAGGCATGAGGCCACACATTGAACAAATGAGGATAAAGCAGACTATTAAATAGCTGCTCACTGCATTATCATCATCCATTTTATGCATTCAGTAAAGCAGAGGTCTGGAAAGAAAAAATAGGTGATTATATAATTATATTGTAACCTAAAAACACAAATGGACCTAAGTACCAAGGCATCAGAGTAAAATCTACAGTCCTGAGTTAGCTATCTAGACTCCTACAACCATGCATAAAGTACCAATACCTCTGACCAGGTTGAGCTGATGTTGAAGATAAACAATAGGAAGTGTTGATAATGGAGTATGTCCAGGGCTCCAGAGACACCTAAGGCTTAGGCAGCCACCTCCCTTCACTCAAGAGTAACATCCACCTTCTGGAGCTAGATGGTTAGGCATCTAAGTCCTTGATTTTAAAAACTATCCAGAGATCAGGTGAAAAAAATGCTACTCTCCTCCCTCCTTTTCCAGTAGCTGAATGGTTAAAGCACTCACCCAGATGCAGGAGATGGGCTATGGGCCCTCCTCTTTCTCTTTCAACACACAGCACCCACCTCCAGGCTGCAGGCTGTTTTTCAGTTGGGGTGTGCATAGATCTTCTGTCCATCAGTAAGATGTTTGATGGTACTGTCAAAAGATGCAAGTTGTTTGCCCTTCCAGAAGTGTTTGGCCCAATTTGACCTTTCGTGGGCCCATATTACTTCAGATGAGTGCATCCTAGATGTGGTAGCAAATGGATATTTAATTCAAGTTGCTACTCACTCACAGTCGCCCCCTTTCCCATTCATTTTAGAGTCCTCTCTCATGACAGTCTGCTATGGGGAGAGACCCACTCCTTGCTTGCAATAAGAATTCCTTCATATATCAGAGGAAAGGGATTTTACAGCTGTTACTTCCTAATTCCAATGAGAAAGGAAGGGCAGAGACCAGTCTTAGACTTAAATCTCAGTACACTCATCTTCAAGTTCAAGATGACCACTCTGGTGGGAATAGTACTATCATTACAGCAGAGGGACTGGATTCCATTTCTTGATTTGCAGAACTTACTACATTGCTGTTACTCCTGATGGTAGTTCAGGACCACTACCAGTTCAGTGTCCTACTCTTTGGTGTCTCTACTACTCTAACCCTAACCAAGCTCCTCTTGGTAGTTCCAATGCACCTCCAGAAGTAGGGGATTCTAGTTTACCCTGATCTCTACAAGTTGTTATTAAGATTCACCAGTGCAACCGGTGTTAGAAAATCTTCAGAGTAGTGAACCTTTTCCAGTCTGTGTGGTCCCTCCCACACATTACACTTAAGTGATTAATCAATTAATCACATCATAAGTTGTGACCCAGCCACATGTTCAGTCACTGGTGTGATAAAATGAGGAATAAGCCGCAAAGGTATTCTACAAAAAAACACTTTGTGGATGGTTTCTGTCAATCATTAGTTGAATTTGTGGCCAAGTGCGCCCCCATGGCTGGGAGCCCAGATTAGCTGATGAGACTTCCACAGGAATGCACCATGCACCCTAGCAGCTGAGAGCCTAGAGCCAGGCTTGGGAGCATGTGTACCCCACAGCTGGGAGCCCCATCAGCTGTGGGTGCTTGCTCCATGCTGGTGCAGCGGAAGTCCAAGATCATGATCCCAGGCTTCACCTGCATCAGCAATAAGGCATGATAGGATCTGATGTGTGATCCCACTATCACACCTCCTGCCATGCATGTGTGGCATGGCAAGAAGTGCAATTGTGTGAATTGTGAAAGAGATTCCATCACACCTTTACCTACACATCTACAGGGGGCCCATGGCTACTTGTCTATTACACAGTATGTCGTTAACTTGTGGAACTCTCTGCCACTGCAAAAACAACATACTGGGCTCAGTAGTCCTATAGTTTGATCCCATGTGGTGTTTTTATGTTAGTCAGAACTGAAATTTAGTTCTAACACAGATCACTGAGCTTACCTGTGATCCATATCGACAAGGGCCTGCCTTCTGCAAAATTGCTTTCAAATCATAGAATTACAGAGCTTATTTTTATGCTGTTATTGTCTGGTGAGGAGAGTAGGGACTTTCTTATCCCTTCCTGAGCATGGGATATTCTGTACCTTTGCAACATTACATGCAAGACTTCATCTCAGGGGTCTTCAGGCCTGACTGCATATAATTTTTATCCCCGAGTGAAACTTGCTAGACATTCCAGTCAGTACCCAAGTCGGTACTTTCCTCATGAAGGAGGTGGAAGGGCCTGGGCATTGCATCCAAGGCCATACCACCTGCACTTTCTCTCCCTTATGGCTGGCATGGCAGACACCTCTCAGAGGGTCTGGGAAGTTCATTCAGTAGGTTTTTAAGTTCAGAGGCTCTGGCCTAAGTCTGAAGTGAAACTATTTTTCAACATGCTAACACTCAGAGCAGTGCAGGAAACCTGAATAGCCTTCCTTTGCCATATTTCAGGTTGCATATGCCAGAATCATGATGAACACGACGACTGCAACATTTTACAGCAACATACAGGATGGTACCAGCCTTCTTCACCATTGCAGAAATGCTGTCACCTTATGGCACTAGTGCCCAGTCATCAAACTAATCTTTCTGTGCTATGATTGTTAAATCATAAGAATATCACTGCAGGTTTCTTGGACACATTCATCTCCATAAGTTGTGAATGTGAGATTAAAGATTTGGTAATCGTGGACATATCTGCAGGGTGGGACCATCCATCCAGACACCTGTTCAGGACAGGAAATGCCCCTCCTTGTTCCCCAGAGAGGAGTTCATTTCCACTTACCTCTCAGGTACATTGCTGATAAGGTGGTCCAGGGGCCTCACTGTATGTGTTCCTTCCATGCCTCTAATTCCATGAGTACTGCACAGAGCGAGGCAGAACCCAAGCCCTTCTTCTCTTTATAATCCCCACATGTCTGAAATGTTGGGTATCGAAGTACTAGGCTGTCTTGTTCCTCTCAGTGAAAGAATCCAGGCTGGTGCTATTTGTTCCAGACCTGCTAACCTAAAAGGGAAGAAGGATTCTTCACCTGGGAGTCCATTCCCTGCATGTCAGCCTAGATTCTGGATGCTCAAATAGAGCAAAAATGTCCAATCCAGGTCAGAGACATTCTCATTCAGATTAGAAAGGGCTATGCTAAGTTTATTTACCTGGCAAAACAGACCAGTTTTTTATCATAGTGTCAGGCAAGGACTATCAACCCAGACAGGTCTACCATACCAGAAATACTGGTTTATCTATTGCACTTCAAGTAGCTTAATCTTGTCATCTTAGTTAAGGTTTTCCTGGCATCTGTCTTGGCCTTTTGCGCATCAGTCAATGATCAGCAGTTATTTTCTCACTTGACAACCTTCAGATTCCATATGCCTGCCCCCCTCCCTGCCCCCCCAAGATTTTCCATGTAAATCTAGTTCCACAGTGGGACCAATTTTGAATTATACTAGCATGGGTAATGACAGGATCCTTTGAGCCCATGGTAGCCTGCTCTGTCTGACACCTTTTCATAAAAGCAGTCTTTCTGGTAGTGATTACTTTGGAGAAGAGCATTCTGGAATGTGTGCTGTAATAGCAGGTCTCCTTTATACCGCCTCCTTCTTAGATTAAGTGACTTTAAGGCTGTGCACAAAGCTCCTACCCAAGGTTGTCGCAGATGTTCATTTGAAGCAGCAAGTTAACTTGCTAGTGCCCTGTTCTTCAACTCCTGAAGCCTCGGTCTTCACAAGCAAAGACTTTGCTCCCCTCGCTAAGTGCTGATACTTTTGGCATATTTCAGAGGACCAAACTGTTATGGAATACAGCTCTTTGTATTAATGGGCTCTGGGTTTCCTGGCCAGGTGTTGTCAAACTGGATCTCAAGATATAAAACTATGGTATGAGAGTGCTAAGGTGGATCTGCCACCATGGACAAGGATATTTTACCAACACCCATGCTACTTTGGTAGCATTGCAGTGTAGCACCCCCATGAGTAGTATCTGCAGGGCAGTCACCTGGAGTTCCATCAACACCTTCAGAAAGCATTAGGCCATTCTGGAAGCCTTCAAGACAGATTCTCTGATGGGCAAAGTAGTCACACAATCACTGTTCATGTAGGAGAACTTGAAGACCCACCTACAAGTATGTGGACACTGCTTTGGAGTCACGTGAGGATCCACAGGGAAGGTACTTTAGAGTCACCCAGAAGTGAGAATGTGTATGTGGACAATTACTCAAAGGAGAAAACAAAATTGCTTACCAATAACTAGAGTTCTTCAATATTTATTGTCCACTTGCATGCAAATCCTCTCCTCCTTCCCCTCCTCTTCATATTCAAGGCCAATACAGCTGAAAGGAAACTGAAGAGTATGAGGTGTGCACTGCCTATTATTCTTCTTGTGCAATTAAGACAAGGGACAAGACTGGAAAACACTGGTAAGGCAAAAGGGGCATGAGATAAAATGGCAGGTGTAAATATGTATGTGAATAATATGACTCAGCTTCAGTGACCGGCAAGTTAACTTTATTTTATGGAGAAATACAGTTTAACAATATGCAACATGCATGCTTGTGCAAAAAGATTATCTATTTTTTTTACCCGTTGTTACTCTATTTGAACACAGTCTGGAGTTAGGATAGAGTCTCACTATCATTTGCAGTGTATACATATTTCTAGTATAAGCCCAACTTCACACGAAACCATTTTGCCAGAATGTTTTCATACTATCTTCTGGCACAGGCAGACTTCTTTCTATTTGTGACTATGACATGAGTTTGAACAAAATTTAGAATTTTGTTCAAGAATGTTCATTTGGAGAATTTTTGGAACAGACTTCATTTAGAAACTGTTTGCTGTATTTTGCCTTAGCTTCAGTTTGCCACTAGTATGCTCTTCTGCAAAGAGCAGACAGGAATTGGAGCAGAAATCTTTCCTGTAATCTTTCTTATATTCCCTCCACATTATATTACACTTGCTAAATTGTGTTGAATGTGGCTCAGCAGAAGCAGCGTAATTCAAAAGGTCCTGTTATAAGTGAGAGCAATTGTTTATGGTGATTAAAAACAAAATTTGTGAATAATTTTGATTTTTTTCTTGAGCTATAACCCCTTATGCAGATATGTACTACATCTCAGGCCAGTTATTTTCACTGTAACTGCTTAAATTGCCCTGTATTCTCAATCTATTGGCTCAGTGATCTTTCAGCACAATTTAATGGCAGTGAACTTCTAAGCAAGTAATAAAGTAATGAAATCTATATAGGAGTGCTCTGACAGAGCACAACTATGGTGCATCAGCAGCAAGAGGCATTAGATAGCTCCAGATCATTCTGTGTAATCAAATTCAATAATGGGTCATTTTCGACCTGGAGGGATGTGGGCAGTGGGGTCCCCCAGGGCTCGGTCCTCAGGCCCACCCTGTTCAAATTTGCTGATGACACTAAGATGTGGGGGGATGTGGGGATGCGAGGCGGGAGGAACAGGCTGCAATCAGACCTAGACAGGTTACAGGGGTGGGCGGATGAGAATAGGATGGGATTCAACACCGACAAGTGCAAGGTGATGCACCTGGGGAGGAACAATCAGC
>NW_017729032.1:56475134-56478371 GCF_001723915.1 Gavialis gangeticus | reverse complement strand
CAACTTCCAAGAGAAGTGGTGCTGGCTCCTACCCTGGGGGTCTTTAAGAGGAGGCTAGATGAACACCTAGCTGGGGTCGGTTGACCCCAGTACTTTTTCCTGCCATGGCAGGGGGTCGGACTCGACGATCTGCTCAGGTCCCTTCCGACCCTAGAAACTATGAAACTATGAATACGCTAGTTAAAGAACTCAGGGCTTAAATGTACTAAGGCATCTCCCTACAAAGCTCCCAGAGTAATGGTACAGTTAGTTTTTACACATGTGCTTTGTGAATTTAAATTATTTTAATATTTAGGGGATTGGCTGTATCTTTAAATGTCAAATGTGTTATTTGATAAGTTGAATTTGTTAATAATGTTTTAAAAAATTGTTTTGATAAATGTTTTAAAAGCATAAGCCTATCCTTAATTATAGCACATAAATGACAGATGTAACTTTGGTATCTACTATTGAAAACCTGTACTAGTGTTTCCTAAGACTGGAAGCATGTCCCTAATTATTATCTACTTACCTAATACCCATGAGTGTACCCAGGGGTGATCAGAGGACCACAGAGCTAGGAAGAGAAGTCATAGACTAAAAATAGCCCAGTTGCAGACGCAGGAATGAGAGTAAAGCTGCAACTCAATTTTTATTTGTCCCAGTATTTTTATTTACTATGGTACTTTTTAATTTAATTTAATTTTTAATTTAATGTTGATTTTTTAGCCTTAGTTTCTTGACCCTTAAGCAATTATATTAATGCAGTGGCTGTCTTTAAATTAAGCTTCAGCCTGTTTTCTGTTTCTTACTGTTGCTATTTTTTCTATATAATATAAAATACCAACTTAAATATATGAAGTCATATCCTGGCAGCCATACTCAGCTATTATTACATTTAAACGATCAATCTTTAGTAGGGGAACAACTAGCTACACTCTGCATCTTTCTTGTACATTTTATTATTTGTATTATAATGAATCCAATTTATGCTTTCTATTTTTCATTGTAGCTGAGTGACTGTCATAAATTTTCCATTTAGATACTTCAGATAATTATCTTTGTTGAAAATCATTTTCTAAGTCCCCTTACCTTCAAGCATTCTGCAGTTTCTAGACTGTTGCACAGTAATATTTTGGAGATTTATAATGAATCCATTTTTAGCTTGTCAATACAGCGTACCAGATTTTTAGTGTATTACTAGCGCATTCAGTAATGTTCTACATAAGCATTAATTAATATATACTAAATGAGAGAAATACTGAGAATGCTTGCCTGCCTTTTTCTAAAACAAGTGTCTCATTGCTTATGTCCTGACCTGCAGGAATTGCCTCAAGTTTCTGGTGGGAAGGTTACACTGTGGGTGTTTCGACACAAGACACTTTACTGTGCAGTAGACCATCAACATCTACACGTGCACACCATTTACTGCACAGTAAATTAGTCTACTGTGCAGTTAGCTACTATTTGTAAATACAGGTAGTAAGCTAACCGCAGTAGCATGTGTATAGATTCTGACAAAGAATAAATTTCCTCCTGGTCAGCCCCAACACTAGGGGGCCACAACAGATGAGAAACTCCCCTGGTCCTGGTGCTACTCAGCTCCCAACTCCCCCCAGAAGCTGGGAGCTGAGCACTGCCCAGATGGGGTAGCTGTCTGCCTCTCACTGTCTCAGTGCTGCTCAGCTCCTGGCTCCCTACAGGAGCCAGCAGTGCTGGGACTTGGAAACTCCCTGCTTCCCAAGTTTAAGACTGGCCAGGAACTCTCCCTTCCCAGAAGTGGGACAGCTCTCAGCCAACCCCAGGGTGAGTGGGGAAGCCCTGCTGTGCAAGGAGCTTGTCCCCATTTCCACAGGGCTGGGCGAGTATTTTACTGCACAATAAGCCTTTATAGCATGAATAGCACATGTAGACATGCCCTTCCTTTGGGCCTTTTCACAGCTCCTGAGGTCTTCACAAAAGTCCTAGTAGTTGTGGTGGTACAAGTTGTAAAGGTCTGCCCAGACTGTACAAGATGTAAAGGTCTTTTGAATTGAAAGGCAAATTCAGGGCAGCTACATCAAGAAGTAAACAATTCAAGTAATTCTTTGCTGCTTCATCTCAAGGTTCAAAAGGAAAAAGCATACTGGGTGCAGCACTTTACTGCTCATTAGACTAATCTAATTTGCAGTAAAGCATCACCATCTACACATGTACCACTATTAATGCACAATAGGTTAATGTAAAGTGCCATTGGGTAGTACCAACAGGTACAGGTACCACCTGATGACAGTTTCCATTAATGTGCCTAAATGAACGTGTAGATGCTAACCCAGGAGCAAATTGTTCCTGGACAGTCCAGGAAGCAGGGGACCACAACTCCTGCTTGGCTTAGTCCTAAGCTCCAGAAGGCAGGGGAGAAGCTGTCCTTAGCTCCCAGACAGCCCTGAGCTCCATGGGATGGGGGAGCTGTGTTGGCCCTAGTTCTGGGGGAGGTCGGGGCTTAGCACTGGCTTAGCAAGTCCCAAGCAACGCACCACCCAGATCTGGCCCTGGAGCCAGGGCTAGCCCACCTCCTGCCCCCTGGAGCTCAGGACTAAGCCTGAGCTCTACACCACCCAGAGCTACCCCCAGAGCTGGAGCCAGCTCACCCCCCATCCCCCGGAGCTGAGCCCTCAGGCAGCTGTGGCTAGAGCTTGGAGCTCCTGCTGTCTGCTGTAGGGGGTTAAAGCAGGGTATGAGCAGCCCTAGACTAAATTGTTTCTATCCAATGCAATTTGTTCCCAACCTGAGCATGCATGTAAATGCATGCCTGTAGGTAGTTTACTGAGCATGAATTTATTGTGCAGTAAACTCATATGCATTAATTAATTATCCTGAGGGATAGCCAGTACAGGTTTGTTGTGGGTAGGTCTTGCTTGACCAATCTTATTTCCTTTTATGACCAGGTGACCTATCACCTAGACAAGGGAGAGGAGATTGATGTCGTATATCTTGACTTTAAAAAAGCCTTCGATCTGGTATCCTATGATCAGCTCTTGGCAAAACTGGCCAACTGCAGCCTTGGGTCCACCGTGATCCGCTGGCTGGGGAATTGGCTCCGGGGTCAGACCCAGAAGGTGGTGGTTGATGGAAGTCAGTCATCAGAGTGCCCTGTGACGAGTGGGGTCCCTCAAGGCTCTGTCCTTGGACCTGTATTGTTCAACATCTTCATTAATGATGTGGACACTGGAGTCAGAAGCAGACTAGCCAAGTTCACCGATGACACCAAACTTTGGG
>NW_017729032.1:56471237-56474709 GCF_001723915.1 Gavialis gangeticus | reverse complement strand
TTTTATAAAGAGGTTTTGATTCAATTGAGGGGTAAAGTTAGAAGAAACCACCGCAAGCTGTGTGAAAATGGTCGATGGTTTCTGCACCATGACAACACTACTTCACACACTGCTGTCTCCATTCAAGAATTTTTGGCTGAAAAATACATTCCTGTGATACCACACCCTCCGTATTCACCTGACCTGGCTCCCATGTGATTTTTTTCTTTTCCCAAAAATTAAAATGAAGCTGAAAGGGAGATTTGTTGACGTTCCAACCATCCATAAGTATGTGAAAGCAGAACTCAAAAAACTCACAGCTGAAGGCTTCCAGCATTGCTTCCAAAAGTGGCAGGAACGTAGGGACAAGTGCATATCATCTGGGGGAGATTACTTTGAAGGCGACAGCTCATAAAAATGTTGTTTGTACACTATTCTTTAAAATACAGGCTAAGTCCTAGGACTTTTTGATCACTCCTTGTATAAATTTATAAGGGGCGTCCACCAGGATCTGGAGGAACATTTGTTCACCAGAGCACCTCAAGGGACAACAAGGTCGAACGGTTATAAACTCCTGCAAGACAGTTTCAGGCTGGACATAAGGAAGGGTTTCTTTACTGTCCGAGCCCCCAAGGTCTGGAATAGCCTGCCGTCAGAGGTGGTTCAAGCACCTACTGTGAATGCCTTCAAGAGAAAATTGAATGCTTATCTTGCTGGAATCCTATGACCCCTTCTGACTTCCTGCCCCTGGGGCAGGGGGCTGGATTGGATGATCTTCCAAGGTCCCTTCCAGCCCTAGTGTCTATGAAATCTATGAAATTGCATGTGTAGACATGGCCACTCACTTCTTTATAGTGCATAGAGCTTCAGAGGTGCTGTGTTACGTACCCCATAGCTGGGCTTTACCTATCACAGACAGGTTCCACAAATCCTAAACATTGCTGGTCAGTGACAGACTTGCCCAAAGGTAGTATTCAGATGGCTTTGTTCACTTCCAAGACACGATTTGTCAAACTTCACCTACGGTCCATACAAAGAGCATCTGAAATTAGTGGGATTAAACACAAGACATTTCACAGATGCTTGGCCATTGCCTAACAATAAGTCCCTTCCCCATTAAACTGGTTGAAGAACACTCTACAGGGATGCACTAGCATACCTGCACTACCTTCGTGTGTCAAAATATTGGAGACAGATTCACTTCTAAAAATATAGTGGCCGTTCTAGATTACTTGTTAGCCCCAAAATATTCAGGACTTCTCCATCAGACCCCTAATATTGGTTTTAGCATTAACTGCTGCTCATTACTCTCCTATGGAAGATCACTGTCTTATTGCCTCTAATATTTTCTGGGTGTCACTCAAGTATTTCCTCCAGTCAGAGAGATCTCATCATCTGCAGATCTCAGTATCATGATGTCAGGATTCATGTCCTTTCCCCTTGAATCTCCAGCAGCCTATTCCTTATATCACTTTTCAATAAAGGCACTCTTTTAGTGGCCATGCCTTCAGTATTGCATGGTATTCTCTAAGGATGAGATAACCTCATCTAGAGTCTTTGCCTAAAGTTGCTTATGATTTTCATGTGAATCAAGCAATCCATCTATCAATAATTTTTCCCAAGACTCATATTAACCAAGGAGAAACTCAGTTTCATGTCCCAGATATTATCAGAGCTTATCCTATTATCTAGTTATGACAAGACCTTCTGCCTATTTTTGTACTTTGTTGACACTGATATAACTGCCCAAAGCCTATACAGATGGGTGTCTTACTACCTCAAAAATAGCAACACCATTGCTTGTTTCATCCTTCTTTATATATTACTATCCATTATAGGAGGGTTCAGGCAGCTTCTGCAGCTTCCTAGAAGGCATAACAATTTCAGAAATATACAGGGCAGTTATTTGGTGTTTTGATCCAGTTTTATTCAACACAGTTCCTTGATATGGGACCCCAATCCTATTTTGAGAAAATTGTCTTAAAATTGCTGTTTCAATAGATTCCAGGAATCCATCTCCAGAATATGAGATTCCTGCATGTGAGTCTCCTGAACTAGAACATGTGTGGACAGTCACCTGAAGAAGAAAGAAACATGTACTTACCATATTGTAAATGGGCTCTTCACAACATGTTGTCCAAATGGGTTCTTCCCTTTAACTACAAATGCACATAACACCTAAATCCTGTTTTAACGAAGGACCTAAGGAGCAACTGGACCTACTCCACCGTTTGCACCCTCAGGTGGGGAAGGCACGAGGATGGTCCAGCTAAGGAAAAATGTGCCCTTGGAGTGGTTTCAAAAGAGAAAGGAAAGCTTCTACTTGAGAGTGTGTAGTAGCTGTTACGCTTTAACTGCTACGTACACAGGAGATAGTTTACAGGATTTTGTCATGATACAAGTGAGTGAAACTGTCCTAGCATTAGTTCTGGATGAAGCAGGGTTAAAGTTGGAGCACTTTTGATATGTTTGTATTGTACAGGCTGGTGCACATGTAGCAGTTACAACATAACAGCTGCTGGGTGGTCTGGAGTAGGAGCTTCTCCTATTTTGAAACTGTTCCCAGTGAATGTCTGTCTGAGGTGCAGACACAACCCCAATAGCCACTGCTATATAAACTAATCTAATCTTGCAGTCTTGGGGGATATTGCACTAGAAATGGAATGCATATTGACAAGACACCTCAAAGACATACATTTCTGCAGAGCGAGGGTGTCAAAGATATGTTCCATGGGCTTAATCTAACCTGCAGAGCATGGGCGACTCACATGCTCCCCCACAACAACCAGTCAGGGACCTGGGGGGTGGTCCCACTCCAGCCAATCTTGCTGACGGGTAGGGGCTCCCACCAATCACTGTGGCCGCTTCCACAAGCACTCCACTCCCTGGCCAGTGCTTGCGGGGGGGGGGGGGCACCGGCACCCCTGCCTGTCCCCCCGTCCATTGCCTAAGTGGCAAGCATGGCTGGTCAGGGGGTGCACCGGCGTTCTCAGGGGGTGCACATGCATCCCCTACGCATCCCCACTGTTGCAGAGCCACATCATCTGAGGCCCAGTGCTGCCCCTGCATTGGGGCAATCCAGAATCACTCCACACTGCATGCTGGATCCAGCACCCATGGCACCTGCTTCAGCTGGTCTGCGACACTACTACACATGACACCCACTCCAGCAGATCATGAATGGGTACAGGTTTTCCTAGCCAGCCGTGGGGGTTATCCTGAAAGTTCCCATTGTTGGCAAAACTGTGGTTGGCTTATGGGAAAAATGGGGTTAGGGACTTGAATACTGTACATTATAGTGTATACAATCATTTCTTGGCATGAAACACAAAATTAAAAGGATCTTGTATTATTCACCAATAGGTAATTACAACTTTTAGCTGAGCTCTTTATATTTTGGAGAAATTTTTGTGTGAACTAGGGAAGAATATAAATAGTACTAGCTATAGGACCTTTTATCATACTTACCAAATTTTTCTTTATTGTCACCTTG
>NW_017729032.1:56442790-56466237 GCF_001723915.1 Gavialis gangeticus | reverse complement strand
CATTTTTACTTACCTTTAATACGTGGGGTGGTCAACTGGGCGTAGGCGTACCCCTAGGGGTACTTAGGTTATAGGGGGTATGCACCGGCGGGCGGGGATGGAGCATGCCCAGGGCATGGCAGCAGTATCTCCCTTGGTGCAGTTACTTCTTACCCAGGGGAGAGGGAAGGGAAAGGGAAAGGCAGGGGTGGGATGTGCAGCTCCACGCACCACACTGTGGTGCTTCCCAGCCCCCACCCATTTGAATGGCAGGGTTGGGGGTGTTTTGTGTCACCTCTGGCAGCGCACGATTGGCCAGTCAGCAGCCCACAGATGGGGTCTTGGCTGAGCCGGATCATGGGACAATCCAAACCTGGCGGTAGCGGGAACCTCCTGCCCACACTCCTGGATGAGCTGCCAGGCTCAGGTTGTCCCACAATCTAGCCTGGCTGGGACTACTATTCCCTGCCATCCTGCTTCCCTCCCCTGCAACCCAGCCTGGCAGGGAACAGAGAAGCCACGTGGTGATGTCCTCGCCTGCCACTGCTTGCCCCACGTTGCCCTGGCAATGTGCCTTCTGCACCCAGGGCTGCACTGAGGGCACTGGCACAAGGCTGTGCCCTCAAACCAGTGGCAGGCACAGGAGGCACATCACTGGGGCAGCACGGAGTGAGAGGCAGCGGGTGAGGAGGTTCCCACACAGCTTCTCTGCTGTGCCAAGTTGCTAGGGTGGGAAGCAGGGCAGCAGGGAACAGTGGCAAGTGGGCCTGCTGTTCCCTGCCACTGCACGCCCCTCTGGCAGGGCTGGGGGCCCCCTCCAGCTGGGGGAGCAGGGGCTGTGTGGAGGGGAAAGAGAGGCATGAGTAGGGCCAGGGTGTTGGTGGGCTGATGTGTGGCAACAGAAAACCATGGTTGCTCAAGACTATAGGCTATGGTAACCAAAATGGTATATAGAATATTAACCATGGATACTCAAAACTGGTTGGCAAAACCATGGTTGGTGAGGGAAACTTGTACTACATGCATTGCAGGTACGGGAGTGGTGGAGAGACAGAACAAGCACTGTAGGCACTGCATCCAGCACGCTGAAACAGAGGGTGTTCATGGGTCCTATGTGGCCCAGGGCAGCCAGCCCTGTACCGTTCATCTGGCCCATGGACCAGTTCCGCACCCCTGTGCCTGCAGGTCCAAATCAGTTTGACACTTCTTCTGTAGAGTAGCCATTCTTTTTCTTCCTGACTCTGTTATTGGCTTGTGCTGTCTTAGGAAAAGCAACCTCCAAGTGCCTAATCTGTTAAATAGGCCTGACAATGTATTTAACCTCTAACAGGTACTTTGAGTTCTGTGGGTGGAAAAGCACTAAGCAAACATTAAGGGCAATAAAATTAGAAATGTCCTACCTTGAATAATGAAAATAAATGTAAGTATACAAAATGATTTCACTGAACGTCTGGGATTTGATGACTCATCTGTTGCCCGCATTGAGAGCTGTGTACACACAACAGATAAAATAGGCAGGCTTATGGTCTTAAAGGTACTTTGGGATGAAAATATCTGTATTCATAAAGTATTGTTATTTATATAGCTTGGAGGTGTACAATTAGCGTGAAGTAAAATAAATTCCCTACTCAGCTTTAGTATATATGATGATTACTTTGGGGAGAATGTAGTATTCTTTAGGTGTAAAAAATGCAAACATAATGCATAATGTAATATGTATGTATAGATATGTTGCCACTGCTTAGTACTAATTACAATTTACAGTATATATAGAGCAGTAGTCTCCAACCTTTTTAAGTAGGAGATCGCCTTTGGCAATTAAAAGCAACCCAAGATCTACTGTGCGCCGCCGCCACCCCGCCTCCCCACCCCCTCCCAGCAGGTAAGTCTGTGGCAAGGGAAGTGGGGGCGTAGATTGAGGCAGAGGGAGAAAACATTATTTGGGGGCATGTCTCCCCAGCAGGTAAGTCCCACCCGGCCAGGGCCCCACTCAGCTTACCCCTGCTCCTGCCTTTGTGGCACTGTCCCTACCACAGGGTCCTTAATCTAGCCCCTGCCTGTTCCCTTCCCCACGGACTAACCTGTGGCACACGCATACATACACATGGGCACTCAGCGCCCCACCCCAGCCTCGGGTCAACTCCAAGAGGCTCTAAGATCTACTAGTGGATTGAGATCCACTGGTTGGTGACCACTGAAATGGAGAATACAAACTATTTTGGAATCAGGAAGACAGGAGTGATTGTAAAATATTCAAAAGCATCAAAGTGATTAGGAGCACAAATCACAAGAGGTTCTGAAAAATCTCACCTAAAATAAGTTAACTCTTTTCTATGAGTTTCTATGCTATATGTTTGCACCAAACAGCATACCTTAATCTCTGGAAATTTCTTCCTGTTTAGAGCTGTTTTCTATAATTATCTATGTATCTGGTTCATTGTCTTTTTCTTTGTAATAAGCATTGATCTTCCTATGTCTTCAAGGGTGGAAAATCTTAAATGTACTCGGTATATATAATTTGTGGTATTTCTCTTGATTATAAGAAGTTTAATGAATTTAAGATCACTAACTGGTTCAAGCTTCCTAGTGGTTTCCATTATATATATAAAAAGCTTTAAATTCATTCATATCAATGGAAATACTTTAACACCGACTGCATACCTGCTGATGATGTCATCTTTGGTGATAGTCAACAGAGCTGGAATGGAAATTATCTGGAAGTATCTTTCATTCTATTAAAATAATGTAGAGAGAAATAACTAGCCACATTAGTCTGAAGTCAGGCAGAAGGCAGGGCAGCATAGCAACTTTGAGACTAGTGGGTTCAGAGAGGCATAAACTTTTGTAAGTGACAGCTCAGTTCTTCAGATTCGATTCATAGCATCTGACAAAATGCTGTTTTAATTCAGAATTAAAATAATTCTGAATTGTGATTTAGAAATTGGATAGTGTGATATTTCCATAAACACCAAAGTAGGTGTTCCTTTAGGCAAACCACTTGTTGAACACTTGAAGCCCTGGTCCTGTAATCTGATTTGCGTGGATGGGCCTTTGTATATATGCACTGGCCCATTGATTCTGATTCTGTGGGGTTCTGGTCAGAGCCAGGTGGGGAATCTACACAGATCAGATGGCAAGATTAAGGCCCCGAAATGGTAGTTGTAAGAGCATTTTTTTACTGGTGTAGAGGAGAAGTACATGAACGTAGCATTTGGAATATAAATGTCTTCTGGTAGATTAACTGATTACATTAGAGCAAGAATTCTCAAGCTTTACAATGCTGTGGCTCTTTCTCAGTAGCACTGAACAGCTTGAAAACCTCTCAGGGATACAGCACATTTGAGGCTATAAAGTGAAGGCTGACAGCCTGAAAGACAAATGCACAATAACTTGCATGATTAATAGCTACTAAGTAATAAAGAAATTGTGGTGGCAAAATAGCTCTAGTGCAAAATTTAAAACTTAAATTAGCCATTTCAGATTAGCAACTTAAGCAATAATCTGCAAGCTTCCAGTGGTTTGCAAAGGGCAAGTTAGTCACATGGCATAATATTGCCTTTTCCTCAACTGCTAAACCGCATTAAAAGCCAAAGCATAAAACACATATAATACTTTCCTAATTATTTAACTGTTTTTCTATTAACTGCTGTAGTTGCCACAGGGATGTTATCTGGTCACAAACAGAAGGGGAAGTGGTTCCTCGCGTACCTGATTATCTGGATCACCACCTTTGGGATTATTTACGAAGGTATAAAAGTTCATAAACCACTGCCCCAAAAGCTTGTGACTACAGAAGTACTGAGTCACCTTTTACCCAGCTCAGTGGGTTGGTAGTCATGAAAGTTACTGCCCTTGGAAGGCTTTGCCAGTGAAATAAGTTAGTTTTCTCAATCCTGTGTCCTACAGACAGGCAATATCATCTAAAAAATAATTTACAAAAAAGGAAACATATTTCAGTTAATGAGATTTAGATGAGGCATAAAGACAATGTTTTTATCATGGTGTCAAATTGCTACTACAGTCATTTCTTCTGCCAGTATAAGCACATCGTATTTAACTCAAAATAATCACACAGATTCCACATAAGTCAACACAATTGGACTATCCAGGAGAGAGCTGTGATGCTTATCATAGACCAACCAGGAATTGTGCATATCCTATAGTATGTTATTTGTTGTTCCATCTTCTTTGTGTCACCACAGCTGGCCTCTGTGCTTCATTCACCAGCTACATGTCTTCTTTCAGATTGATAGTTCTTAGGGGCAGGAACAGTAATTTAGTATATGTATGTCTGTGTGTGTATGTGCATAGGTGCTGTGTGTGCAGGGCAGGGATGCATCTATGTATGCATTTAGGTTAGGGACAGACATTACAGAAACTGGTTTAAACCTGTAACAGAATAGATGTTCAGTGCACATAAACCAGTTTGAAAATGGCTGAAACCAATTTGAGATAAACCTGGTTGAATGTAGTATCATACTTAACTGATTTGGGTCAAATCAGTTTATGCAATGTCTATCCCAGACCTTTTGCTGGTTTAAATTAAACCAGACTCCCCCAAAATCCTGGCATGCTGTTTGTTCCACAGCAGGACTGGCCCCTCCCCTCTGCTCCCTGGCTGCAGCTCGGCAGAGACTGCAGGTGTCTGTCTGGCTTCTGCTACCTCCTCCTCTCTAAGCAGGGATTCCACCATCCCCTCTACCTTACACAGACACACAGCATTACCTAGCAGAGCACGTGCTGATCTGTGCTGTGGCAGATGGGACAAAGGCAGAATCAACAGGTAGCTGGTAATGTCCCTCTGGTGTTTTCTTAATGGGGTGATAAACACTGAGTTAGGGGTGATAAACACTGTTATCAATTCTCTGCTGGGCTGGTCAGAAGTAGGGGGGAACCCTCCCTAATCACAGCATCCTGCCAGGTTCTGGCCATGCTCCCCTCCAGCTCAGCATTGTGGAAGGGATGGGAAGGCTGCTCTAGCGCTCCCTGGCTTCTAGCCTGAGCCACTGCAGGCATATGCCTGCATTTTTTCAGTCCAGAGGGGATGTCTATATGGTTACAAACTGGTTGAGCCTAACCAGGTTAGACTAACCTGCAAAGATTAAATCATTTCAGGCTCAGGCTTTTTTTAATGTCTGCCCCTAGCCTTTGTCATGACTAAATTTACTGCGCATTAAGCAATTTTAGGCAGGTGTCTACACATGCAGAGACTTGGCACTATAGTGTCAAGTCCCTGCAGCCCTGCCATGTGCCCCTGTGGCCACCTGGGGGAGCTCCAGCCTCTAGCCACATGGCTGTCAGCACTTGGCAGCCATGTTGAAGCCAAAGCCAGCTGCCAGCACTTGGCAGCCATCTGGGAAACTCTGATCCCTGGCCAGTCCCTTCCTTTCCCAGGAGCGATGTGCCCAGTGCAGGGGCAGCACACAGCAGTTCCCTTCTTGTCCACCCTGCCTGCCCATGCCAGGGATGCTTCAGCCTCTGCCCCTGCCTCTGCCAGTGATGCCCATTGCCCCACTGCTGCAGCCCAGCCCCTGCCAGCAACAACCAGCACCCTGCACTCCTATGGCCATGTGCTGGCCCCCACAGGCTCCCACCCTGCCCAGGCCCCAGGACAACCATGCACCTGTCAGCAGGGACCAGGGTATCAGCTGTGGAAGGTCATACCCGAACCCCTCCTCCTGCACTCCCCACTCCATCCCACCTCCCCTGCTGCCCACTCACCTCCCACACCACTGTCAGGACACACACGGGTGAAACAAAAAACTGTATTACCTTCACAACACCTACCCCCATCCCTCCCCCCTCAACAAGCAGTGCCCCTCCACCACCCTCCCCACCCACCAACATTAAAAAACCCACTTACAAGTGAAAAAATACATACAAATGGAAAACTATATACAACATTTCAGGTCTCCAAGCTCAGACTGGGGGCCATTGGGGGGAGGGGGAGCTAGGAAGCAGAGCCCCAGAGCAGATGCGCAGCACCCCAACTTCTGGATGTTCTCCCATGGCATCCCCAGCAGGTGACAGCCTCATGTATGGCTGGGTCTTGGGCCATGAGGTGGGGGGGAGAGAATGGCAGGGCTGGGCCCAGGCAAGGGGTCCAGGGAGGGGGCTGAGCCCCAGGGGCTCTGACAGTCAGGAGATGCCTGAGGAGCTACTCCAAGGGCCAGTCAGGAGCCTGCAGCAGGCAGGACCCAGGGGTCCTGTGGGGCTATAGGCAGGAGCCAGGCAGTGGGGGACATGGAGGTAGCCACCAGGGCCAGAAGGGCGTCTGTGGCCTGACAGTTGGCATCCCCCTGCTGCCAGAGAAGCTCCAGGCACTCCTGCTCCAACGTCTCTATTCAGGCCTAGTGGTCCTGCTGCACCTGATACAGTGCTTCTGTCCAGGTGACATCCTCCACCCACTAGGCCTGCTCCTGCACCTCCCACTCCTCCACCACCAGCTGCAGGAGCCAGAGGGCCTGGGGTCCCTGGTGTGCCACTGGTGCAGCCAGCACATCCAAATGGCTCCAGCGATGGGTGGTGGTGACCCAGAGCCCACATCCCTGCTGCGGCTAGTGCGTTCTCCCCCACATCCAGATGTTGGCCCTGCAGAGGCAAAATGGTAAAAGTTTGCACCATTTCAGGGATAAAATGCTCCACACAAGGAGCCGTTCACTGCCTGGCCTCAGATCAAGGGTCAGCTGTGCGCAGGTGCCCAGGGACCATGGTAAATCGTTTGGGCTGGCCCAGACCCAGGTGGCTGCCACCCAAGCCCCCTTCCCATCTTGCTTCCTGGGTGCTGGGTCCTTGACATTGGGTGCTGCCCACAGGCAGACTACCTCCCCTGCCCCCTTGCCAGGCCAGGCCAGGCAAGACCAGGCTGCTGGTAGCACCTGCTGCCATGGCTCCAGACCCAACTCCTCCCATCTCCCTGAAGGTCAACCGCTTTGCCATGCTGCCACCTAGTCCACAGCTCCTGGGCTCAGGGCATGAATGGCTCCCAGACAACTGGGGTGAGGGGCTGGTGCCTCTCCAGGAAGGTGCCCTGGGGCTGCCCCCCACCCCGCCACTGTGCTCTGAGCATGCCTGTGCTGCATGTTTCCCAGGTAGTGCATGATGAGCTGTTTGTGAAGCAGAGGGTGCCCAAGCCACTAAGCCCTGCTGCTGCTGATACTCCTGGTGCCCCAGGCACACCTGCACTACTGTTTTGGAGCCCTGAGCTATGATGCCATGGAGCGGTAAACCCTGGCTACCGTGCACCTCTGCTGCTGCCTGGAGGGCTACCTGTGCCAGTGCTACACATCCCTGTCCCCCACTGCCAAGTAGAACATCACTGCCAGCATCAACACCATGCTCAGTGCGAGGCCTGTGCCTGCCCAGCTGCGGAGACATGCTGAATAAAGTTCTGAACTGTGTCCCGCTTCTCTGGGTGCTGTAGAGGGGGAACCTGGGGCCAGGGGAGTGCAGGCAGGCCAGGGGCAGGGGCTGTGGCCAGGGAGAGGAGCAGGGCTAGGACTGGGAGGGCCCTCCTCCAGTGTGGGATTACCATATGTCCAAGGCTGGCGAAGCTGATAGCTTTGTGTGGCCCTCCCTGTCAGTGATGGCATCTGGCTGCACCTAGTGTCCAAGGTGTGCAGTGGGCCAGTGTCTGGCCATGGCCTCCTGCTGGGCAGGAGCCAGTGCTGCTGGCAGTCAGCAGTGTCATCGCCAGCCACTCCTCATAACGGGGTGTAGGGCTGCACTGAGGACAAAGCTGGCCAGGGCTCCCCAAACTGCCAATGCATGCAGCAGCCAGGGAGGAAGATGGGGCAGGGCACAGAAAGCCCCAGGGCCCCTCCTCTGGTGATGCATCACCAGAAAGGTCAGGACAGGGTTGGGGACTCAGGCAGGCCACCCCTGCTGGTGACACTTGCAGGGGTGCAGCCTGGGTCTGCTCCCACATAAAGACCATGATCTTACAGGCACAACCAAGCCAACAATTGTAGTCAGTCATGGCCATCCACTGTGCTCACAAGGCCTTGACCTTAATGCAGCAGTGCCACGTCAACCAGGAGTGCCCTTGCTCACCCAACAGGGACTCATAAATGTGGGATTCAAGCACCTGCCCCACACAAACTGCCTCTGCACTTCGGCACAGCCCCAGAGCACCATAAGGTTGCCAACCTCCTCCTGGGACCAGTTGGGGGCTTGAGCAGTCAGCGTGGGTGTGCACACACAGATGGGGCCGGGGCTTAATGGGAAGGATGATAAGGATGACGTTTTTGTCCATGCTGGCTCTCTGGGGCTCCGTATGGATGTCCCTGTGTGGCTGGCCCTGGACAGTGCTCAGGAGCACTCAGCAGAAAGGCACGGCCAGGGATTGGGAGCTGCGCAGCAGAGGCACTTCACCACAGCACCTGCAAAGAGACACAGCTGGGGGTAAGGAGCAGCAGGGAGAAGGTGCCAGGCAGCAGCCCTGAGGGGATTTCAGGGCTGGACAAGGGGTGCAGCAAGCTGCAGCCCTTTGCAGCACTCACCTGTGGCCAAACAGCAGTTCTCCAGAGGGAATAGGCCAGGCAGAGGCAGCCTGTGGCCTGTCCAGGGGGGTACATGAGCCCTGCTGGGCTCCTGGAAACAGAATAGGCTCCCTCAGGCTCACTGGTGTGTGTGCCTCAAGGCCCAAAACGCCTGCAGGCTTTTATAGCCTGCAGCTAGGGGCTGCCAGAGAGTAGCCCAGCCCTGGAGGAGGAGAGATGACCAACCAGGAGCCCTGGGGCTGGGTTCAGTCCGATCCCTAATGGCTGGGCAGACCTGACACTAAAGTTAGTACTGAGTCACATCTACACATGCATTACTGCACATTAACTAACTGCGACTAAATTTGATACCTGCATTTAGTCCAGATACCAAATTTAGTTGTGATTACCCTAAGTTACTGTGTAGTGAGGTCAAACACATGTAAACATGTGCCCATGTGGTACAGTAACTTAGGCTAAGGTTTCATGAACACATCTTGCGTAGACACACCCCGTGCGTATGTATGTAGGACAGTGACGCCCAACCTGGCTATGGCATTTTGGCACTGCCTCAATACACATGTTGAACATAAAGCATCTTACCCTGGAAACTTGTATTTTGCCCTGTGTTGTAATTTGTTCCTCCATTGTAGGATCAGTTTTAGGTAGAGAGATGCCAACGCTACCATCCCTATGCTAAGGGCAAAAAGTAGTGTGGCTTGCTTCACTTTAAATTGAGGTGCTGAGGGAAAACATTCCTTTGCTGCGTGTGGGGAGATGGAATGCACTTGAGAAGAATATTTTAATCATGTGAATCTTGAGGCAGCCTGCTTTTATTTTTTTCCTTGCTGAGTCATTTCCACTTGGACTCTGCAAACATGGAACCATCCCTGAGTGTTTAAGAGTTTGGAATAAACTATTCAATACTGTGTTCTAGGTTTGGCGAGCCCTAAGCAAAAAAGAAAAACCGTTCCTTTTCTTGTTTTCCTGGGCTTCCTTGTGCCTCTTTTGGAAGAGGCTGGAATTATCCTAGCCAAAAGGTTTGACATATACCATGCTATGGGCCAATATACTGAAGCCATGCCATCTAATACCCAAGAGCTGGAAACTTCTGAAGCCTCCTCTGATGCCCTCATTTGCTATCCAGTCTTGTTTGTATACAAAATGTGTAGAGATGTCATGTTAATTTCTTGCTTCTTGTGAGGAAAACCTGATACCTCACACATAGCTGTGGTATTTTTATATACAGTTTACATACTTGCCACCAACCTAATTTATTTTTCCTTTGATTCTTTTCATTTTTTACATACAGCAATAGTTCTTCAGCAGCCTCTTGCTAAATGAGGTGTTTATTCGGTGTCTACATCTTTTAAATATTTAGGAATAAATATCATTTAATTTTTTTTTGTCAGTGTTCTTACTGGCCAACAATACTTTTTTCCATTTCTTTTGATCCTGAAATCTTTTTTTTTCATTCTGTTTTTCCTTTGCCAAATGGGGGAAAATGTTGGGATATTTACCAAAAGAAAAAGAGCCCCCCAAAACTGACCCTCCATGTTCATCCACTGTTAGATGAATATGGTTAGCAAATAAAAGAGCCCATCAGATCTGTTTCTTATGCAGTAAGGTCTCTGTCTCTGAAATAACCAAGTTTGTCTTCATTGTACATTCCGATAAGATTTTATTACAGTAGTGACTTTAATCACATTTTTTGCTATTACATTAGTACATAGTAACATAGGGTTCCTGTGCATTTAAATGTGTTAGTTTGGAGAATATGGTGCCATTAAGTCGTATGACAGAAAAGGCAAAACATTCAAAACAAGGAACCATTTGAGAACATATTGTGTGATTGTATCCCAGACTGGCAGTGACCCCCTCCTTAGGGAATGTGTTCCTAAATTCCAAAATACTTTGGATAAAGGATTTGGAAGTGACAAAATAGGAGACAGTAAGAAAACAAGAGAACAGTTCATGTGCAATTATGTGTGTATGAAGCCAGATTATTAGGAGCCTATAAACTGTGACATATTTTCAGGGTTGAACACATTTATTTGTTCTGTGTCAATACAATGATCTTATCTAAAGGTACACTTTAGTGGCCCATCTTCAAAATGTGATCCATTACTTTGTGAAAATTACAGGATCTTTCAAAGCTGGTAAAACTCTTCTGCCTTTTTCTTGTTGTTGTCTGTTCAGACCAGAAGCTGTAGATGAGTAACTTTAAATTGACTTAGTACTTCATCTTCTGTTCACATTAAGTGAAATTATTTGGTTTGTACTACCCTAAGTTGTTGCCTTCAGCAGTGGATATCTCTGGTAAAAGAATTTTCTGCTGGAGCACAGCACCAGTTTTTGTTGGCATTTCATATTCCAGCAGTCTCTGGGATACTAGCAAAAAGAGAGAGAGAGAAAACTAATTCAAATGAACAGCTTGAAAATATTGCTGAACTTTATAGATATCTGATAAAATATTAGACCTGATGTGAAGTATGGTGTATGGTTATTCCCCAAGGAATGAGTCTGTCACATCTATTTCATAAATGTCCAATCCTGCAACACTTATTCTATAATGGCTTGATCTAAATCCCATTGAGATCTGTGGTAAGATTCCTTTTGGCTTCAGCCAGTGTGGATCAACCCTAACTGTTTAAAAAACTTTTCACTGAAGGACCTTAAAGGGCACTTAAAAAGCATGTGTATTACTACTGGTCCTACAGGGTAGAAATTGTTTTGTGGTCTACAAAAGGACTGCTACATATGTGTAATGAGTGGATAGATGAGCTGTGACTTCTTTTGGGGGAAATTTGTGGGCAAAGGGCTCAACTGATCCTAGCTTGTTTTTTAAAAACTGTAATAATGAAATGGATTGTTTGACCCTGTCAACTTTGAGCACTAATTACAAGTTTATGAAGTTCTTTTCTCTTTACTTCTTCCAGACAGTGTAAATACAGATAAACATGTTCCACATAAATCAAGATTTTAATTAAACAATAGTAAGTTTTCCAATACAATTGGCATTTCTCCATCCACTCATTGCATTCTGCCTTGCTCCTGGCACTGAATAGACAGATCATGCTAATCAACATCATGTGCTTGTGTGTTAGATACTGCCATTTTTCTGGTTATGTTTTGGATTTTAATTAGTATATTTGATAAAATTCCTTTACAGAGGAAAAATATATTTTTCATATTAAAGAATGTAAACCTTTTATATAAATCTCTATTAAAGAAATCTCTGCCATTAGCATTAATTGTGACCAGCTTGCATGTTTTCATATAGATAGGGAGGACTATGTATGACATAGAAAAGGTTAATTTAGATGAGTGGTTCTTGAACTGCGAGGCTTGCATCTCCACTGATGCTCCTATCTCTTCTGGAAACCCAGAGTCATCTCTATGAAAGGAAATTTCTCTGTCTGTCTCTGAAAATGAATAAATTAGTTTACTAGCTAACTGATTTCACTATTGTTGTTTTACCCATTATAAAACTATAGACTGAAGACACCACGTAGGTATGCCAGACTCAAAATAACCTTGCTTGCTAAATAAATACAACATGCAATACTTCATTATATATGTACACCGTTGCTATGGCTGGTTTCTAAACATGGAGCACAGTGAGAGCCATTAAAAGGGCTCAGAAACAATTTAAAGAGATACTTTTGTATTTCTGAGCAGCTATAAATATGCAACAGAAGTAAAACTAGCTACTATGTACTGAGGATTCCACAGACGGTTCAACTTTTCTTAAGTCTAAAGTGGAAACAAGTCAGCAAGAAGCCAGCAAGAAAGAAAGTAGCAGGTCATTCTGGTTCTGTATTTAAAACATGTTTCCAAAACATAGGAAAGTATCATAAGAAAGTAGGGCTGGGAGGGACCTCATCAGTTCATCTAGTCCTGCCCCCTGCTCAAGGTAGGATCCTCCCTAACTAAACCATCCCAGCCAAGTGTCTGTCCAGTCTATTCTTGAAAATGTTGAAGGATGGCGATTCCACATTTTCTCCAGGGAGCCTGTTCACCACCCTCATAGTCAGAAAGTTTCTCCTAATCTCCAACCTAAATTTTCTCTGCTGTAACCTGAAGCCATTATTCCTAGTCCTGTCCCCAGTGGCCACAGGAAAAAAAAAACCTATCTCCATCCTCTCTAATCAACCTTCAGGCACCTGGAGACTGTTATCAAATCCTCCCTCAGTCTTCTTTTCTCCAAACTAAATAACCCTTGTTCTTTCAGCCTTTTCTCATACATCTTGCTTCTGAGGCTCCTAATAATTTTTGTCACTCTGCGCTGAATTCCTTCCAATTTGTCCACATACTTTTTGAAGTATGGGGCCCTCAGATGAGACCTCACGAGTGCTGAAAAGAGTGGAAGAAACACTCCCCTTGATTTACAAGTGACACTCCTGTCAATATAACCCAGTAGGCTGTTGGCTTTTTTTGCAACAAGAGCAATCCTTCTCTGAAGTACTACAGCCTAGACAATCATTCCCCAGTCTGTATTTATGCAGGCAATTATTCCATCCCAAATGCAAGGCTTTGCACTTGTCCTTGCTGAATATCAATTGACTGTGGACCATTTTTCCAGTCTATCCAGGTCATTCTGGGTCCTAGTCATGCCTTCTGGAATGTCTGCAATACCACCTAGCCTAGTATCATCTGCAGATTTCTAGGTATACATTCAATCCCATTATCCAAATCATTAATGGAGATACTGAACAATACCGGACCCAAGACAGACCCCCATTAGGGGAGCCTCACTTGATACCTCCTCCCACATAGACACTGAGCCATTGATGACTACTCTTTGAACACAATGATCCAGCCAGGTATCTATCCACCTTACAGTATTTTCATTTAGTCTTTGTTTCCTTAGCTTGTTAATGAGAATGTTGTGGGAGGCAGTGTCAAAAGCCTTGCTAAAGCATATCACATCTATTGTTCTCCCCTCCTCCACAGAGCCTGTCACCATAACATAGAAGGAAATCACATTGGTCAGGAATTACTTGCTCTTGGTGAATCTATGCTAGCTGTTCCTGATCACCTTGTTCTCCTCTAGGTGCTTCACAATGGGGATCTAGGTGCTTCACAATGGGGATCCTTCCTTGAGGATCTGGTCCATGATCTTTCCAGGTATTAAAGTCAGGCTAATTGGTCTGCAAATCTCCAGATCGTCCTTCTTCCCTTTCTTAAAGATGGGCACTATATTTGACCTTTTCCAGTCATCTGGGACCTCACCTGACCTCCATGAGTTCTCAGGGGATAGCTTATAGCTCTGAAATTACCTCAGACAGTTCCTTCAGTACCATTGGGTACATCCTATCCAGCCCTGCTGATTTGAAACCACCTCATTTCTCCAAGAAATTCCCATCCTGTTCTACTATTCTAACTGTTTATCTCTTTCCCTGTCTTTGCTGCCAACCACACTCATCTGGTAGCTGCCTCTTCTTGTGAAGACTGAAGTAAAATAGGCATTAAACACTTCAGCCTTCTCTGCATCATCTGTAACTAGATAGCCTTCTGCATTCCATAAGGATTTATATCTGCCATCCATATAAAACATTTATCCCCAACACACTCCAAGAATTTGCTGGACTGCTTGTTACTGCTGTGCTTCCTTCCCAGGGGATTTCCTGATAATTAAAGTCCCCTTTGAGAACCAGGTTCTGTGATTTTGAATCTTTCACCAGTCTTGCTGGTCTTCCTCACTGGATACATCTACATGTGCCATTAGGGTGACATGATAAACTCTGGCACAATTGCAGAGTTTATTACAATACCTGAATGGCATGTGCTCCTAAACTGCTGCAGTCCAGGGTGCATGTGCAGATGCTGTGCCTGGAACCACAGCAGATTGAGCCTGGGTGGAGCAGCCCTGGGCTAGCAGGGAGCCTAGAGGGTCGGACTTGGGCTATGGGTGGTGGCACTGGGCAGCAGAGGGGCTGGTTACTGTTTACATATGTGTTTAGACACAGTTATTTTTGCCGCCGTGAGATAGCACTGCTGGGGACAGTACTATCTTATGGCAGTGAAAATAACTCCGGGGGCAGTACCATCTTATAGTGATGAACGTTAGTCTGCTGCAGTCCAAGAATGTCACACATGTAGACTGTGATGCTTTACACCCCAGCAAATTAGTCTACTGCTCAGTTAAGCACACATGTAGATGCACCCACTGTGGTTCACTGTCTCATCACACAAAATGGTCAGGGATAACATTTCTCTGAGAGAGAACTTCTAAATGAGTTTTTTACAAAGGAGATAGGAGTATGACCTATGCTATTACTACTCATGTGGACAGTCCTTGGATTTTTTTTAATGTCCTAATTCAGAAAGTGTTGCATCTAATCCTAGCAATGCTATCAGTCTTTTACTAAATGGAAATTATAGAATTATGAGGAATTATGCAGCAAATATAGTACTGGTCAATAAACAGTTGTGTTCTGTATTTGGGAAAGTCAGATGATGTGGACATATCAGATGATGAAGTACTTTTCATTCTAACAATAACTAAGGAGGATGTTAAACAATATTAGACATGAGCTTGATATATAGAGGGAATGATCACAAAGCTAAAAACTGTTAGCTAGGTGCAAATGACTTCAACATGATTACATTTGTTATGTGTAATAAAATAAATAGAATAGCAATAAATAGAATAAAGTTTAAATCATTATGTATTTTGTGTTGTAAAAGAGCCAATTTTGTGAAGCTGAAAAACAATTATGAGCTGAATCAGTAGTGAGAAAATTTAAACAGAAAAATGCAATGCTAAATTAGAAACTATTTAAGAATATATTACTAGATGCCCAAACAAACCCCCAATTGCATAATTTGAGAAGGAAGGTGATGCTAGTGTGTAGCCTGGCTTAGTGTGGAAAGTCAAAGCAACTATAATCTATAAAATGAATAAGGGGAAAGGGGGAGGTTGATAGCAAAAACTGGAAACTAGTAGCCAGTAATTATAGAGAAACTGAAAACAGAAGAAAAAGGGTACAAGAGAAATTTATAGTCAGTAGAACTGAGGACAATACTTAAAGGATTTTAAGCATAATGAGAACTAAAGGAATCCTAATGACATTGATCTATTACCATATTAGATAAAAATTGTGGAATTATAAAGACTTATGCAACAAATATAGAACAGTTTAATATATATTTGTGTTTTGTATTTGGAGAAGAGTCAGATGATGCATTCATATAAGATTATGATGAAGCACTTTTCATTCTAACAATAACTAAGGACACTAAATAGCAGCTACAAAATGTAGATGTTATTGAATAGGCAAATCCATGGAATTTCCTTCCAAGAGTTTGAAATGAGCTGTCTGATGGGCTCTCTTTTAGACCACAAATGATAGTCTTCAGTAAGTTTTGCACTACTGGGGAAGTTCCAAAGGACTGTGAAAGTTAATGTTGTGCCAATAGTAAAAAATGGTAAATGGGATGACATCAATTCTAGGCAAAATAATTGAACAGCCAATAGAGGATTTAATTAATACATTAAAGGAGGGCAACATATTTAATACCAAGTACCAGGAGTTTACGTAAATGGAACTTTTTCAAGCTATCAGTATTTTTTATGAGTTTAAAAGTTTGGTTGATAAAGATCATAGCTTTGTTGTAGCATACTTAAACTTGTAAAAGGCTTTTGACTTGCTGTTGCACAACAGTTTAATTAACAAATTACTGAGTTCCATGTTGATTTTATATCATTCCAAGTAAATTAAAAACTGACTGACTGGTCTCAAAATGTAATTGTAAATAGAGAATAATTATTCAGTAGATGTGTTTCTGACGAGGCCTCCAGGTGTAAGTTCTTGGTCTTACACTATTTATGTTTATAAAATGACTTAGTAGAAAGGATAAAATCATTACTTGTGAAGTTTGCAGATGATACAATAATTAGTAGTGATAAAAAATGAGGAGGGCAGGTAACTGATGCAGAGTGATCTTCATTGCTTGGTAAGCTGAGGCAAGCACAAGTGGCAGTTTTCAAAAAGTTTTGCACAACAATAATTTGTGCTTCAACATATCCAAATACAAGGTCACACATATAGGAACAAAGAATGTAGGCCATACTTACTAGGTAGAGGAATGGGGGAATCCTGAGAAGGTTTTTGAGATCATGCTGATTATTTATCTGAACAAGAGCTCCCAATTTAATGCTGTTTAAATATGTGGTCACAGCCTAATGTGTTCCTTGAAGATATAAACAGGGGAATATTAAAAAGAGGGGTTTTATTATCTTTGGGTTTGGCACTTTTCTGTGTTCACAGAGTCCTGCTCAAAGCCTCTGTCCACTGTTGGTATTCACAGGACACAAAAGATATTGAGAAAATGCAGAGTTTGAAGAGAATTCCATAAGAATAGTTAAAGAATGGGAAAACATGCCTGTAATGAGAGAGAAAAGAGCTCAATCTGCTTAGTTTATCAAAGAGAAGGGTAAAAGGTGACTTGATCCCAGTCTACACAGTAGAGGAAATTTGATAGCAGAGCGCACTCCAATCTAGCCAAATATGTAACAAAATGCAGTGGTTGGAAGCTGATGTTAAAAAAATTCAGACTAGAAATAAGATGCATTTTTTTGCCAACAGCGAGAGTAATTTGGTAGTGGATGATTTAACAAGGGTTGTGGCACATCTTCCATAACTGAAATTGTTTTAATTAGGATTCTAGAAGATATGCTCTAGCACAACCACAGCTAGTGGACTTGGAAGCAAGAAATGATTCAAGAATGTTATATGACCTGTACTAGTGGGAAGTCAGATCACAATGCTCTCTTCTGGTCCTAAAATCTATGAGTAGTAAAGGCAGGGAATGATATTGGCTCTTGAACCAATGTCAACTGAGACTGAGAAGCATAAATATTTCAGCCAGGTCAGATGCACACAGCAGGGAAGTGATTTCTTGTTCCATGGGCAGACTTACGGGTGGGCAATGTGTATAACTGCCCAGGGCACCATGGTCAGGGGGTGCCCCCCCCCACACACAGCTTCTGCTTCTCTGCTGGATTGTACCCCATGCCCCTGCCTCTGCCTGCAGCGACATCACTGACTGTGGGGAGGGGGGTGGAAGGTGGCTGGGGCTTGGAAATGATGAGACAGCACTGCTATCTGCTGGAAATGGCAGAGCAGGTGGGCTGCAAGCAGTGCCTGCCACCCCATGTCCACAACTGGCTCTATGAGCCCTTGTGTTCCTGCTACTTATCAGCATGGGTGCCTGCCTGGCACTGCTCACTGTCCTCTTCACCTTAGGGCTGGTAACAGACAAGCCTCCCCATTGCCCCATCCCCCACCCCCGGTTTCTCCCTTTGCCCTACTTGACCAATACTGAGAGATGCCACAGGGAAGCACGTCTCCTGATCCAGTCCAGTGCTCCCCCTGGGGCTTTTATTTCCAAAACTTTCAGTAAAATTACCACATTCATAAAGAAAGGGCACCAAAATACAAGTTCACCCAGGGCGCCATTTTCCCTAAGACTGACCCTGCTTGTTACACACTTGGGCTAGCTCTGGCTAAAAGAAATTGAAACAGGATCATTGCAAAATATTACTTTCATCTGTCCTATCCAAGGTGTTTCTAATGTTTGCTAAGCTACAACCACTATTGTGTGAAAAGCACAAAAAGTCCAAATGTAAGCAGTGCTCCTCTCTCCAACACCTACAGCTTCAGGACTGGGGGCAGTTTAGTTTGGAAGGGGATGCAGTGAAGACAAGATTTAATCAAATCAGCAGATCTAACATTTCACTCCGAATTCATTCAATTTTTGGTGCTCTTAAATCTCTTGGGACAAGTGGCTTTACAGTGGGGTACCACCAAGAATATACTGACTTTACCATTTTAGGTGTCTTTCCATGTTCTCTGGGATTCAGGGTGGGGGAGGGGGGAGGGGGAAGGGAGTGCTTTAATTAGAGTGGCTCTCCGGAACTGCTCTAATTAAAGTGCCTACAGCTTCTCATGTATTCGGCATCCCTGCGTTTCAAAATGGCAGTGAAAGTGCTTTAACTAAAGCTTGTTCTATGAGCTTGAAAACTCTCCCACTGCCATTTTGAAGTGTGGGAATACTGAATACAGGTGACACCAAGACTGCTGGAGTATACTAATTAACACGCTCCAGTAGACTTAATCAAGTCCGCTGTGACGCATTCTAATTAGAATGCATTGGAGCACTTGTTGGGCATGTGCATAGGTGTCCTAAGAATCTTATTCTTATTTTTTCATTTGTATCTGCCCTTAGGGAAGGTTCTGAATTTGAATCAGAAATATACAGAGAAACAAATGGGGTATTGGAATCCTGATAAGATATGATCACAACAGGTTTCAACGAAGTTCCTAATATGATCTTAAGTTACTTCAGATTTATACCATTGCAACTCACAGCAGAATTTGTTTAATAAATTACAGTATATGTAGAAAAATTTCAAGTTCTTGAACTGCAGAAAACCTACCAACTCAGAAATCCAGTGTCTTTGTAAAATGGTTGGTGGTTTATCATCATTCTCCACCTCATATTGTGCTCATACAATGATTGACACCTTTGTGAGTCTGCCAAGGAAAATGCCTCAGAACATGAATTACCCTTCCCACTGGTTTGAATCAGCTGCTGACCCGAAGAAGGCAGGTTCCACATTCTGTCATTAACTACCAGTCTGGTCACCATTTACATCTATGTAATTTATAGTAATTCCTCAGCTCTTGGGTTCTGCCTGGTTTTTGCTGCTTAAACTGTAGCTTTCTATATAGTACTTTTTCAGGTCTCATCATATCTCTGTACTATTCTTGAATAGGCTTTTAAGATCTTTGTTCATCATCCTGTTTCCCTGATAACCTCCTTTTGTCCTTCTCTCCTTAACTCACTCAGCACTGAACCTATATTGTTGCTTTCCACCCTTGTCTCTTTCACTTCATATTTCAGATTTTAAAAGCTGCTTCATACAGCAGTGAAACATGTGTGATTCATCTCATATGAGATGACAGAATTCAGCCGGGTGATGCGATTCCCATGGTGCTGAGCCTGTTGAGATGCTGCAATAAGATGATAGGTATTTTGGGTTTTTGGGGGGGAAATAAGTGTCTTGAGTCACAAAGAAAAATATCAGATTAATGTGCAGAGGTCAAAATGGTTGTATTGGGAGCAAGTGTTATCTTATGACAATTTTGCAAGGGGGAGTGCTCCTGAAGAAGGTTGCTAGGTACAAATTGATAATATTAATTACTCTAATGCTCTATAATTAATCTATTACAATATTGCTTTTACTTCCTTATTTATCATTGCAATATTGCCCTTACTTTTTATCTGACTGCATCCTTGTTATAAGTATGCAATGCAGACATAATTCACAAGCTATTGGAAGTAGGAAATATGAAGTAACATTTTTGTATATGTGTTTCATTTCGTTTCTGTACTAAAAGTAAAGCAGCTAAACTTTATCTGCAAGACACATGCTTCTCTCCTGTGCAATCTGGTGGTATCCCAAAGTCTACTTGTTGACACACATCCAGTTTGCACTGTGTTAAGTAAATCCATTTTAAGTCAATTTAGCTAAAGTGGTACTAAGACTGTGTGGTTGCATTTTGATTGTTTTTCAAATGGCTTGTATCAATTTAACTTAAATTCAGTACCATATTTAAGTAAACAGTCCTACTATTATTGATTTGCTTTTTATGTGCATGATTTCTTTACCATTTTCTTCAAATGTTAACATCATTACAGATACAACGTCTCATGTATCATCATCAAGATACAGTAGTAGTAGGTGCTTCATAAATGTTTATGATAGATTCATAAATAAGTGTCTCACTTGCCACTCATTCCTCAAAAGTCTCATTCAGATGAAGGAACACAGCAGTAATGGAAAAGCAGCTGAAACATTTGTGATATTTAGGACCTAGATGGGAAGCCTAAACTGTTACAGGCTACATCTACATATGCACTTTACTGCAGAGTAGACTAATTAGCTGTGGAGTAAAGTGTCACCATCTATATACGTTGTGGTATTAGGCCGCAATAAACTAATTAACACTACTGCAAGATAGTGCTATCCAGGATAGTACTATCTCTTGCCGGGGTAATTTACTGCGATTAAACACATGTAGATGCTGACCACAGGTATAAATTGTGCCCATTCACCCCAGCCAGCCCAAGGCCAGACTCCTGCCTACTACCTAGCCACATGCCTCTGCACTTTTAGCACCCTTGGGCCCCAGCCAGCCCCTCCAATACTCCCACCTCCCGTGCCTCCTGCCAGCCTGGCCTGCTCCACCCCAGTTCAGATTGCTGCTGTCCTGGGCACACATGTAGATGCTATGGCTCAAATTGTTCCAGAATTTATTGCTTTTCATTAATTGCATGTGTAAATGCAGCCACAGTGGAAGGTCCCTTATTATTACTTGTTATTCACAGAGTCAGATTCCTTGTTTTACAGAACATGACATTTATTATTAAACTATAATTTCATTGTGGGCTTATACTCTCTATGCAAAGTACAATAGATTTCTGCCAAGTTTTATAATTGATAAAGGTTGTTATGAGATGTCAGGGCTCCATATTTAGTGACATCTTTGATCACACTTCTGATGGATTTTTAGACATGACAGAACTTAACATGAGCTGATTCATTCAGTTGTAGCCCTAGAGTCAGTATCTTAAAGCTCGTGAAGTTAGAGTGCCTCTTATTTCTAGTGACTTCTACTACTAGTGTCATTAGACCAAGAGATCACTGATACCTGTATTTCTCTTTACTTCTATACATACAACAACTGATGTAAATGCCTCGTTACAGATTGTTATGCAATGCATAAATGGTTATTGTGCTATTGCTAATAATTGCTTGCTACTTAGTATGAAAGATAGGAAATAGATCCACTATTGTTACAAGTTACAATTGCAAGTTATGGCTTTATGGTCAGTTTCTCAAACAGTCCAAAACTCCCCTACAAAATCTACTGATGTTATTTACAAACTACCTTTTTATCAAGAAAAGGAAAAGGTTGGATGAAAGATTGGATGTGAACTTTGTGCCTATGGGGTACAGGAAGGAATTTTTCATGCAGTAGGGCAGTATTTGTGCCTGAATGAAACACAGGGCTCCAGGAGTCCTGGGTGGAGGAGGGGCAGCCCTGCAGTCAATACCAGCTGGCTCTTAACCCCTGTGCCTTTGACTGGCTGCTTCCTAGACAAGGCTTTCAAAGGAGCTCTTGACAACCCCTCCCCACAATTCGGCACACTTCTTTTAACCCAGCCATAATTTGTCCCGTTGTGTATTAATGCAGCATATGGATCCGCATAACATCATGTCATGCAGGTTAAGGATGAAGTCATTAAAGCCCTTTTATAAACAAGAACAATTATAACGTTCTGTTGCAACATGCTGACAAATGAAGTGGTGTTTATTAATTGTGGATGCATTATTCACATACTCATTATATATGTATTATCAATGTAAAGGGATGCCTGGCAGCGAGAATTCTTTGGGAGCAGAAAAGCCTCCCAAAGGAACTCCAATGTCTGTGACACCCAAAAGACCAGGTAAGGCATTAGGAAATATTCTCAAGGAACCATACTGCCTTCAGCAGGAGAACAGAACTGGGTGACCAGCTAACTCTCTCCTACATCCTATATCCCTGGGGATATGTGGCAAAATTCTAGAAGGAGGGGACATGAGAAGAAGGGGTAGGAAAGTAGAAAGGAAAGAGGAAAGCTTCTACATCACCTCTGACATTGGCAGAGAGGTTATACAGTACAGTGGTAGTGACAAAACGTGTTATGTGTAACATGTAGCCATGGGAGTGTGCATCTACATGGCACACCTCAAAAGGGGTAGGTGACCCAGATGGGTCTGAGAACTGTGGATCCAAATCAGCTCCCCAGCAGGGGCAGACTAGAACCCGGGCCCTGAGCCTGGCCAGCTGCAGATGTGGGGAAGGTCTGGATCAGTGGTTCTCAACCTTCTTTTCACATTAGAGGCATGCTGGCTCCTGGCTTTGATTCATTTTTTGACTCTGGAAAAGTAACAGTGCTGTTTTTCTGTTGCAAACAACTCAGAAAGCCCCCAGCAGGGCAGGATGCTTTTAATCCTACAGGTTCCTATTCAAAATCTCCCCTTTATCTGGTGACTCCTGTTTGCCCCAGTGCTAGGGATGTGTAGCACTGTGGGTATCATTTTGGAACCAAGAGTTCTGTTTTTTTGTATGTCTTCTTGTCCCAGACCAACACAGCTACCAAGTACACCCCTGAAACATGGAAGATGCAGAATTTTAGCTGGTTTTGGATTTTAAACTTCATTGCAGAACAACAAGAAAGATTTTTTACCCCCCTGCCTGCCATCTGACACCTCCAGGGAAGGAATTCTACCTGATCTATACATCAAAGAGCTACTCAGCACAGCCCACAAAGACACTCTCTTGGATCCAGAGGGACAGCCTTCCATTGTCAGCTCCCTCTGTGCAAGAATTAAGTTTATTTCTTACCTGTGGGGACTTTTTACCACCTTGTACCATCTATACTTTTTCCAGAGCCTGATGAAGGGACTTTGATCCTGAAAGCTTGCAGAAAAGGACAGTTTTCTTGTGATTTCCCAGCTGATTTAATAAAAGGTATCATTTTGGAGCCAAGAGATCTAGTTTTTTGTAAGTAGCACCCTGGGGGCACCCTTGATAGGCTCTCGAGGCACCTCAGGGTCCCATGCTCCCCTCTCCCCACCCTGAGAATCACTGGTCTGGACCTGTCCAGTCAGGCCCTTCCAGGCAGCCGGGCAAAGGGCTGGACAGGCAGGGAAGAGGAGCCTGGGCTCTAACCCCCGCAGTCTCATCCTTGGCGTCCACAAGTCAGTTTCTGGTGGGAATCCATGAATGGGGGGTGGGGCACAGGTGGGGCAGGCAAGGGGGGTGGCCAGGTGCCTGGCCTCCTGCACCCTTGCTTCCATCTGTTCCTGGGTGGGGAGCACGTGTGTGTGTGTGTGTGTGTGTGTGTGTGTGTGTGTGTGGTGCT
>NW_017729032.1:56433592-56437339 GCF_001723915.1 Gavialis gangeticus | reverse complement strand
GTTATTGTTAGGGTGATGATCGTTGTAGTTGTCATTGTGCTTGTTCGAGGTATATATAGTTCTTTGGTTCAGGGCTGGACCAACCGTGAGGCGACCTAGGTGGTCGCCAAAATTTGTGTGGGGGGCGCCAGAATTATACGGAGAACAAACTAACAGGAACATCATTCTAAGTAACAGCCCTGGCCAGCTCCAGCTCCACCTTGGTCTAAGACCTTTGGTTCGGGAAGGGAAGAAAGACCTCGGGAAAGATTACTAGTATTGTGACTCCTGCCTTTCCAACTCCTGAGCCGACTTATGACAAGAGAAGAGCGCTGGCAACATTATCCTAATTTTCCTCTGTCCTGGAAGTGGTGGAGGCGCCAAGGTACACAGTCTGCCTAGGGTGCCAATTACCCTTGGACCACTCTGGTTTTGTTATTACTATTATCATTTTTCTTATCATCAGCATTATTTTATCACCATTATCATCAGCATTATTTTATCACCATTATCATTATAATTATCGTTGTCCTCATTTCATTATCACCAATCATGATAATCATTATCATGATTATTTCATTATCATCATCATGATCATCACCATCATTGACTTCATTATCATCATTATGATTTCATTATCATCATCGATGATGTCATCATCATTATCATAATAATGTCATCATCATTATTATCACTATCATTACCATTATTGCCACCATTGTGATTTATTACCATTATTTTATCATCATCATCATTATTATCATCATCCTCATTATTGCTGTCATTATTGTTACTATTATTATTTAGGAGCATCTGAAAAGGGACTTTACAAATGTAGCACCATACAAATGAATTAATGGGTGTGGTGTTAGTTTATCTTTTTCTCTCTACATGTCTCCCACTTGCTACTAATCAATCATGCTTGCTTTAAAGAATTCTCATTCATGTGAGTGCAAAAAAAAGGAGAAAACTTCCATAATTAAATGTTTATAGTAAATAAAGGTGAAGGAAGAAAAGAAATCATTCTCCACCAAAGATAGCTTCTCAGTGAATGAGTTTTGCCCTAATCCCGTTGCAATAGGAAATGATGTGCGAGTCCTTGGAATGTATTCAAGTCTGTGGCTGTCCAGGAAGGACGCTGCAGATAAGACCAAATTCAGTGCTTTATAACTGAAATACATGTAAAAACATGCTTATAAAGAAAGTATCTTTCGGGTTAGGAACACATTATCTTCCCATCTCCTTTAGGGTAAACTAAAGGAATTACTGTAAAATTCTCCTCTGAGCAATAAATCCCCAGAGCAATGGCTGGAACAACTGTCATCACTCAAAGAAACTTCATTGTTTTTAATCTACTCAGACAACTCCCTTCTTCCAGATTTGATAGGTGCCAGCATTTGGCTGGCTCATGTTTGTTTCATATTCATTGTTAAGGAGGGAAATATTTTTTTTAATCCCAGTTCTTTTAACATTTCATTTATTACTCCACTTAAAATAAGCGGCTAGCTCTTGATGTTTTACTAGTGAAATTTATCAAGAGGTGTGTATAATCATTACTCAGTTCTAAAATGGTTTCAGATTCCCGACTGTCTGGTTTTGCTGGGAGCTGGAGATGTAAACATTTTCTTCTTTGTTTGTTATTGGCAGTGGTAAAATCTTCAGGCAAGCTGTAGTTTTGCATGAATCACTATAGTATGAATCTGTGAAGCAAGGGTATTTTATTAATAATGATTATGGTAATGGGGGTGTTAAAGTTTTAAGAGAGCCCTAGAGCTTGGCATAGACACTTTTGTTTGTACATAAACTAAAATAAGTAGGTACATAAATGCTTAACAGACACTCATCTTCCCTTAGGACCCCTGCAAAGTATTAAGTATTGTTTGATACATAAACTTGTCCAAACCCAAATGACAAGTACATGTGTACCCAAAATACACCTTTACATTTCAAGGAATCAAATATCCCCAAAGCCTTTATATTCCTTCCATTGAGATCAATAGTAGTTTTATTTTAACAGAAGCATACTTGGGCCTGAAACCCTGAAATCCCAGTAGATGAAGTCAGATAGTTAATTCCCCCTTTTCTCCTTTTCTTTGCAAGCTTTTTTGCATCTCATGTTTGAATTCGTAACTATCTGCTGTTATCAGTTAGGGAGATAGCATGTCCCACAGTTTTCTCTCTGGAATACTTAAGTGGTGTAATTTTGATGGTTAATCTATCCCATCTTGATAAAGTTTTTATTTTTCCATTGTTTAATTGAAAGAATGTCGGCTGTTAATTACAAGTGACCACTAACCAGAGCACCAAGGCAGCAATTCCAGAATCAGTTGTGCTGTGGCTTCTAATCTAAATTAAATTAACAGAATAAAGGAAGCCAAAAGGAGAAGAAAAAGTGCTTTGGATAGTTTGCTAATTGCAAATAATACAAAGTTATATTTACTACTGAGAATCTGTATAGTATAATTTGATACTTGGAAATAAACAGAGAAGGGGAAGAAAACTGGATAAATATTAGATCTAAAAAGAATACAGCAAAGAATTTTTTTTGCAAATATCTAGCTGGTCCAATAAAAGTTATCACCTTTGCCATGCGTTTTGATTCCATGAGTGTTTGTTTTTCTCAACTGAGTTATTTCCTGCTGCTGGTTGGTATTTGTGTATGTTAACAACAAAAAATAATAATTATAGTAAGGGCAATAAGAAAGCACTTTTTAAATACTGTCTCTGAGAGCACTTGCCATAAGAAAAAATTTAGGACTGGTGTTGACTATAATAAAATGAGCTTTTTCAAAGGTACTGTAAATCATTTCCAATCCTAGATTTTTGTATTATGTTCAAATGATAATGGCATTAGGATTTATACAACTGAAAAAGAACTTACATGAAGGAGTATGGGGCTGCTCTGAAATGGCAATGGAAAATGCGTATTTTTTTATATGGCCTAAACATTTCAGAAAACCCTTTCTTGAGTAGCTGTGAAGGGTTACAAGGACTGGAATCAAAACTCTTGGGGATTGTGTCTGTATTTGAGTTGAAATTAAGCTGAGGTGTCTGCAAGAATGTAGCAGTGCCTCTTACAAATGTATGATGTAGCATTTTATTTGAGTTCTGAATCAGAATACTGAATAAGGTGAAGAGGTGTAACTATAAATTAGGACTCCTCTGCAGTTCATCAGGTGAGCAGAAGACATAACCATCCCTATTGTTTCCTCTCTCCTATCTACTTAGAAACACAAACAAAAACTCTTGAGTTTAGTTAATCCCTCCTTATCCTGGAAACTGGTGTTAAGGTCCAGGTTGCAAAATTAACCCTGTGCTTCACACACTAATTAGGAGTACCTCAGGATTCACAGAAAGCCGGAATGAATGCATTTCATGCGTCTTTGTCCCAACAACCTCTATTCTTCCAGCTTTCTCTGTCATTGTTAATATTACTGCCATTCTCCCTTTATCCAACCCTGTCTAACATCTTGGCTCTTCTGGTTCCCCACATTCCCAGCCAGCGCTTGTCACTTTTTTCTTTACAGTACTTCCTAGGTTCATCCCTTCCCTCCCTTTGCTGTTGCCAAAGCATTAGTCCACACTATGGCAACTTTCCATCTTGATACTGCAACCTTCTACTTTCCAGCAACCTCATTTCTCTCAGCCCTTTCTGCTCCTTGTCAGAATTACTGCTGCCAAAATCCTCTTTGCTTCAGTTCTCTCTCTCTCTCTCTCTCTCTCTCTCTCTCTCTCTCTCTCTCTCTCTCACACACACACACACACTCT
>NW_017729032.1:56426701-56433508 GCF_001723915.1 Gavialis gangeticus | reverse complement strand
TCTATATACACTACCTTTGTGACTTTGTGTTACGTTTTTAACCCACTCCTTTCAGAGCTCTCCAAATAAGCTCTCCATTAGCTTAAAAACTGTGGTACATTAAAGAAAGAAACTGTGGATCATTACATGTTGTTCTGCTTCAGGCTTCCCTTCACCCTCATTACCAGGCTTCAGAAGGAGCAAGATCAGGTCTGTCTTGATTAGCTAGTACTCAGTGTTTGTTCTGTGTTGTATTGTACTTGGCCATGCATATAGACTAAGAAGCAGTAGGCAGGGAGCTGTTGTTTGTTTGGTCTGATTTACCATTCTACAATGCAGTGTTTGCTGATTGTACTGTACCGTGTCAATAACACTTTCAAATGCAAATAATTGTGCTAGTGATAGAATCATAGAAAAACAGGGCTGGAAGGAACATTAAGAGGTCATCTTAGTCCAACCCCTGTGCACTAACTGAGCCTTCCATAGTATGGAGTCTTGTGACATTTCTGGGGCAGCAGGACTATTTGTTATACCAGGGATGGCCAGTCCATGGCACACGTGCCATGGGCAACTACTAAATGTAGCTTGTAAGCCCCAGGCACTCACTGAAGGAAGGTGCCCAAATGGAGGCAGGATGGCTCCAGTCATGTGGAGCAAGTTGTGGCAGGACACTGCTGTGACAAAGAAGAGATGTCAGTATCGAAAGCCAAGTTAACTCTTTCCTGGCCCTGCAGCCACTTCCAAATTCAGGGCTTTATATCCCCGCTGTATATATAGGGGTCTACCCAACTCAAGGAGGTGGCTGGCTGATTCCATAGGGTGATTCTGCAGCTGGCCACAATTTTCACGCCCAATTGTGGCATGTGCCCTCTCCACCAATGCCTCTGATTGGCTAAGGGGCCCCAGTGGCCCCACCCCTCCCTACTGATTGGTGATACAGCCTTGGTTCTCATCACTGATTGGTTGCAAGGGCTGTCTTTAATGTGACCCAGTCCCTTGCCACCAATTGGTGGAGAGCAGTAGGGCCACATGACAGACAGCCCTGTCAGCCAGTCAGCGACAAGGGTTGGGGGAAAGTAGCCATCTTGGTCTCCTATTTGTGCTGACAGCCCCCCTCCATTTTCACCCCGGGTGGGGTGTGTGGCCAGGCTACAGTTCTTTGAGGACTGCCAGCATTTTATTTTCAGTAAGTATTTTTTCCCCCCACAGATTTTGCAGGAATTGCCCCATTTCACAAGAAATGCTGGATTTCGCGATTTTTGCAAAATCACAATTTTGGTAGGTCCCTAGCTATATAAAACTGTAGTTGTTGCAGGGCCAGAGAAAGTTAACTTGTCTTTTGGGGTAGTACCTCCTCTTGCAGCAGTGTCTTGCTGTGACTCTGAGACTTAAGCTTCCCTGCCTGCATTGTGGTGCTCCAAGGCACAAACTCTATTAGAGCAGCACATAGGGAGAGGATGGGACTGAGTTTGTGGCACACCTGCAAAAGTTGGCTACCACTGTATTATTCAGTGATGGTGGGCCTAGGCCCACCAGGAATGACAAGTTATAGTAGTGGCTAGAGGGAAGCCATTAAATGGATAACAACTATAAATTCTTGATAAAGAAGGAACAGAAGTGGAATTTATAGGTTAATGACAATAATATGACCACAGGGCTCAAGATTACAAAGTTTGCAGTATTCAACAAAGTTGATTCTTTTTACATTTAATTTTCTAGATCAGCAGATCACTTTTCCTGGTTGCGGGCCAGAATGACCTGCCTCAGGTCAAGAAGACAAGTGCTGGAACCTGCCCACAGCCAGCGCTTTTCCCCATTGTGGCGCTGGGAAAGCATCCACACCCAGTACTTCTCCCTATAGCAGCGTGGAGAGGGTGTTCTCAACTGGCTATTCACAGCAGAAGCCAGGATTATTATCCCATTTTACTGATGGGGAAACTAGGGAACAGAGAGGGAAATTGAACTGCCCAAAGCCACAGGCCAGTGGCAGAACTGGTAATGGAAATCTCAGTCTCCTGAGTCCAGTGATGTAGTCACTGGCCATGTTTTCCTAAGCAGCAATTATAGACCTGCATTTTCATGTCCAATTGATTAAATTTAGGTACCTAAACTCATAAAAGTTCATGATTTTCAAAGGGGGAAAATCCTACAACTCCAAGTGAAGTAATTGAGAGCTGTCAGTCTCCCAGTGATAGAATCTGGGCAGACAGATTCTCAGTACTTCCATCTTTTCTTACATTATAATGAAATAATCAAATTCCATGTAGAGCCTGGCTTTGTTAAATTGTCCCTCTGCAGGACCTGGGTGGAAATGCCCAGTCCACCATCAGCAGCTGCACTTCATACCTTCTGCAGAAAGGCAGAACTCTTAAGTTCATACTTCCTGTCGGTGTTCCTGAAATCAAACAGGGGCTGTTTACCTGACCAGAGGCTCAGGGAACGTAGGGAAGACAACAGACTACATGAAATCAGTACCAAACAGATGAGGGATTTCCTACAACACCTGGACATTTTCAAGTCTGCTGGGCCAGAAGACCTACATCCAAGAGTCCTGAAAGAACTGGCTGAGCTTATAGCAGCGCCACTGATAAAGTTGTTTGAGGAGTCATGGAACTCAGGAGTGGTCCCGGACAACTGGAAGAGGGCCAGCGTGGTGGCCATCTTTAAGAAAGGGAAGATGGATGACTCTTCAAACTACAGACTGGTCAGTCTGACTTTGGTCCTGGGTAAAATATTTGAAAAATTTGTTAAGGAGGCCATCAATTACAAGCTGGTAACTGATGGAGTGTTAAAAAACAACCAGCATGGCTTTGTTGAGGGTAGAATGTGCCTGACAAACCTAATGGCCTTCTATGACCCAGTAACTAGTCATCTGTATGAGGGACACGAGGCTGATGTCATTTACTTAGATTTCAGTAAAGCCTTTGATTCTGTTTCCTACAGGATTCTCTCAGCCAAACTGGAGGGTACTGGGCTGGACCAGTCTACAGTGAAGTGAAGGGAAAACTGGCTTAGAGGCCACTCCTAGAGAGTTGTAATTGACAGGATAGCATCATCCTGGAGAGCCATCTCCAGTGATGTCCTCCAGGGATCAGTACTTGGATCCAGTGTTCCCTCTAAGATGTGTTTCCTCTAAGCCGTACAGGCACACCTGGAAGCATGGCATGAGCACACCTGCGTGACCACACACACTACACAGAGGGAACGCTGCTTGGATCCGTGCTCTTTAATATGTTTATTGGATGAGGGGGTGGAAAGCTCAATGATTAAGTTTGCAGATGATACCGACCTGTGGGAAAATGGCACATCAGAGGATAGGGTAAAGATCCAGGATGGCCTTGACAGACTGGGTTTATGGGTGGAATGGAATCAGGTGAGGTTTAACAGGGAGATGTGCAAGGTTCTTCATCTGGGTAGGAAGAACCTTAACCATAACTACACAATGAGTGGTGGTCCACTGGCTGGAACAGCATCTGAGCGACACCTGGGGGTCACGATCGACAGGAAAATGAACATGAGCCAACAGGACAACGAAGTTGCCAGCAGGACTCTTGCATGCATCAACTGATGTGTTGCCATTAGATCCAGGGAGGTGTTTCTCCCTCTCTATTCGGCATTGGTGAGGCCACAGCTGGAATACTGTGTCCAGTTCTGGGCACCTCACTTCAAGAAGGATGTGGATAAGCTCAAGAGGATACAGAGAAGGGCCACCCATATTATTAAGGGTATGGAGGATAGGCCCTATGGGGAGAAACTCTGGGAACTGGGCCTGTCCAGTCTGAGTAAGAGAAGGCTGAGAGGTAACTTGGTAACACCTATAAGTATGTCAGGGGTGAGCATCAAGATCTAGGGGAGCATCTTTTCAGAAAGGCACCTCAAGAGAGGATAAGGACCAATGGGCATAAGCTAATAGAGGGTAAATTCAGGCTGGACATAAGAAAAAGCTTTTTCTCTATAAGGGTCACCATTTTGGAACACACTCTCAGCAGAGGTGATGCAGTCACCATCCTTGAAGGTGTTCAAGATGAGGCTGAACAAGCATTTTGTTGAGCTCGTCTGAGCCCAATAATGTCCTGCCCACAGCAGGGGACCGGACTTAATGATCTTACAGGTCCCTTCTGGTCCATCGATTCTATGAAAGAATCCCTGCTGCTACATCTAGCCACAGGCAACTCTAGTAATAACACGATCCTCCAGCCCTCAATGTTCTCCTTTTCCCTGGAATATGGGGTGCCAGATCACCAGCGGGCTGGGCTTGTAGACACCCAACACCAGCTGCTCCAGATCTGTATCGCGAGGTTCCGTCCTACAGTGGGCTCAGGTAATGCAGAGCATTGCTGGTGCTCAGGCAGAAAAGCCTGCATGTGAGCCTTACAACATCACCCATTTTCCAGTCATACACAGAGAAGGCCATTTCAGAAAAAAGATTTGAATATGCTGCATTACATCTGGTATATCTCTACTTGCTGTTGATCAGATTGGAAGTTCTTTCTTCTAGACCTTTACTTAGAAACATCTTAATTTTGTTTGCTGTGCACTATTTTACCTTCAGCTACCCCAAATGATGTCATCTTCATAGAATCATAGAATAATAGAGAAGTAGGGCTGGAAGGGACCTTCCAAGGTCCTCTAGCCCTGTGGTTTTCAACCTGTGGTCTGCAGACCCCAGGGGCCTGTAAACTATGTCTAAGGTGTCCACAAACAATGACTATGATCAGTCAGAAGTATGTGAATACCCAGACTTACAATTCAAAAGCATTCACACCTCCATTCACAATTTCCAAAGGAGTCTGCACTTCCATTCAAATTTTTTTAGTGGTCTGCAGATGAAAAAAGGTTGAAAACCTGCTCTGTCCAACCCATTGCTCTAGTCCAACCCACTGCCTGAGGCAAGATCATTCCTATCCAAAACGTCCTATACAATCCATAATCTAAACTCTACATAAGACTACCTGTCAACCCTGACACAACACAGACCTAACACTCTAACCTGTCACAAATAAAGCAGGGAAACAATGGCCTCCAACATCCTGCTTCTATGAAATGTTGTCAATATAAGCTCAAGAGATTCTGGGTAGAGGGCCACATCCCACACTGGAGATGAAGGCAAAATCTGACCATGTGTAAAATTCCTTCCTGACTTCAAAAATGGGGATTGGTCTGACCCTGAGCGGGGAGGCAAGAATGTCTGGCTTTGGTCCCAGCAGGAGCATTGGCATGTCTGAGATTCAGGTCACCCAAATGAAGTCCCTAGCCTTGGCTGTAGCTGACAACCAATGCCTCTGAGGAAGGCTTAAAAACACCCTGACACATGTAGCAGAAAAGGGTGGGGGGAGCAAACAGCAAAGCCCACAACATAGGAAGTACCTATAGGAGAATGTAAGCCTAGATCATCTCTGACCAGTGGCTGTCTGACCTCTTCTTGAACACCTCCATTGATGGAGAGTCCACAACTTCCCTAGGCAGTCTATTCCACATCATACGTCAAACACATCATACATCACTCTGGGCTGATTAACATAATATAATAAGGTTACATACTGAGAGGTGCCAAACACCCCAGTTTCTACTGATTTCAAGGGAAATTGGGGGGCTGTAATACTCTGTATAACAGTGGTTCCCATTCTAGGCGATATTGCTACTTACTAGTGGTGTAAGGAGCCCCACAGATACTTAGATAATGCAGGTAAACTGTGATGAGGGTGGGTGTCAGAGACCAAAAGATTGGGAGCTGCTGTGTAGAAACTCACTGAATTCAGCCCCAAATCTATTTTTTAAGCATTGCACAGTCTTATAATTATGAAGAGAAAATGCTAGTGGCTTTATCCATTACCTTTTATTTTTATTAGATCAATAAGCACAGTTTGTTCTATGGACGTGAGGTGCTAAATTTCCAAGTAAAATATCCTTTAACATATTCAGCCCAAAGTATTAGACTGGGTAACAGTTCTGTACATCTGTCTCCTTTACAATATTTTGAACATCTAACTCCAAGTGATTCCTTTTTCTAAAATGTTCAATGGGAAAATCTCCAAGAAAGCCAGTGATTGATAACAAGGATTACAGAAGCTGATTAGTGTGGAAATAAACTCTAGTCCAGCAGTGAAAGTGGAATTATTTTCCAGTTCCCTTCTTCCTTTGTTAAGTGGTTGTCCTGGAGGCACTTGGAGGAAGGATTTACTGGAGAATAGTCAGTGTTTATTTTAAATGCATGAACTCTGGATATTTTTTTTTTAGTGTTTTTAACCATTCCATTTTTAGAAACACTGTTGTACATTGCTGTAATTTCTGTGGCAATGCTGGGTAGGCAGAGAATGCAGGAGTCCCCCCCCCATCTGTAACATGGGTATAATAATATTCCTTCCACTCATTTATCATTCTCGTTAATTTTCACTGTAAGCTTTTGTTCAGAGAGGGGACTATCTCTTGCCGTATATCATAGAATCATAGAATCATAGAAGTCGGGTCGGAAGGGACCTTGTAGGTCTTCAAGTCCGATCCCCCACCTGGGCGGGAGAAAAGACTGGACTCAAATGAGTCTAGCCAGGTAGTCATCAAGCCTCTTCTTAAAGATCCCCAGGGTAGGAGCCAGCACCACTTCCCTAGGAAGTTGGTTCCAGCTCCTAGCCGCCCTAACTGTGAAGTAGTTCTTGCGGATGTCTAATCTAAACCTACTCTCTAATAATTTGTGTCCATTGTTCCTTGTCATGCCAGGGGGCGCTAGGGGAAACAGTGTCTCCCCTAAACCCTTCTGGTCCCCCCTAGTGAGTTTATAGACAGTCACCAGGTCCCCCCTCAGCCTTCTCTTGTGAAGGCTGAACAGGTTTA
>NW_017729032.1:56409449-56421701 GCF_001723915.1 Gavialis gangeticus | reverse complement strand
AGTCCCCGGATCATGCGGGTGGCCCTCCTCTGGACCCTTTCAATGTTGTCCACATCCCTCCTGAAATGGGGCGCACAGAACTGGATGCAGTATGCCACCTGTGGCCTGACCAGCGTCGCATAGAGGGGGAGGATCACCTCCCTGGCTCTACTCAAGATGCACCTGTGGATGCACGACAAGGTCCGGTTAGCCCTGCCAACTGTGACCTCGCATTGTTGGCCCATGTTCATCTTGGAGTCAATAATGTCTTCACAATGGCTTGCATAATGTGGCCCTAATGTCATCTAGAGATTGTAGACACTAATAAATAAGAGTCATCATTGGTTAAGCAACCATTTCTAGTGTGTTCTTTGGGGTCCATCCCAACAGTCCTTATACAAGGAAACTCTCTTATTAATTTCAAATGGAAGGTTTGATTGAACATGGACAATATCATTGGACTGTTATTCACAAAGTGAGCTATTGTTCATGTGCCAAAAGGAATATATGAGATTTAGTAGGACAGTTAAGTCCCAACTGTGCCCCAGTGAGAGTAGTGTCCTAGAAATTAAGTGTAACTAACTTGGGGATCTCAGAGTAGCTCATCACGCACACAAATTTTGGACACCAGTTTCTCTGAGTAATTGATACTGAGAGGATAAATGCAATCAGAGAGATGTGCTTTGGGTTAATTGGACCACTTGTGTGTATTCCTTGTGTGATCTTAGGTCAAGTTTGATTTTGGCATTGTATACAGTTCTAAGGGTCCAAGGAAGCTGGTAGAGGACAATACTGGTACATAAATCAGAATCAAAACATTAGTAGTACAGTTACTAAAAGACAAGAGGTTAGCACACAAGTATTGCAGTTGAACATGCTTACACTTGATGGGGCCTAAACCAATTTGTACTGTTGCCTAATTGCCCTTTGTGTGTACATTTATACCTGTTAGCCAGTATATTGCTCAGTGGTGTGTATTCATTGGGTTGTGTCAGATGCATCTTGGATTTCTGGCTTGATAATATTTTAGGTCAAACAGGAGTGTATAACTTCTGGTGAAAGAATCTGGATAACTTGGAGGGACTGTGGTAGAACTGGTGTGATTCCGTAACCCCAGAGTTAGAAAATATTTAGAAGACTTACACGATTGTACACAGGGCACTACATTTTGTCCTGACCTCATCCTGTAAGCCACTGAATAAAACTCCAAATGAAATGCACAATATAAGAATGTCACCAGAAGCATGAAATGCATGGCTTTCCTTTTGAGTTAAGATAGTTTTCTAAAGCATGTGTAAAAAGGCTTTCAGAAGAGGGATGGGAAAAATGAACATGATTAGTTTGAGGATTTCGCGATATTAATTTAAAACCATTGGAATAAACAATGAGATAGTGAAAGGTTTGTGTGGACTGGTGTAATACGTTCTTAACAAGTGTCTATTATTGTTGTTGTTGTTATAGGTTCTTTGCTCATTTGGGGCCCACGTTTGTGAGTTTCCCATCTTTTGTTATTTTTCAAATTGGGTTTTCTTCAGCCACCACGTGCTGTCTAATGCACACATTAAAGAAAAAATCCGTGGGAAGAAAATTACATTCTTTCCCTGTAATCTCTTTCCCAGTAAGGTGTTCCCTCTTAACAATGAATGCAACAGATATATGTCTAGATGGTTTCCCCCTTTAAATTTGCAGTCTTTTAAACTGGGATGATTTTCTCTCAAGTTGGCTTCTTTTTCTTCTCATTTTGTGGTGGTATTCTGAAGGTTCTAGTTATGATATTCACAGTATTCCAACATCCAAGAGTGTGTAGTCCCAAAGTACTATGTAGCATGTGTCTAGTATCTGAATATATCTGTTCTATGGATTTATTTAGCTGTTTCAGTGTTATTGAGACTGATGACAGCAGCCTTTTCTAGACAGATACTCATGTCTCTGTCAGCAGAGGTCTATAGTTAGACCAAAAAAAGACCTAATACTGAGTCCTGGGGATGTACAACATGGCTTAATCCTAATATTGGTATATGTGTGTGTGTGCATGTGTATACATGTGTATGTGTACACCTGCATGCATGTACATGTGTGCATACATATATATGTGCATAGCATTTGGCAAAATTAGCTTCCCTGGTTCTACATAACAGCCTGTTTTGAGCCCAGTCCTTTTTCCATCATTGTCAGTCAGATTCTTCCTCTTGGCCTCAGAGTAATGCCCTTCAGTTGAAATTAATTCCTGTGCTGAAGACAACCCAAGTTCACCACTTAAGCTGATAAAATTGTTTTTAAAGGAGACTGTAGTGGTGTATCAGTCTTGTGCTGGTTTGTTCCCCAGACATGACTTTCACCAACATCATTATGATTTGCTTGTAGTTGGCAGTAACGCTCACAGGCTTATGGGGTGTTCCTACTGCAGAAAGAAACAGTCCTGTGGCTTTGGGCTCCAGAGCTGAGTTCTGTGAGACTGGTTGATGGGGCAGTTTTCCCAGCCTTCATATGTGGACCCACAGACTAAGCAAGTGTCCCACACAGTCTCAAGGAATTGAGGAGTGCTAGAGAAGTAACTGTTGACTGAACGATTTAAGTACCTACATGTGTTGCATATGATGACATCACAGATCTTGAAATCCAGAAACAATGAACCTCGAACTGGCAATAATAGTTGCATCTCAAATGGTAATACTTATGTCGACAAAACTGTGGAATTTGGGGATCAGAGCTGGGAAACCTTTTTTCAGTGGTCTCAAGTCATTGACATAGGAGAACATGTCAGACGATCAGAAATGGAAACTTGTCAAGTGCTGTTTAAAGCCTTTCAGATGTTTAACTTTCCTTGTGCTCCAACCAAGGGTGTGTTGCTTGATATGAAATGTTTGTTTTAACGAAATGCCACCCTAAAAAATATCATTAGATTCAGTTAATTGTGACTTGTATTTATCTCAACGACAGAGCAAAAAAACCTGCTGAGGTATGTCACACTGAAACATAAGCAACACATGGCTTTTTCTGCTTAATAATACACTGTGGGTGTATATACATGTTCATTAATGCCCTGTAGTTACTGTGCACCATAGTTACTGTGCACATTAGTTACTGCATACCGTAGTAACTGGTGATACTACACAGTAGCAGCAGCAAATGGGTTTTTTCAAATGCTAACAGCACAGTAGCCTAATACAACTGTGCACTAGTGCATTATTTCATAGATTTCATAGATTTCATAGATTTAGGGTCGGAAGGAACCTAGTAGATCTTCTAGCCTGACCCCCCGCCAGGGCGGGAGAACAACAAAACCCCAAAACAAAAAACAGGACTCAAATGAGTCCACCCAGGTAGGCATCCAGCCTCTTCTTAAAGACCCCCAGGGTAGGGGCCAGCACCACTTCCCTTGGAAGTTGGTTCCAGCTCCTAGCCGCCCTAACTGTGAAGTAGTTTTTGCGGATGTCCAATCTATACCTCCTCTCCATCAACTTGTGCCCATTACTCCTTGTTATGCCAGCGGGCGCTAGGGGAAACAGCGTCTCCCCCAAACCCTTCTGGTCCCCCCTAGTGAGTTTATAGACGGTCACCAGGTCCCCCCTCAGCCTTCTCTTGTGGAGGCTGAATAGGTTCAGGTCCCGCAGTCTCTCACTGTAGGGTCTGCCCTGTTGTCCCCGGATCATGCGGGTGGCCCTCCTCTGGACCCTCTCCATGTTGTCCACATCCCTCTTGAAATGGGGCGCACAGAACTGGACACAATACTCCAGCTGTGGCCTGACCAGCGTCGCGTAGAGGGGGAGGATCACCTCCTTGGCTCTACTCGAGATGCACCTGTGGATGCATGACAAGGTCCGGTTAGCCCTGCCAACCATGACCTCGCATTGTCGGCCCATGTTCATCTTGGAGTCAATAATGACTCCAAGATCTCTTTCTGCCTCCGTGCTCTCAAGTAGGGAGTTCCCCATTGTGTAAGTGTGCTGCTGGTTCCTACTGCCCAAGTGCAGCACCCTGCACTTGTCCGTATTGAAACGCATCCTGTTCCTGTTAGCCCACCCCTGTAACCTATCCAGATCCTTCTGCAATCTCTCACTCCCTGCTAGCGTGCTCACCACTCCCATTAGCAAAAGTTTTGCCTGGCACGCTACTGTGCAGTGTTATTAGGCTACTGCACAGTTGACATCTTGTGTAGATGTGCCCAGTAATCTATAATCAGTAATAGTACTGAAGGAGTGCTATATAATTGCAGTTATTAAGTAACTGTATATCACATAGAATATATTTCTATATTGTATTATATATACAGTCAGTGACTAGCTACAATTATTCAGCAGCAGTATATTGTATGTATATCACAAGGTGGCATAAAATACAAATTATCTTTATATGACCAGTTAGATTTAAAAGTATATATTATTTTAAAAGAAAAGTTGAGGAGCATGAAAGGAAATTGCACAATGTACTTATCTTAGACTGCATCACATGATCTGCAGCGCACTGCTTTTGCTTCTATCCACATACCCATGGCCTCTCTCCCGCTAACAACAATAGTGTTCAGACTCATACTGATGTCACTGTTGAGTTATTTAATTTGACTGAGAGAGATTAATGTGTTTATTTAAAACCCTGTTCAAAATGGAAAAAAAATCCCAGGACAATGCTCTTACGTGGACATGTGTGTTTTCAGATCTGATGATTGTAGATTAACTTACCACGAATGACTGTTTACATACCCTAACACCTGGGGGGACCCTCAGATAAGAAATGTGACCCATTTTCTCTGTCAGCCTAAAGCAGGTACTTAGAACTGGTAATGATATTGGGAGCTTTCATCACTGGTGCTCTAGGCATCCCATTCCAGCTGTAGGGTCCAGTCCACTAGTGCTCCATCTGTGTTCCCTTCTTGTTCTGTTTTTCATTTACTCTTGTGATACCAGGGCCTGGAGCAGCCCGATATCTATTATGTACAATGGTACATGCTTGCATACATATTACATTGTGTGCTGGGCCTCTTCCCCTCACCCAGGCCCTACCATCTGTTCCTAAGAGATGGAAAGATTTATGTAATGGGAGTTGAAGGTATACAGTGCTTTCTGAGAGGACTAAATTTCTATTGCCCTTTTCCCCAGGGCTCATAATGTGCATCCTTTGGGCAAACAACAACATGTTGACAGCAGCAAAAACCATTGCGACTTGGAGCTGCATGCCAAATAGTTCAGTTCCATAGTTTGTCCTCCTTCCATGGTTTGGCTAAGTGCTATCCAACCTTCCATGGCTCATGGAAGTCCATTAGGAACCTGAACTCACTCAGTTCCTGTGCACATGGGTATAAGAATTCACAAAAGGAGACTGTACACTCTATACCCCAGAGGTAGGGACCTACTGAAATCAGGATTTTGCAATTTTTGTGGAAACAGTGAAAAATGGCAATCTCTGCAGTTGCTGTGAGAAATGGCATCAGCTGCAATTTCCAAGGAAATCAACTTAAATTAAAATTTAAAAATAAAATACTGGTTTTCCAGTGGCAGCCAGCAGCCCCCAGCAACCTGCCCAGGAAGAGAAGGCACCAGCTGGCAGAGCGGCATGCAGGGCAGCAGCCAAAATGAGGCTGCCCCCTTGTGTCTCTCCGCCAAGCAGTGCCGAGAGGTGGGGCCTCTGCCTATCAGTGCCAAGGGGCAGGGCCACCACAAAATGACCACGGAATCAGCTCTTCAGGCTGCAACCAAGCCATGAAAACTGCTTTCTCTTGTCCCTACCCAGAGGGCTCTGCAGCTTATTTCTCTTGACAGCTGCACACAATCTGTGTGTGTTATGGATACAGGGAAGAGGTAGGAATGGCCAGGTAATCTGCTACTGAGTGGTCCCTACAAGTGTAAAGCCTGTAAATATGTGGAGGGCCCAACTTGTAGATTACATGGGCAAGCACGCACAGAGCCACGTATCCTTGAATGTCCAGGTTTAGTAAGGAAAAAGGAACTATTCCTCCCTAATCTTATTCACATGCCTTATGCAAAGCTCAGCTACTTTGCATGGAAAGATGGCTGCAGAGGATCCAGTCAGTAGAAATACACATTCCTATTAAAATTACTGTGGCTCCAACTACAGAAAAAACTCAAGGCCCAAGCCTTTTCTATTACTACTGCAGACACAACAACAAACAGGATCTATCCCACACAAACTGCCCTGTCAGAAAGTCTGTGTTTTTTATCCAATAGCTTTGAATAATTGGAGGCAGCTACACAAAATAAACATGAATATTAGCCTTCCTCTTACATGGTAGAGAAGGAGGACACGTGTTTAGAAAATAGCTTTGTGAACTCTACTGAAAATTGAGAATAAGGCAATTAAAGTGAAATATGCAGTGATTATTTCACACCTTTTGACCTCATTATTTTGAGTTCATGGAGGGATTTCGGTTCAGAAAGGTGCTGCCTCATTTAGGTTTCTGACAGATGAGATTTGGTGCCTAGGTTTAATTTTTGTCTAGTATACTTCAGCAGCTCCCAATACCTTGAGGTTTGGTTAAAAATGCTAGTGAAGATTGCCTTTATAACAAATAACTTTTCCTTTGCAGTGATTGCATCCCCAGCATTGCAGCACTCTGCAAGTGCTGGAGAACTTGAAAGTGACATTAGCTAGAAACTGACTCCAACCACTTGTTGGAAGTCAATAGTTGTTTTGTATTCTGTTTAACTTAAATAGAGATGAAAAGGGCCCAACCTCAAAGTGAATAAAGAGGACAAGACTGGGCCCCAAATAAGCAGCCTAAAAAGTGAAATGTAAATACACTTTTAGAATGACTTCTCCCACTTACTTTTATTAAAATATGGATAAGAATGTGTGTGCAGCCTAACTATGGTTTATGTTATTGTTCTAGGCTGCATCAATATTTTCCTGGTATTTAAAGAGGTCTGAGAGCCTCCCAGTTGGAATACACCTAAGCTGGATTCAAGATCACAAAGTTTCAAATGTGTGGAAGAAACTGGTTTTGAAGGCAACAGCTGAATAGTGTGAAAACTTCACCCAGGACTTGTAAGCGGCAGAGAGATTGGAACTTCTTTTTACTCTTTCATACACCCTCTGTTTCTTATGCACTCCAGCACCCCTATTAGTTCTCTGTTCTCCTTCACCAGCCCAGCAGTAAAGAGACTGCTGGGCTGGAAGCAAGGAGATGAAGAAGAGAAGTGGGCAGAAAAGGCTGTGGATTCCTTAGTGAAGAAATTAAAGAAGAAAAAAGGTGCCATGGAAGAACTTGAGAGGGCGCTGAGCTGTCCTGGCCAGCCCAGTAAGTGTGTCACAATCCCACGCTCCTTGGATGGGAGGCTGCAAGTGTCACATCGTAAGGGGTTGCCCCACGTTATTTACTGCAGAGTGTGGCGTTGGCCTGATTTACAGTCTCACCATGAGTTGAAACCACTGGAATGTTGTGAGTTCCCATTTGGCTCAAAACAGAAAGAAGTGTGCATTAACCCATACCATTACCGGCGGGTGGAAACCCCAGGTAATTATATTATTTCAAAATGATTCAGCTGTCTATTGGCATTTGTAGTGGTATATCTGTACTTGGTGAATCATAACATTTCTTATTGTGAAAGAGGCTCTGTTCATTTGGAAAGATCTGGCTGATCTTTCATAGAATCATGCTGACCAAATGCTGATGCATGCTGATAATTCATCAGCAAACTGTTTTTAACAAGAGGCCCTACTTGATACAACTAAATCCCACTGAAAGCAGCAGGAACTTGTCCAGGGTGCTGAAAGTTTTTCTTCCTTAGTATGTTGGGGTGCTACCTACTCTTGCAAATCTCTCAATGCAATCTGTTGTCTCTGTTTTGCTCATTAGCATGAAATTTAGGTGTAAATGAGTTTTTGCATGAATATTGTAGTTTTGATTCAGAATGGCCCGATCCACTCTCTAATCCACAATGAGCTAATGTCTTACCATTTCTATTAAAAAAATTAAGGTTGTTGAGGGGTGGCCAACCTGTAGCATTAGTAGCCTCTGTGTCTGGCATGTGGTAGATCAGGGAGGGGACAAGCAGCACAACAGCAGATAGGGCAGGAAGCAGAAGGCAGAACAGGAGATCTGGCATGCAGCACAGAGTAGGGAGCAGAAATAGCAGATCAGGCAGGAGAAAGGGATTGAACTGGTACTTGGGGTGGGTGCAGAGCTTATTTGTGACATGCCTGCCAAAAGATTGACGCCCACTGGTCCATAGGGTGGATTCATTGTCATGAATGGTCAGTCAAGTCTTCTTATGGTATAAACACATAGCAAGTTAAAAGGCAGGGGAGGGTAACTATATATAAGCTCTTGCAGGGCAGCTCATATGTCTGTCCACTCCTACCCCACAATAAGTAGAAGCTAAACTGGAACAGGACACTACTGAATGAAAATAAAACTCTACAATTTTAGTTTCCATTACAGGAACATGAAGCTGTCACCAGGTGACACATGGAAATCTGCTTCCCTTTTTAGCTCAGTATAAGTTTTCATCTATCCCTACCATCAAAATTCCTGATATATGGCATTTGTTGGGGTTTGTTTAATTGAATGAACACTTGTATGTTTGTTCCACAAATTCCTCCTGCCACTTGAAATTTTTCTGCTGATGATCCTCTTCAGGGTAGACTTCATCAGCTTTAAATGAATCCATTACTCCACTATGAGATTACTTCATTTGGACTTCTATTGCAATGAAACTGCTGAACAATGATTATAAAATTACTCAGTCCAATACTGAAAATATAGCACATATTCCAGAAATTTAATTTGTTAGTGGATATGATTAATAACTCTGCCACTGAAGATACTTGATCAATAACATCACTGTAAAGCAGTGATGCTCAATCTCTAGTCTTCAGGCAAGATTCTGTCTGAAAAGCCATGTCCTCTGGCCTGTGGGCCTCCCCCTGAGTCTGGGAATTTGGGAGTGGTGACAGTGTTAATTGCCTCTCTTGCTGCCATATTTTTGGACGTCTGGGGAGCCTCATGGGTTGGATGATGTGGTCCTGTGTGCTCAGTCACACCATCATGGAGAGGTCACTCCATAGCCACTGCTAGTGGATGGGGCCAGGTGGGCGCATGGACACATCTGGCATGCAGGGGTGATCTGGTGTACTGGACCACTCCTGCAGACCAGCCCTGTGCTGGATATGGCCTGTGGACTGTTCCTGAAGGTTGAACACCACTGCTGTAAGGTGACACTGTAATCAGATAAACGAACAATGGGTTTTTGCTTTTTCTTGTAATTTCATGCTTATTAAGTGAGAAAAAGAAATTTAAGATTTTTGAACAGTTGGACCTGCTCCTCTTTCCTGTGTTCCTTACATTAACATTGAGCTCTCACAGTGGAATTTGCCTGTCTGTAAATATTGTCTTTTCTAAAATCGTACAGGTAAATTGGTAATTACATGCTGTCAGCAGTTAAAAGTAGAAGGCTTCATTCCATGATTTATGGAAATAAGCTATCTAAAAATCTTAGCAAAGATGCTGAAGAGTTACACTATTTTTAAATTTTGTCTTTTCAAGTTGTAGACTTCGCTGTCTTTTTGTTTACCAGTGTAACCCAGGAATTACTCCACTGAAGTCAAAATATTTACACAAGCATGTTTGTTAAAAACAGTGCAAACTTTTAAACACAGATTTTTGTCCTCTTTGATGTCGGTTGATAACTGTCAATCTGTGTCTGTTCTTGATGCTGCTGTCTATTTTGGAAGCTTATTCTGTTCATCTGGAAATCTAGTGGTGGGCATTTTTTCAGTGAGATCTCCTTTGAACAAAACAGGAGAGATTCCAATTTTTCTAATTCATTCAAATAACAATTCTGGCTTGCTGAAAGGAAAATGCAAAACCTCCATATCTAGGTTGCCATTACATAGCCTGGCATGAAGTTCTTTGAGTTTCAGCCTTAAGAGTTTAATAAATTGTCCATTGGATTGCTTGGCAGTAAATCCTATTCTAATCACAGAAATGCTCCACTGTATTAATTTTCTTCACAAATGTCCTGTATTTTCTGATTTGCTCTTCCCATGAATTCTATGACATCTGCTGTGTTGGTCCTCTTCCTGATGGCCTATTCTATACTTAGATCCTTCACCTTATATCAAAACCTTGTTGTTTGATTAACTTCCTGCATTCTTCTTGTGCCAGGGAGGTGGGCAACTCACCCATTAGCAGGCAGGGAAAAATAGCAATAATGTCATGGACCTCCATTAAGCATAAATTCTCATCTGAGAATCAGAAGATGTATTGAGTTCTTAAGCTCACAGGTTACCTTAGGTTTGTAATCTGTGCCAACCATTAAAATGTAGGTATATGGAGCCAACAACTCTCAGCTTGTAGCTGTCAATGGGACCCAGGTAGTGCCCAGAACACATTAGCTTTCCCTGATTTTTAAACATCTTCTTTATTCCCAAGATTGAGAGTTGGAGGTTGAGCATAATGCTCCCAACCCTAGATGGTGTGCCCTGGATGGCTCATGTCTTTTTTTCCTGTCTTTCCTCCAGGTCATAAGTTTGAATTAGAAATGGGTAACTGCCAACTGAACCTGCAGTTTTAGAATAATGTAAAAGCTGCCTAAGCATTTGAACTATTATTTTTAAATGAGATCACTCAATTGTAGATAATGAAGCTTCTAATGTGCATTGTTGCTGTAGACAGCAAAAGCCTAAGTGAACTTTTGACTTGTTCTAAATGAGTCTTATTGTCAAGAACAGCTCTGTAAAAATGAAGGTGTGGTAACTCCCTAGCAAGAGGGCTGCCTACAGATCTATCCTACCACATTTCTATGGCTGTTAAAATGGGAAAATGGCTGTGTTCCAAGAGTTAAAAGGACACCAGGAAGGTATTTTAATCCTGATGAAGCTTAAAACTGAAATCTGTCACTTTATCATTTTTCCTCTTTGTTCCACATGCTAGCTATTATGTTACTGTAGCATTGCTCCTGATCAAGGGCAGAGGGAATCGCCAGGAGCTGGGTGAATTTAATCTAGGGCTAAGTGTCCAAAAGTAGAAGATTCTGTAGAAGTATATGCACAGTCTGAATCTGCAGGCATGCTATTGTACCCATTATTTTAAACAACAACTAGAGAAGATACAACTAGGTAGCAAATGTCATGCTCACTAATAACTTCAGTCAAAGGGACAATAGGGTCATATAAATGCCATAGGTATTTGCATCTGGTGCATGGACAGGTTTTCAGCAAGATCCACCAAGGTAAATGAGGGTAGAAAGTACTGGGCAAACAAGAAATCCAAGAGCAGCAGCCTCAGGCCTCATGATCAGTGAATTAGCCAACACTGTAACCACTTGTTTAGTCAGGAAGAGGGATTTCTCCCCAAAGAGCCATCTATGATACTGGGTGAAAACTAGAGGAAAGGGGCAGCCAGGAGTGGAAGCAATCTAGGCTGCTGCAGGTTGGGTATATGGGAGTCCTGCAGTATTTCATTATCTTTTTTGTAGTCACCCTTTCTCCAGCACTGTTGCATCTTAGGGTCAAGAGAATGGCATCTCTGTGCAAAGAAGCAAGGAGAACAAAGAACTGTGGGAGATTCATTAGCCACAAACATCAGAACCTCCACTTTAGCTTTGCCTGTAATTGGATTATACAGTCATCAGAACCTTCACTTTCCTTGCCCATAATAAGATTATAATCCAACAATTAGATTCCATACATGGAACATTTTTATAAATTTATAAATTTTCCATGTGTAGAATCTAATTATTGGGAGTTCATCTGATGTTCTTTGTCATCTTATATTCAGGTAAATATGATAGCTAGTCTATAAGGTGCAAATCTACCCTGCCTTCTGCCCTCTTTTAACTTCCCAGCCCAGCATTGGGTATCCACTTGCAGCCTGGTCAGGAGGAGGCAGCAGTGAAATGTTCCTTCTCTCTTCAAACAGCCAGAGGGAGGTATTGGTCAGGTAGATGCATCCAGTTTTTTAGGCAGATTAGAGGCTGATTAGAAAGATAAAGACCAATGGTAGGGCCTCCAGTTAGCCCCTTGAAAAGAACCTGCCCTCACTGACTTCTGCTTCCTAGTGCTTGAGAAGATGGCTTCTCTTTTGGCCATTGCTCCAAGACAGTGGATCCCCTTTTAACTTCCTGTCTGACCCCAGTCTTTTCTCCTGGTCCTTAGCACTGGATCCTCAGGTTTTAAGGTTTTGGGGATATTTCAAGTGTTGTATGTGCCTGTGGGTGTAGAATTGTGGCTGGGGAAGGTGAGAGAGACAGGAAAGCATTGATGGAAGAGGAATAAATTACCAAAAGGATGATTTTTGGGTGGGAAAAAGAGGAAAAC
>NW_017729032.1:56398689-56404449 GCF_001723915.1 Gavialis gangeticus | reverse complement strand
GTGGCTGTAGAATTGTGGCTGGGGAAGGTGAGAGAGACAGGAAAGCATTGATGGAAGAGGAATAAATTACCAAAAGGATGATTTTTGGGTGGGAAAAAGAGGAAAACGACAGCAGAGAAAATCCAGCATGGAAATAATGAATGCAGAAAAAGTTACACCTCCATCTGCAATAGGAAAGAAAAGAGAGGAGATGGAGTAAAAGCATGAGTGGAAAGTTCTCAAAAAGTGAGACTCAACAGGGAGTTGAGGTTTCCCTGTTTTCTAAAACAGGGAATGGATTACAAAATATACCATCATTAAATACAGCAAACAGCTCTTTTCTTCTAAATTACAGGGCTTGACCATGGGGCCACTCTGTAGTACAAATAATTACTATGCTGGTTAGTAGATTTCAGGTGTGAATAGATGAACAGCTCTGCCGCTACAAAGTGGAAAACCAAACTGTAATCACACTTGCTATGGAATAGAGCAGATAGATGATGGATTTACAATCCATATTGTCATTTATAACAGACCTGTTCATTGCTTTGTGCTTCCATGAATTAGCAAAGTGATTATATACCTAGACCCATAGTACAATACTAGGTTTCAGGCTAGGGGAACTGAATAAGCCTGAACTGGTTATGTTGTTTTCCCATTATTGAGACAATTTATTTTCAGCCCAAGAACAAAGCTGCTCACTTGTCTTCTGTTGGCTTTTTGGTTTATAAACTAGCACTTCCTATGAATTCCTAACTATGAGAGGCAGCTTAATGGATAGGGCACCCAGTGGGAACTTCAAAAGTTCCTCGGTTTAGATCGTGATCTTGTTACACTCGTGCAAATCCAAAGTAATTCTGATGATTTCAACCTTGAATTTTTTGCATAACTGAATTCAGATCTGAATCTTGCAGCTTAACTTTTTACTATCCTGACTGTTTGGCATTTACATTCATGTTGTAATGCTATATTTTGTTTACACGCTGGCACACACACATACACACACAGAGTAGCTGTACATATTTCTATCATGTATATGTTCTAGTTGAACTTGTATCTGAGTTTCCTTTAGAACAGTGGAAGCTAACCTTTTTGGCAGACATGTCATGAATTAGCCCTGTACCCTCTCCAAGTGCACTCAAATCCCCTTCCGCTGCCCAATTTGCTGTTTTGCTTTCTGCTTCCTGCCATATCTGGTACTGTAACGTCTGTCTCCTTCAGTGCCACAGTTTGGCTACTCCTGCTTTAGAAAATACCAATAAATGCCTATCTCCATTATCAGGTGCATAAGCAGCTTTTAAAATCTGGCCTCTTTTCTTCTTGTACCTCAGTGTTCAAGTCTATAATGTGCGGTTAATATATATATTGACCCCTTCAACCTTTGAAATATACAGAAGGAATATGTTAGGTAGTATTATTTACTATTAAATGGGGCTCTGAATTTGACAACTGCTGTTCGTCAAGAGGATCTTGGAAATCTTTGACTTACCCAGCAAGGTCTGTAATCATGAAGACGGTAAATACAGCACTTCCATTTTTGGTGTGTGTGTATGGAGCACATGCTTTAGTGTATATAAACTGAAATCAGAGGTCATTAGGCTTATGGAGCCATAGTACTCTTTTAATAGCTGTAAATAGCTATTTAATAGCTCTGTGTGTGTCCAATGCTGTCCCAGAAGAAAGACTGGTTGTTGAGCAAATTTATCATTCCCTAGTTTCAATGAAGGAAAATGGATAAATTGATCTGTTACCTGTTCTAACCAAAAACAAATCCTCCTAAATAGTATTTAAAAGTTTACAGCATGTTTATATCAGCATTCAAAGAATAGAACAAAAGAATGACATTTTGGTGGGGTTGTACTTGTGACTAAAAGAGGTATAATGTGCTAGAATGAGATTTTTACTAAAATATGTCCGTCCTTCCTTTATTTACAGTGTTGCCTCCAGTACTTGTTCCAAGGCACAGTGAGTTTAACCCGCACCTCAGCCTCCTTGCCAAGTTCCGAAATGCTTCCCTCCACAGCGAGCCCCTGATGCCACATAATGCCACTTACCCTGATTCTTTCCAGCATCCTCCCTGCACCCCTTATCCATCATCACCCAGCAACATCTTTTCTCAGTCACCTAGCAGCATCAGCTACCCTAATTCCCCAGGAAGTTCTTCTGGACCTGGAAGTCCATATCAGATCACAGGTAAGAGGAAAAGATGGACTCCAGATGTTCTTTCTATCATTGGCCATATCTACATGTGCACTTAACTGCAGCATAGACTAATTAGCTGTGGAGTAAAGCATCACTGTCTACGTGTGCAGTGGTATTAGGCCGCAGTAAACTAATGCTGCAATAAGATAGTACTGTTGGGGACAGTACTGTCTTATGCCAGCATAATTTACTGTGATTAAACGCACGTGTAGACGCTGCCCACAGGCGTAAATTGTGCCCAGTCAGCCCAGCCAGTTTCCTGCCTGCTGCCTAGTCACATGACTCTACACTTTCAGCATCCTCGTGCTCCAGCCAGCCCCTCCACAGCCCGACGCCGCCACCTGGCATAAACACCATCACCTGGTGTAAACTACTCCACCCTGGCTCAAATTGCTGTTGTCCCAGATACATGTGTAGACATTGTGCCCAGGAGTAGTTTATTCTGGCTTAAACTGCTCTGGAGCTTATTGCTTCTAATTGCACATGTAGACACACCCAGTGGCCACATCTACACAAGACCCTCACTGGGCAGTAATCAGAGTTACTGCTCAGTTGCACCAAGGAACGGTTTTGTGATGCTGACGGCACAGTAGCTCATGACTACTGCTCAGTAGCATCACATCACGCTTCCTGCCACATGACACTACTGTGCAATCAGCATCTTGTGTAAGCATGGCCAGTGAGTGTTAAAGGGCTTCTGTATAGAATTTGATCTTGCTTGCTCTTCAGAGGCTGAAGGAAAAGAGTGAATGTGCTATGATTGGAGGTAGAGAGTTACAGAAAGGGATCTGTTTTATCACCCAAGGACTCTGGAGAAGCCCAATAATTTAAAAACTTAAGCAAAAAGTCAGGAGTGCTTGTGAATTCTCCAGGTTTAATAGGCATTAATAGGCTCTTCCTTGTGGGGAAAAAAAAGAGAAATTAAAATGCAAAAATATATGTTAATACAACATGGAGTTTGTGAACCTAATTCAGGGAAATAAAAAAAAGGGTATAGGTCTGATACATTGCAAGTTGATGATGGTTGAAAGATGCCTATTGATTGATATGCCTGTGGATTTTGGGTCAGCTCCCTGATTTTTACTACAGTAAAGTTAATACAATTCATGGTCCATATTTTGAACCTCTTACACTTTTATATTGTTTTAACATGTCAATATTAATATTGATGCTTGTGTTATTCAGTAGAATGGATGAAATTTGTATTGCTGTCTTTGTATTTGAAATTTGTATTGCTGTCTTTATTCAAATTCAAGATGAGGTTTTTTTCCCCAGTAGGCATGGGGAAAAAGTAGTGGTGCACTGATAGAGATTTTTGAGGCCAATACCTCTAGCCAGTTTTTAAGGAGGCATATTGGCCAATACTGATCTGATTTCCAGTACACAGCTTTTCAGTTTGAAGATCTGCATCCAGCTGGTAAGCCTGGTGTGGTGGAAGAGGAGGGATGGGGTGTGGAGGGGGAGGGGGGCAGATCAAGGCCCCTGTGGTGAGAGAGGGAATGGGGCTAAGGTAGGGGCAGGCACTTACCAGCTGGGGCAGGGAGAGGCGCAGGACAGAGCCACAAGTGGTTCTGAGCAGGTGCAGGATGGAGGCGCGGCTCATAGGAGGGGGTGCTTGTCATGGGGGGCAGCTCCCACTGCTGCACACAGCTCATCTGGTGCTCGTCTGGTGGCTCCTGCTGCTGCTCCCACCACTTGTCCAGGAGGGCATGGTGGGGGGGTGCCCCCGGATCTGCCTGACTGGGAAGAGCCCGGCCTCAGCACACCCCACCCTGCCCCACACAGATCCAGAGGCACACGCTCCCTCCCCATGTCCTCCTAGATGAGCCGCACACAGTAGCAGGAGCCACGCCCCCCCTTCCCATGCCCCCCTGATGAGCGATGCCCCGAGTTGGACAGCACCTGCCCCAACCCCAACCCCACACCCTCCCTCACCACAGGGGCCTTTATCTGCACCCCCACCCCCTCGCCCCTCTCCTTCCACCTCACCAGACTTACCAACTGCACACAGCTCTCCACACTGTCGGCTCTGCTTCTCACTGCCTATGTGCTGCACTGCAGCTGCACACACACACGGGCATTTATTGGACAAATTATTGGCTGCATCAGGCCAATTTCTCATACAGAAAATTGTCTTTATATTGGTGCCAATCCGATATCGGAATAATGTATCAGTGCACCTTTAGGAAAAAGAAAGCCCCATTTTGGATTTGAGTACCAGCCTGGGGCCAAGGCCAAAGCTGAGCTACCATCTGCCCCACCATCTGGAATGGCTTATTTGGTAGAGAGGAGGCACATGGCTGGGAGAGCACTGGGGAGACTGTGGGGTATGTGGGGGGTACCATGTGCCCTAATCTCCCACCCCCTGGCCTTTGTTTCTGTGCCTACCCCCAACCCCCTGCCTCTGACACCCCAGCTCCCCTTCCCCCAGCTATCCCCTCTCCACTAACCTTTTGCTCCAGCTCTGGTTCTTCCAGCCCTGACCCAGTCCAGTCAGCAGCTGCTGACAGTTCTTCTTGGCTGGGCTGGGTTGGGGCCAGGGCCATACTGCCACTGACTGCCCAAGAGGAACAGAGCTTCAGCAGAACACATGCAAGGATTGGAGGGTAGGGGGGAGCCAGGCCAGAGAAGCCAAGCTCTAGGGGGTGGGCAGTGGGTTGGGGGTGCAGGCTGCACGAGGAGCAGGGGGTGGGGGAAGCAGGCTGCAGAGGGGAGCAGGCACAGGAGGCAGGGTTTTGGGGGGCAGGCACAGGCATGGACAGGCATATGGTAGGCAGGTAAAAGTGGGATAGACACAGGCACGGGGAACAAGTGGCAGGGGTCTGGACCCTGGCTCCCCAGCACAGCAGCTTAGGGGGCGGGAATTTAAAACAGTCTTCTGTTAAGATTATAACAAATTTATAATTTTCCATGTATAGGCTCTAATTTCCTGGGGGGGTGTCATCTTAAATTCAATGTCATCTTGGATTCAGGTAAATACAGTGTGAGGGAAGGCCAAGTTAACGTAAGTGTGGAAGCCTTCACTTGAATCCTGCTTAGGGGACTAAAACAACTTTCCTGATTTACAGTTCTGTTTTTTTGCATGGATGAGTTCACATTTGAATCTTGTAGCTTAACTTTAATGTGTTGAGTATTGAGAATTTAAGTCTTGTTTTTAATATTATAATTTTCAGTTTTATATGGAGTAGGGAAACTGTATTTGTGTTTTATTACTTAAACATCCACTTGACTTGGATGTTGTGAACACTGTAAGATTTGTTTTTGTTCTTCCTTTCTGTCTCACTGGCTTTTTTAAGATTTCTTTCTTGTATCATTAACAGGAATTCAGGTTTTCTGTTTGCTGTGAAAAAACTGGGATTTTCTCTTTCAACACTTTTTTCCCTTTGAAGGAGAAAAATGCAGGAAACTGTGGGTTTTGCCTTGCAGGCTGACAGAGTTCCAGCCTGCAAGGGGACGCTTGGGGCTGCAGGGAGTGGGACTCAGGGAGCTAGGTAGTGGTGAAGAGCAGTTCCCATACCTCTCTCCAGGTAAGTCTATGGGGGTGAGGAGAGGGACACAGGTGAGATGTGGGAAGGGGCG
>NW_017729032.1:56397554-56398493 GCF_001723915.1 Gavialis gangeticus | reverse complement strand
CACAGGCAATGCGGGGGGGCAATGTGGCAGCAGCATGTGCCTGCCCAGATTTCTGTGCCCACAGTGTAGCATGGGGCTGCAGCCACCTGGGGTGGACCAGCTGTGGGCATGAGCTTCCTCTGCGGCCCAGTGGGTGGGGCCTGGCATGGGAGGGAGTACCATGCCTCCATGGTGAGGCACCCCCTGCCTGCCCACCTTAGTGGCCATGGTGTGTAGTGCTGTCTCCCTCCCATGTCAGGTCCCGCCTGCTGGGCTGTGGAGGTTGCTTCTGTCCAGAGCTGGTCCAGCCTGGCTGCAGCCCTGAGCCCCACTGTGGGTGTAGAAATCTGTGGGGGGCCACATGCCCTCCCCACTGCCCCAGTGCATGACTTGTGCCCAGTGGCAACCTGAGAGCAATGTAGCCTCTAAGGTGTAGCGATCTGTGAGCATGCTGTTTTGGTCCATGAGTGCTCCACTTCTGTCTGTTCCTGAATTGGTCCTGCCTCGCCCTTTCTGCATATGCCGCTTTGGTCTGCCCCAGTAGCTCAGCCAAAGCTTCCCATTGGGTCAGAGTATCAGTGTCTACTCTTAAGTCTGTCTGAGTTTACTGGTACAGTTATAATGAGGCTCCCAGCTCTTCAGTTCTCAGTGGCTCCTCTTTGGAAGCTGGACCAGGGAAATACCTGCATTCAGGAGCATTAGACTAGAAGGGACCTGCTGGGAAATCCCAGGTGAGGCCCCTGCACATGCTGGCAGACAACTGCAATGGGGTCCACAATGTCCACTCCACCCCTGTCACACACTGTAGATCCGGGGAAGCCCCTGCCCCAAAACTCCACTGTGCTGGGAGCGGGACACACAGCAGGAGCACCGAGACCTTTGCCATGGCAATGGCAGGATGTTTCTTGGGAAAGATGTGTTCAAACTAATTCTATTCCATCTCAGAGGAAAGGCAGCAAG
>NW_017729032.1:56342587-56396609 GCF_001723915.1 Gavialis gangeticus | reverse complement strand
GAGAGCCATGGGGTTCTTCAGCCTGGAAAAGTGCAGGCTCAGGGGTGATCTGATGGCCACCTATAAGTTTATCAGGGGTGACCGCCAGTATCTGGGGGAACGTTTGTTTACCAGAGCGCCCCAAGGGATGATGAGGTTGAACGGTCATAAACTACTACAAGACTGTTTCAGGCTGGACACAAGGAAGAAATTCTTTACTGTCCAAGCCCCCAAGGTCTGGAACAGCCTGCCATCGGAGGTGGTTCAAGCACCTACATTGAACACCTTCAAGAGCAAATTGGATGCTTATCTTGCTGGGATCCTATGACCCCAGCTGACTTCCTGCCCTTGGGCGGGGGGCTGGACTTGATGATCTTCTGAGGTCCCTTCCAGCCCTAATGTCTATAAAATCTATGAAATCTATGAAACAGACCTAGACAGCTGATCATGCCCCATGCTAGATGGTGGCAAAACCCCCACAGTCCTTGCACCTGGGAGGTCTCTCACTACCTCCGGGGGCACCAGCACCCCCTCTTCCAGCCCATCTCCCACCTCTGGCTGTGGCCAGTGTCCAGGGCTTAAAGCTGTGAGGGGTAAGCTCTTCCTCGCTCCTTCATGTGACCAGCAGAAGCCCTGGAGCTACGACCCACCAATCTCCTCTCACAAGGCAGGTTGTCTATTCTCCCAACCGCCCTGGGCCGGGGAGGCACATGGCGTTGGGGCTTGGGGCGAATCTCACTCAAAGGGGCTAGGGAGCGGAGCAGTCCCCTAGAGCCAGCGGAGCCCGTGTGGTGCCTGGCTCTGTCCTAGTCCCCATCTCTGCCTTGCCTCAGGGAGGAGCCGCTGCCTGTCCCGCACTACTCTCTCTCCCTGCAGGGATGCCAGCATGGCGAGGAGTGACGAGTGGCCCCCATGCAGCCAAGCGGTAACTTACTGCTAGTAAGTGTCCTGCACTGGTCCTGGTGCCTCCACTGTGCTCCATGCCCAGAGTTTACAGGAAGCCACAGCCCAGCCCACTTAGCTGACAGATGGTGGGGCAGGCAAGAGCACTGGTGCCCTCCCTGAAAATGCCACCCAGGGAGTGGGGGCACCAGGAGAAGCAATCCATGATCATACCGACCCTGGTTGCTGATTGGCCACTGGGGCAGGCAAGTGTCCCTGCTGACTCAGGAGGCACCAATCGCTTATGCCTGTGCCCACATCCTCTGGTCTATATGCTCTGGTGGCTGGGGCTTGGGAGCGAGGGGCAGGAGCAGAGCACTGGCATATCAGGGCTGCTCAGCACCACAAAGCAGTGCAAGGAGACAGCTGCAGCTGGACCCGTGTCCTGGTAACAAAAGGGGCAGGAGGAGCTCTGATTTTCCATGATAAAAATAACAAAATCAAGCACCAAAATATGTAAGTATTTAGATTGTATTTTATTATAATGACTGAGGCACTGGTAGGCTTCCAAATTGCTTTAAAATTTTAAATAAATCAATAAAACATTGTGTTCAACTGATACCTATATATATAGTGGGGTTTCATTTTGATTGTGGAAAAACATGGATTTGGGGTTTTTAATCAGAGAATTTGGGATTTTTTCCCCAGAGAATTTCTGATTTTTAAACAGAAAACCAGGATTCCTTGTCATTAATCATGTTAGCTCATGTTCAGCACCTTAGCAGATATATCCTGACATTCTGGGGCATACAGATCTCTCTTAATTCTCTTTCCAGTCTGCTTACACACCTTTGTAGTCCCCCTGACTTCAGTAGAGCTGACCTGATTTACACCAGTGTAACAGGAGAGTCAGGCCACCTGTAAGTTGCTTTGTGGGGACAGCCTGATTTAACTTAATTCACTGAAGTGGAGCTGTGCAAAACCACTTGGAATTCAGGTTAAGCTGAATCCATTTTCAGTATATCAGTTTACATCATTTTTGTTTGGCAAGATATGTGCATCATGAAGGGGTAGCTGATTTTATGTATTTTTAGAAAGGCTGTCATAGCTTTAGGTATCTTCTGTCTGTGTTGTAACTACCTCTGTCCCTAGTACGGCAGATAATGTTCTTTTCATTACCCTGATCTTCCTTGTCTGTTTCCCTTCTTTTCTATCACATCTGTCTGTTTCATCTCCACAAATCAGGCTGTACGTTTCTTAGAAGGGCCATCTCTTCTCGGTATCTGTATAATGCCTACAACATTGGAGCCCCAATTCTGGGCACTACTGAAACAAATAATAGTCATTAATCTGGAGAGTACAATACTTGTTCTTTTGCAGCTTCCATGGTCATTTCATGAATTGGTCTGTATCCACAGTCACTGAATCCAGCCAGGTACAGAGCCAGCCAACATGCACAGACCATTAAAGCACACTTAAGCCTTCAAGATAGAGTTTGAGTGATACACAGGCGCAGCTAGATCTCTCCAAACAGGGGAAAATGTCAGCCTTGCTTTCTGTACTAGTATCTGGACTTCCTAAGTAGGGTCCCACTGTTGTGTGCAAACTTGTAACTTTATCTGTTTGCATTCCAGTTGCATTTTACCCGTCTGAGAAGGGTTACACACATGTCTGCTTTCAGGATTGAAGCCTATGTTGGGTTTTTCTAATGTGGAAACATGTCTGAGAGATGGTGTCTTTTTTAGTTTTCCAAAGCCTTCTGTTCCTTCCTGGGATGTGTTAGAATGGAGCCCTCATCCTAGTCTACTATTCTGTAAATGACACAAATTGGGAATCAGAAGGCCCGCTGGTAGATGATGTGCTGTGTATTTTCTTTTGGTGTCTATTGTTCTTTGACAAGAATATTGACTAAATCAGAAGGGGGTTAGGTAAGCCCTGCAGCACAGAGGTTGAGGGAGATAAATACCTCAGCTATTCTAGGTGTTTGCTAGGCTGTCTCTCTTTCTGCATGTCAGGCTATTGTTGGTGGTCAGTTGCCACTGGTCTGGACTAGGTTGTTGCTAATGAGGTGACAGCTAAAAGGAAGGAGTTTATCTTGATCATAGTGAAAGTAGTCAGAGGATGTATCTACATGAAACACCCATTGTGAAATTGTTAAGAGCAGGTAAAATAAGAGTAGGCAAAAAAGTAGACATTACTGAACAGTAGCATCCTGGCACGGTTGCCTGTTAATAACTTGTTACTACTATGCAGTAGTGTCACATCATGGTTCATGTCCAGCAGTGCTACTGCACAGTAGTAATGACCTACTGTGCAATAGTGTTCAGTAAGCATCTCATCTAGATGCACCCAGATTTGCAAAAAGTAGCTTCCGTTTTAAAATGTTCTTTCATAGTTTCATAGTTTCTAGGGTCGGAAGGGACCTGAGCAGATCATCTAGTCCGACCCCCTGCCATGGCAGGAAGAGCACTGGGGTCAAATGACCCCAGTAAAGTGGTCATCCAGCCTCCTCTTAAAAACCCCCAGGGTGGGAGCCTGCACCACCTCACTTGGAAGCTGGTTCCAGACTCTAGCCGCCCTGACCGTGAAGTAGCGCCTCCTGATGTCCAACTTAAACCTTCCCTCCGCCAGCTTGTGACCATTGTTCCTGGTCACTCCTTGCGGCGCTCGGGGGAACAGGGACTCCCCCAGCGCCTGCTGATCCCCCCTAACCAGTTTATAACAGGCCACAAGATCCCCCCTCAGCCTTCTCTTTTGAAGGCTGAACAGGTTCAACCTTTCCTCATAGGACCTACCCTGCTGTCCCTTGATCATACGAGTGGCCCTCCTCTGGACCCTCTCGATGCTGTCCACATCCTTCTTAAAGTGCGGCGCCCAGAACTGGACGCAGTACTCCAGCTGCGGCCTGACCAGTGCCGCATACTGGGGGAGGATCACCTCCTTGGACCTGCTCGAGATGCATCTGTGGATGCACGACAAGCTGCAGTTGGCCTTCCTAACCGCCTCCCCACATTGCCGACTCATGTTCATCCTGGAGTCAATAATGACTCCCAGATCCTTTTCCACCTCCGTGCTGACAAGAGGGGAGTTCCCTAGCCTGTATGTATGGTGCCGATTGTTCCTCCCCAGGTGCATCACCTTACACTTGTTAAACCCCATCCTGTTCTCCTCCACCCATCCTTGTAACCTATCTAGGTCTAACTGTAGCCTGTTGCTCTCCTCAATTGTGCCCACTTCCCCCCACATCTTAGTGTCATCAGCAAACTTGAACAGGGTGCTTTGCACCCCCTCGTCGAAATCACTGAAGTACCTTGTACTTTCTCCTTTTTTGAAACAAGTTATTGAGAGAGTAGAATTTGCGGTAATCCCATGTGTGTTCAATTGCTCTTATTTTAAAAAAACAAAATAGTCCTGGACACAGACAGTTGTGCTTAACATGGTGGAAAATCTTCTGGAAGAAGGAAAGGAGACTGATACCTGCTGATAGCATCACACATATCAGCTTTCTGTCACCAGCTCAGTGGTGCTCCTTGCAGGTGTGGGTGCTACGGCAACCCTTCAGGGATTGAACTTCCTCATGAAGGGGGTTCTCAAAAGTTTATCATTGCCCAGTTTCTTTGCAAGCTTAGTGCTACTTTGATGTGTTTGATCCAATGAAAGACATTATGTTAGGATATGGATTGGGAAGTCGTGCTGTTGGAACCTGCCGCTTGTGCCTCCCATCCTGCCAGTCTCTTGGAACTGCATATTGGTTGTTTCACAGAAAGATGTGTTTGGGTGGAAGACAGTTAGGCTAAAGTTCAATCCTGATAAGTAATGCTTTTGTCACCACCTGTATTGAATTGTCTGTGAATACCTTTTGCACCTCTACCGGGGACACATCTAAGTGAGTGCACAAGTGTGGTTTGTGATGCCTCAAAGCTGTTTGAGCCTCTGCAAACTGCATGTGGTGCACACATGCCCATTCACCATGCTGCTGATTTGCAGCACAGTGCCAGAATTTGAGACTGGGAGATCCTGGTGTAAAAAACAATCTCCAAAAGAAGTGGTGCAGCACATGAGGCAGTAGACAGCACCACCAGAAACAGAGCCTGGCTATCCAGAGCTATGCTCTGGCTGCCAGTCAGGCTCCATGCAGCCGAATCAGTGCAGCTGCTGCCCCAGGAGATCCCCAAGTAAAGCTACCAGCACAAGTTTTGACACTAGCCTCACCTTCCCCATCCAGGATAATTTGACATGTGCCAGAGTGCACATACAGGGCATAACCAAGCAGCGGCACAATGACGTGCTACTGCTGTTTGTGCCATAGCAAATGCATGCCCCTACAGATGCACTGTCATCTGGATGCACCACTGGTATACAAGAGAGAGGCAACCCAGGAACTTAGGGACCTTCTGCATTGTTTTCTCAGCCTAGAAGCTTATATTTTATCACAGTACATCACAGTGGCCTCCACTAGCCCTTTTCTGTCTCATGTAAAGCTCATTGTGGTTATACATATTTTTGCTACCTCCAGGCTAGACTGTTGTAATTTATTCCTCATTATTTTTTGCTTGAATCTGATACAGAGGCTGCAGGGGTTTCAGAATACAGAACCTTATTTGCTCCTTGATGCCTGGGTAAGGCACTTCAGTAACACCTGTTTTCCACTTCCTGCCTGTTAATCACATCAAGGGCTTGTTGACGAGATGCTAATTTAGACCTGAAATATTCTGGGGACTCTTCCCTTCCCCTTTCAAGGCACTTGAAGTTAACCAGGTTGTCTTTCTCTCTGTCCTCCCACATGAACAGGGTTTTGGTTCATATTTATGGAACTCCTTGCTTGAAGATGGATACTGGTCTCCTTCCATGGAGCTTGAGTTTGAGACTAGATTGAGACCAGAGTTCTGGGTTGCAACAACTGAAATTAAACATAGGATTTGTATCACTTTGGGCAGCATCCAAATTGCATATGGAAAGTCAGACCTTTTGAACCAAAATCCAAAGCTAAAACTGTATGAGCATATTGAACTCCAGAGAGCTGAATCTGAAGCAGTCCTGAACTGGAACTTGAAGAAGATGAATTCACACTCACATTCTGGTTTTGGACCCTTTTCCTGTTGAACAGTACCGAAGTATATTGAATATTTACCAGGCAGAGTTGGTTATAATTTTCCAGCTTGTTGATCTCTATATCTTTATCTTTTATTTTAGTTGACACACCACCTCCCCCTTACCATGCAAGAGAAATGGCAAACCAAAATGGACGATCAATGGATCCAGCAACCAACAGTCAGCTAATGCTGTCGTTGCCCAATGGAGGTAAATCTGCCGATGAAGAAACTGAAAGTAAATAACTATTTATATTACTCTCCAAAGAAAAATTAGTAGACAAGGAGTTATTACACTGGCTTTTGAGTAGTAAGGTTCACAGATTCTTAACATTGAGCCTTCAGCCACCTGTAAGATTAAGGACACAGCCCAGACTTGTCATTCAGAAACAGTGTGGGAGTGATATAGAAACTCAGTTATTGCATTTCTGACACAGAGGGTTCTGATTTCACTTGCTTCTTTGTGTTCACAGAAGTTAAAAGAAATATTCATGAAAGCAAACATGATTATCTGGGTTGTAGGGACAAAGTTATCAAAAAAGGGGCTGGGCGATTATGTACTGCACCAAGAGCTATATCAAAATCAGGACTGATTTCCTTATTACCTTCACTTCTGGAGTGAGGTGTTTATTCATCTTTAAACACTGTATTAAAAGCTTTATTATTTCCGTCTTTATTTCTGTCTTGTATTACTTGCTGCTGAGCCAGTTAAAGTAATCACAGCAGCATATCACCATCAAGTACAAGAAGATCTATTAAAGGCTCAGCCTAATCCTAAAGGCCTATCAGGCTGGTGTGTTTAAAACACACCACTTCCTGTAGGCAATGGCACCTATAGGGTGATGTGGCTTGTGTCATGTCTGGTTGCCGTTGACTCTTCAACCCAAATAACCAGCTACCTATTTTATAGCTAGGACATGTGGGGGCAGCTTTTGGCAAGTGAGCCTTAAATACATACCTCTGGAGCTGTAACCTTAAATGCTCTGCCATTATGCCCCTAGAAAGAGCTATACAGAAGGCTTTTTGTGGGAGACATGGTAAAATTCAGGATGCCGGAATTGTCTCATTCCCTTTCTGGAGCCACAGGATGGAGCAGCCTCATATCCAGTGTGTGGATATTCCTGCAGTAGTATCTCTGAACCTCAAAGCTGGAAGACCCCCAGGCTCATCCATCATTCACTTGTCTCCATAGAACATTAATCCATGGCATTTATGGCATGCAGAATCTCTGCACAGGATTTCTCTGGTCTGCTCCAAATGCAGGATAATCACAGTTGGTTTTATTATTTATAGCACTATGATCCTACTCAGATGCCCATTCAGGTCCAGGGTGTCCCTTGCACACACCTGTTAAAAGATGACCCCTTTAAGTGCTTGCATCCTAAATTAAGGCAAGAAGATATAAATGTGTGTAGCAGACAGAGAGAGAGGATGATGGTAACAGGATATGTGGACATTCATAATAGCCATGTGACAACAACCACATTCCTAGACACCCTTTTTTCCAAAACAAATATCCCAGAGGCATTTACAACGCCACACTGGTGGCAACCTGCCTAGTCCCTCTCACTTAGAAATACATTGTAGCTAGGTTCCACTGTTTTATGGGTCTCATATGCCCTTGGTGGGTGGTCAGGATATGGTTCTTCATTAATGAGACAAATAAGGCTCAGAGGTTAAGTTAAAAAGGGCAGCTGTCCTTATTCTGAGCCTGAGGAATTAGGGCTTCCAATAGAAATGGTCTTTCTTGTGGCATTTTAATATTTCTGTCTGTAGTCTCAGTTGGAAGCAGAATGTCCTGTGATGTGTGAAAAGAAAATAATAAAGAGGGGGAATGCTTCTTTTTAAACCTCATGTTTTAGGATTAGAGTGAATCATGTTCTGGAGGAAGGGTCAGCTTAGGTTTCATTTCCTGTAATCTACTTTGCTCCTGGTGTTCAGTGGTGCCACATGCACATAGTTGCACAGGCCCTGCAGCACAAACACAACTTGTAAAGTTTCCAGTGGAGTGCTTAGACCCTAATTCAGTAAAGAATTGAATTTTGTGTTTAACTTAGTGCATAAGAGAATCAGTAGGACTACTTACACACTTAAAGGTAAGCCCAGACTGCGGTTCTCTGCTAACTCAGAGCCAGGAAATTATGAAGAAATAGAACCTACTGCTGAGACATCCAGTCTGACAAAGTTGACACTGATTGAGATGGGGCTCATTACAAGAGCGAGTTGGGGTATAAAAGCAAATGTGACTCTGACCTCACTGATTTTACTTCCTACAGACTTTCGGCCTGTATGCTATGAGGAACCCCAGCACTGGTGCTCAGTTGCCTACTATGAACTCAACAACCGAGTAGGGGAGACTTTCCAGGCTTCCTCTCGGAGCATTCTTATTGATGGATTCACAGACCCTTCAAATAACAGAAACAGATTCTGTCTGGGACTGCTCTCTAATGTAAACCGGAACTCTACAATAGAAAACACCAGGAGACACATAGGAAAGGGTAAGAGGAATCTTCCAACAGTGCTGGGAAAAAGTGTCAATGACAGCACAAGTTAAAATACCTAGCTTATCTGTCAGGCCTTATAACACATGTTTCTTAAAACCAAAGCTACCTGCTTCAGAAAAGACAGTATATTTTGCTGACTGGATAACAGGTAGCAGAGAGTAGTGTCCTTGTTGGCCAATATAGAGTGAAATCTTGTTTATAATTATGCTTTCTAAGTTAACTGCATGTATTTTCACTTGTGTTTATTTATATTTACTGCAACAAAGAATATAGCTATTGAAACATCACTAGCAAGTTAACTACTGGAGTCCTGCTCTTGGTTTTCCAGGCACCTGTCACGCAATGGGTGCATTTACATGCGTGCCAGACTGCACAGTTGTTACTGCGCATTTAGTACTTGCTTAAACAAGTACTAAATGATTGTGTAGTAACCAACATTACTGTGCAGTCCAGACACTGTTCAGGTCCTTACTGCTTGTTGCTACTGCGCAGTAGCATCGACATCATGGTTTGTGCCTGCCAGTGCTACAGCAACATAGCATCTAGTGTAGATGCCCTCAGTCAGTAGCTGAGCCATTACAGTTACGAGCTCTCCTAAAGTTTTCTCTATAGTTTTTTTTTCTCCCCTGGCAGGTTAAGAAAACCTGTTCAAACTAATAGGCTATTTCTGTTAGCTTTTATTTGTTAAAGCTAGACGTGTTAGATTCTTCAAGTGATTGTCTATATGTACTCTGCTTTTGGTGCATATGTGCTATGTGCACGCAGGATCTAAATGTTTTTGGCCAGTAACATTTGTTGGGGAACACCAAAACCCTGGATACCCGCAAGGCCATTCTATCTGGCTCATGGGACCCCTAAAAAAATGTAGAAAATTAGTATTTCTCTGCCCTTGGTTCCTGTCAAGTGACAGGAAGCAAAGGCAGTGGGACCCAGGGGAAGCCCGGTGGGGTCCAACAACAGCGGGGCCCTCCTGGCCTCACCCCCCAGCCAGAAGCCCCAGCCAGGGTTTCTGGCCTGGGAACACGTGGCTGTCCTGGCGCGGGAAGCTCAGGTAAGTGACAGAGGGGGACCCCAGGCAGGGAAGAAGTGCGGGGGGAGAGAGGGAAATGACCCCTCCCCTCCCCACGCCCGGTGCTGCATGCTGCAGCTGCTTGCAGCCTGTGTGGGGCTGCCTGTGCCTGCTCCGGACAGCCCCATGTGGGCTGCGAGCACCTGCAGCGTGCGGCACTGGGCGTGGGGCAGGGGAGGGGTTGCTTCCGCCCTATGCTCAGCTTTTCCCTGGGTTCCTTCCCTGTGCGGAGAATAGCAGCCCCTCGCCCGCCCCATGGACAGTGTGCCACACTGCAGCCACCTGCACCCTGCGTGGGGCTGCCTGTGCCTGCTCCAGACAGCCCCACATGAGCTGTGACTGCCTGCACTGGGGAGCACTGGCCATGGGGCAGGCGAGGGGCCACACTTCCCTGTGCTCAGCACCAGCTTCTTCCCTTCCGGCGAGCAGGGGGTTGGGGCTGTGCACTGCCCCCCGCCTGTACTGTGAGGCTGGGGGGCACTAGGTGTGAGTAGGCAGGGAGCCAGTGGGAGCACAGGGTCCACACTAGTGTCCCAGGGCCAGTGCCGGTGGGGCCCAGAGCAGGGTGGCAGGAGTGCAGGGTCCCAGCTGGCAGGGGCTCTGTGGAGCCAGACCAGCTCCTCCCTCTCCCTGCTGGTATAGCCCAGCCCAGCTCCACAGACCCCTGCCGGCCTGCATCCCACTCTGGGCCCCACCAGTGCTGACCCTGGGACATTGGTTCCAAGACACTGGGACATTGGTCCCAAGATGATGACTGGGGCGGGGCACCTGTCAAGGGACGGGTCTACCCATGCAGCCCTCGGCAGCCTGCCAAAACTGGGTTAGTGGCCCTCTGCTGAAAATAATTGCCCACCCCTGCCTTACATGCATGCAAACACACATACCCCTCCCCAAGGAAATAGGGGACATGGTAGGTCCAACCATATTTTAGTTCCTTCTTTCTGCCTGTGGTATCAAAACAGAAGGTCTATAGAGTCCACTTGTCTGTGCACTATTTAGCTTTCCCTACTCTTATTTTGTCATAATTAGTGTAATTATAGTTGTTATGCCCATTGGCTTTAATTTTATTCTTACTGTTAGAGATTCCCCAGTTCTAGGCCTGAACAGGCATTGTCAGTTAGTGCTCATGAGAGTTGAAGTGAACTTGAAGCTCTTGAGGTCATGCTCAATTGAAAAAATTAAAATTTACAATGGCCAAATCCAGTAAAGTAGCTAAATCCCTTTTTCCATAGTCACCAGAAAGACGTAGGAAGCAGAATGATTCCCATGGCAAGTTCAGACCTAGGGAGTGGGGCAGAGGCAGGGGCAAGGCTGAGGTGAGTGGGGCCCCCAGGCAGGTCGTGGGATGCTTGGAGCCTAGGTGGCTTGTCTAGGGGTGCAGTGGGGGGGGTGTTCCTGCCACTGTGTACACCCTGGGGAGGGAGGGAGCATGTGCCTCTCAGATCTGTGTGTAAGAGGCAGGCTGCCTCTGTGGGCTGGGGCTCTGCGTCCTGCTGCCACTGCCTCGGGAGCCATGAGATACCATGTGCCTTCTGCTGTTGGGCAGGCAGGGGACATGGCACAGCATGGCAGTGGCAGGCACATGGTGTCACGTGGTTCCTGAGGCAGCAGCAGTGGGGCACTGTGGGGGCCTCAATCTGCCCTGCCCCCCCCACACCCCTTCCTCTTCATAGACTTGCCTGCTGTGGTGGGCTGTGCTCCACACCCCACCAGGCTGCAATCCTAGCTGCATGCAGGCTGCAGCTGTGTGTCTGTGTCTACATGCATCCCCTGCTGCAACTGCCCAGAGCCTGTGCCTGGGATGCCCTGAAGTCCTCTGTGCTGCCACTGCTGCCCTGTGTTTGGAGGGGCTAAGCCCCATTAGCCCCAGCCTTCCACTGCCTATGGAGTCATCTATTGTTGACTGCAGCCAAAGCTGGGGATTTTGCCAGTGCTCCTGTTGGGAATTAAAGCAAGAGGTCCCTGGCTAGAGGGTCTTGCTCCTCTGCCAGGGTTAGACCAATCACCATATTTGAGATCAGGAAGGAATCACCATGGAGCAGAATGGAAAGGAAACTGAGCCAACTAGGGAGAAGGTAGCTAAATTGGGAAAGAGCTAGCCAGGAGAAAGAGCTAGTCAGTCTCAGGAAAGAAGGGACTGGATAAGGAGTGAAAAAGGAATGAAAGAGAAAAAATTGAGAAAACAAAGGAAATAATTTTTATTTATTCAGTGTTAAGTTAAAGTAGCACCACATCAGTTCAGAAAAATACTAAGAGGAGAGAAAAATGGAAAAAAGAAATGAGAAAACTGGGAGAACCTGATTTGCAAGTTGGTTCATGTAGAAGCCATTATGAGACTTACCATTCCTGAAGACAGGGATAATGGAATTTTCCAAAAAAGTAACAAGTATGGATGTAAAAGAAGATGGGGTTGAACATGAATTCACGCTGTTCTAAAGAGAAAGAAGAGTCGGTCTGAAGACTTGAAGAAGTCTGATGCCTGATGAGAACTGTGGGCTAGACAGGGCAGATCCTAGGTTGTACTTCTCTTTGGGGAGCTGGCATAGCTAGAAGAATTTTGCATTGGAGTTCTGCTCTTATTCTCCACTCATGTGAAGTGCTATAAAATTTGTGCAACTCAGTTGACATTCATGGAATGTCACTGGCATAAATGAAAGAACGGGGGCTCTTCCGCTTCTACTAAGCCTTTCTCCTGTCTGAAGCGGTCATTTCCCAGATATAACAGAAACCAGCGGTGGCACCAGAAATAGAGATGTTTGGGGATTAGGATCTAGAATTACAGTGGCTTTCTTGTTAAAGCCTCATCTTTCTGTCAAGCAGTTTTTGTGCTCTTAAAGTTCTGGAGCCTTCAGTTTCTTGTCTCCCCCTGCCATTAAGATGCCTTTTCCTGGGGGAAATAAAGCAGCCTACCATTCCCTCCAGGAAAAATGCTCCAGATTTTTCAGGTTCTGATTTAATTAGCTGCAGTAATAAGTCTCTATCAGCAGCTTTCATTAGGCAATGATAAGCTACACTAAATCTCATCTCCTTTTTAATGAGGGCTCAAAAGATCTCAACTCCCAGCAGCCCCACTTATTTCCCAGGCCCAAAGCAATAATTTAATTGGCTCTAGATAGTCAGTTTCCAGGCTGAACTGATTAAATAATGGGAAGGCCTGAGCCAAATATCGAATTTGATATGCTTTGTATAAATAATAGTAAATCAGAAGGCCCGGTGCAAGGATGTTCTACCTGGATCTGCTGCTTTCCAGTATTGTCTACCCAGAATCACGAATGCACCAATCCCAAAGCAGTTTCCTCCTGAATATGGATGACTGGTGCCTCCTGAGTTAGGGGAGCACGTACCCCCCCAGTGGCCAGTCAGTGACTGGGGGGGTCCCCCCACAGCCGATCTAGCTGATGGGGTGAGGAGGGGCAGAGGTGCCAGCGGCACTTTTCCTGGCACCCCCACTCCCCAGCCAATGCTTGTAGGGGGGTCACCAGTGCTCCCACCTGCCCCTCTGCCCATCACCTAAGCAGGAAGCACTGGCTGTCAGGGGGTGCACCAGTGCTTTCAGGTGCACGTGCACCCCTGTGCACCCCCTATGTGTCACCACCGCTCCTGAACATTGGAAATGAGCCAGTCACCAGGTTGTGGTGGAAAAAGAAATGATGAAAACCTAAAAATGTTCTCTGAAAAGGTAGTATAGATCCATAAACAGCAATGACTAGGCTTTAGGGCGTGTTTGCATCCTGTCAGTCTAGGCTAGGAAGTGCCGCCATGAAAACATGTCATTCCCACATGCTCCCACTCTGTACCTTAGAGCAGCACTGGCATATGCCAAAAAGCAGCTGCTTGACAAATTTTGGCAGGTGGCGCATACTGAATCAGAGTGAATGGGCAGGGCAGGCCCAGAGTGAGTGGCTGACACAGGGGAAACAGGCCCTAGCAAACAAAGTTGTCATTTAAAGAAGCTGCTCCTATAAATTGTTGCCAAGAGAGGGAAAAGGCAGATCTTCTCCAGAGCAAGAAGAAAATACAGTAAGCATGAATGTTTCTCATCTGTTTAGATACAAAGACTTGTGTTAATTTGTTTACAAGCCTTATACTAGGCTCAGAAGAAGGAAGGCTATTTTCTGGATACTGATCCTGTGGAGACCCTTAATTTACCTGCATTTCCCTCCTCATTCAACTCAAAAGGAAAATACCCATGAGGAACAAAATGGGTTTAGTACAGGGCAGGTCCAGAGTATTTATAGATCTCTAAGTCTGTTGGTCAGCCAGATAGAAGCTGTAAACCATTTTCACTTCTGTTAACAGAAACACCCCAGTGAGTAAACAAGGTTAGGTCACTAGGATAATGCAGTAGAATTGCCAGGCAGCATACCAGCATTGAGCTGCTTTTGTGGAAATGCCACATCAAAGCTTGTAACAGTCCAGAGCTTAGGACATCATCTACTAGAAATCAGTCCAATTACAGGAGTCAGACTTCAGGGATGGAAATGGGGTTTCTGATCTGTTCATTTTGCAATGCCAGAAAGAGCTATAGGTGCAAGGGTGCTAGATTTCAAGGGTCTGAAGAAATTAATGAAAACCCATTAAAAACACAGAACTCCTGTTTGGCCTTCTAGGAATGGATTCTGTTAACAGGCAGTCATTGAGGGTGATAATCTCTGGCAAATGGATATCTGAGAAATTGAAATGCTCATGGGCATTTCATTTCTACTGTGTTCATGGCTTCTAAAAACCTGCATAAAGATTAAACCCCCCCCCCAAAAAAATAATTTTAATTTTCAGAAGGAACTCATAACTTAATGTGCATCTGTTTTGAGTGCCCAGTTTCAAACACCTTGAAAGGGGTAGGTACTCAGGGGTGATTTTTCAAAGACAGATACTTAACACTTTTAGAAAAGTACTTGTGCCTAATGAAAACTGTGGGCTAGACAATGCAGATTCCATCGGTGAAATACCAACGGTGTCTTGCACTGCTCAATGCATCTTAAAAAATAAAATAAAGCCCATCTCTTCCTTGGTAATGTTAGAGTGATGTTGTAGAGATAATGGTGCAGGAATTATACAAGATGCAAGGAGTTCTTTATGTAATACTTTTTATTAGACCAACTGCATAGTTGGGATAGCATTAAACAAGCTTTCAAAGGCAAGACATTAACCTGAAGGGAATATCTTTCATTCAAAAGCTTGTCTAACTCTATCCAAACTATGCAGTTGGTCCATTAAAAAACACCATACTAAGAAATCCTTGCATTCCTTTCTTGGCATTTGGAAAATGGGTAAATTAAGATACGAAGGAGAACTTGCAATGCAGGGGATGTTATATATATACATATATATACACACACACACACACATACATATATAAATAAATTAATTAAATCTCTTATTCCAGATGCCAAATCTGTTGGCCTGTTCCAGGGGTGGGTTATTATTTCGGGTGGAGGGACACTTAACTAGTTTTGGTGAGCTGTCAAGAGCTGCGTGGGTAGTCCCACCACTTGATAGTTGCCCTGGCCCCTTGTCGCCATCTTGGGATTGGAAGTCATACCCCTAGCCCCTGACTTTTACCACCAGAAGGCCCTCCTCTTGCCCCCTAGAAATACTCCTTTTGGGAGGAGGGTTGCCATCTTAAAGCCAGAAAAAAGTCAAGTCCAACGCGTACTATAACATATTTTAATTTTATTACAAAAAATATTTTTATCATGATTTGTGTTTGCATAGCATATATAGAGTAGGGCTGTGTGAAGCTTCAGGTGCTGATTTGATTCGGAGGAGATTCAGACCAAATCGGATTCCAAATCTGAATCAAATCAGGAGACCAATAGAAAGGTCTGAATTGATTCAAAGCTCTCCGAATCGATGCATAAAAGATTCGGAGAGCTTCGGAGAGATTCAGAGATTCGGACTGTCCCTGCTCGCTGCCGCAGGAAGCTAGACCTGGACTCCATGCCAGTAAGTGAGGGGAGGGCAGGCTGGAGAAGGGGGAGGGGACCATGAAGGTACCCCCACCAGGCGTCATCCCCTGCCTGCTCCCCCAGCCCCCCAGAGTACCCCCTGACCCTTGCCCACTCTCCCAGCCCCATCAATGGTTGACCCACCTGGCCCCAGAATCCCAGTTTTTAAAAAAAATATTTTTTTAAAGCTCCACACTCACCAGCTTCTACCAGGCATGGGGAGGTGATCCCCACTAACCCTCACTGCCCTTCATTACATCGGGGGCTCTGCCACGAGTCCCCATCCCATGCCTGATCTTCCAGCCCCATCAATGGCTGCCCCAAGTGGCCACAGCATCCTGGCTCTTTAAAAAAAAAAAAAAAAAAAAGCTCCGCACCCACCAGATGCAGCAGCAGCTGTTGAGGCTTCTGGGGGCTCGTGGAAGAGCACCCTCCACGCAGCATGAAGTAGTGGGGGGCAGTGGGGATCACCCCCCTGCCTGCCAGCATCCAGTGAGTGCGGGGCTTTAAAAAAAAAAAGTGGCAGGACACTGGGGCTGGTTGGGGCAGCCATCGACTGGGCTGGGAGAGTGGGCGGGGGATGGGGGCTTGTGACAGAGCCCCCCACACAGCGTGGGGCAGTGGGGTGCAGTGGAGATTGCCTCCTCCCAACCTGATAGCATCTGGTGAGTGCAGGGCTTTTTTTTTAAAGAGCCAGGACTCTGGGGCCTGGCGGGGCAGCCATTGATGGGGCTGGGAGATCAGATGGGGGATGGGCGCTCATGGCAGAGCCCCTGATGCAGCATATGGCAGTGTGGGGGCAGCAAGGATTGACCCCTGCCTGGCATGAGCTGGTGAGTGCAGGGCCTTTCTTTTTTCTTTTTAAAGAGATGGGACGCTGGGGATGGGTGAGGCAGCCATTGATGGAGTTGGGAAAGTGGGCAGTGGATGGGACCTCTTTGATTTGGAGATTTGGCCAATTTTGCGGTGGCCAGATCTCTAAATCAGATTCGGCCAAATCAATTTGGGACAGTGATTCAAATCACCAAATTGAATCACAGTCCCCTGCATCGGCCAAATTTGTATCTGAAGCAAATACTAGCCACTTTGCACAGGCCTAATATAGAGGAGATTGCATAATAACTAAAAAATAAATTCTTAGTTTTGTATATTGTGGGGGGAGGGTTTGTGCGTGTGATGTGTGCACGGTGTGTGGGGGGTGCATGGTATGTAAGCGTGGTATGTGTGGTATGCGTGGTATGTGTGTGTGGTGTATGGGTGTGTGTGGTATGGGTGTGTGGAGGAATCAACCTTTCTCCCTGCCTGTCACCCACTGATCACAAACTCTGGATGCACTTGGTCTCCATGATAACAGTGCTGGAGACATTCCAGGGTCAGGGACCTGCTCCTCTTTGTCTCAAGTTTCCAGCCACTGCAGGTCAGGTGACTAGCTTCCTTGCCTGCTCAATCTTAGGTCATCTGAAAATACCAGTCAGCAGCCAGTGGGGCTGCTCCTGGTGGGACCTTAGTGATGAGGTCACGATAGGGGATAAAAGGGATCCTCAGGAAGAAGGAGAGAGAGCCATCTTAGAGAGACATTTTTGGCAGAGCCATGCTGGAGAGAGCCACGCTGTAAAGCAGAGAGAGAGCTTTTGTGCTGGAGCCCTAAAGCTCCTGGGGAAGCAGAACGCTCAAGCCCTCTCCCTCTCTCTCTTGAAACTGAACACACAAGAAACTGCCTGTCTCCAGAGAAAAGCAGCCAGCCTCTGGATAATACTTGTGAGTAAGCTACTTAAGATCTATCTAGATATATAGTTTGCAGTACAGCAGATGTGTAATCAATGGATACTGAGGCACACTGTTTGCTCTAAGGTTATTTTGTGATACGTCCCTATCCTGTACCCTACTCCAAACCTACTCCATGTAACCAATAATGTTCTCCATTGTTCTAAGCATAGTGAACTGGCTGAGAGAGGGAGAGGGCCATGCCTTTGTGTCCCCTTGGTCCGGCTGACTAAGGGAGACCACTATTTGAGCTTCAGGCTAAAGGAAGCACCCCAAGTCCTAGCAGTGGGTCGAAAACCCTCTAGGACTACAAGGCCTGTGTTTCCCAGGAGGCACAGGGCCAAGAACAGTCTGAACCCTGAGTGGTGGCAGCCATGACCCCAGGCTCATGGGTATGCTCTGGGAAAGAGGTTGGCTAGACATGAGGCACCCCAGGGAGGCACTCGGAGCCTGGTAGGTGGTGAGGTAGGTGGGTGGTTCAGCACAGGATCGCCCCCTGCTGGCCTGCCACAGGGTGTGTGGTGTGTGTATGGTGGGTGTGTGGTAGGGTTTGTGAGGGGATGTGGTTGTATGGGGAGCATAGGGTATGTTGGGGGTTACGTATATGTGGGGGGGTTGTAGGTCAGGGTGTGAGTGTAGGTATGAGGGAGGTTGGGGGATGTGGGGACCCCACACACTCAGGATGCAGCCGGCTGGTGGGGCACAGCTCTGGCCAGTGCTGCACATTGCAGCAAGGAGCGCAGCCTCTGTGCGGCTGCCTGTATCGCCGGTGCTCCCTGCTACCCACATGCAGTACCTGCATTCACACAGCAGAGAGGGAAGTCCCACATGCTGAAGCCAGGTGTCTTCCCTGCCAGGGCTGTGCAGCACTAGAAAGAAGCTTCAGGTGCTGGAGCTGGCTGCCTTCCCTGCAGGGGCTATGCCACAGGGGAGGGAAGCCCCAGGCAGGGAAGGCAGCTAGCTCTGGAGCCTGAAGTTTTACCCTGGTGCTGTGCAGCAGTGGTGTACTGAAGTGGTGGGAGTGGGGAGGCAGGAGGGGGCCATGGCCTCTGGGCGGCAGTCGGGTGGGTGAGGGTGGTGCCAGCTAGGCTCAGAGGCCATGGCGCCTCCTGCCTTTGGTGTATGGCCCACCCTCCCACTCAGTGGGTTGCAAGTTTCTTTACCTGTTACAGCCTGAAATTCTGGCCGCCACCCCTCCCCTGGCATGCTGCAATGTCAGTTTCTGCATAGAAGTGCTGTGGAGGGGGAGAGGGGGCTCTGCACCCTGCTCGGATCATCCCTGGCTGGGGTTGGGGGGCGACACAAATGCAGGCATTGGCTCCTGGGCACTGGAGACCCACGGTACGTCACTGATGCGCAGCCCTGGCAAGGAAGACACCTGGCTCCAGCACGTGGGGCTTTCCTCCCAGCTGTGTGAGTGCAGGGGCTGCATGTGAGTGGCAGGGAGCACTAGCAATACAGGCAGCCACACAGAGCCTGTGCCCCTCACTGCAATGGGCAGTGCTGCCCATAGCTGCACTCCGCCAGGCACCTGCATCCTGAGTGCCCTGCCTGCTGCTGCTGCTGCCACTGCCTGCTGGGGCTGCATGCAATGGGGAGTGTGTGGGGTCCCCACACCTCCCACTCCCCCTTACCCACACGCTGCCAATCCCAGCTCCATGCTGCTGCCGCCCCCTGTCCTCATAGGTGCAGGCTCTGTGCTGCCACCAGCCCCAGCCCCATGCTCTGGTCTCCCGGCTGCAGCCCCACCCCCGTTGCTTCCCTACCTGCTGCCCAAAGCCAGCAGGAGACTAGGGAAGTGAGCAGGTCCTGGGGCCTGCAGCAGCAGCAGCCCCACACAGAAGCTGCATGCTGGCCAGCCAGGCCCTTCTGCCCATGAGGGTAGCGGCCATTCAATAGGGTACATTTTGGGGACTGCTTGTACACGTGTATGCCTCGTTCTCACTCTCATGGGCAGAAGGGCTGGACTGGGTAGGAAAGAGCTTGTTGGGGGGCCCTGCAGGCTGGATGAAAGTGCTCCACCTCTGGTCTACGCACAATTCATAGTGATATAACAATGAAAGGCCATTCAGTAAATGCTTTGCTCAAGTATCAATGTTGCCTAGATACCAGTTACAGTGCATCTAATAATATTCACTATGTTGTTAAAGTGCTATGAAGGTCTCCAGGGAACTGTGAAAATGTCAGCTAATGGGGCTCTGGTTTGGTCCTCTGGTCCTCCAGGTTGGGGATAGTGCAGGGGGGTTGGTAGCTCACATATGTCAAACATTTCTGTTACAGTCTACAAGAGAAGAAGAAACCAGATGGAAATGGTGGTCTGAAAGCTTTTGAAGCTGGAATAGGCAATGATGCATAAACCATAAATTGATGATGATGACAAACGGTTATAAAAAATAAAAAAAATCAAATGAATCTTCTGCAGAGAAGCATGGGTTAAACTAGTTCCAAGATGACATCCTAGTGGTCAGAGAGCATTTGCACAGGAAATCAGAGCCCCAGTCAATTACCACCTCTTCCAGGAAGGGTTCAAACCCACTTTTTCTACTTTTCAGGGACAGTACCCTAACCACTAGGTTATTATCCAGGCTTATTGGAAAAGCACTCTCCACTCCTTTTAAATCATGACAGAAAAGAAGTAGAACATTTGTTAATCCAAAGACAGAAAGCAAGCACAACTCTCGCTAGGGAACTCATATGGGAAGGAGGTTTCTATCTCCTTTTCTTAGGCCTGTCACCGTATATTTAATACACAGAAACAGTAATCAAGCTTTGACAAGGGACTGTTCTATCTAATGGTTAGACCCTTTCCTGGGAGGTGGGAAATATAGATTTGAACTCTGGTATTCCTGAGGAAGTGCTCTTGGTTGTCATAGAGATGGTGGACACTGCCTCTCTTGTTCTTTAAGTCTTCAGCATTTCCTTTTGGCTCACTCTTGTTGGCTCCCAGCTCAGTCTGTGGATCCCATTCTCAGGCAACTGTGTCTTTCCACACAGCATACAGGGAGCCTGGGTTCCACTCTGCTGATCAGGCATCTTAAAATTAGGCACTCAGGGTCTATGCTTTTAGGTACTTAACTACTTTACTAGATTTAGCTCATCGCTTATGTGAATTTTAGTGGAAATAGAACATTCTCATCAAGTCCAACATACAGTAATCGTTCCAATGCTTCAACACAATCACACCATGTGGATGCATTTCTATTTCTTATTACTCTTTATTCAAAATTGTCCATCCCTTTGAACAGCAACTGCAAAGCTACCAGCCTGAGAATAAACATGACATTATTAAAGTCTGCATTTGCACCCTGGATTGCCTAAAACGTTAGCTGCCTATATCCATATTTAGAATATGGACATTTTCAGAGGAATTGGCTAATTTTCAGGGGTATTCACCCTTTAAGTCACTCTATGAAATTATAGAATGAAACAAGAGCAGAGTATGCTGTGCTTCCCTGAACATTAGGCCACTTATTTATGTGGCTAAATATGGAGTTAGGCACCTAACTTTAGGAATTCAAGAGTGCAGTTATTATAGGCAGAACTGGTAGCACACCTATTATGAATGCCCAACATTTCCCATTTTAAGATTGTTTTCAGTTTCATATATCATTGCCAAACTTCAAGTCTATGAGCTGAATTTTTCCATGCAAGGTATCTGCTTCAGGCTAAGTTTATATCTGGGAAAAAATAATCAAAATTATTCATTTTTTTAGGCAAAATGCATTGTTTTGCCCATGCTAAAAATGTTGATTTTCTCCCCCCACTTTTTTTTTGGAGAAACTCTTGTGCTACCCATGATTCGTAGCAGGAACTTTTAATTTGATGAGGTGGTGTTGTCTTTAGTGTCAAGGATGTATCAAAGATAGCCATGCCAGAAGCCTTTGAATAAGCACATGCTTGAAACTTGCTGGAGTTTTACAACTAGGGATTCAAAAGAGTTTACCTGTTCTGAGCATGCTCCTCCCCTCCCTGCCACCAGCTCAGTGCTGCAGGTGATTTTTTCTAACATTTCAGCTCTATACTTCTGCAGATTGTGCTACCAGCTCTGCCTGCTTTACTCTTTTATGAAAGAAACGTATGCATCTTTACATCAGGATGAAGTGTAAGAATTGTGTAGAAGGCATGATAAGGCTGGTACATGTACACCAGTAAAGCAGTCAAATGGTTCAGTCCTGAAATAATGTTTGTTGTCTTTTCAAGGTGTCCACCTCTATTATGTTGGCGGGGAGGTTTATGCAGAATGTGTGAGCGACAGTAGCATTTTTGTACAGAGCCGCAACTGTAACTATCAGCATGGATTCCACCCAGCTACTGTGTGCAAGATCCCCAGTGGCTGCAGCCTCAAGATTTTCAACAACCAGCTCTTTGCTCAGTTGCTTGCCCAGTCAGTCAACCATGGCTTTGAGGTGGTGTATGAGCTGACCAAGATGTGCACTATCCGGATGAGCTTTGTAAAAGTAAGGATGCAATTTCTTCTGTTGCATTTATAGAAAAAAAAAGAAGGGAAAAAGCCCCTGAATTTGTTAACTGTGCCAGTTTTTCCAAATGAGTATTTTGCAGCCATTAGTCTGAAAATAAAGTCTTAATACTATTAAATTCAGTCTAAGGGCCTTGTTACACAGTAATTTTGGGTAGCTCCTGGAGCTCTTAACACCTGGATTGTCTGCACATTAACACCTAAAACTAATTTTAAGCCCTTGTTAGGCATTCAGAGTTATGCCACACCACATCAGGGTTCTTTCTTATTCGTGTTCCCCAGCTTATTTTACACTAAGTTGTATCCAATCTAGCCTACAGGTTAGTGTAAACACCCCATCTGCTCTTCCTCCCCCACTGGCCTGGATTGGGCCCACCACACCCTCCCCACCAGCACCCCAGTTCCTTGCTCACTGTTCCCCACCCCCATCCTCTTACTTGTGGTTGCCTGTGCTGTCTGTCCTGGGAGAACAGGCAGGGAAGGGTTAACCTGCCTGACTGTCCCGCCCCCACCACACTGATGCCACTGCTGCTCCCTGGGCTGGGCTTGGTCTGGCTGGAGAAGAGCAGCAGCCCAGCAGCAGATGTGGCAGGGGTCAGGCAGGCAGGTTAACCCTGGGACAGACAATGCAGTCAGCCACAAGTAAGTGTGGGGTGGGGGAGTACAGGGGGAACCTCAAAGGGCAATGGAGGAGCTTGGAGGCAGGGGAGAAACCCAGAATGGGAGGTGGCAGCAGCGGGGATTCTTACCATTCAGTCTTCCAGGCCCCTGGTGGCCTGAAGTGTGACTGCTCCAAACTCGAGCTAGCAGTAAGGCTGATCAACACTTGTGTGGCTTATGGTGCAATGTGTAACAAGGCTCTAATATTACTACAAATTAAAAGTGGTGGTCCCAGATCTGAGGTGTCTGGTGTCCTCACCTCTCATTGAACTTGATAAGTATAGAAGATGGTGAGCTCTCTGTCCACAAGAAATGAAGAGTCTCTCTTCTGACCAATTCATCCAGACTACCAGCATCCAATAGATAAGTCAGCAGCTCCTGAAGACTGATCATTGCCTACTGACTTGTGGAGATTGTTGACTACTAAAACAAATACTATGACTAGCTAGGTCTGAGGTTGACTGCTATCCTACATGATTCTGCTAGATCTGACTGTCTCCCAGCTTCTCAGTACCCTTCTCCTAGCAATAGGAAGCTGAGTACCCAAAGTCAGACTCCACAACCCATAATGAGGCACTTAAGCAAAAGTGGGTCATCTTGTTTTCTAAGTCAGTAAATGCCAAAATCCTCTCAGAGATGTAATTGCTTAGGACCTCTGAGAAATTTTATTTAGATGCCTAAATAAGGGGTTTGAATTCTAGAGTTCAGGCTCCCAGGAGCCTAAGTAAAAACTTACAAAAATTCATATAAGGGACAGAACACAGAACCGTCAAGAGCTGCTAGCAGCTTACCTTCCCACTGTACAATTTACAGTGTCTGTTTGTAACCTTTTCCATTGACTTTACTAGTCAAGAGGAGTAGGGTGCTCATGCGCATTAAAATAAACCTTCCCCATTAGCTCTAGAGCATCTGACTAGATGTGGATGAAAGCTAATCAGAGAGGACTGGCAATTTTTCTCTCTGCTTCTCTAACTTTAAGAGATTCCCCTGGTCCACTGGGCACATCTACACAAGATACTTTACTATGCAGTAGAGCTAATTATTGCATAGTAAGCATCACTGTATACACGTGCTGACCCATACTGCATGGTAATTTCCTCTACTTGGCAGTTAATTTGCTACCTGCAAATGCAAGTAAAAAATTAACTGCTGAGTAATTATGGTACAGTACAGCATGTGTAGATGGCTGACCAGAGCAAATTTGCTCCTGGTCAGCCAGGCAGTAGAGGGCAGGAGATTGCTCTCTGCCCCCAGGAACTGTCTGCTGCTGGGGTGGGCTCCAGCACGAAAGCCCAGGCAGGGACAATGTCCCCCTGCCCTAGCAGCAGAGAGCTCCCAGCCCCTGTTCCATGATCGTAGAGTTGGGGCTTGGAGCCGGGGCTAGGAGCTCCATGATTGTGGAGCAGGGGCTGGGAACAGGCTGGAAGCTTGTTCTTAGCCCCAACTCTGCAATCGCAGAGCAGGGGCTGGGATTTTACTGCATGGGGAGAGTTCCCCACCCAGGCTGGAGCTGGCTGGGACCTGCCCCTGATCATAAAAGTTCTTGGCCAGCTCCAAGTTGCACAGGGAAGTCTGCACATGCAGCCTGGAGGTGGCTGGGGACTGTCTGATTTCAGGTAGTCCCCAGCCAGCTCCAGGCTACACATGCAGACTTCCCCATGCAGCCCAGGGCTAGTTGGGACTCTCCCAGTCAGGGGTAGGTCCCAATCCTGTGCCCCAATCAGGTGATTGAAGTGCAGGGCTTGGAAAGAGCTGCATGGGAGGGGCAGGTCCAGCCCCTGCCCCAGTTGGGCAGCTAGCACCAAGCCGCTGGATGGGCGAGAAATCCCACACTGGAATCCCTGCCCAGCCAGGGGCTTGCTGGTAGCTGCCCCACCAATGGATTGGAGCAGGGGACTGGGACTTCCCCCTCCCATGCAGCTCTGTCCAAGCCCCATGCCTCAATCATCTAATTGGGTGGGGAGCTTCCTACTGCCGGGGCAGGGGGACATTGTCCCCACCTAGGCTTCACCGAACTCAAGCCTGCCCCAGCAGCAGGCAGCTTCCAGGGGCAGGGAGCAATCTCCCAGCCACCACCAGGATACAGCTGTCTCCTGGCCACATGCTCCCTACCAACCCCTGGACTAGCACCCAGGGGGAGCCTAGAGCTCTCCCTGGATGCTGCAGAGGGCTGGTGTAGGGTCAGAGGGGGCAGGAGCAGACTGCAGCCAGGAGTAGCAAATCTTCTCCCCAATCCTCACATGTGTAAAAGCCTCCCTGGGTAGGTTTACTCTAGAGTTATTTACTCTAGAGCGGGGGTAGGCAAAATGTGGCCCGGGGGTGGGGAGCGGATGCAGCCCTCCAGGCCATTCTATCTGGCCTGCAGGGCCTCTAAAAAATTTAGAAAATTAATATTTATATGCCCCTGGCTGCCTATCATGCATCCCTCGATGGCTTGCCAAAACTCAGTAAGGGGCCCTCCACCCAAAATAATTGCCCACCCCTGCTCTAAAGTAAACCCACTCTGCAGCACTTGCACATGTAGACGCACCCACTGGATACACAGCTTCTTGCAGACTAATATCAGAAAATGTTCTGTACAAATGACTGAAACAAGCTGACTCTATTTATTCCAAAGGGAGTGAGGTTTTTATGGCCAAGAATCGGGCATGAAAGGCCTAAATGTTCCCACATCACAGCTTTGAATCTTGACAGGCCCAATATAAACAAACTGGCCTCGTCTACACATATGCTTTACTGCAGAGCAGATAAATTAACTGGAGTAAATTTTCACCATATACATTTGTGACAGTATTAGGCCATAGTAAACTAATTAACACTGCTGTAAGATAGCACTGTACCCAAAAGTACTATGTTATGGTGGAGTAATTAAGAGTGATTAAATGCATGGTTAGACACTGACTGCGTGCATAAATTGTGCCCTGTCAGCCCAGACAGCAGGGGGCCAGACTCCTGCCTACTGCCTAGCCACATGGCTCTGCACTTTCAGCATTCTCATGTGCCTGCTAGCCCTGATGCCACCACCCAAAGCCTGGAGCCACATGCTGTCTATGCAGAGTGGGCAGGAGCATCCCTGGCATAAACTGCTTTGCCCCACTTCAAATTGCTGCCATCTGGGGCACATGTGTGGTGCATGTGTAGCTCTGGCTCAAACTGCTCCAGAGTTTATTGCTTCAAATTAATTGCACATGTAAACACACGCACTGAGTTGCAAGGAACTCATTATGTTAATCATTCCCACCAGACCTTGAGAAGCAAAGTCATGTCTGCTCTTTGTGGACATTAAAAATCTCACATGACTTTTCCCAAGAGTCGAAGCCAAAGTCTCCCAACCGATGCCCTGCACTGCTGTGCTTTGATCTAGTTGAGGAAGGAATTAGTGCCTTGTTCAATGCAAACAATAGTAGAAAACACAGTGTTCCTTTTAATGGAAGACATGAATGGACATGCTGTTTCTAAAGGAAGTGTAGCTAGTTATACAGCACCTTCATTATCTCAGTAACTCTGTGGCCCTCTTTGATGTCTTATCTTCAGTTGAAGACAGAGTGGCAAGGAAAGCTGTTGTATTGACATCTGAACCAAACTGCTACCATGTTATCTTCTTGCTTTGTTGAAACAATTGCAAACTCAATCACAATTTTAGTTCCCTATCTCCAGTGTGAGAGGGCTCCTTTGCCAATCTTTTCAAATTGATAAACCTCAATACCTTTTTCTGTAATTGATCGTTGACAAGTTGCCCTGCAAGTCTCATTAGCCTCATTGAGCTCATTGGGTCATTTTTGCCTACATTAGGGAAAACCTTTGCCTGTCTTCCACGGGCGTAGAGAACTTAGCAGAGGATGAAAGGAGCCTCTCTGCCCCTGTTCTAGGGTGGATCCCAACCTCTGGTGCCCTCAAATATTGCTAATTATAGCAGCCACTTCATCCACCAGTCCTATAATACTTACCACAATGTGTAAACGGTATTGTTGTTGTGCTGATGGCAACAGAGTGCAATTTCGTGACATGCCCAAGATCCCAAAGCACATCAGGATCTTTGAGCAGAAACAGAACCCAGATTTTCTGATCTCCTGTTCAATTGCAGGGCTAGGGAGACACACATAGGACAGGATGATAATCAGAGGACTGCCTTAGGGAACACAGTAGTTAAGCACAGCACACCTGCTCTGTGTGTGTTACATGCCAAAAGGGTGTAATGGAGGTGCCATCAGAGTGGTGCTAGGAGCGTGCCTAGAGCTCCATGTCTTGGGCGTGCTTATTGACCATACTCTTATGGGTGCTTCACAGCTTGCAGGAGCTATATAGCAGGCTGATCTGGAAGCTTAGCCAAGCCCCTGGCTCCCTTCACGCAGGCCGCTATTGTCAGCAGGTGCAGGGAGGGGCTGCTGCTTTATACCTTTGTGCAGCACCAGTAAGGAGCCTTGTTGTGTTCCTTGTTTGCAGATTCCTGTACTGAAATATTGGCCTGAGGGCCCTCCCTAGATTACTGGTAGCCCCAGCAGTGCTGGGTGGTATGGAATAAAAAGGACAGAATGTACCTCTAATGCTGAGTCTATTGCCTTTCTAATCACTACAGAAAGCTCCTCCTTAACAAGAATCAAGGATTTATCTGCTGCCCCAGAAGGTCTGATTTAATAGCAGCAGCAGAGAGTGGGTAACTTTGATAAAGAGACAGTCAAAGTCACCCATACTTGTCCATTCAGCCTCTGTGGGCTCCAGTCTACAGCACTTACAACCATGTCAGCTCAAAACAATTGGTGGGAGCCTGAACCTATCTTGGAGCTACCAGCAGAGGGCAATGTGTAGCCACTGAATGAGGCCTGACAGCTAATTAACTGCATTGTTAGTGACTGTTCCATGCACCAAGTTAATTGGGCCCACAGGTGACATTTACAACCTTGGATTCTCTCCCCTCAGATTGTCAGTGCTGTCAATAAAACAAGAAGCTCCAACACTTGTGGCATGTCCCTACTGTTTGTGCACCTCTTGATTTAACAGGTATACAACATATGACTAGTACAGAGCTTTAGAATATACCATTATTACAAATGTGAAAGCCTTAGAAAAAAAATTGCAACTCATAAAGAGCAGTGTCTTCATGAATACTTTTCAGAACATTAAACATAAGCTGTCTGGAACTAATGTACATATCTGAGACTGCTAAAACTTCTTTAGAAGTCAGACTGATTACAAGGCAGCCCACTGTCTTATACCTTTGCCTGTAAAAATTACCCACAATTACAACAAAGTCTCTTTGGTGATGGCCAAATTATTAGCTTGCCTGATCAGAAGGAACAGAGGTAAGACCTCAGCTTCTCTGCTCAGAGACCTACTAACTAAAGAGCTAATCTATCAGTTGTACTGTGCTGAGAAGTACCTTACTTGGTCCTTGGTCTCATGGACAACTGAGTGCTGCTCCTGGCCCTGATAATGCCTAGCAGCATGGTTGAAACCTTCAAGCCATTGAACATCTATGAAATCAGGAGCTCACTTGCAGAGTCAAATGTAATATAACCCACTCAGGATGATGGAGTTGAGTCTACTATGACTGGGCTGAGTTAGGGGTAGCAGTAACTGTCCTGAATTTCATGGTGAATGTTGTGGTTTATTTCATTCAGTTAGTTACACAATAATGGTACATTTCTGCACCCTTTGAAACATAGGTGCCAAGTGTCCTAGTTGGTGCAGTAGTACTGTGCATTATCAACTTCTCTCAGTCCCAGTCAGAGTACTGGACAGTTGACAGAATGGCCTTGAGCTAAAAGGGTCCACTTTGAAGAGCTGGTAGGGGGCCTAAGATTTCTAGTAGTGGTGTACCGATAGAGATTTTAGGGGCTGATACCGATAACCAATTTTTAACAAGCCATATTGGCCAACTGCCGATATGTGGCCCAGCAGCTTGGAGAGAAGCATCTGGCTGGTAAGTCTGTTGTGGGGAAAGGGGTGGGGAGGAGGAAAGGAGCATGGAGGGAGCAGATTGAGGTCCCTGCAGTGAGGGAGAGAGTGGGGCTGGGGCAGGGGCAGGTGCTTGGGGCTTGGCGCAGGACTGAGTCACAGCTCATCTCGGGGGCATGGAAAGGGGGTGGCTCCCACCACTGCCTGCACCCCAGGAGAGTATGGGGACCGTGTGCCCTCCAGATCTGTGCATGGGGTGAGGGCAGGCTGCCGCTGCAGCCCGGGGCCAGGGCTAATGTCAGGCTCTTCCCAGTGGTGGGGCTGGGCCAGGGCTGTGTTTGGAGTGGGCAGCAGCACTGGGAGCGGGGGCTGCATCGAATTTTGGGATAGCTGTAGTTCCCCTCCCTGCGTCACCGTTACCTGCCCTGGCCCAAGCCCTCCACCAAAAAGAGCTTGGCACAGCCCTGGCTCCACCTCACGGTGGGCAGCCCTCCCTCACCATGCACATAGATCTGGGGGGCACATGCCCCCCATGCCCTTCCAGAGTGCGTGCAGTGATGGGAACCACGCGCCCCTTGGATGAGCTGCTTGCAGCGTTGTCCTGCACCCCACCCCAGCTAAGCAGTGCCTGCCCCTGCCCCTCCCTCACCACAGGTGCTTCAATCTGCACCCCCCCCCGTGTCCCTTCCCTCCCCTACCTCTTCTTCCACAACAGACCAGCTGGACGCTGCTCTCCATGCTGCTGGGCTGCGCTACTGGCCTCCTGCATGCTGTGCTGCAGCTGTGCGCATGCACGAGGCATTTATTGGTGACATTATCAACCACATCAGCCAAAAAAAAGCCGATTGCTGATAACGTCAATTTTCCTTCTATCAGTGCCGATAGAATATGGGACTGATGTATTGGTGCACCTCTAATTTCGAGTGTGTCTCCTCTCCCTACTCAGCCATGTCTCTGCTTTCTGATGCAGTCTTGGAAAACTGAGGAGTAGTGGTGCATGTGTCCCATCACTCTTCTTTCAGGACGAATGTGCAGGGGTGGAGGAGATAGAAGGGAATGGAAAATGTATAATACAATGAAACAGTGATGCAGAGCAGGAGGTGAAGGGAGGGGGCATGTAACAACATGGGGAAGCCCAAAGTATTCCCCTCCCTAGCAGAGAGGCAAAGAGTAGAGAAAGCCTCTGACCTCACAGAAAAGCAGAGGAGCCAGAAGCACCATATCCTTATCTGCTGGAAAAAGATGCAGAGATTACTTTGAAGTTCCCAAAATAAAAAGCCACTAAGTCTTCCCACTAGAGGGGTTATTTCCTTTGGAGAAATGGGGGTTGTTTGAGGTGGGAAAGGCCCCCACCTCAAACAGGAAAGAGCATAAATGTATTGAATTTAAATCAAAGAAGGCCCTCGGAGCCTCATAGGATTCAAGTGTTTGAGTCATGGGACTATTAGTCATGTCACTAATATTCTTAAGTTCCCCAGCACACACAGACAGCTATAGCCTGTAGCCCAGAGAGATCCAAGATTTCCAGCTTCTTTCAAAAACTGTTCCTAAGAAAATGTATTAAATGCTGGCCACTTGGTTAAAGTCAGGGGCCCTTTTGCAGTGACTGCAGTCAGGGGTGGGGAGGGATCAATCCTTCAGTGACAGAACTGATATTTCAAAAAAAACTCACATGTGATCCTTTGATATGTTTTTAGGGCTGGGGAGCAGAGTATCATCGCCAGGATGTTACAAGCACTCCCTGCTGGATTGAGATCCATCTGCATGGACCATTACAATGGCTGGATAAGGTGCTAACACAGATGGGCTCACCTCACAATCCTATCTCCTCAGTCTCTTAAGAGTCATCTCTCGGGTTACCTTTAGGATGGATGCTATTGCAGGCAGTGGCTTATAGAATTTCCAGTTTGCAATGAACAGAAGTTTGTATACCTAGATGTGTGTGTGTGTGTGTGTGTGTACACACACACACACACACACACACACACACACACAAGTCTACCACCCCTGTTTTTTTCAAGATATGTTTTGTGGTTTCTAGTTATATGATGTAAGTATGACATGGTTAGAACTTCAGCCTTAGCATGTCTGTTCTTCAGTACAAAATAAGCCAGATCCCTGCAAAGTGTCATGCATTTCCTGGTGAGCCTCTTGACGATCCATGCAAATCACTGAGGGATGAGAATTCTCTTTAAATGGATAAAGCAGCCAACTTTAGCTGTTCATAGCAGGTGAAATTCACCCCTGTGCACAGGACCAAAACCAGATTTCTGCACTGCTTAAGTCCATTGTAACTGCAGTTCCAAAGGCTTAAGGGGGACCTTAAAATGGTACCCAAAATGGTACCCAGGACTGATGCACATGGATGTTTCATCCAGTGAATTAAAGAATAAATACCAATCCAGTCTGTCTCCCTAGACAGCAGCTGATTTGTCTCCATCTCCCTTTGATTTGAGTGGGAGTTGATGGTCTCAGGATGCATTCATCACTGGAGCCCTATCATAGTATTCTAGACTAATCCAAGTATTCTGATGCTGTTGACACATTAGCATATGGTACTGATGCACTGAGAAACAAAAAACTCATTTAAAAAAGAAAATCAGAATCTATACATATATATTTAAAAAGGAGCTAGCTTCCAGTACTTTTTGCAGAATAAATAAGTGCATATCCGGCATGTAAACTGAATCCTATCCATTATACAGGATTGATGTATTTTTGTTTTTAAGTTAGAACTATCTGTAGTTAGAGTACTGTGCTGGTATCAATGGTACAACTAAAAGGGACTTGAACTGTGATTCAGAGAAGGGAAATGAAATATAAATTGAAGAATTGCACAACTAGCTTACCATTCACCTTGGGAGAGTAGGTACATAGCAAAATTGGGAGCAGTAAACATTATTCAGCTAGTGCTCAGAAGGAGTACTTTAAAAGCGCTCTGCAGCCATGCACTTCTGTGAGGACACAGCTATAGAGCACTTTCAGGGGGGCAATAGCATAACAAAATGTCACTTTCATCAGCACCCTGGCTTCCTAAACCAGAGAGTATGGATTTGAGGTCCCATCTGGGGTGAGATGGTACTTCTTGCTGATACATTTGCAACCAAAGCCCTACTTTGAAGCTATGGAATTTCAGTTGATAAGAGGAAGACCCCTAGGAGGGGTGTTATTCTCTAGAATTGATTACTTGGATTAGAAGACCTCCAGTAGAGTTTAGATAAATATTTGTCAGGGATGGATTAGATGGAATTGATCTTACCTGTAGCTCACACTTCAAAGAATGAAGCACTGGGCAAGCTCTTTTTGTAAGCTTCCTGTCCACATGCTGTCTATGCAGATGTGACAAACTAAAGCCAATATTCTGATATATATATATGGAACTACCCTAAGGTGATTAACTTTTTCTAATGAACAGGTAAGACAGCATCACATTTTCATTATTCGCCACAGCATACTTAAAGGACTGTGGATATATGTGTATGCCTGGCCATAAGGACTGCAAGCTACCTAGAACCATTTTGCTTAATGGGACAAAAGAGCAATAACTTCACAGCCCCTGGTATTTATTCTGACTGAACAGAAACTTTTAAACAGATCATTATCACTCTCTTGTGACACAGTATCTGGAGTTAAGTGTCTAATTATAAGAAAGAAAAGATTTCTGAAGCCTTTGGATACATTACAAATAACAGCCAAATACAACAACCATTAAAGGAGTGTACACCTTCTAAAAGAGCAGTACCTATTACAAAGTGAGAATTATGGATGTACCAGAAAAAATTTCAGTAAACCAGCAGGGTGACTTCCTCTGAATACAGCGTCAACAGTTTCCAACGTTGTTAGTGCACAGAATGATAAACAATCATAAATCATAACAAGGTTGGCAAGTTTTATAGGAGATGTGTATATGGGAAGTTATTGCCATATATTCTGTTCCTTATTCTGTTACCACGTAGCATCAGCACTGTCATCTGATAGGAAAGGCTTTACAGTTTCACAGCAATGAAATCAGGAAATATTGTTACACTGAAACTCTAAACTGCTACTTACATGTGTGCTTGACTGTGCAATCATTACTGCACAGTCCTGGCGCTGCACAGGTCGTTTCTGATGCTACTACCCAGTAGCTTGTTGCTACTGTGCTGTAGTGGCAGCATCCCGGTTCATGCCTGCTGATGCTACGTGGCCATAGCAATGAGCTACATTGCTATGCTCATCACTATGGCAGTGTAGCGATTCATGTACGCACCCACTGTTCTTCAAGCGTGAGGGAATTTGGTTTGAAAAGACATTTTCCTCAGTTCTCTAATCTTCCACCATGCATACTATTCCCTGTGTCATCAATTTCACCTTACCAGGGCAGTTGAGATGTGGCTTATAACATGCTTATTGCTCAGATTCTATTCCAATTTTGTGGTGCTTTTCTGATGGCACTTGTCTCTGTCTTCCTGGCAGTTGAGAACTGAGGCTGCCAAGCCCATCTTCCCAGGATCTAGGTAGTTTCTTACACTCTGTATCAGGACTCTTTCATTCCTTGCGAATAGCATTTTTTAATTCTAGATCATTTGTACCCTCCAGCTAAGGAGACAGATATTTTGCCTTTTCCTACCCTTCTCCATGCTTGCATAAGTAAACAGCAGGGACTGCTTATGAACATCCTCAGCTGCTTCCTCTTTTACTCAGAGATCAAACATGTCTCTTCCAATGTACCCTTGGTCTTGGTCAGCTCCAGTGCCCAGTCTTCTGATGATGGTACAACAGAAGGACAACAGGGCTGCCCGGTCCTTTTCTAAAGCATGTCCTGTTCTGTAGGGGTTTTGTGTGGAACGTCTATTTATTAAACAAGGCCAAAAGTCCTACTGACCCTAACAGCCCAAAAGGGAGACATTGGTTCAGATGCACCATTTTCTGTAGCCAGTGGCACACAAATGAGCCATGTAACTCTCAGCCATCTTTGACTTCCAAACCTGAATGGCCAAGTACCCACTTACAGCTGGGTTAACATTTGCTGTGAGTCTAGATCAGTGATTCTCAACCTTTTAAAGACTCAATGTATCCATGTTAGACTTAAGGCACCCCTTGGAAAATGCCCGCTCTTCAGGTGGGTACAAGCATTACATTTCTATTGGGAGAATCCTGCAGTTCGCACAGTAGAAGCCCTAATTGTACAAATGTTCACAGTTTTTCCAGAACAAAAATAGTGGTTCAGGGAGAAAACTAAATCAACTACAATTTGGTAGAGTTTCTACTGGGATTACAAACACATGTACACTTACCCTTACTTTATACTTGATTTTTGACTACAGAAACATACTAGAGAAATTCTTCTGTTGCAGAGAGCTCAAAAAAAACACAACAGATCAAGCATACAGAGAATGATAGGCCCTTCCTCCCAAATGTTTATAATGTAAAAAGTGGCAACAGGTGGCTGAGGGAAACAAGCAAATCATAGGCTCATCAGTGCTCAAATAGGATGATAGGTATGAAAGATGAATAAACCATTTAGAATAATGCCTCTGCTGCAGGTCTTATTAGTATGTGACTCAGCCTCATTTAAGGATTTACAGGTTTTACATAATTTAGGACACGATAAATCTGTATCTTACTGTAATGTATATCCATTTTAAAAGGTGGTATTTTCTGCCCAAAGCTATCAGCCTGAATTCAATTTAGTGCCTTTAAATGTATTCATAAATACTCCAGCTTTCAAGATGGCCTGCCCAAGAGATTTAAAAGCCACTTATGAGGCTACTACTTAGTGAAGACAGATTTTTCTGATGCTTTTTAAGCCTCTCTATCAAACCGTCTTTAAACGTTGCCATAGAGAACTAGCACCATGTATTAGAAGAGAGTTATGGGAGTTTTGTTAGCCTGTAGCATAAAGAACATTCATCATGGTGCTCAGACCACTTATTTTCCTATTAAGATATCTGGGTAAGAAGATTGTTATAGTTTTATGATTGTTTAATTGCTACTGGTACATCAGCACTGCCAGTATTAATATGTCACCTCCATTCAGAGCTTATTGTGGCAAACCTGGCTGACACCATAAGACCACTTCAGTTGTCTCTTTTCTCCAAGCTGCAAGGCTAAAAGTCCATTGTATAACTTCCTTTGATTCTTAATATCCCTTAGCCCAGTCTCATGTCACATTAGAGGAGCATCTGTAGTACATCTTGTATGCTTGTTGAGGAAGCTAAGAGGATTCATCTTAAATAGAAAGGGAAGGGAGGGCTGCTATAAAAGGGGAGATCTCCATGTTCACAAGTTGCTATGTGTCCCCTTCTGTGCCTGGATCACATAAGATATGTGTCTGCAACAGACAGGGGATTAACAGCCGAGTCCATTACCCACTGCCATCAATGAGATTTTTCACCGTATTCCCCAGCTGTAAGGATTTGTGCATTTAGCTCTGCAGTTTCAGTCCCCCAGTGATGATCAAAATGACAGTTGATACATTATCAGAACCATCTCTTTTGTTTAGTATGAGGTAGTTTGTTTTCTACAGTATATGGCACTAGAGCATAAGCACCACATTAGTATCAGTGGCCTGCCACTACTTCTGAATGGCAAGGGAGGCATTTGTGATTGTACCTTTGTTTACTGTGACCCTGCTCATCCTGGTTTACAGCAGTCACCTTCTGTTTCTAAAACTCTGATCATCAGGAAGCACCACTATTTACAGCCTGGAGGGATGGATAATCCCCTTGGATTTATAGTGATGACAATGTGGGCACATCTCCATGTGCACTTTAATGTGCATTATCCTATTTTTAATGCTTATTAAAGGTCTCAAAAACTGTGCTCTTTAGCTAATGTGCATTAAAATAGGCTAATGTGCCTTTTTCTAGTACCTCACAATGGAGGTTTACCTGTAGTGCATTAATGAACGTGTAGACCTGCTCAGTGTTTGTTTCTTGGCTGAAACCTGGCCATACTTACTGAACTTTGAATAGCTCTCATGAGTATAAGTTGTGCTCTTGACTCATGATTAGGTAGCAGTGGTCTTCAGGAATGCTTACGTGTTGCATCTTTTTGTCCTATTTATTTCTGTCTCCCATTATCCATCCTGGTAAAAGCAGAAGTAGAATAAAGATTGAGGAGTCCTAGGGTAAATTCATAATAGAGCTGTCATTAAAGTGTCATTTTCAAAGCTGAGAAATGTATACTGGTGCCATTGCCTGGGAGTCCATCCAAGATGACGTCTCCCATGTCCTCTGTGCAGGGGAGGTTCTGAGACAGGCTTCACTTCAAGTAGACCATTCTGGGAAGGTGATGTGAGGGAAATGACAGGGGTCCATGGAGAGCCACAGATTTCTCAAATTCATAGTTGGCTCCTGTGGCCAGAAGTCTGCTAAGAGGAGCAGAGAGTAGAGCTGTAGTCCAGGAACAGAGGCATTTCAAGGACAACTCCAGGGGCACCAAGGGTGGCATACATGCTGGGCAGGATTCTTCATGTATGCTGGCCAATCTGGCTGACCACTACAAAATCATGACCTATAGCCTGTACTGGAGCAAACCCCTCAGTTTTTGGTAGTTGTGTCAGGCAGCATACAGCCCAATTCCTTCCTTATGGGGTATCATGGGAGATCTCTGCACTGCCTTTAATCTAGTAAATTGACAAAATTAGCAAGGGCTTCTCTAGACCAGTAGGTTCAATCTCTGGCCCACAAGCCAGATCTGGCCTGTGGAGTTGTCACTTGGCGCATGGGGTTCCCCATAAGTGTGAAAATATGGCAGCAGGAGAGCAGCAGCAGTGTTAATTTCCACTCCCCTGGTGCCAAATTTCTTGACCTGTGGGGAGCCCTGGATACTGGGCCAAATTTCCTGACCTGTGGGAGGCTGGATACTGAGGGCTTGTGTTCCAGACCATGCCGGTGCTGGGCCAGTGCACAGGGTTGCTTCAAGGCTGGATCCAATGTGTGCAGGGCAGGGTCAGTGTGCAGAATTGCACTTGCAGACTGACCTCATGCAGGATCTAGTCCATGGATCAACTCAGTGGCACTCATCCAGCTCTGGGGGCATAAGGTTGGACACCACTGCTCTAGAGGGCTCACATTTATTGCAAGAAATAAAAATGGTAACATGAACATACATCCTCCCCAGCCTGAGCTTCAAAAAGCATCATAGCTAGGAATCTACTCAGTTCATAATTTCACAATTTTCACAGAAACCGTGAAAAGCAGTTTCTGTGATCACTGTGAAAACTGGTGATTTTGCATGGAATCACCAAAAAAAACTTCCTAAAAATAAAATGCTGGTCCCCAGTAGAAGCCAGCAGCCATTGAAGCTCAGCCATGCAGCCACCAAGGGTGGGGGAAAAGCTATAGGCACAAAGAAGTATGGTCAAGATGGGGGCTGCCCCTCCTCCCTCTACTGCTGATTGGCCAAGAGGGTTGCCTTTTGTGTGGCTCTGCCCCTCTCCACCAATCAGTGGTGAGGGGTGAGGACCACATAAAAGGCAGCCCTCTCCATGGTTTTAAACATGGCATCATTTTTGCCTCCCTGCTGGTCAGCAGCAAGCAGCAGGGCCACCGGGGCCTGTTGGCCAGTCAGCGGTGGGGAGGCAAAAATGGTGCCATGTTTAAAACCATGGTTTTCACTTCCCTGCCAATCAGGAGTAAGCCACAAACAGGGCTGCCCCCACCAGTCAGCAGCAGGGAGAGCATGTGAGGGAATCTGCATGATTAAAGGATCTGCAGCACAGTCCACTTCTGCCATGAATTTGGTAGGGTCCTAATTATTACACTTGAGGTACCCCTCAGAAAATGGCAGCTCTTAGTTTTCACTTTCTGACTACAGAAAAATAATAGAGCAGTTTGCTATTGCAAAGGATTTGGACCACAGTAGGTCAAAATGTCTTTAACACTATGAATTTCCTTTTGAAATCTCTGGGTTTATCCTGTGAATCATGTTTGCACACCTAACAGTGCTAACTTTGTGGCACCCTCCGATACCCTTGAAAGGATCTCCAGGCACCCCAGGGTGCTGTGGGCTCCCTGGTTGAGAATCACTGTCCTAGCCCTTCCCTCTGAGTCCTGCTGTAAGGAGAAGAGCCTGAGTAGCAGTAACTCCCTCCCTGTTCACTAGGGATCAGCTGATAGAGACACACTGTTTCTTCCTTCACCTTGCTTCTGAACAGAATAAAATACAACTTTTATTTTAGAACTAACCACCTATGTAAGTAAGGTCCAGTTCTTTCTCCAGTGGTTGGTTGTGTGTTTTTTTTTAATCACACTGTCTCCCTTGGAATCATTTGTGCTTCCATTATAGCCGAACTGAATACTTGTAGTTAATTGTGAACAGTTTTCTGATGAGCAGTCTTAGTTTTCAGTCTGCTGCTGTTTTATATTCTGAGTTATATCTTGAAACAATGAGACATAAGAATAGCACAAGAAAAATAAACCCATCAGTTAAATAGCTTTACATATTCAACTCGCATAACTTGAAACTCGTAGAAGTTTTATTGAGCCTGACCCTTGCAAAGAAATTATCATGTCATTGATATCAAGATGTTTTGATGCTACAGTGTGTGGTAGAATCTTATCAAGACACTTTGCAAATTAGCGAGCAAGGGAACAAACATAATGAAGAGCAAGGATAACACATCACTCAGCAAAGCTCTTTCTTTGTTTCTCGTAGCAATTATTCAGTTTTAATTACTTACAAGATTTTCTAAAGACCATGGAAGTGCACCGTGCTACATTATAAGGATAACTCAAGGATAGCCATTCAAGACCTCATAACAGCACCATTTCCACCATTTAAATTGAGCCAAAGTTGGGGAAGACATTTATAGCCTGGGTTGTAAAGCATGCATATGAATGAAGGCCTGATCTTGCAAAGATTTAGGTTCCACAGAGGCCCAGATGCAGATTGCAAAGGTTCGACTTCTGTTTGTTTGTTCCCCTATAAGCTACCATGTCCCTTGTTCCAGTTGAGGGGAAAAACAGGTACCAAATAGAATAGATATAAAAGTGTACAATAGTAAAATACACCATTGCTCTCCATGTCATTTTCTGTCTTTTCTTCCACCATCACAGCCTGGTGCAGCCAAGGCTAAATTGCTTCTTCATCCAGGAAAAGGGATTAAATGTTGTTCTTAGGCAGACACTATTGGCATTTCATAGTGCCACCTGTACTCTTGCCTCTTGAGACTAAAAGATCTTAGACACCCTCTTCTGAGTCTGAGAGCCCAGAGCAGCTCCACATCCTCCAACCAGCAACACAGAGCACTACAACAGGTCAATTCGGGCTTGCCATCTCATCAGGAAACATGTTAAGTTTGTATGCAGTCAAGTAGACATTTTCCAAAGCATTTGTCCTGTTGTGCCTGCTGAGGCTCCCTGAGTATTTAGTCTCACATTTGAATAACACACTTTTTAATGAACTCTATCAAACTCTTACTTTCTTTGGCTGGAATTATCCTACTGTAAAAGTGATTCATGTCTTGTGCTTACCACTAATAAAGCCACTTTCAAATCGAGAGCATTTTGTTTGGTTGGGGTTTTTATTACTTTATTTCCTGCTTTCCTATATGGAAGAGATCACAGATTAAGTCTTCTTGAAAGAGCTAGGGCTGACTCATTCTTGCAGGCACACACCCCTTTTCCCAGAAAATACTCACCTAAGTAGTTCTTATACAAGTGGGAATTGATGGTTTTATCTAGGAAGCAAAGGGTTATAGGATCCAAGACTGTTCCAGTCAGAAGGGATACTAGATACCATTAAATAAAGTATCCTAAGAAGCTGTGCAATGCAAGTATAGAACAAGAGCAGGCTATCCCAATATAAAGGAAGAAATAGGAATTAAATAGCAAGAGACCTGGACCCAGTGTTGGGGGGAACAACCTTTTTGACAGTTGTACCACAAATTAGCCCCTGCACAATCCTTATGTGCCCCTCTGATCCCCTTCCTCTGCCTGATACACTGCTCTGCTTTCTACTCCCTTCCCCATGCTCCCTACCTAATTTACTGCCCTGCCCTATCTGCCACTGTGCTGTCTCTCCCCTTCCTGATCTGCCATGTGCCACAAAGAGAGACTGCCTGTGCCACTTGCAGCACATGTGCTGCAGGCTGGCCACCTGTGGGCTAAACAACAAGACCTTCAGTGACTTAAAGAAGAATCTTACAACATGTGGAAACTTCACCATGTTACTAAGGATGAGTCTAAGAGAACAAGCATGCAGGACAAAAATGAGAAGGCCAAACCCCAAATGGAGACAGAATTGCCACAGGACATAAACGCCAACAAGAAAGTATGCTAGAAATACATTAGAGGTAAGAGGAAGACCAAGGGAAGTATAGGTCTCTTACTGAATGGGGAGAGGAAGCTAATAAGGGATGATGCAGAGAAGGTTGAAGTGTTTAATGCCTTTTTTTACTTCAGTGTCCACTGGAAGTCACCATCACGTGACAAGCAGTTAGCAAAAGGACAAGATAGATAATCAGCCCAGAGTAGGGAAAAGCATAAATACACAATAGGCAACAACCGAAGTACTGTAGAAGAAAACCTGGATGGTCAATCTAAGCCTAATGTTCCATTAGATTAAGGCACTCCAGTTTTAGTCAACAGCCCACAAAGAAGTGATACAGCCAGCATCATGTCTGGCTGGACCTTTGACTGCCCCAACTTGAATGGCCATGTATTAATTCACAGCTGGAGGCAACCATCAGTATGAATCGAGCAGGGCTTGAATTCATACCTGTTGAACCAGAACAAGACACTTCAAGCACCCTGTCCACCTTGGCCCCTTAAAGAAACAGGGGGGCCACTTGACTTGCAAATAACAGTGTAATACTGTTGTAAAAAACCTAATAGGCTATTGGGTATTAACAGACACATCATATGTAGGTCACAGGAAGCTACTCTTCCACTGTACTCAGCACTGGAGTGGTGAGGCTCATCTGGAGTAGTGTGTCCAGTTTTGGCATCACACAAAATTGGAGTGAGTCCAGAGAAGAGTAACAAATAAATGATTACAGGTCTAGAAAACATGACATATGAGGAAGGTTGGAAGAACTGAGACTACTTAATCTGGAAAAGACTAGGTATATGATGTGCTACATCTTCAAATACAAAAAGGGTTGTAATAACAAGGCAGGCAATCATTTGTTCTCTGTGTGTTTGTGTATAGGTGACAGGGCAAGAAGAGTTCAGTTTAAATTGCAACAAGGGAGATTTAGGTTGGACATTCTAATTATAAAATGGTTAAATACTGGAACAAATTACTTAGGTGCAGGGATCTTTGTCACTGGAAGTTTTTAAATGCAGGTTAGACAAACATTTGTTTGGGATGGCTTAAACAGAAATAATCCTGCCTTGAGCAGCTGCTTGGACTAGATGCCCCCGAGGTCCCTCCCAACCCTATTTTTCTTTGTTTCCCTGTAGGTTGTCACATACATTGTGCATCTTCCACATCTACAGTTCTGCATTATATTTGGAGATTCTAATGAGGTGGGATTATTTACTGCAAGGGGCTTAGTACATCCATGACTGATGAGTGACTTGGTTTACCAGTGACACCAATAATGGCTCTCAGCATTTGACAGAACAGTAGTTCCCCTTGCAAGGCTCTGCCAGCTGGAAGGTTCAATGGATGTTAGAGCTTCTTCTGCTTCTTTATGTATCCTACACTTCAGAGCCATGCTTCTTTACGCATCCAGCTGAATCCCTCTCCAGAATCACTAGATTCAGTTATCTCAGTCCCTGTGTTGTGTGCTATAGCATTGTCTGGGAGCGAGATCTATGGGCAGTCCTTGAAGTGGAGAGGACAAATAAATACTCCTTGTCTCCCCATGGTAAGAGACTATGACAATGAGCAGGACACCAACACACATGAAGTACATTCTGCAAGTCCCAATCCACATAAAAATAACAGCTGCAGGAATCAATGCTGAATCTCCAACACAGAAAACAAAACAAATGTGGTCATCTTGGACAAGATAATTTTGAGAAGTGTCACCAAGCTATTCAATTCCACTGATTCTTTAAACAATGTTATTGTGTCTAATTCCTTTCCCTATGAAATAACCCTCTGGGAAAGCACAAATTAATAATTTTACACAGAGCTGTTGGTTTTTCATATGATTTTCAAATGATTGCATGACCAAAATTAGAAAGCTATCTTTTTTTTCTTATTCCACAGTACCCAAATGTTATGAGGAAAGATGGTTTCTGCACAGGTTACTTTTAGAGAACTTATCCCAAGTACTTTTGGCCAGAAGGAATAGATAACTCATTTAGTCTAACTTCCTGTGGAGTTTTAAAAGAAAAACAAAACCTCCAAAACACAAAACTTTCATCCAGCTACTCTTAAGTGAAGCACAACTGGTGTTTGACTAGAGTTTCCAGAAAGTTTCCCTCCGATCAGGGACAGCAGGGGTGAGGATAGCAGTTCCTCTGGGAATAGGGAGGGTCCCAAGAAGCAGCCCCTCTTGTGTCTCACCCCCAGTTGGAGAGCTTGCTTTCAAAGCTTTCCAGCCAGCCACCTGGAATACCAGTTTGCCCCTCATAGTCTCTATTTTTGTGGCACTACAGAGTCTTGTCCATATCCCGAAAGATAGGAGTGGTAAGACACTGTGTAGGTTGCTTCCTGCTTGAGAAAACAAAGCTAACAAATACTACTAAAACAGGATAGACATGTTTTAACCTCAAAACATCTGAGTACAGTAGATAATGAGTTGTATAAAGTGTTCACAAAAATGGACCTATGTAATTGATAACTTAGTATGTACAAAAAGTAGCTTGTTCAGACACTGAATTGAAAGTGTAATTTTCACATGCTGTTCTCTCTGTCACACACCATTTAAGGCAGGCGTGTGAAAACAGAGTTTCTATAGTAGACAGTCAAAGGCAAGCCATGTGAAATCTCATTAACACCAGCTGTTGTTGCAATGTGCTGGGGTGGACAACAGAATAACAAGGTATTAATCTGAAGATAACAAATCTCACCAAAAAACTACTAGTCCCAACATGACTGTTGCTTCTACTTTCTCTCATTTTATTTTCCTCCTGTGGGCTTTTGTCATTATGTTCCAAGCAGGACCATAGCCCTTCTGAGACTGTATGTGACATTTCTGTAGCATCTTTCATCCCAGAGCCTCCTAACAGCATTTACAAACATAGCAATTTGCAAATTATACAAAAAATAAACCACTTCTTTATTCTAGCTCATTTTAGTGTATTAAAATCAGTTAGGGAGGAAGAGCAAGAACCTCCTGCTCAATATAAATGATTCCATTTCAAAGTATCCAAATCATTCAAGTGAGTTCAAACCCACAAAGGCTCTTACATTTGTTTCTGGCACTTTAGGTGCCTACATCCAACATTTGGATGCCAGTGAGGTTCTGAGTTCTCCCCTATTGATACCTAACCCTACAGACACCAATATTTCTGCCACTGGGCATTCACTGAACTGCAAGCCAAGACACTACTGAGCAGCTTGAAGTCCTAATTCACACCCCAAACCCCAGAAAGATCCTTAAACTAGGTGTCACCCCCTGCTTTCTCAGTCCCTGGCATTCCCCCAGCTGCCAAACTCAGTCCCATAAGCATTTGCAGGTTATGCCTACTGAATGAAGCCCCACACAACAAGGAAGAATAAGTTTTGGGGTAGGTAAAGTTTCTTGTTGAAGCTATTCCACCTATGTATTTACTGGGCCAGAGAGTGATTACTCCAATAGCTAAGAGGCAAAGATACCTTCCAGCAGAGTGAGAAATAAAATGCATACCTCCCATCTCCTAGCTGAGTGTCTTCTGGATTTCAATTTGGGAGGCAGACATCAAAATATAGGTGTCCCTTCATTAGATATTGGAATGCCCAAGTCCTTTTTCAGGTCTATCCCTTACAGCAAAAATTAATTCTTGCGCCTTTATTTTTCTGTCACTAAAGGTATTCAGATTTACTTTTAGGCACACCTACCCTTCTTGTCACTTTATAAGACAGGAACAAAAAACAGCTAATTAACTCCTGCACATACAGGTTGGCCATCTGCACCATCATGAGCTGAAGAACCAGGTCTGATCTTTCCTATTACACTTGGGATAATTACCACTCACACATGCTGTGACCTTCCTTTCCTGCTTCAGTTCCAGTGAAAGGGGAAGCACTACACTGAATAATTTGATTTGAAAAATGTCCTCAGTGAAACTGTTGGTAAAGGATGGACTCAGAAAAATAAGCACAACAGCAGGACGTATTTGGTGAGCTCAGACAACCTATGGTCCTTGAACAACGAATTTATAGCTACTATGTAGGAGAGAGAATAGAATGGTTCAGCATTACTAAAAGATTATGGGGGAAATCACTTCATAGTTTATTTTTCCATTTGAAGTACTTCCTATAGATTATTTCATTCTTTACTTTTTCTAGTTGGTTTTCCTTGTTTGTGTAATCCTGGCAAATGGCGAGTATGCCAGCAAAAAGGATTAAACTAGAAAAGTTGGACACAAAACATTGTATAGAAATCCTGAATCAGGTACACAAGAACTGCCATGTAAACAGGGCTTATCCAGAACTTTCCACTCCCTGCTCTGCTCCCATTAAAGCTTCTTGCATTCAGAAGTTTAGGGAATTCTGGTTCCGAGCCTTTGCCCCTTTCTACCACGTTCAATACCTAGCGATGGACTTTTCATCCAAGAATTGATTCAGTCCCCTTCTGAACTGAGTTAAGCTACCAGCTTCCACAACTTCTTGGCCAGATATTATACTTTTACTGGTATAAGCAATTGGAAACCAGTCTATACCAGTAACAGAAGTTCAGCACACAAAACCGGTCTCTGGCCATAACAGGAGTTTGGCACACATACACTGGTTTAAAAGTGGCAGAACCCAGTGTAAGATTTGCTCCCCACCCCCTCAATAGGTAGCAAACAGAACACATATTCCCCCTATCTAAACTTCTCCACTTACAGAAAACTGCAATTTAGATTGATTCTACCTCAGGCTTCTTGAATGTCTGTACAATGAGTTCCACAAGTTATTTACAGTGCAAAAAAGAACCTTTTGTTTTAAACCTATTACCCAAGAGTCCTTGTATTGTGCAAGACCATAGTCAGTAAATCACCATTTACTTTCTTGACACCACTTTCTAAACCACCATCATATACCCCCTCAAGCATTTATTTTCCACACTGAAAAGTCTGAGGCAATTTAGCCTCTGCATATGGAAGCCTTTCCATACCTGTGATCATCCTTGTTCCTTTTGTACCTTTCGTACTCCGTCTATATCCTTTTTGAGATGTGGGGACTAAAGCTACATAGTATTCATATGGTTGCACTATAGATGCATATTTGTTTTGTTTCTTAGCAAACTGTCCATGAGAACTCCCAAGATCTCCTTCCTGTGTAGTAACGGAAAATGTAGAGCCCTTTGTTGCATGTGCATACTTTGCATTGTTTCCCCACCTCCCCTATGTGCATCACTTTGCACTTAAAGGAATAAATGAAATTCAACGTTGCCAATTCACTCAATTTTACACAATTTTTCTGTAGTTCTCTCATCTGGTCTTTATCAATGAATGTTTTTTCCATCTGCAAACCTGACCACCTCACTAGTTAAAAAAAAATAGTATAATGTTCTTATAACCTTCATAATATATTACTAATTAACTGATTATATTCACCCCACTGCCAGAGGCAGGTGGAACTGTACCACTTGCCTCCTCCAGAGGCTGATCAGGAAGTGGCTGTGGCAGGAGCGGGCAGTCTCGCTGCAGCCCTTCCTGGTCCAATTCCACATTGTTCCACCTGTCCCATGCACCTCTATTTCCAAGAGGCACTGTCTTGTGCACCTGTTTTTAGGAGGCATGCCAGAGCCAAACTGAGAAGCAGCTACAAAAGAAAGCCATGCTTACTTGCGCTACATTATGAGGGCAGGTGCACAGATTCCCAGTTCTGGCTCCAACACAGCTCAAGTGAACAAAGGCACATGGAAGTATCACCTCATGGCAGTGGCAATGCCAATATTGCAGCACCCCTTGGGAACCACTGGGGTAAACACTACAAACAATCTTGATGAAATTAAAGACAAAGAGGAAATACTACTTTCTTTTATAATTAAATCAAAGTGTAATTCTTTAGAAAGGAAGTATCTATTTATAAAAAACTCTCATTTAACTACTATTTACATGCAGAAAATGATGACCAACTTTAAAGCAGCAGTTATACTTTATCCCCAAAGAACAAAACAATCAGGGAATGCAGCCAAGTTTCAGGCCACTTAATCAGGGCTATTTTAATATAAAAAAGAACAAGATTAACACACGATTGCAATGGAAATTAAAAAATATAGTTTTTACAAAAGGATTTGCTCAAAACACTGGTCCAATATTGTTGATACAAAGGATATTAAATGAGAGCGAGCGAGTGAGCACAGATGCAAGCAAGAGAGCGAGCTGCATCATTCTAGACACACAATTAAAATTCCTACTGAACAGTTTCTACACAAATATATTACATATAGAAACACCTATGTGCGTGTCTCACATATTCTTGAACAGATAAATGATACCAATGGAGTATGTACCACTCACACGTAACAGGAATCTTCACTACTACAACACCCTTTTCTTAGGAACAATTTTTAATACGATCAAAACTTGGGCTGCATCTTCACGTGATGCAATGTCAGGATTCCTAGGCAAGTAACCTGAAATTTAACACTTACTATAAATCAAGTGTCCAATATTGTTTTGAGTGAATTAAGTGCTAGATGACTTGTAGAAAGTTCATGAAAAAGGTATCTTTCTTGAGAAGACAGACTACTGTTAAGGAGCAAAAAGGGAATTATATTTTTACTCTTTGGACACAACTGCTATTCTAAAATTCAGAGCTTTAATCTTTTTTTGTTTAGGAATAAAAATGTTACTCATGGGTTTTAACACAGTGACAAATAAATATTCTCGGGCTAAAAAGAAACGTCACCAAGTTGAGCAATTCAGCTGTACTGCGACATGTTACTGCACAGCTGATTCATTTCACTGGACAAAACACATACGTTGTCCTTTGTCCTGCTTTTGATGGCATAAGACAAGGTGCAACATGATCTTTTCACTTACCCAGACCTGGGCTATGGGTCTCGGACAGCAGGGAATAGTGCCTCCCCGCTCAGCCAGCCCCACTGGCTGGGTGCAGGAACAACTGGCATTCTCCAGCCCAGCACAGGTCTGGGGCAGTGGAGCATGCTGGGCATTCCCCTGCCCAGCTAGCTGTGCAGGGCTAAGTGGGAAAGCACTTTTCCCCCATTATCCCAGATCTATGGCACAGATCCAGAGCAGTGGAGAAAGCTGGGATTTCCCCCACCCAACCAGCCCCACAGGGCACAGAATAAACAGAGTATAATAGCGACAGAGTCTATTATTAGCCTTTGCTGCTACACTGATTTTCCCATCACGTGGCATAACATAGAGTAAGGACATCTCTTTGCTCTGCATTTGTGCTGCCTTAACTTTTTTAAGCCAGCACAAATAAGAAATCAGACATCATCTATTTCTACCCTTATATTAGTTCACCCCAAAGATGACAAATTATTCTACTATCACTTAAGCAAGCTGTTGACACCAATTCTGTAAGGAGTAACACTTACTAATAATAATAAAAACATGTTATAGTAAAAGTTTATGTAAACAATGAAAAAGCTTAGATTAACTTTGTTTCAGCTTTAAATTCTTCCCAAAGCTCTTCTTTCTTCTTTATGCTCTACGGCTTTTCTGCACTTCAACTTCTTCAAGCTTGCCCTTGATTCTGGTGGTTATCTTCTGCAAGTTTTTACATAGAATAATAATACATTTCAACACAGATATGGACAAGTAGCAACAGGATGTTTCCACTTCTGTCAGTCACTAGTGCATCTAGCACATGACATTGTGTCTTTAAACATTAGTGCAACAGAATCTAATTGACTCAAGTCCCATATATCCCTGAGCATTAGGTCATTATGTCATACCACTAGGTTAGCTCCAAGTCAGTACTTTTATTTCTCAACTTCCACAGAAAGTAATTGCCTTTTCTTCTTCAAATGACTGTCATTAAAGAGTGGCTTCATTTAAGATATTAAACATTTCATACAGTAAAATGTTTAGTTAATTTAATGGAAGAATTTGGTGGGAAGGGGATGTATATGTAAATATTAACAATATCAATACATTTCTATACAAAATATGAAAGGTAAACAAAGTTGCTGACATAGGGAACCAGATTCCTCTAGATTTGCTCACAAGTTTGTGGATATCTGAACAGCTCAGAAATCCAAAAGTGCAACCACAAAACAAGTATAGCAAAGCACTAACAGCAACAATTTAAATTTTCCTTCTTAACACCACTAGTATTCCTTTTTAAGAATGTGAAGAATGTATCCATGTCCCACTTCCCATTTCAAGATGAGATTTAACTGTAGATATATGATTGAGACAAATCAAATAGGTGTTCCTTGAAACTGTTGTTGCCTTTGTTCCAAAGCTTGCTGACTTAGCATTTGCTGCTGTTTCTGCAGAAATTGCACCACTTCCGGACTTCTTAATAATGACTTAAAGAAAAAAAAAGTAGATTTTAAATTAAAACACCAGAATTTTAAAACACAGAAATCCCACAAGTTCTGGACAAAGCATTACAGCAGTATTTTAAAATACCTTAAAATTGGGAGCTCATTAAAACTCTAAAACATTATAAAATGTTATAAAACAAGCACAGATCAGACAGGAAGAGCCTTCATCACTGCATGACCTCTGGTAGATGGATGGAATCAACATTAGTGCCAAGTCTTAAAGCTAGGTCCAGACAACTGAATTAGGATGAAAAGGCACACAACACTCCTTACTATCACATACTAGATATTTAACAATAAGTTGCTGATGAACAGGTAATTTAAACATCTACTTTTTTTAAAAAGTTCAAACCAGACAGAGACCAAAAATTATATGAAAGTGTGAAACAAGGTGCTGTTCTGTGATATAAAGGGGACGGGAAGAAAAGTCATGAAGTATGCATTCTGCTCCTCACAGTACTGGTGTCTTGCATAGGCTGTGATTTGACCAAGATAAATAGCATCTCAGTCTTCCCATATATACTATGGGAATAATTATTTCATAGGATGAGTAATTCATAAAGTCCTCTGACATTCCCAGATTAAATAATATATAAAAAAGTACTAGATTGCATGTCCTTTATAAATAAACAAGTCTCCATATTTCTCCTACCTGCAGTTCTCCTGAAAACCTGTATCCCATGGTTCCTGACTCATGGGCAAAAGCCTCATCTCCAGAGGGCCATGTTCTTGTGCCCAGGCCCTTAAAGGGCTATTTACTTTAAAAGCTCCCAGTTGCTGTTTCCCAGGAAACACTGTGTTACTGAAAACTGAAACAGACAACCCAAACTTTCCAAGGCCAAATAAGAGCTCTGTGGGTAGACAGGCAAGAAAGGGAACACACACACACATACACACACACGTGCGCGCCCCCCCCCCCCGACTTTGCAGAGGAGCACACTAAATTCCACACATTACCAGGATAGAAAAGAATCTATAATTAAAACTTAAAAGACACAGAAATCCTACATTTAGATAGAATTTCATTTTCAAAATTTCTAGGAGTCCTTGATATAAATAACATATACAGCTGATTAATGAAACCTATAGCATCACAATGAGCACTGGTTAGTCATAATTAATGAAGGTATTAGGTGAATAGTCACAACTAAAACACTTTCAAACAGGCAGATGCATTCTCTCTCTGCAGATAGTTGTACTTCTTACAGGTCACTTCATGGAGCTACAAAATTGGGCCCCATTTATGTTTGACTGCAGACTTTACCAAAAGATTAGGTTAACAAGTTAAAGCATCCATCCAAGTTAAGTTTTGGATGATGTCTGCTCAAAAGAAAGGGGGATACACTTCTTCATGGCAGAGGAATATCCCAATGTAGTTAGCATAACTACTATTTATAAATTTGTGGTCATACATTCCAGCTTTGAACACTTGCTTATGTGAAGTTACAATGTACAACAACAATCTGACTTTCTACTTCTAGGGAATCATGACCTAGCATTCAAGTGCACACATTTTGTATTGGCTGGAATTTAAAATCTGCCGAGCAATAGAACTTACCAGCCTCTTTTGATTTAGCACTTGTTCTAGAAGAGTAGGTCTGGCTGGACGATCTCCAATAGATCCTGTTCTTTGTTTGGTAACAGAAACTGAGCCTTCAACACAATCCTAGGCAGAAGAGAGAATATAGAAGAATAAGGACAGGTGTTATAAATCCTGGCATTAAAATTCATTAAAACTCATTTAACACCATGAAGGGGAAAACACTCAGGATAAAAGGACATGTTTCCTTTTCCTACTCTGTAGAAGGAAATAAGGAGTGCCAGAGGGGAATGTTCTCTTGCTAAAACATGGGTTAGCTCATGGAATCACTGGATCCAGCCTGTGGACCTGGATGAAGCACTGCTGGCATTCAGCAAGGGGGGATGAGTGCCAGCTGCAGGTGCTCTTCCAGTGCTGCCACAGGCACAAGGGCCTACAGCAGCTGGGCCCTAGCACCCACCAGCTTCTGACCAGGGGCAGGGCATACCAGCCCTCAGCCAGAAAAGGTTGCCACCCTACCCTACTCTAGAGCAGCCACTCCTGCCACTGTCGGAGATAGGACCCTGGGCTAGGTGGACTTTAAAGCATCTCTGCCTGTTCTGGACCACTGTTTTTCCTCTTACTTTCCATAATACAGGCACCCCTCACTTAATGTGCTTTCACATTAGTGCTTAGTGCTTTTTTGCTAGAGCATTCATTTAAAATTGATATCCAATTCCACTGAGTGCTCAGCCAGTTTCACTATAGCACTCAGTGGAATCAGGGAGTTTTGGCAGGCAGGCAGGGAGAAGCAGTGGCAGCAAGTGAGGGGTGCAACTGGTGAGGAGCGTAGGGGAGGCAGGCATGAAGGTCCACTGCAGCAGGAACTGAACTAACGTAGCTGATGTTAACATAGAGTGTAATAATAGTGAAATGTAACCATGTTAGTCTTGTCCTGTAAGCAACTTGAAAATTCCATTTTGTATCCTTCTGCTTGACATAAGTGAATGAACTCTGCATAGCCTTTTTGTAGGAGTGCGTGTAAAAGGGCAAATGGTGAGAGAATGGCATAGAGATGGGAGAAGAAGATTTAACTGTTTATGTAAGCAACAATGCAGCAAATGCAAGTTACCAGTCAGTAAACTAATTAATGAATGGCTGAAGAATCCAAGCATAAGAGAGATAACGAGGAGGAGAGAGGCACGCATCCTGCCAGGTGGGCAGCAAGAACACTCCAAGGCTGAAATACCAACTTCGACGAGCAAACTGACCTCAGGCTGAGATAAGCTGAAGACGAATGAAGAACAACTGCAAAAACAGAAGCTGGGTATGGAAAAATCCTGAAGTGCTAAAACAAAGGATGCCAATCCCTATAAAAAATGACTTCAAAAATGCCAAGTTGGGTGAGTCTCTCTCTCTACTGCCATTCTGTCGGAGGACAGACGTGTCTTTTTGACCCTGCTCCAAAGCTGCTATCTACGGAATCTCTCTCTCAATAAGGCCGGGGTCGGCCAGCCAGTGCCATTATTGAACAACTGCTGCTGGTAACTATGTCTGAATGGAATGGTTGTTTTGTGTTTCTGTGTGTCTATATGGGTGGTGTGTCCAAACCCCTATGTCTAATTCATGTAATTAATAAATGCAGCATTTTGCCTGCTCCCCCTTTATAAGGTCTTGCTCTTAATTTGGCAATTGTTATTTTAAAGTAACACCAGGTCAGGGTGGCAGGAGAGCAGGCCCAAGCTGGCATGTGGTGCCAGAGTGGGCAGTGGGGTGGGGAGAAGCAACAGCAATAGAAGGGAGGGCAGGGCTGGCAGGGGCACACACCCAGGGCATGGGGCAGGAGTGTGGTGTGTGCGCCACTGTGTGGGGCCCTTGCCAGGGCCTAGGACCAGCAGGAGCCCACACCCAGTGCAGGGTGGCAGGAACACTGGTGCCCAGGCTGGTATGTGGTGCCGGAGTGGGCAGGGGATAGGGAGAAGCAGCAGGAACAGATGCAAGGAGCACAGGGCCAGTGGGGGCCTGCGCCCAGAGTGGGGTGGCAGGAGTGCAGGGCCTGCACTGGTGCCTGAGGCAACAGGGGAAAGCACCCAGAGTGGGGTGGCAGGAGCACCAGTGCCCAAGCTGGCAATGGGGCTAGAGAGGCTGGCAGACAGGCGAGGGGGGTGGGGAGAGGCAATGGCAGTGAGAAGCGGTGAGTTGGGAGGGCGGGCATGAACGCAGGACCCGTGCCAGTGCCCAGGGCCAGGACCAGCGGGGGCCCAGAGCAGGACAGCAGGAGCACAGGTCCAGGTTAGGATGTGGCACTGGAGCGCTGGCAGTGGAGTGGGGAAAGGCAGCACCAGGACAGGCAATAACCAATTAATCTATTTACATTCATTTCTTTGGGAAAATGAATTTCGCTTAACACTCAGTTTTTCTGGAACCAATTAAGAGTGCTAAGTGGGGGTTGCCTGTAGTTTCTGGCTTTACCAACCATAATGAGTATAATTGCAGAAAACAGGTGAATTAGTCTTAAAATTGCAGAAATTAACCAATTTACCAGTTAGATAACCAAGCTGAATTCATTCAATAGTTCAATTTTTAAATTTGCGGGAAGGAATTATTTTTTGTATAAATAATGAAGTTGGGGGCAGAAGTGTACAGGGAGTTGAATGAAAATAGCAAGACGTGCTGATACCAAGCTACCACATCTCAATTTATTTCAGCACCATAGTCAAGGACAAGTAACAACTACAAAACTCTCTGCTTTACAGTTATAAGCTTTATCCCCCTCTACAGTTATCAAATACATTTCCTTATAATGTGGTCAGAGTCGCCGACAAAAGCAGCTCAGTCAGACCACATTCAGAATTGGGGTAGTTCTAGTGACATGTCTGCACCTGACCCACATGCTGCAGGTTTCTCATGCTGGTAATTCATGAGCCCCAAACTTTCCACCTTGCTAAGTTTGTTAAGCAGTACTCCCTCCCATATCCCACCTTGAAAAGGATCTAGTAAATAGCTAGTCTAACATCTGCCAATTCAACTTTCTTTATGAAACTAAAAGAAACAGGCTAAGAAACCTAGCTCAAGCCCCCAAAGAATGAGAACAGTGTCTACTGTCCTAGAAATCAATCTACATTTCAGTATCAAATAGCCAGGCCTTTCAGAAGCACCAGTCCGAAAGAGCATACCTGCCACTAGAGTAAATGCATTATACAGCTGTGCAGAAGGAGAGAAGCAAAGCCCTGTCCTTTCCAACACATTAATCACTTACTTTTGTCCTAATAATCCTTTCTTTACATCTATCCTCCTCAGCATAAACTTTTACCAGCACCATCCCTCATCAGTAGAAGAAAGCCTGCTTCCCCTTTCTCAATTTGTTTTCAAATGTAGTGCCTGCACAATATTCAAAAGCTACCCAAAAATACCTCAGAAAAATTGTGAGCGACTACCACAGGCTGCATTGCCCAATAGCCTGAGCCTGACTTTTCTGCTTAACTTGTCTCCTCACATCTCATGGCACCCCTCAAAAATTCCAGCGACTCCCCAGGATGTCCCATCACCCTGGTGGAGAATCACTGCCTTAGAAGGACAGCACTGAACCATATGCCTCTAGAGTGATCTATGCCCTCACTGTCGTCCTCCCTAGCATCCACTGCTTCTTACTTTCAAACACAAAGGGAGGCATCTTCACCTGTTTTGTCCAACTGTCATTAACAGATCTATCCTCCCCAACAGGGTCTGGGGAGAATCCACCTCCAGCTCTGCCTCTCCCTTCACCCAGGGCAACAAGCTCTGCAAAGTCACTATGACTGCATATACACGTTCAGCTTTGCTTTCCCAAGAGAAAAGAAATGACCTGCATAGAAGTTCAGATAGAGGAGCAAAGAGCCTGCAATGCAGAGGCTGGGCTGCCAGGGCCCCCTGAAGCATGCAGCCCAGAGAGCTGGGAAGGGGGGTGAGGATTGTTTGTTTTTGTTTTTAACTGAATGTAGGCATGGATGGCAGGGGCAGGGAAGCACACTCCCTGCTTTTCTAATGCATACATCTCCCCATGACAGTTACTGAGGCACAGACATTAAAACTGGATTGGTACAGAAGACGGGTGTTAAAAACCTCCAAGGATGACCAACCCACAACCTCTCTGGGTGACCTGTTCATGTTTTACTACCCTCCTCATGAAAGTTTTTCTTAATAGCTAACCTAAACTTTGCCTGCAGCAACTTGAGACCATCGCTCCTTGTTCTGTCATCCGCCGCATCGGAGGATAGTCCAGCTCCATCCTCTTTCGAACCCCGCTTCAGATAGTTAATGGATGTTATTGTATCCCCCCTCAGTCTCCTCTTCTGATGGGGGAGCTGGGCTTATTTAGTCTAGAGAAGTCATGCCCCCGCAACCCCACTGGACTCTCTCCAATTTGTCTACATCCTTTCTGTAGCACTGAGCCCAAATCTGGACACAGTACTACAGATGTTGCCTCACCAGTGCAGAAGAGAGGGGAAGAATGGCTTCCCTCCACCTGCTGGCAACCCAGCTGGGCTCCACTGGGAACAAGCCCTGCTGCAGGAAGCAGAGGAGACCCCCATGAGGGGAGAGGGGCGATTGAGGAGGAAGGGGGCTACTGAGGACCGAAGCCCCAGACAAAGTCCCCGTCCCGCCCCCCGCCTCTCACCTCGGCCCGGGCGCTGGCCCCCGGCGCGGCCG
>NW_017729032.1:56341058-56342070 GCF_001723915.1 Gavialis gangeticus | reverse complement strand
GCCGCCTGGCGCCTCCGTCCCGGCTCTCAGGGGCGCTGCAGGCCGCGCCACTACAGCGCCCCGCCCCCAGTGCGCAGGTGCAGCAACCTCCCCACGCAGCGCCCCCACGCGCAGGCGCGCTCCGGAAAGGCTCGCGAGGGGGCATGCGCCCTAGCCTCTGGGAGGAGAGGGGCAAGGAGCGACTGCGAGAGCACGACAGCGGCCGAGCGATGTACTGCGCAGGCGCAGCGTAGGCGAGGCTGTGGGCTTATCGGGTGCCCGCGTGGTCACGTGGGGCTGGGGGCCGTGGAAACAGGGAGGTGACTGCCCTGTGTGCTTCCGTCTAGTCACCCCGCCCCCCCGTACTGTTTCCAGTTACCAAGACATACTGCTCCCAGTGGCCCCTGTTACGAACTCACCGGAACATTGTGGGTTAAAACTTGCAATCAAACAGCATTCCCCCCTCATAGAGTTCATAGACATTAGGGCTGGAAGGGACCTCGGAAGATCGAGTCCAGCCCCCTGCCCGAAGGGCAGGAAGTCAGCTGGGGTCATAGGATCCCAGCAAGATAAGCATCCAATTTAGTCTTGAAGGTGTTCAATGTAGGTGCTTGAACCACCTCTGATGGCAGGCTGTTCCAGACCTTGGGGGCTTGGACAATAAAGAAATTCTTCCTTATGTCCAGCCTTGAAACGGTCTCACAGTAGTTTATGACCGTTCGATCTCGTCATACCTTGGGGTGCTCTGGCGAACAAACATCCTCCAGATACTGGCAGTCACCCCTGATAAACTTATAGGTGGCCATCAGATCACCCCTGAGCCTGTGCTTTTCCAGGCTGAAGAGCCCCATGGCTCTCGTCGTAAGGTCTGTTTTCCTGACCTCTGATCACGCTTGTGGCTCTTCTCTGGACTCTCTCAAGTTTCTCCACATCCTTTTTGAATTGTGGAGCCCAAAACTGGATGCAGTACTCCAGCTGCGGCCTCACCAAGGCCAAGTACAAGGGGAGAATGACATCCCAGAATTTGCTTGAG
>NW_017729032.1:56321494-56340388 GCF_001723915.1 Gavialis gangeticus | reverse complement strand
TAATAAACTTTTCTAAGATCTTCCCCGGGATAGAAGTCAGGCTGATGTGCCTATAGTTTGCTGGATCCACTTTCCTCCCTTTCTTGAAGATCGGCACCACATTGGCCTTCTCCCAGTCTTCGGACACTACACCAGAGCACCAGGAGATCTCAAAGATCCATGCCAGAGGCTGGGCTATGATGCTAGCCAGCTCCTTTAGTACCCTGGTGTGTATCCAGGGATGCAGTGGTGTGGTTAGGCCTGCTCCCTTTCCAGGTGCATTTGCACCCCAGTAGCCCCTAGGGAAGCCCTTAAAGGACTTGATAATTCCTCTCCTTCCTCCCCATGCTCAGAGGCAGGTCCCCTCATGGCCTGACAGCTGTATGTCCCCTGCATGGGCCAAGTCGAATACCACAGTGAAAAATATCATCTGTGCGGAGACCCATCTCCAGCTCCTCGTGAGCTGTGAGCATGAGTGCAACAAAATGAAGGGGAGGAAAAGTCCCGAGTGAGGTTGAGAGGAAAAGAAGTGGAAAAGTACTGCAGAAACACAAACACCAAAGGACGGGGAGAGAGAGTGAGTGTAGCAGGTGGCTGCCTCAGATCCTTTTCAGCCAGGCTTTTGCTCCTTCTCTGAGCATCTCAGGTCGCCTCAGTAGTATGCTGCTGCTGGTCTTTGCTTAAAACCTGCTGGCCTGCTGTCTGGAGCACCTCCCAGCATGCCCCAGTCCTATACAGTTGTTCATCACACAAGCAAAGAACCACCTTACTGCACTGGACCCTGGGGTGGCCTGCTGTGGCCTCAGCCCTCCTTTCCCAGGCTTACCCTCTTCAAAGTCCAGAGGTCTCCATCTCCCCCTGCTGGTTTCACCTACTGTGGTTTTTGGTTCCCAGTGGGTCACCCACAGCTGCAGCCCTTCAGACTAACTAACTGCCTATCGTTAAGGCCACAGGCCACCCTGTTACAATATGGAAAGACAGGGTACATCTACATGACATGCTACTGTGCAGTGATTACTGTGCATTTATTTAGTACTTGCTTATACAAATACTTACTTATACAAATACTAAATAATGCGCAGTAATTAGAATTACTGTGCAGTAGCACCAGCGAATGCCTTTTAAGCAAGACTACTGTACAGTAGCCTGACACTACTGTGCAGTAGTACAGTTTTTGCTATGCGACGCTACTGCACAGTAGTATCAGGCTTCTGGGTAGTCAGCATCTCATGTAGACACACCAACGAAGTATGAAGATGAGATACCGGCCAGACTTGCTGCCAAGATGACAGTTCATTGTGTGTGAATCCCAGAGCATCCTCAGAGCCAGATCAACTGTTGGGACCTCCTCTGGCACCAAAGCTACATAAGCACAGTTTTTTCTTTTAGTAGACTGTGCTGCTTGCTTATGTATTCAGTAAAGTCAATCAATCCCCTGAGCAGACTGAGTGTCTGTGCCTGTATCATGAATCTCCTTCACCCACTGCTTAAAACAAAACTTTAGGCAACATCCTCCCCACCCCTTTCCCCCCTCCCTCACCTCCTGCTACTGCTTTTCCAGCTGTCTGGGGCTGGGAAGATTCAAAGACAGTCCTGCCTGCTCCAGCCAGGCTGTGCAGGGGGATGCTCAGCTGGGAATAGTGGAAGCAGCAGAGGCAAAAGCAGGGGGTTCCCCCTTCCCATGCCTGCTCCTGGGGGGACCAGGCAGGGTGGGGGAATGCATCCCCACTGATCTCTGCTGCAACCTCTGTCCCTGTTCCAGTTGTGCCCAGCCCCCCCATAGCACAGAGGGAGTGAGCCAGAGGGGCTTTGAAGCTTCCTCAGCCAGAGAGCTGGGAAAGCAGTAGGAGCACACAAGGCGGGGAGGCAGGGGAAAGGAGAGAGAAGGGGACCTGGCTCTGAGCATGAAGAGGAAGGGGGAAATTCTTACCTGCCTTTGGGGACTTTAAAAGTAGCCAGAAGCTCCAGCATTGGTGGGGAAGGAAGCTGGGAGTTGAGTGCAACCTACATGCGGCAGCTCCTGCACCACCTGTTGCCAAATCCTGGATTTGCCTCTAGATATCCTAGGGGGAAAAAAGCTAACCCCCTCTCCCTCCAACCCCCATTTGTGTCAGCCTTGCTTTCAGGGACTAAGTAATTTCTGACCTTTTGATCCTTTGGCTAAGAACAACAGCACTTGCCCTTTTCCATAGTGCATCTAACAGCAAGCAGAAACTAAACATAACATACTTAAAGCTTAGTTATTCATCTGTGCTCAGGGTAACTACTCCTTGAATAGGCTGCACTTTTTTTTTCTGCTATCTGCATCATTCATGCCTGTGGAGTGGATCATTCTGATATACTAGAGTTGCTGTGCCAATCCGATTTTAATGTCTAGTCCTCAGTAACTATCCAGGGAAGATGTATGCATTAAAACAGCAGTAATCAGAAACAGAATTTGAGATGGTCCTGATAAATAAAATCCAGGGTAGCCAGTCCTAACTGGAATCAACTAGTAATATATTGACAGACAGATAGATGTACACATAGGCAGAGGAAGAAAATATTATTTGGGAGGGCTGAGTACACAGACAGACAGACCCACTCATGCATGCACGCACACACGCACACACTGCCCAGCAGGTAAGTCTGTGGAGGGTAAGGGGCGTGGGAGGGGGAAGATCAAGGCACCAACAGTGAGGGAAGGAGTAGGGTAGAGGCAGGGATGGGCTGGGGTGAATGGGCCCTCAGGGTGGGTTGTGGGATGCTCAGAGCCCGGGCAGTTCATCCAGGGGCGCAGGAAAGCTCCTGTCACTGCACACACCCTGGGGGAGGCACAGGAAGCCCCTCGGATATGTGCGTGGGGCAGAAGTGGGCTGCTGCTGTGGGCTGGGGCTCTGTGCCCAACTGCCACTGCTTTGGGAGCTGCAAGATGTCATGTGCCTGCTGCCGCTGGGCAGGCAGGAGATGCGGCGCAGCCTGGTGATGGCAGGCACATAGCATCATGCAGTTCCTGAGGCAGCAGCAGCGGTGTGCAGAGCCCCATTCACTCCAGTCCCTACCCCTGCCTCTGCCTCACTCCCTCCCTCACTGTGGTGGCCTCAATCTTCCCCCCCACCCCCTTCCCCTTCACAGACTTGCCTGCTGTGGTGGGCAATTCTCCACATGCTGCTGGGCTGTGATCCTGGCTGCATGCAGGATGCGGCGGCATGTCTGTGGCTGTACACGTCCCCTCTTGCAGCTGCCTAGAGCCTGCGCCTGGGCCTTCTGCAGCCCTTTGCACTGCTGTCCGCCACCTGTGGATGTACACTAACGTTCAGAAAACCTATCTTCAGCTGTCCATGTGCAATCACTGGGGCACCTGATACCCTGAGCACCAGAAAGCTTATGGGGGCATCTGTATAGATCCCAGCTGAATTAAACTGGTAAGAAATGGATACTGCTGATTGTGTGCACTGAGATTTAGGTTTTTGAATTTGGCATCTAATTGACTTTGGCAAGTAAAATTGGATTGTTATTAAATTTAAACTCTCCCCCAAACAAACAAAAAAAGAACTTGAGTGGGGGTAGTTATGGAGTAGAATGGCACTTATGTACACGAGAAGTTTCAAACCATGGAGGTTATTTCTGCACTTGTTTATTAGGACAGAAAGACAGATGTCAGGTTTGTTTGTCTGTTGCCTTCTATGCATATTATGCACAAAAGTATTTTTGCTTTTCTCTCTTATTTTGATGTGCATATCTCATGTCACATTAAGAACTTCAGTGGAAAGTAAAACTATGAAGTTCATTCATCCAACATGTGAGATGAGAGAAAACAATCTAAATGCAAATAAACTTGTAAACTTATTACAACATTATCAATGGAAAAGGTCAAGTCAAAGAATGTTTGGGCTCTTAAAACAGAGCCTCGAAAGATACTTGAGAGATACAAGGAAACAGTCTACCTGGTGAAACTGAACTGTTCTCATCTCTTTAACAACACTTAATCACGTCTCTTACCAACACTTCTTTTTGAAAAGGATTAAAATGTTGCTGCCAGAGAAAGGTCTTCTTGTCCTTTAATCCTATGGCTCATTTTACTGCAGCACTCACAATGAGACAGAATTTGGCTGAAGTCCAACTTCTGATACCTGAAGTCCACCTTTCTTGCTCCTGGCATTTATTTTATTGTCAGTAATAAAGCTACTTGCTATTGCTCATATGCTATTTCTTTAAGCAGATGAGCCTTGTTGGCAGCATTCTGGATGTCTTCAATGGGTGCTATCCTTGGTTTCTCTGAAATGTCTTTTTTTTTTGTTTGGTTATGATACCATTGTGCTGTTTTCATACATGTTGTGCAGTTATGCCAAAGGTTTCACTGATTTTGATTATTACAGTTTATTGGATTGGCATTTAGAGAACAATAAGAAAGCAATCCTATACTGGTAGGAAGAGGGTGGCCTGTGTTGTCCAGTAGATCTTTCCATTTCTAATATCTGTGACTGTTATATACCAGGCAGAAGGCAGAGAAGATTAGCACCTTATTACCAGCACTATCGAGAGGCCCACACAATTACTTTAAAAAAAGTTTTTTAAAATTTATTTCTGCTTCCTGGTTTATCCCAGCAACTGTATTTTCTCTGCTGTCTTGCCTTGCCTAAGCATTTCTCATGTGCAGTTTTTTCCCCCAAAAAGGGACAGATTTTTCACAGAAGTGAAGATTTGCCTCTGTGGGTATAGACTGGTCCAAGCAATGTACAGACTTTTTTTTCTTGGACTGGAGTTACATTGCTTCATATCTTTCTACTGTCTTGTGCAAGCGATGAAATAAGACTTTACCAAATTCTTATATGCAGGTACAGAAATTTCAGTTATTTCTTTTTTTATATAGGAAACTAAATTAATTTGTTTAAATAAATGATCATGAATGATACAGGGGATGGGCAAGAGTTCCTAGATGGATTCCAGGTAGATGGAAAGCAGAGTGGTGGGGGGGGATGGACAGACTCATATAAATATAAATATATATTATTCCTTACTCTGTCTTCCACCTTGGCACCCGTGAGTATGTCTACACTATAACGTGCCTGTGTCTTGGCTCATGCACATACTAGCAGAGTCTACCTTAAGACTCCACATTGCTGTGTCATACATACCTCATATCCTTTATGACCCTTTCCACTCTTCTGTAGTAGCTATATATCTGCAAGAAATTCTGGTGGCATATCCCAGTGTTCTTTCATTTTACTATAGCTAATGTAGCCTGGGTACACCCATTGGGGGTGTGCCCTGTCCTCCAATGACAGTGGTGGGGATCAGGCAGGGTGCTGATGGAGGGGCTGGCTACTAGATCTGTTCCTTCTCCTCTCTATGGAGCCAGGCCAAGACCGAGTGCTTAACTATATTCAATTTATTACTATAATAAATACTTACGATAAAACATGAAATATTTACAATAAAGCATAGCATATGACACTACATATAATATCCCACAATTCACATGAAGTATATAACTTACAACATATATAATAATTAATACAATGAACAAGATAGTTAAAGTTACAATATGATAAACACATATGGGGAATCAACTTACATAACCCAAATAAGTTAATAATATTTCCTAGACCTACTAACAATACAGATATACATATTAACACATTAAGAACATATAAACCACATAAACTCCCTTAAAGAATAGCCATAGCTATGTAGACCTTGACACAACAACAATCACCCAAAATAGGGAGTGTACTCAGCACCTAACCGAAGGGTTTCCTTGAAGCCCCTCCCCTTTAGGGTCCTGGGGTGTGGACACGCCCCTCCCACAATGGGGGGTGGAGGCGGCAGACCCTTCTGTCCCAAGCCTGCCTCCCCTGCGGGGCCTGCTTCCCCAGCAACTCATGCTTTCTCTCTGAAGCAGCCAAGGCTCATCCCCTGGAGGCTGATTCCATGAGAGCCTCTCCCCAGCAGCACCTTTGGCTCTCCTCGATGGCCTGGCTCTGGTTCCCTGGTCTCACACTGGGGGTCCTCCCTTTTCTGGGCCCTGCTCTGGGCACCGGGGCTCTTTTCGTTAAAGGCAGAGCCGCACAGCGGGGCTCCGGTCACTCGGCCTAGGGCCGGAGCTAACTTGAGCAGCTGCAAGCTGCTCCCAGGTGGGTCCTCTGTGTGCCAGCCCACACACCAGGTGAGGCCCAAGCAGCCGCAAGCTGCTCCCAGGGTGGATTCTCCGTGTGCTGATCTGCACACTGTGTGGGGCCCAAGGAGCCTTGAGCTGCTTCCAGGGCCAGCTCTCTGTGTGCCAATCTGCAAACCAACTGCCCAGCCACTTGCCAGGTTCACAGGTTCAAGACACCTTGAGCAACTCCTAGAGCCTGATCCTCGTGCACCGATTCGCACACCACTGAAGCTCAAGCAGGGTCCTGACGACAGCCATTTGTGGAGCTCCTCTCTCCTTGCTGTCCCTCATCATCTCCCTCCAGTGTGCTGTGCACACTCCCCTTTTATGCTCTTCAGGGGCTCCACCCCCAAAGTTCTCCGGACCTGGCTGGTGCAGTTCTGATTCAGGTCCAGCTGCTCCTTGCCCCCTCCCTTTGGAAAGGGGCAGGGCATTGCTTCCCTTGTGCTGCCTCCAGATTGGTGGGTGGGCTCCACCAATCAAACAGCAGACCCTCGAGCCTGGGACTCAACCCAAGCCCCGAAAAGGTAAGCCTGCTACACTACTTAAGGAAGCAATTCTTAGTGTACTGTGTGGGAACTTTGCTGTCCTCTCCCACATGGAAGTCTTTTAAGTAGAGGAATTTTTGGTGGTTTTTCCTCTCCATTTCTGCCCATTCCTGTCAGCAAGATAATCCATGGATCTACTGGATGAGCTGCTCCTGCTTGTGGGTGAATGGCTTATGAAGCCAAGTTCATTGAGGCTCTTCATCAGCAGCTGCTGATGTACAGAGTGGCACAACTCAGAGGACAGTTCATTCATGGCATGCTTGACAGTTATGATGAACATGGTTATTGCCACTGATTCCTTTTGTGTTTGAGCAGGACTTTCAATGCAAGTATAAGGACAAGGTCATAGGCAGTCTGGCATACTGGATAGCCCAACAAGGGAGGGCAGGAACCAGAGGTGGGCTGTGTCCAGACAAGCATAGCCATGTGGTACGTGGCACCGCAGCCATGTCTGTGCCGTCACATACCACATGTTCAGCTGTTCTCTGCACTGCAAGGGAGCAGAGTGGTGGTGGCGGGGGTGCCCCTGGATATCCAGGGGTCAAAAAAAACCATCCAAAAAAAAGAAAACACCAGAGCAGCATATGTAGGGGCAGCCTGCCATTCACCAGAGCACAGGTGGCATGGGCATTCCCCGGGGACAACTAATGGCAGCACAAGGGGAACCACCAGGGAGGAGAATCACAAGGGAACCAAACATCCATGCTTATCCAGATGCAGCAGTAGAGTTCCAGGAGTAGGGTTACAGGGTTTTAGAGTCAGAGATCAAATTACCAAATTCAGAGGAACTCCAGAGGCAGGGGCATAGGCTCCAGAGAGACTTACAGTAGTAAACTTTGAAAAGAACTGCTGACTGGCCTGCAGTTTGCTGCCACTGGTAGACTTAAATGGGGAGGTTGCTATGCCCAGAAGCCAATCAGGAGGTCCTAACAATGGCTAGTTGGTTCATCAGCCATGGTGGGCATGCCAGTTGGAACCTCTGGGAGGTTTAGCCAACTGGGCAATTGATTTAGCCAACTGGGCTGCCTGTTGCAGCCCCTGATCATAATATAACTAACATAGTGCAGTAGAAGCACTGTCACCCAGGCCTGGGAAGAATAGAAGCAAGTGCAAGATTTCTGGAAGAGCAAACAGAGCTGTTTGGGGAGCTCACCCTTACTTTCTAGGGCCAAAATAATTGACTGAGAGAGGCCACATTGGCACAGGAATGACTTTTGGAAGCTGGCTCTCTCAGATAGGTACAAGTCCTTGGCAAACCAGTTTGGTGCCAGCACATGAAATCTTTGGTTATTTCGATTGTGGTTAGACGGGCAATTACTGCTGTGACTTACTCTTCAGTGATGTGCCTTGACTTGCATACACTGAATACAGTCTGAGGCTTTCAGAGAAGGGGAGGGCTGCAGATGACATGTTATGTGCCTACAGATTGCCTGCCAGAAGGAGCAAGTGAGTATGTTAACTCCAAAAGGTATAATTCTCTCTTATACCAGGCTTCAGTATGATAATAGAAGCAGACTCATGAAAACTAATGTAGCAGGTGTGAGAAAGGTGTAGGATACCAGGGTTATAAGAAGATTTGCCTTATATCAGCTGGAAGAAGTTCCCTTCTGGGGATGACAGTGCTGTGAATGGGATGTCAATGCCTACTGCTGTTCTGTAGGACCTTCTCTTCATTTCTGCCATGGCTCTTGAAACTGTACTCTGATGTCAGAGGGCTGGGCAAAAGAAGGTTCCTCTTTGCAGAAGGGTGTTGCAGTGTGTGTTTGCCAGGCTGAAGGCAAGATGGCGCTGTCTACAAAACCATTTGGATGTTACTGTGGCCTGCTGCTCCCTGTACAAAACTAATGAGCCTGAAAGTGAGTGTTTCTGCACAGCTTATTTACAGGCTCAATACAGGCAAATAGCAAGAAACTCCATCATCACTGGAGCTGGATCCAGGCAAGCCAGGGTGATAAAGGTTGCATTTTGGACCTACTTCCTTGCAGCAGAAAGGGACATGGATACGGAAATGTAATGCTCTAAAGGGGTCTTGTGATGGTGTCTTCTAACCTCTGCAAGTAGGGACTTATGATGGTATAATGGCATTTGTAAGTAGAGCATCTTTTTTAACTGCTTTTGTCAATTACTCCTAATTATTACTACTTTTCTGTGGCTGCAGGGCAATGGTGATGTGTAGGAGGTGCACCCCCTGACAGGCAGCGTTCCCCACTTAGGGAACAGGCAGGGGGGGAAGGTGGGAGTGCTGGTGCCCTCCCTGAGAGCACCAGCCAGGGAGTGGGGGCACTAGGAGAAGTGCTACTGGCACTTCCAGGTGCATCCCTGGCATTTCCAGGGGTGCCACTGGCACTTCCAGGTTGGCATGATTGGCCATGGGGAGACCCCTCCCAGTCACTGACTGGCCATGGGGGAGAAGAGGGCAAGTGCCCCCCCGGCTCAGGAGGCACCAGTCACCCATGCTGCAGGGTGTATATTATTGTTCTACTATGTGTGGGTTTTTCCCACGTTAGGGACAGACATTACACAAACTGGTTAAAGTGATCAGAAACAGGTTTAAATCTGTAACAGAACATAATTTCAGTGCACATAAATCAGTTTTAAAACAGCTGAAACTGGTTTAAAATAAACCTAGTTGAGACTTAATTAATTTGTGTCAAACCAGTTTATGCAATGTCCATCTCAGACCCCTTCCTGGTTAAAGTTAAGCCACAGTCCCACAGCATCCTAGATGCTTTGCAGCCCTGGGCTGGGCTGTGTGCTCCAGAGAGCAGGGCTTGTTCTGCTCCTTTGTTCCCTAGCCAGAGCTCCAGCAGAAACTGCAGGCACAGCAGGGTCTGCCTGGCTTCCCCCTGCCTGCCCCCCCTCACCACTTGCTGCTCAAGCAGGGATCCGCCCTTCCATCTCCCACAGCACAGACCTCAGCCCAACAGGCCCTAGGCATGCAGTATGCTAGATAATGCTGAGGAGGTGTCTGCGTGTGTCCAGTTTCACTGGGACAGGAAGAAAGAATAGTATCTGTGTAACCTGGGTACACCCAAGGGTGTGCCCTATTCTCAATTGAATGGAATGAGTAGGCAGGAGGGGGTGTTGTGAGAGGGATGCCAGAATTTCAAGCAGATCCCTCTTTCCTCTATAGAGAGTTAGCCCAAGCCCAAAGTTCTTAACTATATACAATTTATTAAGTTATAATACACATAAACATAAAACTAAATATCATACACATACATTTACAGTGAACACTAACCACTAACCAAGGTCAAACCCTAAAAAACTATTTACAACATCACAATACAACATTTTAATTACAAAATGTAAGGTGCAAAATCTTAATATCATCTATTCCTTAATATAGTCCCTGACCCATGGCAAGAGATAGTCCTCCTTCCAATGGGGTCCCTTGGGGGGTGTCCAGGAAGCACCAGGGGCTCCTCCCCTTAGGACCTTAACTAGGTGGGGGGGCTGCTCAACCAGCCCCTTCTCTGGGTTTGCCTGCCCCAAGTGTCTTTCCCCTGTGGGACACAAGGGCCCAATAACTCACACTCCCTCAGGTGGCAGTGGTCTGGGTACAGCTTGATAGGGTCTCCTCTGCTGGAGCACCTCTCCAGGCCTCTCCTGCGCTGCTGGGTTCCTTCCCACCCTGTGCCCTGCTCTGGGCACTGAGGGTTCAGCTCCTCTCAGCTATTGCACCACCGCTGCTGGCTCCTGGGCCTCCCGCTGCAGCACTACCATTTCCCCATGCCCTGGCTCAGCACTGAGAGCTCTCTTAGTACAGGCCGGGCCCTTCAGGCTCCAGCCAGCTGTCCTCACACTGGGTGGCTAACCCAAGCAGCCTCCGCTACTTCCTGGCTCCCAAGGCTTGGGCCTGCATACCACCCTGCATACCGTGGGACCTAGCCACTTGCTGGGAGATGGGGCCTGAGCTGCCTCACTGTGGGCCCCAAAGCCCTGCCAGGGTTGCAGGCTCAAGCCACTGCTTGCAGCTCCCAAAGCCTGGGCTGTATGCACCAAACTGTGCACCGTGATGGGCCTGAGCAGTCTCACACTGCTCCCAGGGCTGGGTCTCCATTCACCATCTCTGTGCACCATCAACAGCCCAAGCAGTCCCACACTGCTCCCAAGGCTGCTCCTCCAGTAGCAGCCTCAGGAGCTTCAGGCCTATTGCCCGCTGAGAGAATGCTCTCCAGCTTTTCTTGGCTCTGCTCTTCTTGAGTCCCTCATAGCATCTCCTTTTGTGCTAGGCACACAACTCCTCTTATACACTCCAGGGTACCACCCCTGAAGTCTTCCAGACCTGACAATTTACAGTCTTCAATCAAATCCAAAAAAGCTCTTCTCCCCTCTCCTCTCAGGAAAGGGGCATGACTTTATTTCTCCTGCTGCCTCCTGATTGGCGGATGGACTCCACCAATCAAAACAGCAGGATCTCAAGCCTGGGACTCAACCCAAGCTCTGAAAGGTGAGCCTGCTACACCTGCTTAGGGCTTTTTGGAGCTAGTCACCAAGTCTTATGGTAATGCCCCTCCTTCCTTGGAAAAAGCTGTTTAAAAAGAACTTGAACTAATGAGAGAGGCTTTTTTTTAATTGATGGGCTGATAAACACTGTTATCAGCTTCCTGCTGGCTCCCCCAGCTGTCAGGCTTGCAGACAATATGAAGAAGCAGGGAGGGGGAGATTGAAAAGTTCAGTATCATCAACAGATGTATGCACTGTACACCCCTCCTCTGCCTCAAAGTGCTAGCCAGGGGCTGGTAACACCCCCATCCCTTGAGCAGTGAAAAGCCTGGGATGGTGCAGGCAGGGTCGGGCTTTGCACCCCTACCTAATCAGAGCATTCTGCTGGGGCCTGGCCATGCCCTCCCCCCACTCCAGCTCATCACTGTAGAAGTGAAGGGAGGGCTGCTCTAGTGACCCCAGGCTTCTAACCTGAGCCACTGTAGGCATATGCCTGCATTTCTTCAGTCCAGAGGGAATGTCTGTGAAGTTGCAAACTTATTCAACCTAGGCAGGTTAGATTAACCTACAAAGTTTGAATCCATTCAGGCTCATACTTTTTGAAAGTCTGCCCCTAGCCATAGAGGTATAAGGCTAGAAGGGACCTCAGAAATCAATTATTTATGCTAAACCCTGCACAGATACAGGATTTGCCATTCTTAAATCATTCCAGACAGATGCTTTCCAATCCTCTTCTTAAGAACCGCCAACTTTGACAATCTTACCCTTTAGGCTCCATAGACAGCAGGGTTCAAATTCAACAGTGAAAAGCTTCAATAGCTTGATAAGCCAGCATCTTAACCACTTGGCTACCCCTCTCCTACTAGTTATATATTTATGAAAACTGGCAACTTAATTAAAATGTTTGCATTCCACATCCTCTCCACTTTATTTTGCAAGCAGTCACACAGCAAGCTGGAGTACAGTTAAACTCCTTTCCCTTTGAAATGTGGGGTTATTGGGACAACATGTTGCTAAGGTTGTTTTCTTTTTCAGTCTCTGATTTCATACCAACACAGGTGCAGAATGGTGGGAAACCTTTGGCTTTAAACTGTTTAAAACACAGAGAGGAAGTATTTTAAGACCAGCTCGAACACACTGAAAACAGCAGCAACTCTGCTTTACTCCCCACAGAAGTGTTGTTGAGGTACTCAGGGCAGTTTATTCCCCCAGTTCTCTTGAAAATATCCCCAGTTTTACTATGCTTCATCAGATTACTACACTTTCCCAAACAACTGTATATGAAGAACACACTACTGTAGCATTGATCCCTTTGTTTCCCCATTTACAAACCACTGCTGTTAGGTGAACTGAAATGTAGCCTCTGCTGATCCAACTAATAGTCTAAATTTGATTAGGGCTAATTAGTAGCTAACTCATAAACACCAGTTTCACTCAGCTTCTCTGTAGCCATTATGAGATAGCAGAATATTGTCTAAAAACCTGAAAGCTCACAATTCACACAATACATTGCTGTCCCTTTTGCTTAAGCACCCAGCCTTTATTCAGAGCAGTATCCTTTTTTGCAAAGTAGCAGTGTATGGGGTAGCAGAAAAAGGATCTAAATATTTTGTATAAAGCACTTAGTGTATGCTGAGGGTAGTTGAGGGTTAAAAGCAGCAGTGTATTGTTCACTGCATAAAGCTATTGCCAATGAGCAGCCTACTGGGATATTAACTGAGTAACAGGTGAAACTAGATAGCACAGATGGTGTGGATTTGGGATTTGTTGTGCTGAAGGAAAAGTACAAATGCTGAATTCTAGAAAGACAAAACAACAGCCTAGTGAGAATTTAGTTCACTGCGCTCCAGCTTTTGTGAGAAAATATATTTTAGAGCAAAGTAGCATGTCTGATCCAGTATCATATCCATTATTTTAATACATTCTAGTGTGAGATCATATTAATCTACTTGTGAATTGTTACAACTACTTCCTGTGATATCTTTCATTTAAAAAATATTGCCTGTAAAGATTTCAGATTGGGTTATATACAGATATGGGTATTTTCTATAAAATGTGAAGAAATGCACTCAAATCAAGTAATTCTTTTCTGGATTAGATACTGAGTAATCAAGCAGAAGCCAGTGAGATGCAACTCGCCTCACTGGATTCAATGTAGTTGTGCAGATATCTAGTAAGGGTAATGTTTGATCCTAAGGGTCTATGTATGGTGAAAATTTGTGGGAGAAAAATAATCACATATTAATGAATCAAGCAGTTATGTCAAAGAAGATCATGATGCCTTTAGTATTCATACAATGTCTGGCAGATCCTTCTAGAAAAAACAGAACAGCAGCAGGAGCTGCTCTACATCAGTGTCATTCCTAAAGGTTAGTAATTAATTCCACTGCATTAAGGTCATCCAGTTTTCCCACAATATGCATCTCTGGCTGATAAGGCTAACTATGTCAGATACCTTCACTGACATGACCAATTATGCTGTGTTTGGCCTATTTCAGCTGGGAGCACAGTTTTGACTTTGTGTACAATGCTTTTAGATTCTTGCTTTACATGAAATGTCTTTAGTTTGTTGCTGGCACTCAGCTAGGTATATATATTAATGTAGATGCATTTTAACCATCTTCAAGTCTTATTAATTTTTCTGATTCCTCATTCCCACATAATAAATTATTTATACTTAAAATAATAGTCTTTCAGGCATGGCCCGCTGGGGCAAGTCCATGTAGTTTTTGATCTTTTAACTTATGTACAATAACAAATAATTCACCCTGGGATCATGGAAGAAGTAGGACCATGGAGATATATGTTGAGGTCTCATGCAGCCAGCAGTGAACCATAATTAAAGTTTCTAAAAATTATATATGATAATTCTCAAACATAAAAAGATACTGGACCTAACTTGAGGTAACCCTATTTTGACTCTCTTTCAGTGTGGGTAAAAATGAATTCACCAGTAAATTGGAAGTTGGTGGTTTCCAAGGATTAGGTATCATAACCTGTTTACATTCAAGATGAGCAAGCAGGCAGCATTTAGGAATAAGAAGGCAACATATAAAACACGATGAGAGTGGGCAGAAATGAAGTAAATAACATTTAATATAAATGTTAGACATTATGAAGTATAGAAAATTGATAAGGAAAGCTAAAAAAGAATTTAAGACAACCTGCAAGGAATGACAAATGGATTGATCAGCAAAGAGAGATATTTCTTAGAAATCAGGAACTGAAGAAATAAAGTGAGAAGGATGACAAGCCTGGTTGAACTGGAACTTGCAAAGAAAATTAAAACAAAGGTTCTTCAGCTACATAAAAAGAAAAGAAGAAGGGGAAAAAAGTGGAAACAATATAGAATGAGGATGCACTATAAATTAAGAATAATCAAGTATAGCCTAAGTACTAAGAGAATACTTTCCATTAGCCTTTAAGAAGGATGGGAATGAGACATATGTGAGGGTAATGGTAAGGTACCTAATTGGAATAAGGGGACAGAATTACTATAGCCACAGTAGAAGCAAAAATTAGATGGTTTGCTGTGACAAAACTGAGGAGCAGGCTGATAATTGGAAAAAAAAAAAAAAAAGGAATATAAAACTGCAACTCTGGCAGTAAGGATTTCCAAGGAATCTGTCAATTTGAGGATGGTACAGGTAAATGGGAAAAGTAGGAGCTGTATTCTGAAAAGAGAAAAAAAGAGATCCAGGCAGTGGCAACCCCATTAATTTGGCCTCAATACCATGGAAAGTCTTAGAACAGATTTGGAAGGAAAGAATAATCAAGGACATGGATGTGAACAGTAAATGAGATAAAATGTAACATGGTTTTATCTAAGGTAGATCATATCAGACTAATCTAATATATTTCTATGACAGGATTACTGATTCAGATAACGGCAATGAAATGGTGCTAATCCATCTAGATTTAACCAACAGATTTGATGCTGTGCCTCATAGGAAATGATTATCTAAGGAGTAAAGCAGATTAATACTGAATTTAAGGTGGACCACCGCAATGGGCTTGTTAGGGGAAGGTGACAGAGGAGGTTTGGAGTCTTTGTGTTGGTTAATGGTAGGATAAGCAATCCAATGCAGCTGTGAAAAGGGATAGGGTGTATTAGGCAGGTACTTTTAGTTAAAACATGGGGCAATTAATAACACGGTATGAAGCACTGGAAGGGCCTCAGAGTGCTGTTTTTGGTCAGCTATGTTAAATAAGAATTTAAAGTGGAAGAGTGTAAAGAAAGGCCATAAAACTGGTTAGGGCAAGGGGTAACCATTATCTTCTGAAAGGAGATAAAGATCTTAGCTTGTGTAACCTAGTAAAATGAAGGTGGAGAGGGTATATGTTTCATCTGTACAAATACATTGCTGGGGAGAATTATCAGGGAGGGAGAACTATTTAAATTAAAAGATATTTTGGAAATGATTATATCCTTAAAATTGGTTATGAAAACATTTAGACTAGAAATTAGAAGAATATTTTTGGCCCTCAAAAGTTCTGACTTAGGCATTTGGGGCAAGGAAGCTGAACTGTTTCAAGCTGACAGATTCATGGAATGGATAGGATAAGAGGTGGGCTTGAGGTTAGTAATGAAGTTTGTGATATGAGGTTTTGAGTGTTTTCATTGCTCGTATTTACAAGAGGGATTTAAAGGAAGACTGGAACATGGTGTTGGCTGCTTGTATATGAAGGAGAGTGTCTGGTTATATAAGGAGGCTTGACTGCTTGGCCATCTGGTCAGGATCTGTTTGTACTTAACAAATTCTCTGCCATGGAAGGGGTGGTACTCCGGGTTTCTCCTGCTTTCTTCCGGTGCTCCACTGAAGTTCTTGAGGATTCTTGCTGAAGTTAAGATCCTAAATTTGTTTTAGGTCATCAGGGGCTGCAGTATGCTAGAGAGGCTGGTGTGGATGTTCTTGTGGACTGGATTGTGACCCAGGTGGTCCTTTCTGGTCTTAAATATAAGATACTATAATATACAATATACTATAATATACAAAGAAATCCTAGCATTAGTAAAAAGCAATGACTGGATGGAGATGCTAACATAATTAATAATGCCTCAGGAGAGTGTTCAAAAATAGTTATTTTCTGTATTTGTAAAGAAGTTAGATGATATACTTAAATCAAATGAGGATACTGAAGCACTTTCCAGTTTATTAGTAACTAAAGAGGATGTTAAACAACATCTATTATGGATAAACATTTTTAAAGCAGCAGACCTGGATAACTTATACCTGAAACTCTTAAAGTAGTTGTCTGAGGAGAGCTTTAAACCACTGATATTAATTTTATTAATTAATCTTGGAAAAACAGGGATATACCAAAGGCTAAGAAAATGTTTCTGCTCTTCTGGTTTTCAAAAAGGGCAAGAGAATGACCTGGATAAGTACTGGGCAGTCAGCTTGATATCAGTTTGAGGCATGAGAAAGCAGACCTGGGATTCAACTGATAAAGAAATAAGGGATAAGAATACAATGGAATGCCATCAATCTGGTTTTAGAGAGCATACGTCCAGTCAAATAAATCTGATTTTGTTTTTTATAAGATTAAAAATTTGGTTGATGAAGGAACTATAGACACAGTATGCTTGGATTTTTATTAGGCCTATTGTTTCATACTGCATAGTATTCTGATTAGAATGTTTGTACTGTACAATAATACAAAAGCAAGTGGTAAGCAGATTAAGAACTTGCTATTTTACAAATCTTGAAAAGCAGCTGTCAGTGAGAAATAACTGAATAGGGTGGTTTGTGGGAATCTGTACTAGTCCCAGTGTTGTTCAACCTATCTATGATCTGGAGCTAAATACTAAATCACTTCTGATAAAATTTGCATTGGCACAAAGATGCAGCATGCTAAAGAATAAGGGATTCAGATCAGTGTGGATCACTTTGTAAACTGGACCCATTGAAACAAAATGCACTCAAATGCAAAGCTGAACAGCTGGGATGAGAAAATGTGAGTTGTGTCTGCAGAGTTGGGGCTCATCCTGGAAAGTAACAACTCAAAAAAGGAGTCATTTAGAGGTCATAAAGAACAAAAAAACTGAACAAAAGCCCCCACATCAAGACTACGATAAAAAACAAGGATGCAGTCCTCACATATGTAACTCCTGTGTACAGTTATAGTGTCTATATCTTTAAAAAGGGCGTTGAAAAATTGCAACGGGTAAAGAAAAGAGCCGACAAAGTCTTTACTTTGAAGGCTGAAGAAACCTAAGAGACTAATATGTTTTATTTAAAAAAGGTATGCTCAGTACAATTTATCCAATGACTAACTAGCATGAAATGGATAAACAGCAATGGGGGAAACATAGGACATGCTCTCTCTCCGGGGGTGCCTTTGTTCACTGGGCTGTACAGGCAGTCTCCACCTCACATGTTCTCCTTCTGGCCCTATAAGTTTACCAGTTCTTTCCATCTGGTGGCTCAGCTTCAAGAGGAGAGGCAGCAGGTGTCCAAATATGAGATTTAGATTTTCAAGTTTATACATCCAGGTTTGAAACATTTGCATTTCGTATAAAAACAAGCAGCTTTTTAAGACCAGCTGAGAAATAAATTTTGACTTTAAAAATGCCATGGTTTTCAAACTAAAAACTTGTGTAATCATTTCAGGACATGACCAGCTTCTCTGTAATAGGAACATTGAAAACAGCAGCATAAATACCTCCCAGCTTGAATTTCCAACCATCCAGCTTGAATTTCTGGTAAATGCACAACATGACAATGAACATGCTAGCTTTTAATTTAAAAGAAAAAGTTGCAAAATGTGAGTGCTTATCAATTAAACAAGGAAAGCTATATAAGTAACATATAGCTACATTTTATATTAATTATAACAATTTATAAACAATATCTCTTTTACTATATATAGTCCTCATGCCCATTTACCCTGTAATATATTATAATGCTATTGTTGTTATTGCTATGCCATTCTGCCTATTAGAAACCAATGGTAGGTGAATAAATTGTCCTTCATGGAACAATAAGCAAGCTGTAGAAACTGATGCAAAACCTCTGAAATGCAGATCAGTCACTAGTTACTAGGTGGACTCAATGTTTTGATCACTAAACTGGTTGTTCTGTTTAGTTTGTTGGCAGTGAACTACAAGAAAAAAAACAACCTTCTTACTTTAGTACCATCATTCTGTGTAAATAGGTAAAAGATTAAGAAGATGAGACAGAAAAAGGGTCCATATTTGTAGGCATAATAGAAATCATATGCATGAGAAAAACAAGTTCAACTTTTGTTTAATTGTTTCCCCCTCTTTGCCTAACCCTGACAGCCAAAAGATGTGCAGTGTGTTGGCTACACAGGTCTATACAGAACCATATAAAGTGTCTCGCTTTTCTTTACTTTTTCCCTTTTCCTTTATTATAATGTTTGTATTTCATTGCCTGGTGGTTAGGGTCCCTTCTAGGAAAGTAAGAATCACTTTCAAATCCCCTCATGATTAGGGGAGTCAATACAGGTCTTCTACTTTCTGGGTGAGTGCTTTAGCCACTGGGCTATTAGGCAAAAAGTTTAGACCAGGGTGAGAGAGCTCTTTGAGAGAATTATCCTGGCACATGTCCACAAGGGGCCAGCAGGGGAGATTATGCTTAGGGGCAACCAACACGGGTTCATTAGAGGCAGGTCCTGTCAGACCAACCTGGTGGCCTTCTATGACCAGGTCACCAAACCCCTAGATGCAGGGGTAGCAGTGGACGTAGTCTTTCTGGACTTTAGGAAGGTCTTCGACACTGTCTCTCACCCCGTTCTCATTAAAAAACTGGGGGA
>NW_017729032.1:56313853-56321313 GCF_001723915.1 Gavialis gangeticus | reverse complement strand
TATGAGGAGAGGCTCAGGGACCTGAACCCATTCAGCCTCCACAAGAGAAGGCTGAGGGGGGATCCAGTGGCCTGTTACAAACTAGTCCGAGGGGATCAGCAGGCACTGGGGAAGTCCCTGTTCCCCCGAGCACTACCAGGAGTGACTAGAAATAATGGCCACAAGCTGGCAGAGGGTAAATTCAGTTTAGACATCAGAAGACGCTACTTCACGGTCAGGGCGGCTAGGATCTGGAACCAACTTCCAAGCGAAGTGGTGCTGGCTCCTACCCTGGGGGTCTTTAAGACAAGGCTAGACAATCACCTTGCTGGGGTCGTTTGACCCCAGTACTCTTTCCTGCCATGGCAGGGGGTCGGACTTGATGATCTGCTCAGGTTCCTTCTAACCCTACTAACTATGAAACTATGAAAGCACTTTACTAGTATAGGCATGCTAGCAGTATTTCAGGAGCTCTGACAGTATCAAAGAGTATCATACTTAGCAACATGAAGTGCAGACAGAAGTGCAGCTCCTGGGTCTAACTCATGGCACTTCACAGAAAGAGTGGGTGGATTGGAGCCCCCACTACCCCCATGTTGTGTTGGCTCCAATCCACATTGCTACCCACCCTCCAGCATTGGCTGAGCAACCCCCACAGAATGAGTTCTTTCTGCTCTTCCCCTTCAGTCTAAAGACAGCACTGGGAGCAGTGCTGAGCTGTGTCAGTGGAGCCCTGCAGCTGGCAAGTACAGACAGAAGTTGCTAAGGGCACTCCTTCATGTGAACCATCATGTAATGAGGGTTCAGATTTTCATGGGATTGTGCCCTTTTAAGGCACTTTGCAGCTATGCACTTGTGTTTAGTTATGGCTCTAGCGTGCTTTCAGGGGCCAGATAAGGCAAAACTTTTCACTTCTATCTGCGCCTTTAGATGCCTAAGTACTGCTTAGGCAGACAAGGTTATTTGGGTAAGTACTGCAAAGATGCCATGAAGAAAAAGGACCTAGGGGTAATAATAGACCACAGTATGAATATGAGCCAGCAGTGCAATGCTGTAGTCAGTAGGGCAAATAATACTCTGGCATGAATCAATCGATGCATCTCCAGCAAAACCAAGGAGATGATTCTTCCACTCTACTCAGCACTGGTGAGACCGCAGCTGGAGTACTGCATCCAGTTCTGGGCACCGCACTTTAACAAGGACGTGGACAAGCTTGAGAGAGTCCAAAGAAGAGCCACCCGTATGATCAGAATCTTACATGGTAAGCCATATGAGGAAAGGCATCTGAGAGACTTCAGCCTGAGGAAAATAAGGCTGAGAGGGGACCTGGTAGCGGCTTACTGCTACATTAAGGGAGTACAACAAAGTCTCGGTGAGCAACTGTTCACCAGGGCACCTGAGGAGAAAACCAGGGCAATGGCCACAGACTCCTGGAAGAAAGGTTCCCTCTAAGGTGTGCATGTGCGTGGCCACGCACGAGTAAAAGTCTGGCCATGCACCAACTTTTTCAGGCCACACACCTGCCAGGAGAGGAGCTGGGCTGCAGCATGGGACACTTACTAAAAGTAAGCTCCTCCCCGAGGTGAGGCAGAGGTGGGGGCCTGGCATGGGCTCTGGCTCTGGGGAACTGCTCTGCTCCCCCGCATCACCTCAGGGAGCAAGGAGGCATGTGGCGTCAGGGCTGGGGAGTGGAGCATTTCCCTGGAGCCTGCGGAGCAGTTCCTCAGAGCTGACAGAGCCTCACTTGGGGCAGGCAGTGGCTCCTCCCCGAGATGAGGCAAGGCAGGGATGGGGGCTGGCAGGGGCTGGTGCAGGCTCTACTGGCTCTGCGGGCTCTGCCAGGTCTGGGGAAGTGCTCCACTCACCAGCCCTGATGTCACATGCCTCCTTGCTCCCTGATGTGATGTGGGGGAGTGGAGCAGTTTCCTGGAGCCCGCACCAGCTCCCAAGGCCCCAGGTGAGGAGTGAGTAGCTTACCTTTGGTAAGTGTCCTACACTGCACTGAAAGGGGGAGGCAGGACCGAAATGGCATGCTCACAGACCGAAGTGGTGCACTCACGGATTGCTACTCCTTCAAGGGAACACTGCCTGGAAGATCTATTCAGGCTCAACATTAGGAACAATTTCTTCACAGTCAGGGTGTCCAGACTGTGGAATAAGTTCCTTCCAGAGGTGGAACCTACCCTGGAAATTTTCAAGAGAAGACTAGACCTTACAACGACAGGCTGAGAGCCATGGGGCTCTTTAGCCTGGAAAAGCGCAGGCTCAGGGGTGATCAGATGGCCACTTATAAGTTTATCAGGCCAGTATCTGGGGGAACGTTTGTTCACCAGAGCGCCCCAAGGGATGATGAGGTTGAACGATTATAAACTCCTGCAAGACCGTTTCAGGCTGGACATAAGGAAGAATTTCTTTACTGTCCAAGCGCCAAGGTCTGGAATAACCTGTCATCGGAGGTGGTTCAAGCACCTACATAGAACACCTTCAAGAGCAAATTGGATGCTTATCTTGCTGGGATCCTATGACCCCAGCTGACTTCCTGCCCCTGGGGCAGGGGGCTGGACTGGATGATCTTCCGAGGTCCCTTCGAACCCTAATGTCTATGAAACTATGACAGTCACCTTGCTGGGGTCACCTGACCCCCAGTTATCTTTCCTGCTTGGTGCCAGGACCTGGACCCAATGATCTGAGGTCCCTTCTGGCCTTACAATCTATGACTCTATGAATGCCTAAGCACTGCTTAGATGCTTTATAAGGGGAAAGAGCTCTGCCCTGTAATCTTTTCCATTCACATGAGGTGGGGGTAGTTAAATCTGGTGCAAACTGCCTCTGCAGACTGTTTCCCCCTTTGTCTCTAGTCTCCAAAGATTCTCCAAAGCAGTGGAGAGGAGGATGTGGGAAAAGTAGTCAGGGCTCTAGGACCGTGGAGGAGGCAAGATTATGGCAAGGCCCCCCAGCCATTACTCAGTATGTTCACGTTCCAGGATTTCCTTAAACAGCTGAATGCTGGTTTACTTGCATTTAGCAATTATGTCTTCCTCTGCATTATGATGCTTTTACCAGATGGATTTGGGCAGAAATGGCCACAGGGCACATGTCTGGGGAAGAGGGTCTGAGGAGCAATATAGGGTTACTCTGCATCTGTGCAGCTGACCCTGTTCTCTACAAGCTAAAAGCTATGTAGTTCCCTTATTAAACAGCAAATAAGGACATTTTAGTTTGCAACAGTAATTTCCCTATTTACTGCTATCTCACTGTAAATGTGGTATATATAGTCAACTATCTAACTGTACTATGGGCCACAACCATATTCCTCTCTGTCTAACTAGAAGCAGGAGAGGACTCATTGCATTTGCTTATGCTGCCTCATTTTCAGTGTACTTCTCATCTGGGGAGGTTAAACCTACAACAGTGTGAGTGTATCTACATGAGACACCTAACTGTGCAGTAAGCATGTGTAGCTACATGTGCATATGCTTACTGTGCAGTAAAAACCTTTAATTTCAAGTAAATTTGCTACCTATGAATGCAGGTAGCAAATTTACATGGGATTAGTTATTCATAGTTTCATAGTTTCTAGGGTCGGAAGGGACCTGAGTAGATCATCTAGTCCGACCCCCTGCCATGGCAGGAAAGATTACTGGGGTCAAACGACCCCAGCAAGGTGTTCATCCAGCCTCCTCTTAAAGAGCCCCAGGGTAGGAGCCTGCACCACTTCTCTTGGAAGTTGGTTCCAGATCCTAGCCGCCCTGACCGTGAAGTAGCACCTCCTGATATCTAGCTTAAATCTACCCTCTACCAGCTTGTGACCGTTATTCCTGATCACTCCTGGCAGTGCTCGGGGGAACAGGGACTTCCCCAGTGCCTGCTGATCCCCCCTGGCTAGTTTGTAACAGGCCACTAAATCCCCCCTCAGGATCATGGCACAGTTACACATGTGTAGAGATGACCCAGGAGTAAGTTTGCTCCCAGGTCAGCCCTACTGCTAGGGGGCCAGCCTAAGGCTCATCCCAGGGCTCTGGACTGGAAGCCTCTCCTGCCTCAGGGCTGGGTTGCCTCTATGGCAGGCCCTGCCTTAGGCTTTAAAAGCCTGCAGGCATTTTGAGCTCTGGGGCACACATGCAGGGAGTCTGAGAGCGCTCCAGGCTCTGTGTCCCCCTGGGCAGGCTGCAGTTTAGCTGTGTCAGCACTGCTATGCAGCTGCCCGGACTGCACTGTCAAGGCTCGCAGGGTGCTGCAGGCTGCTGCAGCCTCTGGCCAGGCCTGTCAGTCCCCAGGCCCAGCTGAGGGCAGCTTCTGGCTGGCAGGACCAGCTCCACTTGTCCTCAGTACATCCCCAGCAGCCTGCCCAGAACCTGCAGGTGCTTCAGGGCATTGCCTCTGCTGCCCGGGTGCCAGTCCCATGTTGTACCCCTGCACTGGGTACTGCAGGCAGCTGCCCAGGCCCAGCAGCACAGAGACAACCACACAGGGGTCCAGAGAGCCAATGCAGGATCCCCAGTGGTGTCCTCCTTGCCCACCCCCATGCTCACATCCATGTCCATGACCATGCCCTCTGTCTGGGGCCCCAACTGGTCCAAGGTGTAGATTGGTGACCTCATGGTACTGTGGGGCAAGGCAGAGGTACAGCACTAGTTTGAATAGGGTGGCTACTCCAACACCCACATCTATGAGCTGCTGTCATGTTGGCTGCAGGAGCATGGGCACAACCTGTCAGTGCAACAGGGCTGCATAAAGCTCAAGGACTTGTGGGCATGGGGAGGTCACTGTGACCAACCACAGTCATCAGTCCAGCAGTGCCCATAAGTCCATGCCCTTTATGCAGCAACTGTGCCCTGTGCCACCCTTGTGACCTGGGACCCAGGCTGCAGCCGTGCTATTTACAGCAGCACAGGTGGTCTGCCTGAGCCCCTGCCCCAACCTGGCCCCCCTGGTGACATGTCACTGGAGGAGGGTCCCTTGGGTGTCCAGCAGCCTTTCCCACTGAGCTCCCCGGCAGCAGTCTCCACCAGCAACATAGGGAGCCTAGGCCAGTGCCTGTCTCACCAGCTCCACAGCCCCAGGGTCAGCTATGAGGTGTGGCTGGCCATGACACCACCAGCAACACCAGTTCCTCTCCAGTGGGGGGGGACCCCCAGCTGGGCACCTGCACACCATGCCCTACAGTCTGAGGACACTGGCTGGAGCTGCACGCTGTTGCCAACAGCCAGCACCAAGCAGAGCTGCCAGCCATGCCAGCCCTGGCTACGTGGTAAGGCCCAAACTGGGAAAAGGGCCCTCCCTGCCTCTGCCTCAGGCCATGGTCCCCCTTCCCCATCTGGCTGGGCTGCACTCCCCTGGCCCTGGTTTCCCTGTTACAGGCCGGGCAGCATACGGTCCCTGGTACAGAGCATCTTATCTGAGAAATATTTCATACTCTCACAAACAGCTTCTGTTTCATGACTCTGCTGGTCCTGCACCTGCATGTGGGGGAAAGGCCTCTTGCAGTGGGTGGTGTCATTGGAGGACCAGCTGAAGGACTCATGGATCTAGCACACAGAGGATGTCATCTGTGTAGATGCATGAGACTGAGAAGACGGGGAGTTCTGATTACAGCTCCTAGCCCTGGAGTGCAAGTGGCTCAACTGGCTATGGGAGCAGAATGCCATCCTGGCCCAGGCAGCGCAGGCCAAGCACAATGACCGCCGGGTGCTGGACACTTTTCTGGCCCTGGCAGTTGCCTTCATGTCACCTGCTGCTCAGCCCCTGACACTAGCCTTCCTCCTGGCATCTGCCCACCACCCAGCAATAGGCCCCTGCTGGGCCCTGGGAGATGACCTGGTATCAGCTCCAGCAGCCAGGGCCCCTGCCCTGGACCCTGCCGTGGGTCCAACACCATCCAGGCCTCTATCTGGGCCCTGTGCTGCCACTCACCCCAGCTCCATGAAGGCACAGGGCCAGAGCTGGCTGCAGTAGTGCCAGGACTGCATGCTGGCCCTGGCCAGTGGCTGCCAGAGAGGGAGCCACCCATGCCAGGGGACCACTGGCCGTCATTGCCCCTGGGAGAACACCCTACCTGCTGCACTTGACATGGCATCCACATCTGTGGGGGAACAGCCAGAGGCCAGGGTGCTGGCCACCTGCCCTGGGCTCTGCCTCCCACCCCACCCCACCCCATGTCGCCCCACAAAGGACATTGTAAACAGTATTCATGGGGAAGAAGGTTTTTAATTGTTGGTGGGTGGGTTAGGTGGTGATAGGCCTCTGTTGTGGCTGCTTTTCACCAGGCCTGGCAGGCCGGAGTTCCAGAAGACACAAGCACTGTGGGCAGGTGTGAAGGCCCCATGGCAGTCCATGATGGCCTGGAGCACCATGGAGTGAAATCCCCTCTGGCTGTAATAGTGCTGTCTGGGCCCCCGTGTAACTGTCCCTGTATAGCCATCCCTGGACGCTGCCAGCAGCGCTCAGTGCAGGGGCATGGCCAGGGAATTCAAGCCATGCAGGAGAAACACTTCACCACAGTACCTGCAAGCTGCAACCTACAGGAGACAGCTGGGGGTGAGTAGCAGCAGAAAGCAGGTGCTGGCTCTGCTAGCAGAGACAGCCAGGCAGCAGCCCTGGGGGGGATCTCAGGGATGAGAAAGGGGTGCAGCAAGCTTCACCCCTTTGCAGCACTCACCTGTGGCCAAGCAGAAGTTCTGGAGGGGGACAGGCCAGGCAGAGAGAGCCTGTTGCCTATCCAAGGCACATGGGGCCTGCTGGGCTCTTGCACAGAACAACAGTCTTGTTCAGGCTCCTGGTGTGTATGCCCCAGGGCACAAAATGGCTGGTAGGGCTGCCAGAGAGCAGCCCAGAGCTGGGGGAGGCAGCCAGAAGCCCTGGGGCTGGGCTCAGGCTGACCCCTAATGGCTGGGCAGATCTGGCACTACAGTTAGCACCGGGTTATGTCTACATGTGCATTACTGTGCATTAACTAATCATGACTAAATTTGATACCTGCATTTGCAGGTATCAAATTTAGGTGCGATTAGCCTAAGTTCATATGAATTACGTGTGCGCACATGTAGATGCACACCCATAATACACATTAAATTAGGCTCATGTGCATTAACATATCTTATGTAGATGCACCCTCTGTCATTGATTTTTGTATTCATTTCAGAGAGATGAATGGGGTGGAAGAAAGTGAATGTGTTCCAAAGTTAGATAACAGAGAGAGTTGTGGCCATGAACATACAATACCTGTGTTCCCACAAATAATACAAGCAGAAGTTGAACCCAGGTTCTCAGAATCTGAATTGAATCAGGAGAGCAATAATAAGGTCCAAATCAATTTGCGGCTCTTTGAATTGATTTGGAAAGGATTTGGAGAGCTTCAGAGATTTGGGCAGTCCCCACTAGCTGCCGCAGGGAGTTGGACCTGGACTTCATGCCAGTGAGTAGGGGGTGGGAGTTGGGGGAAGCTGGAGGAGAGGAGAGGGTACCATGGGGGGGCCTCTACA
>NW_017729032.1:56303790-56313822 GCF_001723915.1 Gavialis gangeticus | reverse complement strand
CCTTCCCCAGCCCTCCAGAGTGTCCCCCAACCCCTGCCTACCCTGTCAGCTATGTCAAGGACTGCCCCGCGCAACCCCAACGTCCTGGTGCTTTAAAAAAAAAAAAAGGCCCACACTCACTGGTTCCTGCCAGGCAGGGGGGTGATCACTGCTGCCTCCCACTGCCCTGCACTGTGATTCCTGCTGCCATCCCCTGCCTGCTCTCCCAGCCCCATTGATAGCTGCTCCACCCAGTTCCAGCTCCCAGGTAAAAAAGAAAAAAATGCCCCACACTCACCAGCTGCTGCAGCAGCCATCAGGGCTTCTGGGGCTTCTTGGCAGAGCCTCCCCATGCAGTGGGGGGCAGTGGGGATCATTCCCCCTGCCTGGCAGCAGCCAGTGAGTGTGCTGCTTTTTTTTTTTTTTTTTTTTTTTTGAAGAGCTGGGATGCTGGGGCTGGGAGAGTGGGCTGGGGATGGGAGCTCATGGCAGAGCCCCCCCATGCAGTATGGGGCAGTGGGAAGCAGCAGGGATTGCTCACCCCCCTCCACCACCTGGCAGGTGAGTGCAGGGTTTTGTTGTTGTTGGCTTTTTTTAAGAGCCGGGATGCTGGGGTCAGGCAGAACAGCCATTGATGGGGGTGGGGGATGGGGCCTGTTAGATTCAGAGATTTGGCTGATTCAGCAGTGGCTGAGTCTCCGAATCATATTCAGCTGAATCAATTCAGGACAGCGATTAGAATCACTGAATCAAATCACTGTCCCCCAAATTGGCTGAATCCAAATGCGAAGCTAAAACTAGGCACTTTGCACAGGCCCATTGCTCAGGCTTATAGTTATGCTGATTGAACAGCTCCCTCCCTCCCAGCTCTCTAGTCCTGGTGCTTTCCTTGTTATTCCCTATGCTTTTTCTTTCATCCAACATTCATTGCTCTGCTTTTAGCTTTGTCCTTTTCCTCCACAGCTCTTTAACTGTCTATTGTGTGGCTCCCAGTTGAAATGAATGGCATTCTGGGGGTGTAAGTTCTATTTCTGCAGCAGTGAAGCAGTCCTGCTAACTGGCTTATCAGTAGTCATGTTTAAATCCATTAATTCTTCAGATGATAGTTTTGGAGTGTTATCCTTTTCCATGAAGCATTCAAGCTCTAATGGCTTTGCTTTGTGTTCCTATGTTCTTTGTCTTGCTTGTAATGTTTTTCTTTATTGGAGGTGTTTGACTGTAAGCCCTCCTCAGCTAAGGATCTCATTACCTATCTGGCACTGATTTTTCCACTGTACTGCCGGGATATCTTCATGACAGTATACAATAATCACCATCAGTTTGAAAATTCCCCGATTTGACTTATTGTACACACACTTTTATTTGTGACACCGATTAGACATGCAAGATGTGAGGCAAGATAATAACTTTTGTAGGACCACTTCTCTTTCCCAATTATACAAGTTGCTCTAATAAAAACAGTACTTCACTAACCAAACCTTGCTTCTTTCATATCCCTTTACCATAATGGTTACAATAACAACAACACTGCTACACTTTAAATTAGACATTAACTATTCATCAGAGGGGATTCTCACTTATTGAGCAAAACCAACTGCCTTAGAGATACGCCACTTTCAAATACTGTAATATGTATCACCAAAATGCTATATTCAATTTAGTTAGGAAACAGATCTTCCTTGCCTTCTGCCAAAGCTCTTGTCCATGGCAAGAGGAACACACTGCATTGTTTTTTTCAGAACATATTATACAAAAAGCTTTCAAATACCATTGAACAATTCCATAAGAAGAATTTTAAAGGAAGTTTTTCAATACTGTACATATTGAGTAGCATTACATAAAACAGAATAGCATTATACATCCTACCCTTTCAGTTTTCCTTAAAATGGTTTTATCAGCTACATTTCCCAAGGATTAATTTAACTTTGAGTCTAGCTATCTTTCAGAGTAAATGTAATTCCAGCTAATGTACAAAGTTGGTGATTAAGGCCAAGTGTAGTCTGCCAGGCTATAGACATTTCCCCATAAGAACATTAGTGTTAATAAATAGCAATACTGCTGTAAAATGGTTTAGGGCTTGAATTATTTGGCCTAATGTTCCTTGTGATTATTGCTGAAGAGTCTTTCTATGACCCCCTGAATGCCCTAAGGCTTCTTTGTTTTCTTTTCTTCAAGATTTGCTTTCACTCCTAATGACCTACTTTGCATCCCCTCCTTATTCCAGCCTAGGAAGACTGGACAGGACTCTACAGAGCAAGGCTGTCAACTCACCTGTATTTGTGGCCTTATGGAAAGTCCACTAACATAAATTGGGAGTCTTTAGGTCAGCAGGCTGGAAAGCAACAGCTGCAAATACCTCTTAGGCACTTATCCTCAAAATGCTGCTCCAAAGCAATATATACCATCTATCCTTCATAACAAAAAGCTCCAAGAGAGGAGAAATAATGAAGAAAAAGGACCTGCATTAAAAGACTGGGAATGAAGATAACAGCAATGCAAAAAGAGTGATGGGGGATAACGACAAGAGAGAGAGGGAGAAAAATTCCCTTAAATTAGACGGAAAAGGGGAAAACAGAGAACAAAAGTTAGAGGAGAAAACTTTTCTAGTTTTTTGCTAAACACTATTTGTATGTTTGTCCACCAGTTATATCATGTATAATACCTACACTGTAATTTTTCCTGGGACAGGGACTATCCTCTTTATTATTTGTCTGTATCATACCTTACCTTGATCCTTGATTGGTATTCCTAGGTACCTGAATAATAAGAAAAAATAAGCTAAAGCATTTTAACCTTCATACATTCCCATGGGGTAATTTCCTACCCAGATGCATATTTTGTGCAGTATGTTAAAGTTAATGAATTCTAAAGAATTTTCTTTTTAAAACATTATCACTGGCCCTGCATTGCACAATATCCCCAAAGAACAGCAAGCTTACATGAATGATTTGCTCTTTGTACATGAAAAACTGTCCAGGGTAACATGTTACCGCAGGCATGAACGTGTTTTTCTATATGGGGTAACAACTTACACCAAGCCGATGTTAACGCATTGGGGTAACTTGTTACCCCCATACAATTTCTGTATAAATGACAGGCCTAGACCTGTTTGGCTACTTTGGGTGGATGCATCTGGAAGGTCAGCATTCATTCACACCTCATTCGTGTCCATTTCAGGTATCCATGGTAACTAATGGATGGGCATCTTTCACTCTGCATTTGCAGAAGATGTAGTAATTCCTGTTGCTAACCACTTTGTTTGCAGGCTGCAAGGGCATCAAAACACCCTGCCCTTTGCCAAAAAATAACCCCCTTTGTCACACCCAAATCCACCTCCGCTCTTTTTTCTCATGGCAAAACTCCACCTCACCTGCCTCTTTCATAACATATAAGCTAGTTTGCCCTGCCTTTGTTGGAAGTGAGGACAAGGAGCAAAGGGACAGCAGAGAAGAAATAGAATAACATCATACTGCAATACAGCAGACACTATGGAGTGCCCATCAACGGTAAGACTTGACACCCCTCACATCCCTTTTACCTGCTCTCAATAACCCCCTGCATGTGTGGTTTCCAAACAGCACCCACCCACATTTGTCTTGTCTGTAAAGGGTGGATGCTGGTCTCTGGCTTCTGTGCCCAGGAGGAGAGGGTGCTACCTGTGCTGCCACAGGGCAGGGCAGAATTGCTTCTGTGACAGTAGAGATGGGCAGGCTTGTCTTTGATTGTTATTTATATGTATTAAGCAGTAATAATTTTTTTCCTTTCTTTCTGCAGCCCAGGATGAGATGGCAGTGTATATTCAGTGCTGAAGCCTGTCTTGCACAGGTAACCAGGGATGACAGCGACACACCCACTGATTAAATCTATCCCAAGCCAGTGAGGATGCTGACTTTATTCCAGACATGGAAGATTGTTCAGAGCAAGAAGACCATGTGTCAATGGAAGCTTCATCCAGGTCAGATGAGGAGGAGTTAGTGCCACAAGTAGAAGTGATGCCAACACTTACAGTGGGAAAGGGAAGAGGACCAGCCCAAGGCTGCAGTGCAAGACCAAGGAGAGCTATAGCAGAATGTGGAGCAGAACCACTGCCACCATCCCCAGCAGTGGTGATGTATAGGGAGTGCACAGGGGTGCACGTGCACCCCCTGATGGGCACGCTCGCCACTTAAGCGATGGGCAGGGGTGCAGGTGGGAATGCCGGTGCCCCTCCTGCAAGTGCCGGCTGATCTCTGCACTCGCTGCAGAAGCTTTTCGGAGTGGCTGTGGCCGCTTATGGGAACAGCTGCAGCAATTGGCTGGTGCTTGCTCCCAGAAGTGGCCGCAGCCACTCCCGGAAGCAGCTGCTGTGAGTGCAATGATTGCCTGTGGCAATCAGCTGTTGCAAGACCACCCCCGCAGGACTGCAGGAGACACTCCTCACCCCAGGACCACAGAATCGCTTATGGGAGATGCCCCCTCGGTCGGTGAAACTGGTCGCAGGGGTGGCATGTGCCCCCCCTGACTAAGGTGGCACCAGTCACCCATGATCCCCATGCAGAAAACATTGCAGATGATGATACTTTTAGAGGAAGGAATGGCAGAGTGTGGGGAAAAAAGTCCACAGCTAATACATTATTGAAGAACAGCCAAGGCATAGTCCATGAAAGTGCTGGGCCAACAAAAGAAAGTAATAAAGACCCAGTGCTGGAAACGTTCCACCTGTTTCTCTCAGTAGATAATCTGACTGTTATCATAAGAGAAACAAACAGAGAGGCAGAAAGAAGATTCAGGGAGTGGAATAATAGGCATCCTGAAAATAGAAAGGAGTGGAAAAAACTGGATGAAACAGAGCTGAAAGCCTACATTGGCCTCTTACTGCTGAGTGGTCTATACCACAGTGGTCATGAGGCACTGGAGGAGTTGTGGGGGCAATGCAGCAGGCGTCCTTGCTTGCATGCCACCATGAGTTTAAAATAATTCCATCAAATCACCAACTACCTGAGATTTGACAACAAACTGGCACATGAGGAAAGGAGAGCTGTAGACAAGCTTGCTGCCTTCAGAAATATTTGGACACAATTTGTGGAGCAACTCAGGAAATAGTATTTTTCAGGAATTCACCTGATGGTTGATGAGTAGCTCATTTCATTTAGGGATTGCTGTCCCTTCAGACAGTATATGCCCAGCAAGTCTGCCAAATATGGCTTGAAAATTTGGTGGTGCTGTCATGCAGCAACATCATTCCCCCTGTCTGGAGACATCTACCTGGGCAAGCAACCAGAAGCTCCACGCCAAGGTAATCTTGGTACCCAGGTAATTGAAAAACTGGTTCATCCCTGGTAGAAGATGGGAAGAAATATTGTGGGTGACAATTTCTTCACAAGTACTGACCTGGCAGAAAGACTGCTACAGCAGGATTTGACCTATGTGGTATGATTTGGAAAAACGAGGCCGATATCCCAAACTAAATGTAAGCAAATTGAAGAAGGGAAACTTTTTCATCCATTTTTGCTTTTGATGGGGAACTCACCCTAGTTTCCTATGTTCCAAAGAAGTCCAAAGTTCTGCTGTTGCTGTCAAGCATGCACCGTGACCTGTCAGTGGGTAGAGAGCAAAGAAAGTTATCCATGACTACAATAAAAACAAGGGTGGGGTGGATAACCTTGACCACTTAGTTTGTATGACCACCTGCATATGGAAAATCAACAGGCAGCCAATTACACTATTTTTCAATATGGTGGATGTGGCTGCCATTGCCAACCTCATCATTTGATTAGACCACAACACAAACTGGAAGCAAAGATCACATTTAAGAAGATGGCGCTTTTTTTGCAGGAGCTTGGAGAACAGTTGATTGATGGACAAATAAAATGAAGAATGATGGATGCACCTAATCTGTTTAAGTCTATAAAGTCTGGTATGACTGCCCTAAATTACAAAATTGCCACAATGCACCCCAGTAGAACCTTCTGCAAGCATGAGTGGACGTTGTGCTTTTTGTCCAAGGACAGATGACTGCAAAACCTGGAAATGATGAGAAGATTGTAAGCAATTTGCTTGTGTGCACCACAGTATATCGCTGCTGCTTTGTGAGGAATGCAATATTTAGTTAAAACAGTTAGGAAATGTTTTTGGAAGTAATTGTTAGTTTGAAAACAGTATGAATTGCAGACTTAGCAAATTGTTCATTCATGTTTTGAAACTGTAAAAAACAAGTTTAAAGTTCATAGTTCTAGTTAAATAATGTTTTGGGTTCAAATCATCATAAATACTTTTTCAAACAACCTGTATGTTTAATTAATAGTTTTTGGTACATTTATACTGTTGTCACTGGTTCCATTTTGTTCCTGTGGGTGGGGTAACAAGTTACCCCATAAGACCAACAATGTCGAATTGTGGGGTAACAAGTTACCCCATGAGAACAACAGTTACAGTTTCATGAGAACAGATGAAGGTTAAAAGATATTGAATATTTCTTTACATGTGTCTCAGAGAAAAGCAACACAGGAGGACACCAGATAAGAAAAAGAAGGGAATGTGGAGAATAGGCAAGTCATCACTATCCTGTTCCTGCTGAGAGTTTGTGGCCTCAGGGAACGAGCCCTGGTAACAAGCAGAATTACAGCAGAAACTTCTTTGAGGTCACCATGGTTCAGTGGGAGTCCAGGTTTTCTTAGGCTTTTCTTTTAAAGTCTACTGTTTTGCAGTCTACCTGCCCATCCAGTGGGCACATTCATGAGTTTTCCACAATGACCCACTGTTGATAGAATCTCTTTCTGTTACTGTACTTCTGTAATTATTAGGGGAGAGGCTACAAGATGAGTACATGGACTATTTTCATGAATCCTGAATGATTCAAGGATCCCAACTGCTTAAATCTCACAGTGAGCCCTAAAAGCTTTGTTAACATTGATCTCATGTTCCTGCAGCACACCATGTATTGCCTTAAAAACCTTCACTGCAAAAGCACCCATCAGATACTTCCCATCTCCAAACTGGGGTCCATTAATGAGTGACTAGCCCCAGAGTGTTACCTCCTTTGCTATGGTGAGGAAAGTTCTCCTTGTAATTTGTAGTTGCAGAGCTGGGGCAGGCTTACCTAAAGAGATGAAGAACTTCCATTCCCAACTACCAGCTCTGCAGCTCTAATTGCTTATTCAGTATCTTGTGTACAACTCTGTCTGTGGGCACAGACAGCACCCAGGAGAAAATCCACCCACAGAAAAATCATCCAGTATATAGCATTCAGCTGTCTACTTAAGGCAATGAGCTTTATAAGCATCTCAGTTTGATTTCTAGTTCTCTCAAGGGCCATACAACAACCATCACTTTTCCTCTGCTGCCACTTCAGATGTCTCATGACTCCTTTTGAGAACTCTGGCAGATATCTTTAGCTGTACAAGGAGTGCAGTCTTAGTCTACAGGTCTCTATTTGGAGGACACTAGAGGCTAGTCTTGGGACCAAGAACTTTATAGGATTTCCACTGGTGGATGGTGGTAATTTTCCAGGGGATTATGGCAATTTAACTTTTTTTCACACTGTTCCACTGGATCCCTCCAAAGTATAGTACATAAACCCTTTTTAGTCTCCCAAAAGGGATATAATAATATAGAGTGGAGACGGGGCCTAAACTTGAAACAAAAGGGGTAGTGTGAACAAACATTACCATTACTACTTGCATGTTTGCTAACTTACTAGTTCAACTACCACTATTTCTGATATCTTGTGTAAACAGGATCTAAAGGTCTGAAAAATTCAGTTAAGTTTTAGATGAAGTATCCAGATTTCTTGATGCTTTACTAAATCAACTTGAACCACCTACTGAAAATATTAAGGCTTACCCACCACTAGTTATAAACAATTTATATCTCCCTTGGCCACTTTCTTTCATTTATTGTTGTCAACACAGGACAACCTTATCATATAACGCCCCCTCCCTGAACTTGTAAGAAAATCCCATCAAATAACAATCACTGTATTTTTCCTGCCTCCCAAAAGCTCTGTAATATACTGTGCAATCTCATTCAACTCCTCCATTATTTGACATTAATTTTCCTGCTTAAAATTCTGTTTACCAGGTCTCAAAATCCAAAACCTAATTACATGCCCAAGTTGTAGAATCTCTTAAAAATATCATCCTGTTCATTGCTGCTTGTCCTCCCTAATGGTGGTGTGTGTTTGTGTTGACTCCAACCAAATCTGTATGCAGAACATTGAGCTAGTGGATTGATGTTAGTATTCAAAAGCCTTTTACTGAATCAAAATGAGATCATGCTTGATCTTGGTAAATTAAATTGCAACCTGGCTGATTCAAAATATTTTCTCCCAAATGAAAAAATTCTAATTGCTGAAGGATCATTCTTCTAAGCTAGTAGTTCCCAGTGGTAGAAAGTGGTCCCATCATGTGTCATGGTTTTCATGACATGTCATTAAAAGCTCCTTAGGGATCCATCCCCAGCTAAGAACCATGAAGTCAAGATATAGGTCTCCTTCTAGCATGGCAAATTATGAAGTGCCACTCCGATCATGGCCTTTGACATGTGAGAAAGCAATGAACTATACTTATATACTAAAAAAGCTTGAGGTTAATAAAAGTATAATCATTTTACTCATGAAAGCAATTCCTTAGTGTTCACTGTGTTTTATTGCAGTCTGAACAATAGAAATAGTATAGCCAATTGCCTTATTTCTGCCTAATATGCAAACCTAGCAGAGTAAGAGCAAAACAGTTAGCAGGGTAGAATTCAATTTTGCCAGGGGGATGACCAAAGTGTAGCTTGTGGCCAAGTGAGTGATTTAACTAACGTACAGAAGCAATTTATTTCTTCCTCTGGAGGCATAAGTGCTCCCATTATAGCAATGGAATTTCTCTCCAGAGACACATAGACCTCCCCTAATTCCAATAATGGGGGCACTTGCACCCCCGAGAGAGAGCAATGCATTGCTCCTACACTTTAATTGGGCAACTCAGGGTAAGTGTCAAGCCACGCTTTGGTCATCTACTACATGAATCAGAATTCTTCTCTCTGAATCAAGCAAATGCAGTTCAAGGAATAGTCTCATTAATAACATTTATGACTAAGCATTAATTCTTTATTGACCTAGGACTCCTTTTTCTTCTTTTGTCTTTATACCACATTTGACCATTTTGTTACACATGCTTGTGCTTGTTTGTGGCACTTTACAAGATTTTTCACTGTACGTGCACCTTCAAGTAGCATCACGTGTTGCATAGTTTGAGGTTCTGTGCAATAGTCACAGGTGGTTGAACCAATGGAATAGCTCCACTTCTTCATTAGTTCCTTGGAATGTCCCACTTCAGTATGTAGCCGGTTGAGATATTGATGCTTTTGCCATGGTTCATCAGCCCTTGGTGGTAGGACTTGGCTGCCAGAATGTACATTTTTTTTTTCTATTGGGTATTTTCTTCAGCCTCTCATTCCATATCTGTAGTCATGTCTCCTTGGGTGTGGCATCAAGAGGTTGGGTGCTGGTGAAGAAGTTCCTCTGTGACTTGAGACATTTGTGTTCTATGGGATGGTCGTACAATGGGCGTCTCACATCTTCAGTTTGTCTCAGTTCTTCTATCTTGCTGGTCACTGCTCTTCTCGTGTCAGGTGGAGCAATGCCAGCCTGCAAGTAAACATTGTTTAGGCTGGTAAACTTTAGGCATCCTGTGATGCACCTTCAGTTACCTTTCAGAATGGGGTTAAGGCACTCTAGCATATAGAGATCTCTCTCATACAGGGCATGCATACTCGGCAGAGAAGCTGAAAGCCAGAGCAGTGGTTCAGATGGTTGAGGGACTAGCTCCCCATTTTCAGTTGATGAGCTTATATGGTATGTTGTTCTGAGTGCTCACCTTTGCTTTTGTCGTCATTATGTGTTACTTGTATGACAGGGTTCGATTAAAGGCGACTCCAAAGTAAACTGGATTTGGACAGTGGGATACTGGGGTCCCAGGCCATGTAATATTGAGCTGGTGGTTGGTCTTATGTTTTTCAGATGGAAAGGACATACTTGTGTTTTTGCTGGGTTGGCACATAATTGGTTTTCAATGTAGTTTGAGGTTA
>NW_017729032.1:56294756-56298790 GCF_001723915.1 Gavialis gangeticus | reverse complement strand
TGGGGTCCCAGGCCATGTAATATTGAGCTGGTGGTTGGTCTTATGTTTTTCAGATGGAAAGGACATACTTGTGTTTTTGCTGGGTTGGCACATAATTGGTTTTCAATGTAGTTTGAGGTTAAGCCAATTAGTGCCTTTCTTAGGGATTTTTTGACATGGTCAAGGCCAATGTTTTGGGCTGTTATGCACAGATCATCTACATAGATGAAATATTTTGTTTCCAAATCAATTGATTGGTCATTTGTATAGAAGTTATAAAACAGCAGTGCAAGCACGCTTCCTTGAGGGAGGTCATTGCTCTGTCTGCTTTGCTTCCCATCCAATTTGACAAAAAAAGTGTGTTTTTGAGCAGGGTTTGTATCAGTTCTGTAACCTGTAGGTCTGTTGTCATTCCCATGGTCTTGCAGAGGAGACACTGGTGGTTAACTGCACCACTGATAGGACCTCTTTACAGACATTAATAGTGCTGTCTTTGCTTCAGGGACTTCATCTACCTCAGGAAATGGATTTATTTCCATTGAGATTGTAATCAACAAGTGTTCCCACAAAGGTCCCAAATAAGTTTCAACAAACCTACCTGTAAGGGTGTTAGGAATGATCATGTTTCATCCTCAGTTGTAGTTGATTGAGCCTCTTGTCAGACCAATGTCATCAGGTCCAATTCCTCATGTACAACAGGCTTCTGAGAAAAAACCAATCACAGAATTATGCTGTATAAATCACAAAAAAATGACTCATTTTAAGAATAAATGTGTTATTGAAATCATAACAGTAGTTGTAGAATATTTGAGAACTATATGTCAGAAATTGGAAAAGAGGAGTAACAGTGAAACAGTTAATGTACTGGCAAACCTGAAACTCAGTCTATGAAATGTATCGCAGGTGCTTCTTGAGCCCTAAGTGAATGCGATTTAAAAATCATTTGGTTTTCAGCACCCAGCTCCCCAGCCTCCTGCCCGTCCTTCTGAAGCTCGTTTGATAAATAAAATTATTTGTGGAAAAAACTTATTTGTAATATTTCAAGTTTTGTTGAAGCACACTACAAGGATACAGTTGTTTCTAGGACTGTTTCCACCTGCTCCTTTTGGCTTCCAAAATAAATTAACAAAACACACAATTTTTCTGTGGGTGTGACTACTGAAGTCAAAGAACTTGGCCCTTTCTCTGAAGGACTGATTCAGAGGGGCTTAGGGCTAAATAAACAGGAGATGAATACAAACAACAGTACTGAATTTGCTTATACTATTAGGTCATCTAGCTCATCTTCCTTTATAGTTTTTTCTGGGGCTTCTATATGAATGCTTAAGACTCATTGGTAACTATACTACAGATTCCTGAATAGCAGACAAACTGCTTTGCCCTAGGCCATAGCCATGATAATCCAAGGAATATGAGATAAGCAGGATTACTAGATATTTGGGAGATATGTTAGATAAATTTTTGGGCACTGAATGACCTTCCTTAGGTCTGGGATAGAAGCAGATGAATTGCCTGGTAGAGCAATTACTTCTGTTTAACCCCATTATGTAAATAAAAATGGTCCAATAAAAAAGTTGCTAAATAAATCCTGCTTCTAGCAGATAAAAGGCCTACAGCTAGATACGTACTACTTTTTGACATGCACATCCTTTGTCTATCTTTTCTGCAAACAGCTACTGCAGATATACCAGCTCACTGACAGGCTGGCACTCGAGTGCCCGAAAGGACTTAAATAAAAACAATTGAAGGTAGTGTAGCAGACTGTTTAGCTCAAACAATCTTTAAAGTTCAGTACAATTTATTTTCCATGGGCACACTTGCCTGGCAGGAAACATCATACACACAAATCAGCAAACAAACATAAACATAGTTCATAAGGGGTAAGACACACTTTAGGGTCTTTTCCCAGACAATGAGAAGAGAAGGTGACTGCAGCGCCATACTGTTTTTTCAGCCCTGCAGTCGTCCTGCTCCCTTTCTAGAGTGAGTCCCTTGTCTTGGTGCTGCTGCTTCCAGCCTTGCAGCCCTTGGGTCTTTTCCCAGGCCCTGAGAGTACACCCTAGCCTGGTGGTGCAGTCAGGGCTATCTGCAGGAGGAGAAGGGAGGGGAATCAGAGTGACCACCCTGGGTCCTGCACTTTGGGAGGCCCCATGGAGCCGGGTGGAGTGGCTGTGCCGCTGGCTTTGCATCCGGCTGCTTGCTACCCCCCCACCGCTGGCACTGATGGTGGTGGTGGCCATCCAGAGTACATGGGATCAGGGTGGGGCAGGGCCCTGCACAAGCTGATTTGCCCTGGGCCCCGCATCCTGCTCAGGTCATCTCTGGGTGCAGCCACTAGGCTGGTAGCGCTCTCTCACTCAGTTCCCTTACCTCCTAGGTCTCCCCCTAGCTCCCTCTGCTTGGAGTTTTAACTTCCTCTGGCCAGCCAATTATCTGTATAAACTGTTCCAGTCCTCCTAGGCAGTCTGCAATCAGTTTCTTACAGCCTGCAGCTGGGCTGTAGCCTCTGGTACCAGCAGCCTGCTATATGCAGCTACTGAAAGCATGTAGGCTGCTACAGGTGGGTAAGTAGCACCCTTCATTAAGCCATTTACGTTTATGACTCTATGCTAGTTCACATAGGGCACGTCTACACGTGCATTTAAGCACAATTAAATTTAATGAGTATTAAGCTAATGCACATTAAGCAATTTTTGGCAGGTGTCTACATGTGCAGGGACTTGACTCTAAAGTTAGTGCAACTGGCATTATGGTTAGTGCCAAGTCCCTGCAGCCCTGCCGTGTGCCTCTAGTGGTTGGGCAGACCCAGCACTAAAGTTAATGCCAAGTCATGTCTGCACATGCATTAATGCACTTTAATTAATCATGCCTAAATTTGATACCTGCATTTTCAGGTATCAAATTTAGGTTAAATTAGCCTAATTTCACCATTTTGAATGTGCATTAAAAGGCATGCACGTGTATTGCACATTAAATTAGGCTAATGTGCATTAATGCACCTTTTAGCTGTACCCATTGTTCCATAAACAGTATTGGCAGCTGTAGGTAGGTTAGTCCATCCTAGTACTTACCTTCATTGCTGAACTGGTGCTAACAATGTGGGGAATTTTCAGAGAAATCTCCACTGTAGACAAGGCCACAGGAACAGCATATGGCAGAAGCATCAGAGATAGAGAAACTGATTGGGTGGAGTACCAGAAAAACAGTTCTGTGCCTGAATTCTGAAAGTGGAGCTGCCATTATGAGTCATAAGCTCAGTTTAGATCTTTCCACCACTATCTCAGTTTAAGAGTGCACATACTTTTCAGTGTATTAGACAAGGAATGCAGTGACATCTGTCTGTGTCAGCTCATTTCTCTTCCAGCAAAGAAGTAATCTCATGCAGGTATCTAAAGTCTTTTGATCGCTAATCCTAAAAGGATTCCTAAAAGGAAAAGTGTCTCTTTAAAATTATAAATAGGCAGATCATTTTGGAATGTACTTAATTTACCAAGAGTTTCTCTCAGAAGCTGTTTAATAACAAATGTATTGTCTCACAAACAACATGAACCTTTTTTTTCCAAAAAAACCCAGCTGCTGGAAATTGGAGCATGCATTATATGGGAGAAATACAGTAAGAGCTGTTTTGTTGCTTACTGGGTGAAACCAAAAATAAAATCTGCATATCCACAGAGTGGAACAGTTGGCAGGCTTGGCCCCCTAGCTGCTGCTACTCAGTTACTTAGTACAAGTAACAGTCTTTTTTTCTCTTCATTCTGCCTTTCAAAAAGAAGGTGTATATTATATTTTGGGGTGTACTATATGTGCAAAAATATAATAATTCATTGCCAATGTTTGTTTTGCGTTTCTGCCTTCAATAGAAAACATTGCACAGATCCTGAAATAAGTTTAGGAGATAATGGGTGCGTCTATATGAGATGTTTACTGTGGAGCTAACGAATTAGTAGGGGTCCTGGTTTTCTCTGATTGAAAAAATCCCCAATTTTTAGTTAAAAAAAAGTAACCCCAAATCTACATTTTCCATGATTTAAATGAAACACCACTAATATACAGAT
>NW_017729032.1:56290838-56294681 GCF_001723915.1 Gavialis gangeticus | reverse complement strand
TTTAATTGTTTTGGCCTGCCTTATTATTAACCAAAAATTGGGGATTTTTTTTCAATCAGAGAACACCAGGATCCCTGCTAAATAGCTTTGCAGTGAATGTATCGGTGTCTACATATGCAACCTTATTAGGGTGCAGGAAACTAATTAACTCTGCAGCAGGGTAGTAATTGTATTGTTTTTACAAGTACTGCCTTGCTGCAGAGTTTTTCTGTGTGCAGCAGTGCACATGTAGATGCTAACCCAACTGGCTAGGGCGCAAAGGTGCTTCACTGCAGGGGCTGCCTGCCAGATAACCCCACACTAAAGCACTCGTGCCCCATCCCACCCGTCTGCAGCACATTGAGCCCAGTTGGAGCAGTTCCAGGCTGGCAGGCTGACCCCTGGGATCCCTTGCCAGCTAGGGCTGCTCCACATGCTGCACATGAAAAAGATTCTGGAGCTGATTGGTCTGGAGTTAATTGCTCCTGGACACACATTCAAACAGTACACCTGGGAGCAGAAAACTCCAGAGAAATAAATTCTGAAGTTTATTCATGCTCACTAATTGCATGTGTAGACATGCCCAGTAAATTAAAAATCCTGCTCCTGGGCACAGGCTTATTAGTGGCCTATAAATAATGGGAGTGGTTTCAATAGGCCAGATCCTTAATTTAGGAGGCACTTAACTCCCACTGAAAGTGATTGAAATTAATGAAAATTAGATGCCTAAGTATTTTTGGGGGTCTGGACTCATGTTCCTAAGTCACTTAGCTAGTGTTGAAAATTCCATCCCTGGTCACATGTAGAAACTAGCCAATGTTGCCAGTGACCAAAAGTTGTTACAGTTTGAAGGCTTTTTGATAGTTTCTGTAATATAAATGAGTTTTCTCAGGATATGTTTACTCCACTTGCAGCACTCCTGAGAGATGCACTAAGAAGCATGGTCTACTCACCTGTTCCTATCCTGTATGTCCAGATCTGGAAATAAGGCAGTGAAGCTGATATGCTGGCTCTTGTTCTCAAACATGCTAGAGACAGAGATCAAGAGAGGGGCAGTGGTGGGTGCCCTCATGATGGCTTCATCATCTCCTTGCCAGGCCTGATGCGTATGGAATTGGATTGGCTGGGTGTGGCATGGTTCTTGGAGATGCTTTTAGGAATTCTGCAGGAGCAGTATTAACATACTTTCACTGCTGTTCCTACTGCATAAATAATCTTAGCACAAAACACTCCACATTAATTGTAGACTTAGGGCACTTATACACAAGCACAGAGGCTGCTCTAATGCTCTGGAATTCCAGTGCATCTGAGCAGACTCGATTAATTAATTGCTGGAGTATGGCAATTGATCTGGTGTATCAGTATCCCTACACATAAAAATGGTGGTGGGGGCACTTGAACTAAAGTTTATCCAATGAGCTTTAGTACAAGCATCCCTGCCACCATTTTTTAATGCAGGGATACTGATACAGGAGATGCGGCCGCACTTTAATTAGAGCAGCTCTCAGAGCTCTCAGAGCTGCTCTAATTAAAGCGCTACCCCCAACCTACGGAGCACGTGTACAAGTGCCCTTATTGTCCACATCAACAATACCAACACTGAATTAGTATTCTCTCCTGCAATATAAATGATTTCTTCAAGTTAGGAAGTGAAATACATAGGAGGCAGGGGAGAGGAGGTGAGGGTTTGGGGAAGCTGCACTGCCTCTGCTTTCATAAGCATTAGTTTCCTTATTGTCATTTTTATTGTTGTTCTTCAGATACTGCTCAAGTTCACACCTCACATTAAGTTTTAAGACTGTATTTTGATGTCACCTCCTAAATTGGTGGGACCGACCTTTTATAGTCCCACAAATTAGCCCTGCACCCTCACCAAGTATCACTCCAACTACCTTCCCCTGCCCAATCTGCTACTCTGCTTTCTACTTCCATATGCTCCCTCCCTTCTGGTGCTCTGCTTTCTGCTTCCTGCCCCATCTGTCACTGTGCTGCTTGTCCTCTTTCTGATCTGCCACAGGCCACGCGCAGAGGCTGCCCATGCCACTTGTGGCACTTGTGCTGCAGGTTGGCCACCCCTGCACCTTTCATCATCACGTTGGATCATAATGTTCTAGTGTAGTATTGTACAGCATCACATTAGGAAATACAGGAATCAGCTAAGATTCCTGTGACTTCTTTTGTATTAAAGCTGGCATGCTGTACGTTGTTAGCTTGCATACTAATACAGTGGGAATTGCAATGATGTTGTCAGACACCAGTGGGAAGGGAGAAGAGAATATCCTTCACCTTCAATGACATCTTTGTCAGCTGAACAGAACCTTTGCAGCCTCGATTCATGGTGGAGGTTTTGTACTTCTAGCACTTTTTCACAATGATCTATAATGCGTGTCTTCGGAGTCTTATAAGAACCCTTTTTTGGGAGTGTCAGCTACATGATCAAGTGCACTGAAAAGTCACGCCATTTCACGAGTTTGGCTTTTTGGAAAGTCAAATCCATCAGGACTGAGAGAGGAATAGATTTACATCATAACTTTCTCCTTTCCTGCATAGGGTGGCCCTGAGGAGATGGGAATCCCATAGGGCCAGGTCTGACAACATGCTGATAAATACAACTTGGAGAAATTAATGTTTTTAAAATCTATTTAGTTGATAACATTACAGAGTCACCTTCCAAGCTTCTTTGACTCCCCTGCATCTCTCTTTCTGATTTAAAATGGATTTTGCTCTTTCAGGAGTGCACAATAATTCCCAGTTGTGATTGTTACTGATAGCTTATAATAGAGCTCAGCTGTGTTGCTCCTGGATTTCTAATCAGCTTAGTAATGCCAGGACTCCAGTCAGAGAATTACTCTGTATAAGGTTATTTCATATTCAAAACTAGATGAGCACAAAATATAAAATTTTTTTATGCTATTTTCCAGACCAAAAAAAAAGAAAGCTGTCATTTTGCTAAGCAGTAGGTCTTCATTTGAACCTAGGCAGTACCTGAATTTCAGACATGGTTATCACCAATTTTGTAGCAAAGCCCCCAGTTTTTCTTTTTCTTTTAAAATGCATTCCCTCCCCTTCCCCAACCATTTCTGACTTTTTCTTTTCCTTTCCATTCCCTATACATAAGTATAAGTGAGCTAAGACATAGGATAAGCTTCAGCATTTTATTTTGGTAGCAAGTTGTATTTGTTTTGTTTTTTCTCCTTCTTTATACTGTATAATTATTATGTTTATATTGATTGTTACTATTCTATATTACTGTTTTACTGGTACTATATGATTTAGGCCTACATATGTAAATTAGCATAAGTCACGTCAAGTCTCCATTGTGTCCCCAGGCCCAGTTGTGTAACCCATGACTCACACCTACCCCTCCTATGTAACTTGGTTCCTGAATGAATGGGGATGAATGAGGGTACTTGAGAGACAATGGCAGTAGGTCTAAAAATAGCTCCCTCTGAATGACCGAACCATCAATACCTATATCTGGACCAATGACCCAGCCCTTGGAACCACCCATCATCATTCAAGAAACAAAAGATGAGGCAACCCACCATTGTACCTGGCTGCACATGCTCAGTAAGAACACCTGGAGGCCTCTGGGACAGGACTGACATTGCCTGGACAGGCCCTCCCCATAGGAGATCAGAGGTAGTCTGCCCCATAAAAGGGGTAGTGAAGACTGACTCCTTGGGATGCCCTCTCCATCTGGACCAGCACCATGCCATGCCACCCAGAGGCCCTACCGGCGACACCCCTCTGGACAACACCGAGTGGACAAGAACCGCTTTCCAGCCCGGATAGGTAGCTATGACCTCCCACACCCTCTTCAACCAAGGACTTGTACTCCGCTTCTCTTCCCTACCTGGACTG
>NW_017729032.1:56283821-56285838 GCF_001723915.1 Gavialis gangeticus | reverse complement strand
GCGCGCGCGCATCCAATTGATATGTGTGTTTGTATAGCATAGAATCAATGAGTCAGAAGGAACCTAGACAGATCATTGAGTCCAACCCCCTGCCATGGGCAGGAAGGAGCACTGCGGGTGGGAGGGGTCATAAGACCCCAGCCATGTGCCTATCCAGTCTCCTCTTGAAGATTTCCAGGGAAGGTGAGAGCACCACCTCTCTGGGAAGCCTATTCCAGGCTCTGGCCACCCTTACAGTGAAGTAGTTCTTCCTAATATCTAACTGTGACAGTACAGGGTCCTAGGGCTGGCCGTGATCTCCCCTACCGCCCCCTACCATGACAAGTTGGTGTTAAAGCACCCTCACAATCTCGCCCACCATGTCTTTGATGTTAACAATGTATATGGGAGGCTGCCCTTAGTCCTCTCTGACACAGTGCTCTGATGCATCTCAGTCTTTGTTCTATCTTGGGTGACTTGGTGCACTCCAGCCTTATGGGCTACGTGTGGCTCCAGCCATCCCTGTACCATGCCCCAAGCCTCACTGATGTACCAAACATTGTTTGGTCAACTTCAGTCTCCTGCGCCCCACTGGCGCTTCTGGCTTGCCTCACAACTGTGCTCCCTGGCACTCATGAACAATCTCCACCCCCTTTCCAGGGCTTCTCAACACTGGGGTCGATGCACCCCTGAATGTTGTGCCCTCTCTAGCACCAGGGCCCCCACACTACCATGGAGCCCCTATGAGGCCTCCTCCAACCCCTAATAGCTTTACCCCATCCTCCGATGTAACAACAACAAACAATAACACAAGCCTCTGGGCTATAACACAAAGTTAATCCTCCTGACTAAACGTTCTCCAAACCACACCACCTCTCTCACCCATGGAATTATCAGCCGGTCCATTCAAGCCTTATTCTCTTTCTCACATTCAGGGCCGATCTCTTTCCCTTAGTCAGGCAGTACTCCATCTTCCTGGCTGCCAGCAGAGAAAGAGAGAGAAAGCACTCACACCCTCCAGTCTGGGTCTTATAGTAGTCAGCCCTGCCCCTTCCAGTCAGCTGGCTCACCAGGTGTGGGCCCTTAGTTCCTCCTGGTTGCCCCTAGCAACCAACACCTGAGTCCATACTGCTGCCTTTCAGGTAGCAGGCACCTTAGTGCCCTGCTACACTAACCTAAACCTATCCTCCCTCAGCTTGTGGCCATTGTTCCTAGTGATTCCAAGGGGGGTCCTGGGGAACAGACTTTCCCTGAGTCCCTGCTGCTGCCCCTGATATGTGCTTTCAGCCTCAGTTTCTTTCTTGGCTGTCTCCTCCTTGCCACCGGCTTTTTCCCTTGCACCAGTGACCTCAAGTAACCTCACTTCCTCAGCCCAGCTTCTCTCTAGTCTACCATTTCTAATCCTGGTTCCAGCAACTTTCACGCTTAACACTTCCTCTCTCACCTTAACCTTCCCCCAGGTATCCCAAGTACCCCAAACACACACATACATACCATACCATCCAAGTTAGGAACTCACCTGTGTGTATTTGTAGGTGGGTGGTATGTGTGTGAACTGGTGAATACACACACACACACACACACACACACACACACACACACACACACACACACACATATGTCATTGTGTGTGTGATATATGAATTAGTGATCCATGTATGTGTACCGAGTGTGTGGGTACTGACAACTGATTGTTATTTAATTTTTGGTCTGTGTAGTATGTATGTGCTTGAATTGGTGATAGGTATGCATGTGCCTAGGCTGGTTTGGATGTGTATATGCCTGAGTTGGTAGTGTTTGTGTATGCACCTAATTGATTTGTGTGTATGTATATGTGCAATTGTGTCACACCCTCCTGTCTAACAGTGGAATATTGAGATCCTGAGAGTTGGCCTGACCCCACAGGGCAACAATTTGATCTCTGAAGATTCATAAATACACTAAGCAGAATTCAGAAATGATCTTGAGGTGAAGACCAAGGGCTGTTATTCCTAAGATCTGAGTTCATTTCCTGTCTGCCCATGTGAGCTTTGACAAA
>NW_017729032.1:56278341-56278821 GCF_001723915.1 Gavialis gangeticus | reverse complement strand
CTCTGAAGATTCATAAATACACTAAGCAGAATTCAGAAATGATCTTGAGGTGAAGACCAAGGGCTGTTATTCCTAAGATCTGAGTTCATTTCCTGTCTGCCCATGTGAGCTTTGACAAAGCACCAGGGATCCTGGTATTCTCTGTTTAAAAATAGGAAATTCTCTGATTAAACCCCCCCTCCCCAAATTTTCTTATTAAAACCCCTCAAATTTGCATTTTTTTGCAATTAAAATGAAATGCCACTATATATATTAGTATCAGTTGAGCACGATATTTTGCTGATATATTTACAATTTTAAAGTGATTTGGAAGCCTATCAGTGCCTCAATCATTATAATAAAATAAATTCTAAATACCTATATATATTCCCCTTTGATTTTGGGCTTTTTTATCATTGAAAATCAGAGCTCCTGCTGCCCCCTGTGCTCACCAGGATTCAGGTCCAGCTGCAGCTGTCCCCCCTGCTGCTTTGTGGCTCT
>NW_017729032.1:56276583-56278330 GCF_001723915.1 Gavialis gangeticus | reverse complement strand
CCTAGGATCCCAGCAAGATAAGCATCCAATTTGCTCTTGAAGGTGTTCAGTGTAGGTGCTTGAACCAGCTCCGATGGCAGGCTGTTCCAGACCTTGAGGGCTCGGACAGTAGAGAAATTCTTCCTTATGTCCAGCCTGAAATGGTCTTGCAGTAGTTTATAACCGTTCGACCTCATCATCCCTTGGGGCGCTCCAGTGAACAAACGTTTCCCTGGATACTGGTGGTCACCCCTGATAAACTCATAGGTAGCCATCCACTTATAGATCACCCCTGAGCCTGCACTTTTCCAGGCTAAAGAGCCCCATGGCTCTCAGCCTGTTGTATGGTCTGTTTTCCTGACCTCTGATCATGTGTGTGGCTCTTCTCTGGACTCTCTCCAGCTTCTCCACATCCTTTTGAATTGTGGAGCCCAAAACTGGGCACAGTACTCCAGCTGCGGCCTCACCAAGGCCAAGTACAAGGGGAGAATGACGTCCCAGGCTTTGCTTGAGAAACATCTATGGATACAAGCCAGTGTTTTGGTCGCTTTACTAGCCACAGCATTGCATTGCAGGCTTATGTTCATCTTGTGATCAATGATGACCCCTAAGTCTCTTTCTTCCATAGCGCTAGCCAGCGTAGCACTGCTGAGCCTATAAGGATGCTGCAGGTTTTTCATCTCAAGGTGAAGAACCTTGCATTTTTTGGTGTTAAACACCATCAGGTTCTTGCCCGCCCATTTGCTGAGTCTGTCGAGGTCATCCTGGGTCGCCCTCCTGTCTTCTGGAGTGGATGCTTTACCCCAAAGTTTGGTGTCATTGGCAATCTTGGTTAGTCCACTTCTGACTCCAATGTCCACATTATTAATGAAGATGTTGACCAATATGGGTCCAAGGACAGAGCCTTGGGGACCCCACTGGTCACAGGGCACCATGACGATTGACTGCCATCAATTAACACCCTCTGGGCCCGACCATGGAGCCAATTCCCCAGCCGGTGGATCATGGTGGACCCAAGGCCAGAGTTGGCCAGTTTTGCCAAGAGGTGATCATGAGATACCAGATCAAAGGCTTTTTTGAAGTCAAGATATATGACATCAATCTCTTCTCCCTTGTCCAGATGATAGATCACCTGGTCATAGAAGGTACTGCTGATCACTCCCAATCCACAGCTCCCCCAGCCCTACTGGTGCCCCTCACTCCTGATACACAGTCTGCCATGCTCCCCCCAGCAGTTCCCTTTCACTCCCAACCTGCACCCCACTGTCCCCACTGGTACTCCTCACTCCTGACCCACAGTCGTTGACCCTGCTGGTGCTCCTGACTCCCCAGCCACAGATTCCCATCCCTGCTGGTTCCCCTCACTCCTGACTGACAGTCCCCCACCCCCTTTGGTGCCCCTCACTCCCAAGCCACAGCCACCCTGCCCCCATCTCTGTTGGTGTCTTCTCGTGACCCACAATCCCCTACCCTCTTGAGCCATGCTGGTGCCCCTCACTCCCAATCTGTAGCCTCACCATCTTTTTCATAGAATCATAGAATCATAGAAGTAGGGTCGGAAGGGACCTTGTAGATCTTCAGGTCCAACCCCCCGCCTGGGCGGGAGAAAAGACTGGACTCAAATGAGTCCAGCCAGGTAGTCATCAAGCCTCTTCTTAAAGATCCCCAGGGTAGGAGCCAGCACCACTTCCCTAGGAAGTTGGTTCCAGCTCCTAGCCGCCCTAACTGTGAAGTAGTTCTTGTGGATGTCTAATCTAAACCTACTCTC
>NW_017729032.1:56262281-56275977 GCF_001723915.1 Gavialis gangeticus | reverse complement strand
AGCCAATCTGCAATCCATCTGACTGTGTAGGCATCAATGCCACAGTCGCCTAGTTTTTTGATGAGGATGGGGTGGGAGACGGTGTCAAAGGCCTTGTTGAAGTCTAGAGAGACTACATCCACGGCGACACCTGCATCCGTTGCCTTTGTGACCTGATCATAAAAGGCAATCAGGTTGGTCTGACATGACCTGCCCCTAATGAAACCATGCTGGTTGCACCTGAGCATCATCCCTGAAGCCGGCCCATCACAGATGTGCTCCTTGAGGATCTTCTCAAAGAGTTTCCCAAGGATAGAAGTAAGACTGAAGGGCCTATAGTTGCCCGGGTCCTCTCTCTTCCCTTTTTTGAAAGTGGGGACCACGTTAGCTATCTTCCAGTCATCTGGCACCTGGCCCGAGCACCACGAGCGCTCGTAGAGCCGTGCCAAAGGCCCTGTAATAACCCCAGCTAGCTCCCTCAACACCCTGGGGTGGAGAGCATTTGGACCCACTGACTTGAACATGTCCAGCCCCTCCAGAAGCTCTCTAACCAGGTCCTCCCCAACCTGAGGTCTGGAGGCGTTCCCCTCGAGTCCATCTGGCATCACAGCGGGGAAGTCCCGGTCCCTGCACAAGAAAACGGAGGTGAAGAATTGGTTTTCTGGTGCCCTTCCTAATCTGCAGCCCCCTGGCCCTGCCAGTGCCCCTCATTCCTGGCCAACATCCCTCAATGCCCTTAGCTCTGCTGGTGCCCCTCACTCCCAAAGTGCAGCCCTGTGCCCCCTCCCCCAACCCAGACCTGCTGGAAGAGGCACCCAGGTGCCCCAGCTGCCCCCACCTCACCTGGCCCTGTGCAGACTACAGGATGGTGGTCTGCAAGGATATGGTGGAGATAGCCTCTAGCATGAGGTTCATGCAGCGCTGGGGAGAAAGTATCATGAAAATGTTAGTAGTGGTCTTGTGGGCAGGTAACTGAGGAGCCAGAACTGAATAGGGTAAAAAGGACAAAGTTCAGGCAACATTCTTAAAATCACAGCAGAGTGGCTCTGGGAAAAAGCCTGAGGCTGAATCAATTCAATCTTTGCAGGTTAGTCTCAACTGTGTAGATTGAACTAATAAGCAAGTAAGTAGACATTCTTTTTTGGTTCTGGAAATGCAGACACATGTCTGCAGTGACTCAGGTCAGAATCACCTCCCTGCTCACCTGGAACAGACAGGCTGGGCCAAGGCTAGCTCACCCACCTGTGAGGGGCAGTTTGTGGGGAAGGTGCAGAGCATCCTGGGATGCTGAGGGACTGTGAGTTAACTTAAATCTGGAGGGGATGTGGGACAGAAGTTCAATAAATCAATTTAGCCTAAGTCAGTTAAGTCTGACATCCATCCAGGCTTTTCTTAAACTGGTTTCAGCCATTTTGGAAGAAGTTTTTATGTACTGAACTTCTGTTGTGTTATAGATTTGAACCAGTTTCCGATCACTTATACCAGTATATGTATCATTTCTGTCCCTAGCCCCTATGTGTTTACAATGGTATAACTGACTGGTGTAATGAAAGGGTGGACAGATGATGTAAACTCCTATGCTGTATTAACGTCATGCAATCTGGTACAGACTCAGCCCTGAAAGCATCAAGGGCAAACTACATTTGTGTAAGCTACACTATTTTAGGTGTCATGTCTCCATAACTTACCCCAGAGTAGCCTTTTGCTTAGTTCTGTTACTCTCAACCTTTTTTAGGCTCGAGGCACCCTGGCTCAAGGACCCCAACTCAAGGCACCCCTCTGTAACTTTTTTGAAATAAGCTGACCTCATTTAAAAATCTAACCTATTTATTACAGTACTTACCTCCTTACAGAGGGGCCAGACAGTGGGAGCAGAGGAATGGCAAGACAGGGAAACTGTTATGTGCTTACCTCCTTACACCTGGAGGCTGAGCCTTCCCTTATTTGCTTATCTCTTCATACTTCCTGAGGCAACCCCCAAAGGATCTCATGGCACCCAAAGTTATCCTGGCACTCAAGTTAAGAGTCACTTGCTTAGTGCAAACAGACTATTATTGGCTCCCTTGCCACCTAGTGGCAAGATACAGTTATACAGACTACATTTTGCTATCCCAGGATAATGGTGCACCTGCCTGTGCTGTATCCCTATATAATTTAAAGTGATATGCAAAAATGGATAAATTGGTAGGGGCTAACCTTGAAAGGTGTGTCACATGATAAGCCCCACATGCTCCTTGAGTGCCACTCCAATCCCCTTCTCCTGCCTGAGCTGTTGCTCTGCTTTCTTCTCCTTGCTCTGTGCTCCTTTCCTGATGTGCTGCTCTGCTTTCTGCTCCCTTTCCTATCTGCTACTGTATTATCTGCTCCGTCCCCAATCTGCCATGTGCCACACATAGAGGCTATCCCTACCACTTGTGGCACACATACTGTAGGTTGGACACCCCTGGATAAAATATATTAGTGTCCAAGCCCTTCGAGAACATTTTGAGTCCTGAAAATTCTGAGTGACAGAACATTTTCTTCACAGTTATTCACAAAGTGGATAACATTTTGCTGTCAGATATTTGGTGTAATATAGTGTTTTGAAGTTGTAGGCCTGATATACTCACAGGCCTATAATTTCCTTTGGAAGATATATAACCATTGTACATGAAGAGAATGATCTGTTGTTCTTTTGACATCCTACTGGCAACTGGAGCAAAGCCATGGAGCTAACTTCACACACAGCTTACAGAACAGCCAGCCGATGGTCACAATTTGCAATCACTGTGAACCTGGAATGTATCTGAACCTGTGACTTGCAAGGTGAATAACTCAAGGTGAGATCCTCTACTCCCCTGTGCTTTCTATGGTCATTTACACCTGGGTTCAGTGAGTACAAAGTGGGTACTCTACCAGGTTGGCATGGTCAGAGCACTTACTTACACTCATATTCAGGTAGCTTTACACTACCATCAGGGTGAAACATGTCTTTGCATAAATGGGATTTAGACCCATGGTGTTTAGCTCCTACTATAGACAAGTACAGGTGACTGCACAAGGGACGCACCCAGATGAGTGCGGCCGTGCAGTTTGTGCTACAGCAAACATGTTTGCAGCACCACATACCACACAGTTAAGTGTCCTCCATGCTGCAAGAGTATACTGGCCAAGTGTGTGCTGCACCAGGTTTTTTTTCCCCTGGATATCCAGGGGTCGAAAAAAACCTGGAGCAATGCACACTCAGCCAGTGCGCTCTGCTGAAGAGTGGACTGGCCCACCCAGAGCCATGCTCCACTGTCAGCCAGGCTCTGCGTGGCAGAATCACCATGGCTACAACCCCAGGAGGACCCCAGGAGGCCTCCTCTACACCACCCAGGATAACTTACCATATGCCAAAGCATGCATGGCACAGGAGTTTCCCAGAGATAAGAAGCAGCAGCTCAAGGTGCACCACCGCTATTTGTCCCCAGGGAACCAGATGTCCATGCACATCTGGATGTGCCCAGGATGGCAAAAGAACGAGCCGTGCGCTACCCATCACTGTTCCCTTGAGCCTTCCAGTGCCTCATGTGCACCAGCTTATGAAGTCAGCCTATGTATTAGAAGTTTGTCCACACTCCTGTCAGATACTGCACACACCTGTCAGATACTTCAGACTGCATGCACTGAGGTAGTTTGGACATATAGTGTAGTAATTTGATATCTCCACAGTAGGGGAGCACGCTGTGTTGTTTCAGAGTGACAAAACATACCGGATATTTTTTTTCACTCAGTTGAGTGTCTTTGAGAAAAGAAATGCTCACATTTTAAATTGGTAGAAAATGTCAGCAACTGATTATCACACCTTCTGTACCTCCCGCTGTTTGACCTCTCTGTCACACTTGGTCTACATTCAATGAAGAATGGATCTGTCAGAGTGACTCACACTGGCTGTCTTTAGCCTCATGTTAAGGCATTAATAAAGTAGTGAGGTTATATCTTCAGAAGGGCATGCACCCATGCAGGTATACACCCTGTAGGAGTCTAACCTCATTTTTATTCAAAGCACAGTTCAAATACTTCAAGCAATTCAACATTTATTAATCAGTGAAATGATTCATTCAGAACTTAAACTGGATGCTTGTCTTGTGTTTCTGATCTCTGCAGCGAGGCACCAAGCCATATTTCAATCTGACAAATGTACCTCATTCCAAATACTTATTTACATTGCATCCAGAGAGGTTGTGATTGGACAGTCGTCATCTCAAATACTAAAATATTAAATTATCTGTAAAATAATCACAACCTAACATTCATTTTCTACTACCTTCTGATTGTCAGTGCAGCTCGTTCTCCTTTGGTTTTCTTCAGACCATTACTTTAGGGAGAAAATATCCCTCATTCAAACAGTGGAGGGTGGGAAACATACTTATTCAAATTAGAGACCATAGAGTGAGATTCCATTCTACCTATTAGGTACCTAAGTATACTTAGGCACCTGAGTGCAATCTTATTCCAGTCTGCTCAGGTCCCTGAAAAAAACTGTTATCACATATACTGAGTTACATGCTATCATCCAAGCCTCAAATCACAAATATACAATGAGGAAGAAGAGGACTTGAACATTTTTTGCATTAACTGTTCTTCAGGGACTCAAATCTTATGGCATAGGATCCCACTTGGGTATCTAAGTCCATCTAAGAGGTGGAATAGGATCTGGGTCATATGTATTTAAACCAACTTCATTTTGCCAGTATACCAACCCTCCATGGTGCATCCCTAACCTCTCTTGCCTGCTAGCATCATGACATTTAAACTCGTCTTGCTTGCATTTGCAGATGACACCACGTTGGGAGGAACTGTAGACGCTTTGGGGCAAGGGTGGGGAAAAAGCAGCCCACAGGCTGGATGCAGCCCTCCAATTGATTGTATCTGGCCCATGGCTGCCTTCACAGCACTCCACATGGGGCTCAGCCCTGCCCACGCCCGCCCAGGGCAGCCTGTGCTGTGCTCCTGCCCGTACCTGCTCTAGCTTCAGCTCCCAGCCAACTTCCACCCACTCCACCTGCTTTGTACAATGAACAGCCACCTGTAGGTGGCTGAGTGGGTGGGAGCTGGATCCCCACATGCTGCATCAGTTGCCACCTGGTTACAGCTTCCTCCCCACCTGGCTGGACATGTGGTGCCCAGCAAGCATTCCCACACTACCTGCTGCCCAGGGTGGAGCAGCAGGGGCAGGAGGAGGAGGAGTCACTGGAGGTGGGGGGAGCCAATCAGTACCCAGACAGCTGCAGCAGCAGTGAGATCAGTTTTGCTGGGAAGCTGTGCATACTGGTCAGGGCCAAGGCTAGGGTCAGAGCTGGGGTGGTGTTGTTGGCAGGCGCAGGGTGGGAGGGATATAAACCAGATCTTCCACTTCTTGGATGTTCTCCAGCTAGTAGCCTACCACATAGAAAGGATGCACTGGCACCATTTTTGCTTTCACATCACTATTGCATTCCTTCCCACCCCCAACATTTCAAAACAAAGAGACCATAAGTGGCATTTTTGTGAGGGACCCCATAATCTCATGTGTTAGATGTGTTTGAGAACACGTACCAGACTGACCCCTCAAGGGACAAAGACATATTAGGCTTGGGTGTGGACTACATAGAGAGCTGCTCAGTCTGGGCTAGTCATGGGCATGTACAGAAGCAGAACTCAAGGTACCTGGGAACTTTACAGTCAGATAGGAAAGTGCCTTTGAGATTTACCTACCTCCAGAGCTAGGCAGCAGCTGACCAGGAGTTTTGGGGGTCATAAATTTGGCCTGAGGCACTGAAAACAGGACATAGGTGCCTTGAGTCTATAATGGACCTAAGCCCCATTATGTCACCCCAGTGGGCCCAGGTGCAGATCAATGATGTCTAACACACAATTTTAGCCTCTTATAAAGAAAACATTAAACTTTTGTGTTAACACATATGTACAATGAAGCATTGGAGAGCAAAGGGCTCTGCTAACAGATCAGCTTGTTCCTATATAATCCTTCCAGGCTTCCCCAGGAATGAGTAGGAAAGGACTTCACCAGGTATTATTGGAGGGTTATTAAGTCTCCACGGAGTCCACACTCAAACTGTTCCCAGCTTCTCAGCTCAGACTGCCAAAAAAGGGGTTGGTTATAGTTAAGCAGGACCAGCCTCCTTCACATTAAGCTTTGAGGATCCAGTTTTAGTGCATTTCTAATTTAAGCTGAAAAATGTTAAATCCAAGTCACTTTTAATTGTTAATGCTACTTAATTTTTTTGACTGAAGTAGGCTCAGACAACATAAATAAGTAAAACAGTTTTATGTTTGTTACGAGTCATTTTTACCTGTTGCCTTCCATATATTCTAGTACTGAATTTGTATATATGTTCTAGCAACACCTTCATGGGTTAAATATACTGTGCATGAAATGTAGTCATTACCATGTCCCAAGGGGATATTAACATTTAATTATAAAAAAAACCTGTTTCCATGAACATTTTAAAGAAATTATAGGACAGTTTCTTTTGCTCTTGGAAATCTTGATGTTAAATTTTGAGGCTAAGATCAATGTGAATGTGCTGCTTTAATATAGGATTCAAGTATTACAGCACATACAGTGCTCCAGTGTTAATAGTGTTACAGTGTTAATAGTCATGACTTCCCTCCAGGTATCTGATCTGTGAAGGAAATACCCTTTTCTTAAATCAATACCCCCGGGGCAACAGGAATATATCTCACATTCCAGTAATGTTACTTAGACTAATTCCTACGAAGTAAAAGGTCAAGAGAAAATAAAGTACTTAGAGTGACTTTTTCTTTTAAATTAACAAACCCAGCATACTGTTATGCAACCTCACAATCAATTATTTGATTGACTTGCATAAACCAGAATAATCATTGGAAAGAGACAGCAAGTACAAATGAATCAAAGCCCCACGTCACAAGGCAAATTCACAGGCAGCGCTCTCTTTGTTGCTGGGGTTACACTTATGGTCATACTTTAGAGGCAGAAGTATATTTGATTCCTTCTCATAGCTGTTTTCCACAGAAGAGGAGCAATACCCTCCTCCTCTGTGTACATGTGATAAGAAACCTTTAGCCAGACAGGCAGCACAGTTGTGCAAAGGGGTTAGGACAAGAACTACAGCAATTGGGGCAGCCAGGCCTTAGAGCTTCATATAGTCACAGACACAGTCCTACATACCACCAGCCCACCCCTGTCCCAAATGATCCATCACTGATCCCAGAGCCCCTTTCTTTCCTTCCCTATCTCCATTCCCAGAAGAGTAGTAGCATACATATCCAGCAGTCCCAAAAGGAGATACACATAAATAGTAGTTGGCAGTCAGGGTGCAGTCTGTTGGAAGGTCCAACCCAGGAGCGTGGGGAGTTAACAAGTATTTCTTTTCATTGCACAGTCCTCCACTCCAGGTCTGAGGAGCATGATCCTGAGGCCACTGCTATAGTTTTCAGCAACCATTGCCCCCTTCACTGCCCCTACTATGGCAGGTGAGGCCCCTGCAAATGATGCATCTCAGCCCTCACCACTGTGGTCCCCAGAGCAGTGATCCTTCTAAAAGATCTTGAAGGGAAAGGCTCTGGGCAGGATGACTATCATTGTCACACATCCTCAGAGTAGTTCAATAGTTTCTGAATGCTCCAGTCCACAGACAGAATGGCACTTCCACCCTTGGTCAAGCTGTCTCAAATCACCCATGCCTTGTCCCTTGACTTAGGCAGCAGGGTGGGAAGGAAGGATGGCATCACATAACTCATAGGAGGCAGGAGCTGGGGTGAATGTGGACAAGCGGAGCCCCAGGGCATTCAGGGCATGGTGCAGCCCACGGCTGCAGGCAGCTGGTGTCAGCCGCTCCCAGGGCAGCTGCAGCAAGGGCTGGGGTGAGTGGGGCCCCGGCTCCACGGCCCTTTCCCCTCCCCCCACAGACCTACCTGCTTGGGGGGGGCGCCTATGCTAATAGCGTAAGAGTGAATTTACCTCACATATAATGAATTTGGGGTATAAAAAGGGTCATCACCTATGAGCAAATTTGCATATACAGAATCTGCATAAATCGAAGGAAACCTGTAGTGTACAAGTGTCACATGTTAAGAGAAAGGAAGGAACTGAGAGAGATTACAATGCCTCTCTGAACAAAAAATATAAGACACAGATGGGACTTTCCTTTTAAAATTCTCTTCACACCACAGGAACAGTAGTACCTTTTAAAAGAGAGAAGGAAGGCCTTAACATCCTTGAGAAACTGAACTTAGTAGAAAACAGCCTGGAAATTTAGGTTGTTTGATAGACATCAACAAGGAACACCATAATATCACATGGCAAACTGTTAAGCCCAGAAGAGATAAGATATCCAAGAACAAGGATAAGAGCAATGGGCGAAGTCACAAAACCAATGGTACTCAAGAGTTTATGAGCAGGACTGAACAACAGTATAAGGGAGATGGCAATCAAAAAGAGCTGGAACAGGAAACTGACAGGAAAAAAGAAAATAACTTTTACTGGCTGACCCTTTCCTCCACAGTTTACCAGTTTGTCTTGTTTTTATTCTTTTTGTTTTCTGTATAAAATTCCTCTCTATCAGAAAAAGCTTTGCAAACAGTAGAAGAAACTGTCATATCACCAGCTGTAACAAGTAAAATACTAGCTAAAGCTATCTTTACCTTTCATACGCTAAAGATATAAAGAATAACTAGGTTATACTTTGGTCTGCTTAATAAACTTGTATTACTTTTGTGGTCCTGTGAATGAGCGTACTTGTCTCCCTGTTCTGCAAAGTTAGGAGGGTTTCCCCGGCAATATAAAGCATTCACTTTATGGACTACACATGCTGAACTCACCTGCCATGTCTTTGATGATTCCCTGGTTCAGTTGGATCGTCTGACATGTACACGTCCTAAAATGAGACTTCGTATTTTCTGCTGGACCCGGAGCTGTTGAGGGCTCCTTCACCCCTACACCCTCGCCTGTGCCTCTGGAATTATGGCCGTCACTTGAGAGCCGGCCCTATAGTCCAATCTTCTTTTTGTGTGGGTTCAAACCTCAACAAAAATAGCAAAGAATAACACAAACGCAGCTCCTGCCCGGAGCTGCCGGTTCTGGGAGCCCTGTTCTCACCCAGAGCGGGGTTCCACTCCTCCCCTCTGGGATTTTCCTTCCCCTAATAGGGAGTCTTCAGCCCTCCCCTCCGGGACCGCCTGGTCCCTCACCACGACGGCCGTGCCGCCACAGTCCGTCTGCCCCTTTTCCCTTAGGGGCCTTCCTCTGCTTTGGTGCTGCTGGAGCCAGAGACTCCTGGCTGGCCCGATCCGTCCTTCCATGCTCGGGGTCACTGCACCAAGTCCTGCTCCCCTTCAGGGTCTTACCCTTGCCCCAAAACATCCAGGTGTGGCTCTGGGCAGCGTGCATCTGCCCTCCCGGGCTCTCGCCGGTGTCCGTCCTTTGAATCGGCACTTCCAGTTCCGCCGCCCTGTTCCTTCGCTCCGACGTCTCTTTTAAACCAGCCTCTTTCGTTGCACACCTGAAACAGGTAAGTTGTTGCCCCGTCCTCAGGGGCAGAGAAGGACCTGTTCCTGCGGGTGGCCCGACCCAGTGAGCCTCGGAGCCTACCGGTTCATTCACCCCCGCACAGGTCCCTTTGTATCTTACATATTCTAGCCCTAAAATTAACAGCTGTGGAGGCTCCTGGGGAGGATAGCAGGGTGGGAGTCCAAGTCCACAGCATGCCCCTGCCCCATGCACAGATCTGGGGGATGTGGGTCCTCCTTCCCCCCCAGGAGTGTGTGCTGCAGTGCGGAGCTGCCCCCCCGTCTGAGCTCACAGCAGGCTGGCAGCAGGAGCGGAGACGGGCTCCGTGCTCTGCTCTGCTGAGGCAGCTGCCGCCTCCTGTTGGGGGCAGGAGGATGTGCACCCCTCTAATTTAAATGCTCTCTTAAATATAGCATGTTAAATGATCTCCTAATTCTACCTGCAATTTGTCTTCCCTCAACAGCTAAACCAGCTGAGACAGCTGACTACTGACACCCAGGAAAAAGCCAATCTGCTTAATGACTACTTTGTGTCGGTTTTTCATCACCCCAAAGGAACCACCCTGCTGAACATGAGGCAGAATGACCAGGGTGAAGATGAATATATGTCCACCATGGATCCTGGGAGGGAGTATCTTGAGAGGCTGGACCCCCACAAATCAGCTGATCTGGATAGGTTGCACCCAAGAGTGCTAAAGGAACTGGCAGACATCATAGCGCAGCCACTGGTGAGGATATTTGAGAACTTGTGGCACTCAGGCAAAGTACCTGAAGATTGGAAGAGGGCCAATGTGGTGCCCATTTTCAAGAAAGGAGGAAAGAAGACCTGGGAAACTACAGGCCAATAAGTTTGACTTCAATCCCTGGGAAGATCTTGAAAAAAATTATCAAAGAAACCATTCTTGACAGGCTAACAGAAGGCAATATTCTGAGGGGCAGCTAGCATGGGTTTGTTGTGGGTAGGTCTTGCTTGACCAATCTACATCAGACACTTAATGTGCAGTAGACTAATATTACTGCACAATTAGCATGTCACAGCAAACACTGTGCTAATGTCCAGTAGAATTAGTCTACTGCACATTAAGCATTACAAAAAGACCGTGCACTGTTGCTATGGTGTTTATGTAGTACCTCATATTAGAGGTACTAAACTTAATGTGCAGTAGCAACAGCAGATTAATACCTGTGTAGGCACACCAAGTCATTTCCCTTGACCTGTTCCACTGCCATACTGAAGGCACTTGTTCTTTCTTAGCTGAGGTACAACATTTCAGGCCCAAAAGCACTTGTTCCTCTTTTGAGAGATACAGCTGACAGGTGATGAAGTCATTCCACATACTGATCATAGGATTCTGCTACAGTTGTATTGGCTTCTGCAGCACTCAGCATCTATGTTTGTAATGCAGACATCAGGGAAGTACAGAGATATTTGTTCTTGCTTCTATATGTGCAGAACAAATTAGCTTGCTCATAACTCCTTGCTGCTGTATCTAGTCTGCACCTTGGCACCTCCCATAGTTCAGGAATCACCCTACCACACAGCACTCTGCAGCACAGGCAGACCCTCAGTATTCAGAAGTCTTTAAAAAACCATGAAATGACATAGTTCTTGTCCTCAGAACCTTACATCCCACCAGTAAGAAATATACTATAAAATGAAAACATTCAGGACAGTGATTCCAAAATGGTGTGTCATGGCCATGGCCATACCCATGCCATTGCCCCTTCTCCCACCCCACTGCTCCCTGGCTGCAATGCACATGCATCTTCCAGCCACTGGAGAGCTGCACCATGGCTGTATACTTGCAAATTATATTTATGCTGCTACCATCACTTTTCCCTCCTCCCCCATTTGTGTGTAAGAGTGAAGTGTGCCATCATTCTTAATCCAGAAAAAGAGAATGCCCTGGGTATCCAAACTTTGGGAAACACCGATTCAAGGGCACCAGCAGCATTGGTGAAGAGGATGTCCTGGGAAGATGAAGCAAATAATTTGATTTAAAATGTGATTCAAAACATTCAGGGTCTAGGAGACGGTGAAATGGAAGACTGGGTGTAAGGAACAGAGAGAGAACGGGCTTTGTACTGGTGCAGCAGGAGTCTGTTCTGCACATAGGGGGCTGCATACACAGAGAGCCTATGGAAACATGAATGGTGGGGCACTACAGCAAACAAGAATTAGAACTGACAGAAAGCTAGGGTCCAGGTAGACATGGGGCAGGCCCCCAGCTGTGAAGAGGATCATTTAAATTTATTATGTCAACTGAGGAGACATGCCAATGAAGGGATTCAAGGCCAGGGATGGTTGTGTCTGAGTTTGCCATGGAAGAAAATATGGATCACCAGCAAGGTCACCCTGCCCCTATAGGCTTCCCATTAACTCACAACACTAGTGAGTTCAGCTGAAGCAAAAAACCTCAGAAGCCATCAGTGTTCTCGGGGGGCAGAAAAAGAGTAAAAGACATACAGGTATCATTGCTTGACCTAAAGCCCTGTTCTTCAGCCCCTGTCCAGCTGCAGACCACAATCCTTTGAATGTACCTCAGTCCATTTAGGTACAACAATCATTGAACGTGTATCACCACTGTCTGTTCTCACAGAGCCTTTTCCAACTTCTTCATACATGGGAAAGTATTTCTTCCCAAAGTTGCCAGCAAAAAGTTGTCAGCATAGATTAGACATTAGGAAAAAATTATTTACAGTGAGGGTTGCCAAAATCTGGAATGGGCTTCCAAGGAGGTGGTGCTCTCCTCTACCTTGGAGGTCTTTAAGAGGAGACTAGACAAGCACCTAGCTGGGGTCATTTGACCCCAGCACTCTTTCCTGCCCAGGGCAGAGGGTCAGACTTGATGATCTACTAAAGTCCCTTTGGACCCTGAAAATCTATGAAATCTATGAGCATGGACAACTCATGTTGAATATTTACAATAAGCTTGAAGAAGATTAAACAGAGTCCAGGAACTGGCTAACATTGAAACATCAAGGTCCTTCTGCAGATCTTCTAGCTCTGTAAAAGTGAAACAGAAAGGATAACTGGAATCATTATGGCAGAACTGGGGGCTCAGCATTCATACTCTCACCTCTCCAAGATGTCTTGGAGCCATAGCCTCAAGAATTTAAACATCTAGTTTGATTCCCCATACATTACCTTGTAAATCTGCACAGCCTCTGAGCATTTCAGAATTTTTTGTACATTTAACTTAACTCCTTCCTGTGTGATAGGAAAGTGCTGTTATCCAAAATGATAGAGGAGCAGCCGAGGCACAGTGAGGTTAAGAGTAGATTACATAGACTTCATAGATTTCATAGACATTAGGGCTGCAAGCGACCTCGGAAGATCATTGAGTCCAGCCCCTTGCCCAAAAGGCAGGAAGTCAGTTGGGGTCATAGGATCCCAGCAAGATAAGCATACAAATTTCTCTTGAAGACGTTCAATGTAGGAGCTTGAACCAGCTCCAAGGGCAGGCTAGTCCAGACCTTGGGGGCTCAGACAGTAAAGAAATTCTTCCTTATGTCCAGCCTGAAACGGTCTTGCAGTAGTTTATGACCATTTGACCTCATCATCCCTTGGGGCGCTCTGGTGAACAAACGTTCCCCCAGATACTGGTGGTCACTCCTGATAGGTGGCTACCAGATCACCCCAGAGCCTGCGCTTCTCCAGGCTAAAGAACCCCATGGCTCTCAGCCTGTCACTGTAAGGTCTGTTTTCCTGACCTCTGATCATGCGTGTGGCTCTTCTCTGGACTCTCTCAAGCTTCTCCACATCCTTTTTGAATTGTGGAGCCCAAAACTGGATGCAGTACTCCAGCTGTGCCCTCACCAAGGCTGAGTACAAGGGGAGAATGACGTCCCGGGATTTGCTTGAGAAGCATCTATGGATGCAAGCCAGTGTTTTGCTTGCTTTAGTAGCCACAGCATCACATTTCAGGCTCATGTTCATCTTGTGGTCAATGATGACCCCCATGTCCCTTTCTTCCGTAGTGCTAGCCAGAGTAGCACTGCCAAGCTTATAAGGCTGCTGCAGGGTTTTTTTTCCCAAGGTGGAGAACCTTGCATTGTTCAGTGTTAAACACCATCAGGTTCTCATCTGCCCATTTGCTGAGCCTGTCCAGGAGAGCCTGGTTCACGCGCCTGTCTTCAGGTGTGGATGCTTTGCCTCAGAGTTTGCTGTCATCAACAAACTTGGCCAGTCTGCTTCTGACTC
>NW_017729032.1:56259841-56261886 GCF_001723915.1 Gavialis gangeticus | reverse complement strand
GGCTGCTGTGCCCTCTTGTTGCCTTTCCTCTGAGATGGAATAGAATTAGCTTGTGCATTGAGTATCGCTCCCTTGAGGAGCAGCCACTCTTCCTGGACTCCCCTCCCCCTGGGGTCGTGGTCCCTTAGGGCCTCACTGATAAGCCTCCTGAGCTTGTCAAAATTGGCTTTCCTGAAGTTAAGGACTTCAGTGTTGCTGACTGACTTGCCAGCTTTACGGCAGATGGTGAAGGTGATCAGCTCGTGGTTGCTGTCACACAGCTTCCCATCAATCACTAGGTCATTGATTAGGTCATCCCCAATAGCCAGTACCAGGCCAGCAGCACTTTACCTCTCGTTGGCCCGTAGACTTCTTGAGTCAGGTAGAGGTCATCCATGCATGAGAGGAAGCTTTGCGACCGCTTGGATTTTGCTGAGTGATCCTCCCATGAGATGTCTGGGTAACTGAAGTCACCCATGACAACCATGGTCCTGGAGCATGCAGCCTCAGCCAGTTCCCAGGCAAACTCCTGGTCAAGCTCTTGACTTTGGGTGGGAGGTCTGTACTAGACTCCCATCATTGTGTCCCCTGTGCCATGTTCCCCATGGATTTTAACTCAAGAACTAAGAACATTACTGTGCTCCATTAGGATTTGTGAAAACTACCTCTGGACAAGAGGAGAGTTTCCTATTCCTTCTAAAATGTTATGGTGCTATATGTAGGGAGCAAATGCACTGGACTCCATCCTCCTTCCCTCTTCTGCCCTACTGATTCTTAGATTATAGCAGGAAACACATAAGAATTCACTTTTTTAGCCTATTGTATTTTAAAATATTTGGGATAAGACATCCTGGCAACCAACTCATAGACTTCTCAAGAGAATTGCTTGTGCTTTACTCATGATAGCAGCCTCTAGGAAACATCAATAAAAAATTGATTACAATCTCCAGAAAGACACCAAGATCCAGGTCGACAATGCAGTCATCATCCCCACTCTCCTCTATGAATGTGAAATGGGGGTGACCTACCTTTATCATTTTAAGAGCCTGGAGAGGTATCACCAACAATGTCTCTGGAAAATCTTGTGTATCAAATGAGAAGATTGCTACACAAACACAGCCTTACTGAAGCCAACGTTACCAGCATTGAGTAACACCAGCTTTGCTAGATTGAACACTGTGTGTAGATGCCCAATTCTCTACTCTGAAAACAAGTGATCTACTCCCAACTTAGTTGCAGTCTGAGATCTTAGGGTGACCAGAGGAAATGCTACAAGAACACACTGAAGGCACACCTCCAGAAATGGATGCCAGCATGAAAACTGGGAGAATCTGGCTGCTAACCAATTCCAATGGTTTTGCAACCTTAACCAAGCAGCAGCCTTTTTCAAAGTAAAGCATCTTGTCCTTGAAGCAAAGAAGAGAGAATGGAGGAAGGAAAAGGAGCAAAATCCCAGCTTGTGGCCTTTACTGAGGAAAAACCTGCAACTTCTGCAGATGGATCTGCGGCTCAAGGATTGGACTCCTAAGGTACCTCAAAACCCATCAATGAGCTGTGGTAGAGGTTGTGGCAGAAAGCCACCTTGGTTTCTCCCCAAAAATCTCTGCCCTGTGACTCTGTGATTAAAATCTCTGTGCTGTGACCATTTGATTAGGGTGGGCCCTGCAGAGGAGACCACACCCTCAGCCTGTCTCTTTAGGTAACTTGAGTTGGCTGCATTACTGAGGGAAGGGGGAAACCTGCTCCCTCTGCCTATGTGACTGGTACCTGGGTAAGGGGTTTCTACCTGGTGGGTTGGAATCTTCCCGGCAACTAGTGAGGTATTTCAAATGGGTTGGCCAACAGCCAACCGGAGCTCCTCCACTGGCCCAGGTGAATGAGGTCACAGGGGCTATATAAGTTGGGATGGCCTACAAGGTGGTCTCTTTGGCCATGAGGTGAGGCTGGAGCCATGAGGGGGGGACTCAGAGGAGCATAAACATCTGAAAGGGCCCTCTCCCCCAAAAACTCATGAACCAGGAACAGCCGGATGCTAGAAAGGATCTCACCAGCCTCTGGATGAAGCT
>NW_017729032.1:56251505-56254841 GCF_001723915.1 Gavialis gangeticus | reverse complement strand
ATTAGGCCTGTGTTTCCCCAAGGACACAGGGCCAGGAGTGAGTCCATTCTTGGGGTGGTGGCGGCGACGTTACCCCCAGGCTAGCGTATGTGCTCCAGGAAGGGGTCGAGCCAGACATAAGGCGCCCCTAGGGAGGCATTCGGAGCCTGGCAGGTGGTTGGGTGCAGGGAGGTGGGCGGCTCAACGCAGGAGCCCCCCTACTGGCCTGCCACAGAGGTCATCCTCAAATTCAGAGATTATTGATGACAGTGACCCTGAAGGAAACGCTACTTAGGATTGGGACAAGGCAATACCTACTAAACCCTTAAGCCCTTTCTATTTCTACTCTCCCCCCAGCATTTGCTCTGGAGGAGACAAAAATGAGGAAGACCCTCATAGAGCAGAAAGGTTCCCACTTTAGTACCTTTGGGATCTTGGCTAAGAGCTTTGTCCCAGAATGTATCAGCATGTCCCAGCAAGTCACAAGGTTTCTTCACTTTTTGATCAAACACCATAACGTGAGTATGAAATAAAGCTCTAGGGCCAGAATCCTCTTTCACACCCAAGGCTAACTCCAGTGCCATCCCTAAGGTTACGCTGATTAACTGTGAGGGGAGTCAGGATAGTGTCATGTTATTGCATTGCTTCTAACACCCAAGATGGATGTGTGGAGCCAGAAGGTCCATTAGGATTAGGAGAGTCACTTTTCCAGCTTGATGAAGCTTCAGAGAGGGTCGGTAGCTGTTTCTTAAATATCCCTTGGGAAATACTCTCTCTGAGCAGGTGGGATGGTATTATGCACACACTGAAATGCTTTTCTTTCCTGGAAAGGATGTTCACACCAGTCACCATTACAATGTGGAAGCAATTGTTCTTGAACCTGGAAGGGACATGGCCCTAAGGATAAAAACCAAAATTCCTTATCTTCAGCACACCTAGCTGTTCCGTGGGGTTCCCTGGCATCCTTCCATCTGACAGAAGTGGGAAGTCTTTCATCTTGATGCCTGGTTTCATCCCTTCTCCTTGTGCTGCAGGCTGCAGATGACTTCTTAGTTTCATAAGCACAGCTCAGCTGGAGTCAGCCCTGGAACTCCTAGGTTTGATGCATCAAGGCAGCTGAAGAGTGAACAGAATCTTCTGTCATAACCCTGTTTTCATCCAGTCATGAGTTTTTTGGAAATTGTTCTTTGGCCTAAAAAGTTCTTCATTTTCCTTCCAGTAGGTGGCACTTCATAAAATAAAATCAATGAAATTAACTGAGAAAAAGAAACTACAGCGTTAAAGTTGTGAATGTAAAGAAATGCTAGAATTATGCCTCTCATCAGAATATTAAATCACCTGCATCCCCCACACTGCGTCATTTTTGTTCAGGCTCAAAACTCTTCCCAAAAAAGTTTAAGATAGCTGTAGGGTACATAATTTTGCTTTTAATTTATGCTGAAAATATTCGTGGAAATTAAGATTTTAGTGAAGCTAAAGATTTAGGCTGAATAAGGGATGAATAAGAGACCTAAGCCTGAAACTGCAGAAACAAAAGGTTTTTAAAGCATAGGGGGTGTGTCTATACAAGACACTTTACTTTAGATTAGAGCAAATTCCTGCATAGTAAGTGTTACTGTCTACATGTGCAAATGCTTAGTGAGCTAAGCACAAGTAAACTTGTTCTAATCACAAGTAAACTTGCTACTTGTAAATACAAGTAGCAAATTTACTAAGGAGTAATTACTGTGCACTGCATGTGTAAATGGCCGACCAGGAGCAGTAGGGAGCAGGAAATTGCTCCCTGGCCCCAGCAGCTGCCTACTGCCAGGGTGGGCTCCACCACCAGAGCCTGGGAGGAGACAACGTCCTCCTGCCCCAGCAGCAAGGAGCCCCCAGCCTCCACTTTGTGATCACAATCATGGAACAGGGGCTGGGAAATTGTTATCTCCCAGTGCTGGCTCCATGATTGCAGAACTGGGGCTGGGAGATAACAGTTAACAGCTATGTTCCCACTGCAGGGGCAGCAAGTGGCAGCTCCCTCCCTGCCCACCCTGTCTCCCCCACCATGGCTGCTCCAGCCCCTGCCCCTGGCCTGCCCCCACCCTTGCCCTTGCTAGTGGTGCCCAACACCCCATTGCTCCAGCCCAGCCCCTGCCAGCAATGACCAGTAGGGCTGTGCAAAATGGCTGTGTTTCGATTTGGTTTCAGATTTGTCTGTTTTGGAGGACAGTGATTCATTTTGGTGTTTTGGATCACTGTTCTGTTTCATTTCAGCTGAAACTGTTTAAAACAGGCTGCAAGGGAAGCGTCACACAGCCCTGCTCAGCCAGGTAGGTCTTGGGGTTGGGTCTGCAGGGCCCAGTGGGGAGCAGGACAGGGCCGTGGATGGTTTGTCAGGCAGAGGGGGGAGGGCTGCTACCCTCCATGCAGGTGAGGAGATCCCTGTGTGGATCTCTGATCCCTGTCACTATGGGTCACAGGGCAGAGAAGCAGTGCAGAGCAGCTAGTAAGCCTGCTGGTCCCTGCCATGTAACTCAGTTCCACAGGGAGCAGAGATCCATGCTGGGGGTCTCCTTGCTGCTGCTGCCCTCCCTGTGCTGCCCCGGGGATGTGGGACTGCACAAGGTGGGCAGCATTGGCGAGGAGATGCCAGCACAGATCTCTGCTCCCTGCAGAGCCAGGTTGCATGGGAGGGATCAGCACTGCCCTGCTGTAAAACGTGGCTCTGCAGGGAGCAGAGATCTGTGCCAGGGTCTCCTCTCTGCCACTGCCTGCCCTGTGCAGCTCTGGATCTCTGCTCCCTGTGGACCCGAGTCATGAGGCAGGCCAGCAACGTACAGCTGTTTCCCTGCAAGCCCGGCTCTGAAACTCTGAAATTTTCCAAAACATTTCTGAAACATTTTCAGATGCTTCGTTTCACTTCCAAGATGTTTCTGAGCATTTCATTTTGATTTGGATTCAGTGTTCTGGGCATTGAAATGGCCTGAAACACCTCCAAAACAAAATGGCTGCCAAAATTTCACACAGCCCTAATGATCAGCACCCTGTGCTGCTGCTGGCCATGGTGCTGGCCCTGCTGGTCCCAGCAGGCCCTCCCACCCAGGCCCCAGGACAGCCACACAACTGCTAGCCAGGCCCAAGGCACTGGCTGTGGGAGGCTCTGCTCTCCTTCTGTACTCCCTACTTCAGCTGTCTGCCCCACTGCCCACACACCCCTGACCCTTTGCCCACCCCCAGCATCACTGCAGGACATGTACATGGGTGAAACTATAAAAGTGTTATTTTCTGTACAATGCCCCCATCCCCCTCCATTCCTCCCTCAACAAACACAGCCCCCCTCCTCGCACGCGCCTCCCCAACAATGACCCTCCCCCA
>NW_017729032.1:56249947-56251494 GCF_001723915.1 Gavialis gangeticus | reverse complement strand
CCCATAAGTACAGAGGGTTTCCTCATGGTTGTGGTGAAGCCTGGGGATGCCTGCAGCCAGCAAGTGCTGCAGGACCTGCTCCAGGATGCTGCCGGGGGCCTGCTGCATGGTGGCAGGTGGGACCCAGATCCCCTGTGGGACCAGAGTAGGGGGCCAGGCATGGGGAGGCAGGGCACAGGCTCCCCTGGGTAGCCCTGTACAGCCAGATGCTGCTTCAGCAGCTCCATGTGCCACTGCTCCAGGGCCACCTTGGCCCAGTGGGCATGGTATGCCTGCAGTTGTACCTTCTCCTGGGCAGCCTCCTGGGTGAGGTCCTCTGCCCACTATGCCTGCTGGCCTGCCACCCAGCCCTCTACTGTGACCACCAGCTGCTGTAGTAGGCAGATCCCATGCTGGCTGCACCATTGGTGCAGCTGGTGCCTCTGGGCAGCTCCAGCAACAGGTGTAAGTGAGCCTGTGGTAGTTGTCCTGTGAGGCCCTGAGGTCTCCCCCCATGTCCAGATGTTGGCCCTGCACAGACAAGAGACAGAAGGCTTTTGTGAGGGTTTGCAACATTTGAGAGATAAGATGCTTTGCTCCAGCGGCTCCACGCTGCCTTCCTTCAGATTGGAGGTTAGCCATGTACAGGATCCCAGGGACCATGGTAAGCTGGCTGCGCAGGTCTGGGCCCAGGTGGGTGCTGCTCAAGCTCCCTGACCCTGCTTGCTCCCTGGGGGCTGGCCACAGGCCATCTGCCACCATGCCTCCTTCCTGGGGGTGGTCAGGCCAGGCTGTTGGCAACACCTGCCATGGGGGTGGTCAGGCCAGGCTGTTGGCAACACCTGCCATGGCTCCAGCCACTGCTAACCCCACCTCTGCCCCTGCAGGCCTGCTGCTCTGCTGTGCTGCTGCCCAGCCTCTGGTGCTTGGACTCAGGGTGCATGGGGCTCCCAGATAACAGGGGGCAAGCCTCCCCAGTGGGGGCCTCTCCAGGGAGGCACCCAGGGGTTGGCCCCCTGTCATGTTGCCACTGTGCCCTAAGCATGCCCCTGATGCATGTGCCACAGATGGTGCATAATGGACTGTTTGTGCAGGTGAAGGGCTATCTGGGCCACTTTGCCCTGCTGCTGATGATTCTGCTGGTGCCCCGGACACACCTGTGCTCCTGGATCAGTACCCTAAAGTACAATGGTTCAGGGGGAAATCCTGGTCTTGCCTGTTACCTCTGCTGCTGCCTGGAGGGCTAGCTGTTGCAGTGCTACATGTTCCTGCCCCCGGCTGCCAAGGAGGAGATTGCTGCTGGAATCAATGCCTTCCTCAGCATATGAGAAGCCCATTCCCACCTAGCCATGGGGACACAGACTGCTCAGTAGAGGTCTGACAAGTGTCCTGCCTCTCTGCATGCTGTAAGAAGGAACCTGGGCCCAGGGGAGTGCAGGTGGGCCAGGCAAAGAGAGGGGGCTGGGGCTGGTGGCAGAGGCAGGGGTGGGGTTAGGGGTGGGGACTGGGAGGGTCTGCCCTCCAGTGTGGAACTTACCATAGGTCTGGGGCAGGCAAGGCTGATGGCT
>NW_017729032.1:56239322-56244947 GCF_001723915.1 Gavialis gangeticus | reverse complement strand
TCAATGCCTTCCTCAGCATATGAGAAGCCCATTCCCACCTAGCCATGGGGACACAGACTGCTCAGTAGAGGTCTGACAAGTGTCCTGCCTCTCTGCATGCTGTAAGAAGGAACCTGGGCCCAGGGGAGTGCAGGTGGGCCAGGCAAAGAGAGGGGGCTGGGGCTGGTGGCAGAGGCAGGGGTGGGGTTAGGGGTGGGGACTGGGAGGGTCTGCCCTCCAGTGTGGAACTTACCATAGGTCTGGGGCAGGCAAGGCTGATGGCTCAGTGCAGGGCTCCCCATTCCAGGGGGCATTCAGTAGGGCTGTGTGAAGCTTTGAGTGGTGATTCAATCTGAAGGAGATTTGGCCCAATGCAGTGGCCGACTCTCCAAATCCACATTGAATCAGGGGACCAATTAAAAGGTGTGAATTGATCAAAGCTCTCTGAATCTTTGGAAAAGATTCGGAGCGCTTCGGTGATTCAGACAGCCCCTGGTGGCTGCAGCAGGGAGCTTCAGCCAGACTCAGAGCTGGTAAGTAGGGGACAGGCAGGGGGCCATGGAGGACCCCTGCCAGGCCCCATCTCCTGCCTGCTCCCCCAGCCCCCCCAACTCCCGCCTACTCCCCCAGCTCCCCTATGGCTGCCCTGCCAACCCCAGCTCTACCCCTTTAAGAAAAAAAAAAGCCGAGAAAAGCCCTGGGACTCACTGCTCCTGCAGTGGTCTCAGGGCTTCAGGAAGCTTGTGCAGAGCCTCCCACGTGGTGCAGGGCAATGAGGGGCAGCAGGGCTCGCCCCCTGCTAGCAGAAATGGTGAGTCCAAGGTTTTTCTCATTTTTTTTTCTTAAAGGGCCAGAACTGCGACAGGCGAGGCAGCCATGGGGGGGGCGGGGTCTGGGACAGTGTGGGGAGTCAGGGATTTCATGCAGAGTGCCCTACATAGCATAGGGCACTGGGAGGCAGCTGGGATCATCCCCCACCCAGCTGCACTCGCTGAATCGGGGCTTTTTTCCCCAAAGCTCTGGGAGCTAGGGCAGGCAGGGCAGCCATTGCTGGGGTGGTGGGGGATTGGCCTGCCTGATTCAGAGATTCAGAAATTTAGCAGCACCCAAATCTCTAAATCCAATTTGGCTGAATTGAATCGGGACAGTGATTTGAATCACCGAATCAAATCACTGTCCCCCAAATTGGCCGAATCAGAATCTGAAGTGAATACTAGCCACTTCACACTAGCTGCTTCACCTAGCATTCAGCTCCACCCAGTGTCTGCAAACTACAGTGGGCTAGGAGCTGGTGCCTCCCCCAGGGAGAAGCTGATGCTGCTGGAAACCAGAAGTAGTGTGGCTGGCCACTCCTTAGGGGTGGTTGTGGGGTGGGGCTGAGGTTGAGATAGCCGCTGGCCAGGGCTCCCCAGCACAGCAGCTGAGGAGGAGTGCAGAGTGGGGCACTGAAAGCCTGAGGTCCTCTCAGGATGGGGTGTGGACATGGGTTCCTGGGGCACCAAAATGTGGGTCAGCTCCTGCATGAATGGCATGGTCCTGCGGGCCCCAGCAGACTGATGATTGTGACTGTTCATGGCCACCCACTGGGCCCACAGGTTCTTGGCCTTCACGTGGCACTGCTGCACTGATTGGGTGTGGCCCCACGTGCAAATCCCAGGGCCAGGCCTCATAAATGTAGGTGTTTGAGCTCTTGCCCTGGGTGAACTGCCTCAGGACATCTGGGCCTCACAGTGCCACAAGGGCACGCATATTCTCCTGGGTCCATTTTGTGCCCCTAGAGCTCTGGACAGGCAGGTGCATGCAGATGGGGCCAGGGCTGGACATGGGGCAGGATTTGGACATCATGCCTCCTACCAGCTGACTGGGCCCCCATGCAGCAGGCCCTATGATGCCAGCCCTGGAGGGCTGAAAGCAGCACCCCTTATAGGGGCATGGCCAGGGAGTCACAGCCGTGTGGCCAAAGTGCTTCACCATGGTCCTGCAAAGAAACAGTGGTGCGAGTGAGCAGTGGGGAGCAGGTGCTGGCCCTGGTGACACAGCCAGGAGGGTCAGCAGCCCTGAGGGGATCTGATATCTGGCGGGTATCAAATTAACACCCAGTTCAGAGCAAATCACCATATTTACTGTGCAGTACAGGCATGCACGTTTTGACGTGCACTTGTACTGTGCAGCTATTTAGATTACTGTGCAGTTAATGTACACATGTAGACACACCCAGGGAAAGCCTGCAGTGGAACAGACTAGGAACCTATCAACTCTGGCTTCTCAAACCCACTGGACTGGGGTGGCCAGGAAAGAGGATTAAAGCTGCTTCCAGCACACTGGTATGAGAGATTTGATGATTTAAACAGAGTTGGCTGTGGATTAACAGTGGCTATGGACAAGCATTCAATTCCAGTGCTGCGAAGTTTCAGGAAATTTGCAGCATTGGAAAACACAGTGAGGTAGAGGGCAGGGAGAAACATAGGCATTCCAGCCCCCTGGCTGCAAATTAGCAATGCTGCCTCAAAGGCAAGCTCTCCAGCATCTAAAGGTAGTTGCAGAGAAGTAGCCCCCAGCCACTTGGGAGGAGCGTGCTGCTCTCTGCCCCTGCCCCCAATTCCACCTGCAGACAAACTGGGGCCATACTTGCAGCCCAGCTACTGCCCTGGGATCATGACTGAGATGAGGAGTCCCTGCCTGAACAGCAAAGGGAGTCCAGGTGTTGTTCTAGGGTGGAAATCCATGCTGTTGCTTGAACAGTACCTGAGCTCCTGATGATGTTCAAGGGGTGGGAGTCAGCGCCAAGACTTGAACAGTCTCAGCACCATTTGAGTGCCCAGCAGAAGGGTCCCCACTGGGCTCCCTGACAGCTTGCCACTTACCAGGCCAACATTCTCCTTCCACACTTTCTTCTCCTGGAGGTGCGGAGGGGCAGCAGAGGACTGTGGGATAGTGGAGGTTCTAGAGACAAGAGAAGCATGCAGGCATTATAAGTGTCACTGCAAAACTTCTTTCCCTGAAGAACATGATTTTTAGTTATGATTTCTTCATGGAAGAAGTGTTTTTCTTCTTTAAAAACCTAATTTAACATCCGTACACTAGCTTTTTGTACTGGGAAAAAGGTCCATTGCCTTCATAGATTTTGTAGACATTAGGGCTGGAAAGGACCTCACAAGATCATCGGGTCCAGCCCCCCGCCCAAACAGCAGGCAGTCAGCATGGGTCAAATGATCCCAGCAATATAGGCATCCAAGTGTTTCTTAAAGGAATCCAGAATAGGTGCCTGCTTCCAGACACACAGAAAGAACGGTCAGGGAGCTAGTGGAATTTGCATGGCAGGATCAAGTCTGGAAACTGTCCTCCAAGGCTTTGGTCAAGCTCTGGATTTAAAAACTGGTGCTATTGTGTAAATATTGACATAATTATATCATTTTTACCTTTAGGCTCCTGCGTTTTATTTCTGCTTCCAGCAAAACTTAAATCAACTACAGATAGTTGATTTTCTGTTATGCTCTTACCAAAGTTTTCTTATCTGCTCAGTTGGAAGGTTTGCTGAATGATAAATAAAAGGAGGATTTATTAGTTTGTGCTATATATGTTTATTTGTTTATTCATTGATTCTATATTTTATAGTTTAATAATTGAATATGATTAACTGCCTTTCCTGCAGCAACACCCTGGTTTCTAATAATCCTATTGACAAAAGATTCACTTTTCCTGAAAAAATTAACTCTCAAAAGTGCAGGACAGTATTTTGTTGTTGACATATCTCTTCAAGTTTAGACTTTTGTTGATGCTTATGATACACTTACTGTGATGTATGAACTCTAATGCTAGGATGTTCATTTTTTAACTTTGTCTCAAGAAATATGGCTAGCAGTATCTTAAGGTCTCAACCCTATGAAGAGTTATACATTTTCTTATCCATATGTCTGAGGATAGTCTTATTGAAGTTAATACACTAATTACTTTAAAAATACTTAAGTGTAAAATCTCTATATTAGAGGAAATGATTAGACTACTCAAAGTGCATAAAGCATGTGTGTAAGTCTTTGCAAGACTAAAGTCTAAATTACTTGACTATGGTCACAAAATAAAGCAATAGCAGAACTTGGAAGGAGACCTAACGAGTTCCTGAATTCCAACCCTGCTTTGAAGGTACTTGACTCTGCTGCCTCCCATTAGTTTTAAACATCAAACCCAAAGCAATACTAATTTTTCCCACTGGACTACAGTGGTGAAATGCCAGATTCCCTCTATCTATTTGATGTATAATCCCTACTGACATAAAGTATAACATTTTTGAAGTTCAGCTCAACCCAGCCACAGCTTTCAAACCACAGTGTGTTTAACCAAGTGTCAAGAAATTTGTTCAGTGTTTCAACAATTCAATATCCCCAGTAGATTTCAATTCTGATTCCTAGTGAACCAATTAAGGAGTTATTTCTACTGTCCCTAAGGTCTCCAAAATGACCAGCTTCAAATGAAAATCACATGGCTGAAAGACAGAAAAAAAAATTCATGCACCTGACCCAAGGAATTAATGGCTTGCAGGATAAATGAAATATGCATTGTTTCCAGGTTGGAGTTTGGTGAGCATCCAAACAGTGAGTTTGCACCTTTATTTATTTCTATAGAAAAGAACGAAACAAACTTTCATTCAAGGTGGCTCATTTAGATTGAATAAATAGACAGGAAGAATGAAAATGCCTATGTCCCCAGAGGACAGCAGAGTACACCTCCTCTGTAACAGGCTGCAATTCCACTGAGAAGAAAATGGCATTAGATGACTTCTTAGAAATTTAGAGGTGGAGTATATAGGAAACAAGACATACACTGAGAGTGATGCTGTCAGCAGAGTGATTAGGGTCTCATCCCTAACAAGATTTGTTATCACATTGTACAAATCTGATTAGTTCATTCCATTTGCTTTGTTAATTTATATTCAGCTGACCCTCAAATTCAGCAATTTGCCAAAGTCCTGACATTTCTTCAGCACCTCACCTTATATTAGCAAAGGGATGGACAAGTTGTACCGTTTATAATTTCTGGAATTCTATAATTAACCAAGCTCTAAAAAATTAACAGCAAAGTGATGTCTGATAGTACTAAGACTTCATTAATTTTACACAGTATATTACAGTGTATTACTCTGATATATGGTCAAAAATAATTAGAGTGCGGCTCTACTTTGGAAAGTGGCTGTGTAAAAATGTCACCTTCTACTCAGCAGATCTTCTTGTGTATGCAGCCCACTCTGTTTGCTTCAGACAAAAATACTCTGTGTTCTATTGTTATGAGTGTCTTAAAATAGCCAGTACATTGAGGAGAAAGAGATGGATTCTCTTTCTTCAAGTGCACCAGACTTATTTACCAAGTTCCAAGTGTTTTCCATCTGCATAATGCCATCACTAATTATGAACTTAAATGGTCAGCCTCTCAATTGCAAGGAGACATTTCCATCCGGGAATGTCTCCTTGCCAAAAAGGAGGCTTACTCCCAATGGAAAGGAGGGGTCATCACTAAGGAGGACTATTCAGCAGTTGCTCGGGGATGTAGGGGGATGGTTAGGAAGGCCAAGGCAGAGATGGAACAGGGGCTGGCTTCCCGGATTAAGGACAACAAGAAGTCCTTTTTTAAGTACATAGGGAGTAGAAAGAAGGC
>NW_017729032.1:56234649-56238600 GCF_001723915.1 Gavialis gangeticus | reverse complement strand
GGTGCAGGCTCCCACCCTGGGGGTTTTTAAGAGGAGGTTGGATGACCACCTTACTGGGGTCATTTGACCCCAGTGCTCTTCCTGCCATGGCAGGGGGTCGGACTAGATGATCTGCTCAGGTCCCTTCCAACCCTAGAAACTATGAAACTATAAACTATAAATTCAAAACTCCCCTAGTTTATCTTGGAGTCACTCTTGACTCGTCTTTAACTTATAAATCACATCTCCAGAAAACTATTTTGAAATCAAAACAAGGAATAACCTACTTGCCAAGCTTGCAGGCTCCACTTGGGGTGCCAATGCCTCTAAACTATGGTCATCTGCTCTTGCACTGTGTTATTCAGTTGCAGAATACTGGGCCCCTGTATGGGCTTGTTCCTTGCACAGCAAACTAGCGGGCACCCAACTGCATGATACAATGGGTCTTGTGTCAGGCACATTGTACCTCACTCCACTCCCATGGGTACCAATCCTCAGTAACGTTGCTCTCCCTCATCTCTGCAGCACAAATGCTGAAGTAAATTTACTACCCAGACTCTTTGATAATCCTATGCTGCCAGTGTACAGGACATATTCCACCCACCAATAGTTTGGCTCCCCTCAAGACATTGAATGTGGCCCACCTTTTCAAAACCCTTTGACTCTTCCTGACTTACTCGATGGCATGAAGAATGGTTAGCATTTGCACCAATCAATCATCACATCATCTCTGACCCTACAGTCAGTCAACCAGGATTTAACTGGCACACCATTATTGGCTGGACAGGGTCACTGTGTCTCAAACCTATACCAAAGGGCCTTCGCAATGACAACAAGTACCCTTGTGGACAAGTTCAAACCATGTCCCACATTGTTGACTCATGTCCATTGTAATAGAGCCCAGTCCTGTTACTATGGATTTGGAGGAACCTGAACAGCCCCACACCCTGGAAGCATTACCCACACCCACCTCAGACCTGGAAGCACTCACCAGAGACTGAGGATCCAGGTTCAGGAAGGCAGCGAGCCTCCTAGTAAGGGAGCTAACCCAGGTGTGGGGAATGAAGAAGAACAAGGCCACATGAACCAGGAGGGGGTAAAATTAAAGATGCTGAAAGCAGGCTCTGGGGGCAGCTGCACTGGCAGAAGCAGAGAACGTGGCTTGACCTCAGCTGACCCCAGGCTCAGGGAAGCCACATTCTCTGCCAGTAGGGGCTATTTGCATGGAAGCCACATGGGCTCTTTTCAAAGCCTCTGAAAGGCATGAGGCAGTGGGGGAACGAACCCTGGGAAAAGCCTAGCAAGCCAGAGACTTGGAGCCAGCAAAAAGCCGAGTGGCAGTTTATTTGCTGAACTTCATTTTTTTTGCATTTCTTACAAACCGAGGGTGGCTTTGTGGTGCCATAGACTGACTTGGCTACAGTAAAGGCAAGGACCCTGAACAGTGAGCCCTTAGCTAAATGCTGCAGCAAAAGTAGAAGTGGTGGCTCAGGGTGCCTGACCTAGCATGCCTAATTCTGCTCTGCCTGAAAGCTACCTGTAACAGCATATACATTGGTTCCCTGGCCAGGAACATTTGAGTTTTTCTGGGTTGCTGAGGGTAGGGTAGGGTGAGTTTGGTAAGAAGGTTGGTGAGAAGAAAAGAAAAAAAATGGAGCAGAAATTGCAGCTGCTGGCCCAGCAACAGGCAGCAGCTCAGGAGCAGGCAAAGCAGCAGGGAGCTCAGATGGTAGGGATGTTGCAAATGCAGATGAAAAGCACAGAGCAATTACAGTTAGTGGTAGAAAAAAACTAGTGGGTGATAGAACCAGACCCTGGAGGCTGCTGCAGGGAATCTCTTGAGACAAGCTGGAGCCATGGCAATGCCCTGCATGACCAAAGACGATTACCCCAAGATTTTTTAGAGGCATTAGAGCAGATGGCATACCAAACTTGGTGGCCAAAAGATGCTTAGTTATCATGATTGGGACTGTTGATGGGGGAGGCACAGGCAGCAAATGACAGCATACCCTTAGTTGAGGCCCAGGATGACAACAAAGTAAAAGGAACCATCTTGCATTGGCTAGAGGTAATTGAGAAGGTGCATAGGCAGCAATTCCAGAAGCTAAAGACTGGAGCTATGACAACTTGTCAATTGACACTGACTCTAGGGGATGAGGTTCGGTGGTGGCTGTGGCCACAGGAAAGGCATGTTGGGGAGGTAGCTGACATGGTCCATAGAGCCCTCCTTGGACTGAGAGTGGAGAGAAGGAGATAGTGAATAGATATGAGCCTTCTCCAGTGGAAGGTGTGGAATGTGAACTCAGAGACACTGCCCCTAGCGGGCCAAGGAAGCTACCAGCAGGCAACAATCACATCATGGTGGAAGCCTGGATTGAGACACAGTGGGTGACCTTGTTGGTCAGTAGTGGATCACCCAAACAATAGTGAGGCATCTTATCAAGATCAAGAGACTTTGCATCTTACCAAGATCAACTGCTGTTTACCTGTGTGCATATCACTGCTATATGCTTGGGATAATTGGGGCCTCATCTTTTTCTCTCAATATTAATATCACCCAAGATCAGACCATTTGCACTTGCATACTCTTGGAATCACAGTTAGAGCTGTGCAGAGGTCCTGGTTCTTGTCATTTTCTGGAGTGAGACTAGGTTCAGGCAACTCCTATGAAAAACTACTTGAAAAAGGATGTGTATATGGAAAGAAGGAATAAGGATGTATGTCTGGGAAGAATGGCTGAGTGGAAGCATGCCTGGAAGCTGAAAGCATCTTACAAGAAGTAGTTTTCTTCCCAGAATGCTATTGTCAAACTGCATTTAATTACAGGGAACAAAGAATACAGAGGCCTGGAAAGGCCTCCAGGGAGGATATTTTACCAGAAAGCTGAGATTTCAGACTATGAAAATGCCAACACAGACACCCAGCCTGTATATATTGTTCTCATAATATGTTACACTTAAGTTTTTTATAAGTTGTACAGTAATAAATACTATGTGATGTGGCTGATGCTTGTTTTGCCTTGAAAGAAGCTACCATTTAGGGCACTTGTGAGCTTACTGCTTTTTTTTCCTTCTGTGTGCTAAAAATGCTTACCAGGGACTGTATCTTAAGCGCACCATTACTCTGAGAATTTACAAGTTCTATAGCTTCATTCAGGTTACTACTCATCTCTAGGCCTCCCCTCTCCATTCCCAATTCAGCTCACTCTTGACCAATGGACATGGCAGCACTTCCTCTCCCAACAGTCCAAAAGCCCCAAATGGTTACCTTGCAGTTCCTGCTCCCTCCTCTACCTTTTTGGTAAGGCATTCAGTTGGAAAACAATTAGAAGATAACAAAGTAACAGCCAACAGATTTGTCAAGAGCAAACCATCCCTAACTAACCTGATTTTCTTCTTTGACAGGATGATGGGCCTTATAGATAGGAGGAAAGCAGTCGATAGGACACTCCTGGTCTTTAATAATCCTTTTGACACTGAATACCATGATAATCTCATAAGTTAGCTAACAAAATATGGTGTAGGTGACACTACTACAAAGTGAATGCATAATAGTTGGATAACCATATTCAAAAAAGGATTTGTCTATAACTCAAAGTAGGAGAAGGTATCAAGTGGAAATCCCCAGTAGTCTGTTGCTGTTCAATATCTTCATTAATGATTTGGAAGATGAAATTGAGAGTACACTTATTAAATTTGCAGCTGGCGTCATTCTGGGTGGGAGTTCAGGTACTCTGGAGGACAATATTAGCATTCAAAATTACCTCAATAAATTGGAAAAATGACCTGAAATAAATAGGATGATTTCATAGATTTCATAGACATTAGGGCTGGAAGGACCTCAGAAGATCATCAAGTCCAGCCCCCCACGCAAAGGGCAGGAAGTCAGCTGGGGTCATAGGATCCCAGCAAGATAAGCATCTAATTTGCTCTTGTAGGTGTTCAATGCAGGTGCTTGAACCACCTCCGATGG
>NW_017729032.1:56227126-56229649 GCF_001723915.1 Gavialis gangeticus | reverse complement strand
GCAAAATACCCATTTAATAGGTTGGCTTTTTCCTGGGCGTCAATTGTCAGTTGCCCCATCTGGTTCAGCAGGGGTCCAATGTTGCCCTTGCTTTTTCTCCGGCTCCCCACATATCTGGAAAAGGACTTTTTATTGACCTTGATGCTCAAAGCTAGTTGGAGTTCAGTTGCAGCCTTGGCTTTCCTGGTTTGCTCCCTGAAGGACCAGACCAGTGCAGAATAATCCTCCTTGGAGGTGAATCCTGTCCTCCATCCTTTGTAGGCTTTTCAGGACTTTGGGTGGAAAGTAGATTCATGACAAGGTGTGGTTAGCCTTACTGTCTGCTTCCTTGCATTGGCAGCTCATCTCCATCCTGGAGTCAACAATGACTCGAAGATCCCTTTCAGCTACTGTGTTGTTGAGAAGGGTGTTCCCCAGCCTATAGGTGTGTTGCTAGTTCCTTTTCCCTAGATGCAGTACCTTGCACTTGTCTGCATTGAAGTCCATCCTATTCTCATCTGCCCACCTCTGTAATTTGTCTAGATTTAGCTGGATTCTGTCCCTCCCCTCCAGTGTGCCCACTTCACCCCACAACTTGGTGTCATCAGCAAATTTGGACAGTGTGCATTCCACACCCACATCCAGATCACTGACAAATATGTTGAACAGTACAAGCCCCAGGACTGAGCCCTGGGGGACTCCACTGCCCACATCCCTCCAGGTCAAAAATGACTTATCCACAACCACTCTCTGGGTGCGACCATCTAGCCAGTTTGTCACCCATCTGACTGTTTAGACATTAATGCCTCAGTCACCATTTTTTAAGAGAATATGGTGGGAAACCATGTCAAAGGCTTTCTTGAAGTCCAGGAAGATGACATCCACCCCGACATCCACCCTGACACTCTATAACTCAAAGTAGGAGGAGGTATCAAGTGGAAATCCCCAGTGGTCTGTTGCTGTTCAATATCTGGCCTATAATTGCCGGGGTCCTCCTTTCTCCCCTTTTCATAAATGGGGACCACATTGGCCCTTTTCCAATCCTCTGGTACCTGGTCAGTGCCCCACAAGTGCTCATAGAGCCGTGCCAGGGGCCCCACTAAGACCCCCGTCAATTCCCTCACAACCTGTGGGTGAAGAGCATCTGGACCTACTGATTTAAACACATCCAGCCCCTCCAAAAGTTCCCTGACTAGGTCATTCCTGACCCTAGGCATGGCGGTGCCTCCCCTGGGTCCTTCCGCAATTCTAGTTGGGGAAATGTCCCGGTCCTTGTTCAGGAATATGGAGGCTAAGAGTTCATTAAAGAGGTCAGCTTTTTCATTTGCTGCAATCACCAGATCCTGTAGGGGCCCCACGTTACCCAGTGCCACCTTCTTACTTCCTATGCATTTGAAAAAGGACTTTTTATTATCCTTAATTCTGGTTGCTAGCCATCTCAGCCTTGGCCTTCCTAACCACCACCCTGCAATCCTGGGCAACAGAAGAGTGATCCTCCTTGGTGATAGCCCCTTGCTTCCACTGTTTGTATGCCTCCTTTTTTGCCCTCAGGTATCCCTGGATGCCTTTGCTGAGCCATGGAGGCTTCTTAGCACTCTTGCCCACATTGGTACACACTGGGACTGACTTCTTTTGATCTCAGAGGATCATCTCCTTGAGCAACAACCACCTGTTTTGGACTCCCATCTTATTGAAGCTCTGAGACCCCAATGCCTCTCCTACTAACCTTGTTAGCTTACAGAAGTCAGCCGTCCTGAAGTTAAGGACCTCTGCTTTGCTGCTCCTTGTTTTCACCACCTTGTGCTGGATAGTAAATTCCAGCTGGTGATGATCACTGTCACCCAGGTGGTTGACTATCTGCAGACCCCTCACCAGGTCGTCGCCTGTGGCAAGGACCAAGTCAAGCAAGGCATTTCCCCTGGTGGGACTATAAACCTCCTGGGTTAGGTGGAGGTCCTTTATCTTGGCTAGGAACTTATGTGAGTGGTCGGACCTAGCTGACTGCTCTTCCCAGCAGATGAGGAGCCTACTTTTTTAGAGTAGGCACCAGCAGATCTTCTCCTGAAAGGATCTCAAGGCACGCTGGGGTGCTGCTGCACATTGGTTGAGAATCACTGACCTGGAGAGGTTGTGGAATTTCATGTGTTTGCAGGTTAGGCCAATAATGACTGGGATAGTTTAGACCAAGATGATCCCATCTTAATAAGGTGACCATATGTCCCGGTTTAGCCAGGACAGTCCCAGATTGCAGAGGCTGGTCCTGGCCAGCTGTTGAACATTATAATGCGTATCCCAAAAATACAAGGGCACAGGAGCAGTCTTTCTGGGAGTTGGAGCAGCACAGGGTACCTTGCAAGCAGGCAGGCAGACACTGCTGCCTGCCCGGTTCACAGCCCCATCCCCACCAACTTGTGAGAGTGCAGGGGTAGGCAGCGTCCTGGATTTCCTGGATGCTGCCCTGGATTTCTGGGATTTCCATATGGTTAGGGTGAAGAACTCCCCCTCTCTCTGTCTTCCTGGAAGGGGATATGCCATCCTCCTGCC
>NW_017729032.1:56225499-56226578 GCF_001723915.1 Gavialis gangeticus | reverse complement strand
CCCCCGATTCTCACTCTGCATGATTTAGGTCAACCTGATCACCTAGGCAACTTGGCTGTAAAAATTCCTGAGGTGAAGGGAGCTGCCTCTTCCTGTGGCAGTCATTTCAGGGACAGAGAGAAGTCTGGACCCCTGGAGTGAGTCTCTCTCTGGATGATTCTACTGTGAGTAGCTTTGGAAATTTATCCAGTAGATTAGGATTAAGTAGTTTTAGATGTGTATTAAAAGGGTCCCTGAACCAAAATTTGCTGAAAGGCTCAATTTATTCTGTATTGCTCAAGGTATTTTGTTTTTCTCTTAAACTTCCTTTGTTCTTTCCCTCCCCCATTCTCTCCCACTCTGATCAATGAAAAGCTATCTGGCTCAGCATGCCCAGTTGTGAATACCTGAAAGGAGAGGGGTCAGAGATGTGTTTTGCTCCTAGCAGAGCTCAACTGATTATTAATTAATTCTGCCCCACCTGTGATTATCCAAGGAGGCTGCAGGCTGTAAAGAGTACCCAAAAATACTACCAGTGGGCAAAGCACCCCCAAGACTTGCAGGTCTGTGTACCTCAAGATGTACAGAGTCATAACAGAGACTAGTGCCTGGGTGGTGGCAACATTACCAAAGCTTGCTGGTGTGCTTCAGGAAGGGAGGACGGATGGATGGAGGCAACCCAGGGGAGACTCTCAAAGTGTGGTTTTGGGTCTGGAACAGTGGGTGGCTCAACATAGTAGCATCCCCTACTGTTCCACCACAGTCAGCCTATGCCTTAAGAAGGGTTTTAACTAGACGACCCTGTGCTACCCCTTACAGCTCTTCCTGTCTATGATTGCATTAATTTGCCTAAGCATGACAATGTATAAAGATTGTAAGGTATAAGTTTGGCAAATGGCTGGGAATTTTGTTAATCCTGAAGGTTTCCAAGCAATTATTACAAAACTATTTTAACATGGACTTTGTACAGCTCTGCAGGAGACATAAATGGAATCTGAGGTACAGAAAGTGCTCTATTTCAGTTCTAACATTATAAGCTGAGTTGCTTTCTTAATTGTTCCATTATGGGTGGCTATTGTCCTTCCAATCCTGAAGGAACT
>NW_017729032.1:56218382-56220499 GCF_001723915.1 Gavialis gangeticus | reverse complement strand
ATGTCCAAGAATGTGTTTAAATTTGTGCCACCCTAGCTATGGAGGTTGTCTGGTAAATCTGTGAGTTCCAAATACTTTCTGCCGGGCTCTTTTTTGCTTTCTTGAAGAAGCTCCTTCTCTCTGTCTGGTCACTTAGATCAGCAACATCAGCAAGATCATCCAAGAGAAGGCTTACCTACAGATATGAATATACAATCACAAACCTGCCCTCTTTCACACAAGCAACCCACCTCCCTTAACACATGCATCCATCCATCCATCTATCCCCAAAAAGTCCTGCTACCAATCCAGCACTCTAACATGCAAAGCAGCCATACATCACCAGTTTCCCAACAAACACTCAACAACAAATACTCACCTATGATTTAAACACCCAAGGGGTGCAAAAATGTCTCATTGCATAAGAACTCCAAACTACAGGGGAAGTGAAGTGGAAAACAATTTACCATCTCCAGGGGTGTTCAGGCCCTAGAAAAAGCTAAGAGAATGACATCCTAAAATTGAAGGAAAAATGTTTTCTTTGTTGCTATGGAAACTGAGCAAAGAATAAATGTTATTTTTCTCACTTCCTACAGGTCTTGCACCGGAATTGACAAGACCCTCAAGGATAGGGGTCTTTACATTCTTCCTTGCTCTGGGAAACTCTCTGAGAAAAAGGGGGACTGGGTAGGTGGAGAGAAGCAGAGAGAAAGGAAGACATAGCATATTGTCAAACAACTCTGTCCATGGAACCCCCTTGTGACCAAGCCTAAAATAGCAGTCATTTTGTAACCCTCACCCTTTCTATTTCCTGTGTAATATAAGCTTCTTCCAGAGCTTCTTGCAACTTTGAGGCTTTTCCACCTGCAGTCCCTGGCCTTGCCTTCCTGATCTGCATTCATTTTTAGCATCGGCTTCTGCTTGGTGACAGCTGGCAAGGTAATTAGGTCCTTCATTAACTCTTACTGGGCTGCTATTGTGAAAGATCTAGATATTTTATTGCAGAGATAGACTTGGAGAATTTGTAGCAGCCTCCAAGAATCTGAGCTATCTGGCCTTGGAGTGGATGGCTTTCTCAAGGCTGGAAGAAACTAGCTCAGTTGTGGCCTGCCCAGACCAAAGAAAAGGTCAAGTAGGGACCAAAGAAAAGGTCAAGTAGGGACTTGCTATAAACCAGAAGAAGATTCAATAGAAAAGCTGGAAATGCAAAGGCAGCTTCTGGACACTATTTTTCATTGGACCTCCTAGTATAGCACAGTAGTCTTAAGGGGATCCCTGTATTATAGTCCCCAAAGTACTTTACCTAGTGGGAGAAGCAATTTGCATGACAGACACCCAAACCTGGTTTCTTTGCCCCATTTTAGACTACAGCTTAGGGCTACAAAACAAAAGCTTCTGGAAGCTCAACTTTGAATCCAAGCAGGGGCCTTCTGCTGTGAAATTTTGCCCATAAATTATCAAGAGAGTGACCAGCCAGTTCCACATGGTTGTTAAATGATGAGGCTACATACATATCCCACTTACCATTTGTGAAGGTGTACACTGTCAAATTTTGTTAAGTTAATCATGTTGCACTATTGATTTAGAATCCATTATTTGAATGGTCTTGGTCTTGGTTCAAAAGTTTATACAGTTTCACAATACCATAAACTATTATTTTTTCATTGTATTTATACTTGTTTAAAATGTTTTTTTTAAATGTAATTCATACTGTTTTTCTGAGCAGTTCATAACAGGTTCCATAAAAGCACACTTACCAAACATGGAAGAGCAATTCCCAGACATGACAAAAATTAGGAAATATTTCATGAAATGCAACTTGGAATCTTCATGAAACATGACACAAGGCACAAAGATAACACCAGATCCAAATGTTTAATAAAATAAAATCTGAATTCACAACAATTGGCCTATGTCTTCAAAGTGAGACTCCAGGGACTCTCTGACCACAGACCCCCAGAGACTGCTGGTGGAGAGAGCATTTTGCTAGCTGTCATAACAGCCAAAAAATCTCTGTAACTCCATGTCACAATTACCAGTTGTTACCTGTCAGCTCTGTGTTCCTGAGGGAGCCCTGGCACCCAGCTTGCTGGACTTACAAAGGACTTTTTCTATTCCCCCTCTCCTGCCCCCCCCCC
>NW_017729032.1:56216723-56218287 GCF_001723915.1 Gavialis gangeticus | reverse complement strand
CCACACACACACACACCTCCCTCATTTAACCAGAACTCAGCAGAAGAAAAGTTTAATAGGCATCTCAGGCCGTACATTCCCTGGTCCCATTATGGAAGGCCTATTTAAATTTGATTGACTAAACCTTGGTTGCCGGGTTAGGGAATGCTGAGGCAAGAGACTGAGTCAAAGGGAGTATGGGCAACATTTGAACAATGGTTAAGGGTTCATCACAATGTCCAGCCTGTTGGAGCCCTGACCACAAATGCTGTGAAACTTTTCCCAGGATGATTGGTGGAAGTCCTCCCCACAAAGTTTATGAACACTCCAAGTAATCAATCCCTTTAAGTAAGATCTGGAAGTAATGCGAAACTGAGGCTTAGTCACAACAAGTAAAATACAAAACCCTGATGCTGCAAGCATAGCTAAGCCATCTGAGAAGAAACAATGTACTATCCCATCCAGTATATCTTCTATTCATAAAAATTTCAAGCTGGCTCCTAAGAGTCTGGTTACTCCTTAACTTTATGTTTTTCCTGGTTATTAATCAGTTTCTTGAGATGTCCCAAACCAGATAACCCCTTGTCCGTAGAAAAGATAATTATTTACACAATTAAAAGAATGCTTTGAAGAAGCTGGACTAAGGGTATAAAAAGCTGTAAAAGCAGCAAACAATGTACTTCAAGAGAGAAAAATGTCTCTAACACCATCCTCTGTTGTTCTTGAGAAGCTGGGAAAAACCAATCGTCTCCCTTCAAGGATCGTGCTGGGAACTTTGCTTGTCAACAAATCACCTGAGTGCCTTGGAATGGTGAGATCCCAGCTCTCGCTCTCTCTCTCTTTTCCTTTTTCTCTCTAGGCATAGATTTCTGAACCTGAATTGTATTAGTTAAGCTTGAGCTAGGTTTCCCCAAATACTCAATGAAACCAGAGTAATATTATAATTGTTTTTGTTTGTTTTCCCTTGCATGTCTATTACTACCAGTACCATTATAAATTTCATATACTTAGCAATAAATAACTTTTATAGTTAAGCTGGTGGTAACTGGGTATATTTTTCCTTCTCTACTTCCCCTTCCCCACTTGGTCTGCAGCAATGCTTCTTTTAACTAAGCCAAAGTTCCCTGTGAAGCCCAAAAATACTGTGGGGTGCACTCATCAAGAAGCTACCACTACTAGGACAGTTAGGACAAAAGATTGGGATGTGCTGAGTTTAAGACACATAAGGGGATCAGCTTGTATAGACTGGTTGACCCAGTTTGGCTCAGACATGCCCTAATGAACTGAATGCTGGCCCATGAGGGTGTCAGCTGGACACCCAGCTGGATTCAGAGGCATTCTGTTTACCTGTGTGCTTGTGTCTGACTGCATTGTATTGTTACCTTAATAAACATATGAGGGTGTCAGCCTATCCATGCTGATCAACCCGGCTGGGTCAGATGTGTCACATTAATGTGTGTGTGTGTGTGTGTGTGTGTGTGTGTATTGGACTGATTTGGTGGCTGGAAAAACCAAGCCCCACTGAAACTGAGGCCTGCAAGATACCTCCATTGGGGGTGAGGACTTGCAGAAGGGAGAGATACAG
>NW_017729032.1:56202300-56206583 GCF_001723915.1 Gavialis gangeticus | reverse complement strand
ATGAGCACACCCCAAAGTGATGGGCAAATCTGGTAACACAGTGAGACCCTCTCTCATTCTCACAGATACTGGGAAAAACTTTGAAGCAATTAGGTGGATGGGGCTCTGTTTTAATGCTTCCATATGTGCCTTGCTCCCTATTGGCTGCACATAAAGAAACTCTGTTACAATTATTACTGTCAAGATCCAAGGCAAGACCATAAGACACCTGAAGGAGGGTGAAACTGACCTCTACCTGGGCACACCCATTGGCCAATGGCAGAAACAGATGTCAAAGGACACCATAGTTGGGATTCTGCAGGATGGTCAGAAGCTTAACTTGTTTTTTCTGCTTGGGTGGGGACAGCAGATCAACATCCTCAGTGCTTTCTTCACCTCCTCCATATCTTTTGTCATGAGAGACTCAGCAGTCCCAAAGATGTCTCTCAGGAAAATGGATGGTGAGATTACACACCTCCTCAATAAGTGGATGAATCTGCTATTACAGGCCAGCAAGTAGCTTCTGCACATCCCCAACTGATTGCCAGTTTGATCCCTATCACCCCCAAGTAAGGACCTGCCTGAAGAGGTTCCTGAAGGAAACTTCAGGCAAAATACATTAGTGACCTGAAAGGGAAACCCAGCTAGAGTCTTCAAGGTTACTTTGAAGTGGAATGCCAACAACCACTTCTTGCCTCAAGGCTACTTCACCCACTTTGCAGGCTAGCTCTTCATTTGCTGGGCCCACCTCAACTGCCTTCCACTCAATAGCACTTTCTGCTATAGCTACTGAGACAAGAGATGTCAAAGATACACTTACGAGAACAAGACCCTGTCCCATACCCGATGTGGCTGCAAACCCCACAAAAGAACATAGCAGCTCTTCCACAACTCCATACAGGACTGGCTGGTCAAGGCCATCTCAATATTATTAGGTTCAGTGGCCATAAATCACACCACCCCAGGCTGGGACAGCCTGCCATGTTAAGACATTGTCATAATCAATGAGGACAATAAAAAATCCTGATTACTGATATGACCACCCCCTTTGAGAACTAGCAGCAGGCTTTCACTGAAATCCCAGGAACAAATGTTCACTGAGTACAACCCATTGACCAATGCCTTGAGGGAGAAGGGATAAGATGTAACAATGCAGGTGCTAATTATTGAGGCACTAGAAGCATGGGACTCAAGCAACAAAAGCATACTGAAAGACTACAGAGTGCCCTGGCACTACTCCAAATTGATAAGGAGCCTCATGGTATCAAATACCATCAAATAGTCATGGGACATATATGTCAAGCACAACGCTGGCCATCTTCAATATGAAGAGACCCAGCTGAGACTGCCTGCCAAAAGCTAGAGTCAGGGAATGGACAGAAGGAGATGCCCCACCCCATAGATTCTGGCTTTTATTTTTGCAGGGGGTTGCCGAGCTGATGCTCCCCCCCCACCCCCTGCAGAACAACTGGAGCAGAGCCAAGTGGAGCCTGAGGGAGGGATGGATGTGGGCTGCCTGCTATGGGCTTGGGGCTCCCTGCGTTGCTGCCCTCCCCCTGGGAGCCTCACATTGGTCATGCCGCCATTGGGAGGCAACCCCTGCCCACCTGGCATTAGTGGGAGGAATAATGCCTTGCCACTGCCCCTGCTGCTGCCAGGCGGGCAGGGGGTGCCTCACCATGGTGGCGCAGCTGGTGCAGGGCTCCTTGGGGGAGGGCAGCAGAGTGGGGAACCCTGAGCCCACAGCAGACAAACCACATCTGCCCCCACCCTGCGCACAAACCTCGGGACACATGCCCCCCCATGCACCCCTCCCTGGGTGTACACACAATGTCAGGGGGCCAGCCTCTGCCACCCTCTGGATGAGCCATGGCCCTGTCCTGCTCCCTGTGCCAGCCCTGGGCCCCATGCACCACACTGGCTGGGCAGCACCCCCATGCCCAGACCTTGACCCACTCCTTCCTTCACCATGAGGGCCTCGATCTGCCCCCACCCTCCATAGACTTACCTGCAGGCAGCTGGGCTGTATTCCTAGCCATGTGTATACATGTAGCACCCCCTGTATCCTGCTTCCTGTAACCCCATGCAGGCTGGAACTCTGCCAGCCTGCAAGGGGAAACCCACAATTTCCTGCATTTTTCCATGGTAAGCAGAAAATGTGGATTCCCACACTATGCTGGGAATCCAGGACAAATGCTGTCCCAGGGTCATGCACCCCAGGAGCGGGACTGAGACTTGATGTTCCCATTTTGGGACTGCCCTGCCCAACTGGAGATGGCTTCTTCCTGAGAGGGCCAATGCCCTTGGGCCCCCATATACTCAGAACCTATGCCCCACAATACCTCTGCTTCTATCATAGGCTCTAGTAATAACTGCAAATGCTTCTGATAGTTTTTTAACCTGTACAAATGTAGCCCACATGCTAATGCTAATTCCCAAGAATGTTATAATATCTCACAACTATGTAGTGATGCAGTTACCATACACAGCGTCCTGCCTCTCTCATAATATAACTATTATATCAAATGCCAAACTAAATATTTTACCTTGGGCAAATAGAGACTGCACAATTAACTACATGGCTAAGACTGTTTTAACATCCCACACCTATGTGCCAGTATGGTTGTCACAAACCCTGTTATGTTTTGAGATTTGTGGCACATCATAATTGTTTTCTTGTATGTTATTGTACTGATATGGCAAGTGTGGCAAGACCATGTTATGCTATATCCAGTTATGCTATTGTTAATACTTCATGGGTTATGTTATGCTAGCTATGTATAGCTTTATGGTTTGGGATATGGCCTGTTTTGTCTGCATAATTCTTTCATCCTGTGTAATAAATCCTTTTGCTATTTGTCTCCTTACTGCTTTCTGGAGGGAAGAGCGATTTCTGCATGAGTGATATTTCAGGTTGACCCTCTCCCATAATTTCTTCCATAACTGTAAAATGTGAGCCACTCAGGGCCAGGGGCCAGCAGAGAACCCTCACTGCACCTGCAGAGTCCAGCATAAGGTCAGAGAAACTGAGGTGCTGGATAGGGAGCTACCTCAGAGCAACCTCAGTCTGTGACCTCAAGGTGAATGGCTGCCATGGGCAGACCTAAGATTTTAAAAGGAGGGGGTGCAGGTGACGTGGTGCATCCAGCTAAAAAGAAATTAGAAAAATTACTAAAATGCTAGGTGCCTAGTGCTATATAATTCACTTTAAGATTAATCTTCTCAATGATTACTTTGCATCGGCTTTCCACCAGCTCAAGGGGACCACCCTGCTTGACACAACACATGATTACCAGGGTAAGGGCAATCACATGCTTATAATTGGCAAAGATCTTGTAAGGGAACACCTTGAGAGTCTGGGCATCCACAAGTCAGCTCGCCCAGGTGGAATGCACCCAAGGGTGCTAAAAGAGTTGGCTGGCATCATTGCATGACCAATGGTGAGGATATCTGAGAATTTGTGGTGCTCAGGAGAGGTTCCAGAAGATTGGAAGAGGGCCAATGTGGTGCCTATCTTTAAGAAAGAAGGGAAGGAAGATCCAGGGAACTACAGGCCAATCAGTTTGACCTCAATCCTTGGAAAGATCTTGGAAAAAATTATCAAAGAATCCATCAGCACTAAGCTAATGGAAGCCAACATTCTGTGAGATAGCCAACAAGGCTTCATTGTGGGTAGCTCTTGCCTGACCTCATTTCCTTCTATGACCAAGTGACACATCACCTGGACAAGGGAGAAGAGGTTGATGTCATATATTTGGATTTCAAAAAAGCCTTTGACTTGGTCTCCCCTGATGTCCTCATGGTAAAATTAGGGAACTGTGGACTTGACAAACTTATGGTCTGATGCCCGAGAAACTGGATCTGTTGTTGTACCCAGAGAGCAATAGTCGATGGAACTGTGTCTCCATGGTGTATGGTGACAAGTGGCATCCCCCAGGGCTTAGTACTCGGACCAGTACTCTTTAGTATATTCTTGAATGATCTGAATTCGGGTGTCAGAAGTGGACTAAGTTTGCAGATGACACCAAATTATGGGGAAGTGAAGCCATGCTGGCAGATAGGCTTGTGACTCAGGCTAACCTGAACAGATTCACAAGGTGGAAGGATCAAAACCTGATGACATTCAACACCGAGAAATGTAAGGTGCTTCACCTTGGGAGAAAGAACCCACATTATATTTATAGGCTTGGCAGTGCTATACTTACTAGCACCATGACCAAAAGAGATTTGGTGGTCATGATTGACCACAAGATGAACATGAAGCACCAATGCAATGCCACAGCCAGCAAAGCAAATAAAACTCT
>NW_017729032.1:56202053-56202289 GCF_001723915.1 Gavialis gangeticus | reverse complement strand
ACCCACACAGTCAAATGGGTCGCCAACTGGCTGGAGGACCTCACCCCGAGGGTGGTAGTGGATGGGTCCTTCTCAAACTGGAAGGATGCGGGCAGTGGGGTTCCGCAGGCCTTGGTCCTCGGGCCCGCACTGTTCAACATCTTCATCAGTGATTTGGACGAGGGGGTAAAAAGCACCCTGTTCAAATTTGCTGATGACACTAAGATGTGGGGGGACGTGGGCACACTAGAAGGAAG
>NW_017729032.1:56199624-56200996 GCF_001723915.1 Gavialis gangeticus | reverse complement strand
AGAAACTAAGAAACTATAAGATAGCAAGCCTTATGTGGAGAGGCTGAGAGGCATGGGACTCCTCAGCTTGCAGAAGTGAAGGCTCAGGAGGGACTTGGTGGCTGCCTGTAAGTACATAAGGGGTGTGCATCGGGAACTGGGAGAACATCTGTTCACCAAAGTACCCCAATGGAAGACAAGGTCTAATGGTCACAAAGTGGTGGAAGACCATTTTAGACTGGACATAAGGAAAACCTTGTTTACCGTTTGAGTTTCCAGAGTATGGAAAAGACTCCCCCCAGAAGTGGTACAAGCACCTACTTTGGATACCTTCAAGAAACATTTGGATGTTCATCTTGCTGGGGTCATCTGATCCCAGCTGACTTCCTTCCCTTTGGACAGGGGGCTGGACCTGATGATCTTGCAAGGTCCTTTCCAGCGCTAATGTCTATGAAATCTATGAAATCAAAGCAAAACCAAATGTAACTTTAATGGAACGTAGACTAATTTGCTAGATTATATATTGAGTTTAAAAACCACTTAAAACTAGGCAAAAACATTATCTAACGTCAAAAGATATAATTTCATTAGTCCTGTAATCATTATAGTTAAATGTATATCTCCTATTCAAATTTGTAAAACAAAAGTGTCTTCCAGTGCTTCCAATACCTCAGCATCACATTTTTCTACACCTGAGTTTATATTACTACACATGAGTTCAGATTTTTAGCTACAGCTAAAAACAGTCTGCAGGGCTGTGAGACCATTAACAAAGGAGAGAGGGTCGTTAACACCTGGAATAAAGAAACATTAGCAGGAACCAGGTAGATTATAATGAGCCATGAAGTCAAATGAAGCCACTATGTTCCACTGTCCCTCCCAGGTTGTTGGCTTTAATGTTTGGGTGGAGCAGAAATCAAAGGGGGGTGCAACTGCACCATTGCACCCGTCCCTAGGTCTGCCCCTGGTGGCAGTCTAGGGGGGAAAAACTCGAGACTGGGGGTCCCCCACAGGCAGGTTTTTGATAGTGGCCACACTGCACGGCACCTTGTTTCTTTTGTAACTCTACTATGCCATGTAAAGATTTTAATATGAACATTTTCATATTAAAGTCATCATATTGTCAACATCATATTCATATTGGAGTCATCATTGACTCCAAGATGAACATGGGTCAGCAGTGTGGGGAGGCAGTCAGGAAGGCCAACCGTACCTTGTCATGCATCCACAGATGCATCTCAAGCATGTCCAGAGAGGTGATCCTCCCCCTTTATGCGGCACTGGTCAGGCCGCAGTTGGAGTACTGCGTCCAGTTCTGGGTGCCGCACTTCAAGAGGGATGTGGACAGCATAGAGAGGGTCCAGAGGAGGGCCACTTGCATGATCAGGGGACT
>NW_017729032.1:56190777-56199288 GCF_001723915.1 Gavialis gangeticus | reverse complement strand
GAGGTGGTGCAGGCTCCTACCCTGGGGGTTTTTAAGAAGAGGTTAGATGAACACCTTGCTGGGGTTGTTTGACCCCAGTACTCTTTCCTGCCATGGCAGGGGGTCAGACTAGATGATCTTCTCAGGTCCCTTCTGACCCTAGAAACTATGAAACTATGAAACTATTTTCTTAATAAAGCTTATAAATCTACCACACAGTAGTTGGTACTTCCCCAGCTCTCTGTGAAGGCTCAATAAACTTGGCCACCACAAAATGGGATTTTATAGAACATTCCAAAATAATTAATACTCGGTGTTTTGTTCATGCAGCATTTTAAAATTACTATTACTTATTATTTGTCTCACACCATCTGTGCACTCATTGCTGTAAATACACACAGACAAGTAGACAGCTCCTTCTGTCACTGATGTGCATTGCTTGCAGTCAGCTTTTCACTGCTAAAGCCTATTCAGTACCAAAATCTTAATTCAGCAATATATATTTTTGTTAGTCCTGGAAAGCTGACATTTCTCTCATTCCATGTGATTGGTGAGGCTAAGACACTGTTATGTTCCAGTAGCAAGCACTCTGTCTGTGGACACTTTAAGTGACAGAACTTCCCTCCCCAACTGCTTCATACCAGGTTACAACATTCCCCTGCTCACCCACCAGATTTGCCTCAGTTGGTCCATCTGCATTTGTTCTCTTTGGGAACCTGGCACCAGTATGAAATTATGTGACTCAGGGCAGTTCCTTCACAATCAAGTATGATTTATTTATTTGTCAAAGTTTAAGCAGCAGAAAAAAAAGTTAAAGCAACAAAAGCCTTGTTCATGCTACTTAAATTTCGCCTTCTTCTTAGCCCAGGTACCCCAAGCTCTGTACTGGGGGATGAACAATGCACACAGCAGCATTTATCCTTACTGTTTTTTCTTGCAGAGCAGATGCTGACAAGTCACTGCTCTCCCTTTCTGCAAAGAACTCTTTTTAACACTTTAGTAACCTTTTGGTCACTAAGATTTCAGCCTTGACAAAGCAGTTAAGTGACTTGTGCTGAAGGTTGGAAGTTATTTCACAGTGAGGGGCTCAGCTACTGTCTTTCAAGTGTTTGTTGGGCTGTTACTTATCTAAGACATGGTGTTGCCCTCTTGCTTGATTCACAGAAGCCCATTACTAAAAAAAACTAATGCATTCCAGTGACCCAATACAGCTAAAATGTGATTCTCTTAGTAGCCAGGTTAAATATTCATAACGCTGTCACAGCTCAACCGCACAGTCTCTGTATGCTCAATGCTTTCTCAAGAGCTGGGAAAAATGCACTTGAGGTTGCTTTAATTGGACAGCTGGTGATTTCCTGGGCGCTGACTGTGCATAAAGCATGGGGAGAGGGCATTCCAGATGGTAGGAAAGCCAGGGCATAAAGTGCTGCAGCTGATTCTCTGTTGGCAAAATTGCCCGGAAGGAATCAGCCTATATAAGTTAGAGCATCTCTGGAGCTTCACTAATTTACATAAGGGGCCAAAGCAGCCTCGAGCTAGCCTCAGGGTTGCAGAGGGCAATGAGAACATAATGCATCTTTGCTGCCCCATGCACACAGCTGCCCAGAGCTCAACTTTATAGAGCTTTTTACATCTTTAACATGTTTTACAAGAGTGAGTCTTGCATGAGCTTTGACACAGGTAAGTACTGTTGTTCCACATTTAATAGAAGAGTGACCAAGATATGCAGGTTTTAAGAGGTGCTGCAGCCACAGACTTCAAATGAAAGCACAGGTGCTGGGCACCTCTGAAAAGCAGGGGGCAGATCCTCACTCGGTGTTAATGCTTGCACATGCACTGAAATCATTTCAGGGTAGTTTTGAAATTTTACCTCAGCTCCTGTCCTAAGCTAGTTATTTAGGGCAACACATTGAGTCAATCATAGACCTAAGCTTAGAAAGCAGGAAATTCTTGACTTTCAATCCTGGGCTCAGCCCACTAGGTGATGTGACAGCTTCACCTTAATGGCAGTGTTTAATAATTCAGTGCACTATGCACTTCTAGAACTGTTTATTTATCCTTGTATATTATTCTCAGCAGAAGCTACAGTATGTAAGCTTGAATTAATTCGACGACAGCAAAGCTGACGGTATTTCACTGAATAACAAGTATGAGGTAAATACATCGTTCCAGACACCCACAGAGAAATCAAAGTAAACTGCAAACAAAATTAAAAAACAATAACTAAGTAGGGAAGAAATTAACTTTTAAAGTGCATTAAATACTCCATTATTTGAGGGGGAGGAGGATGTGATCAAAATAAGGCTTAAAATTTGAAAGTGGGAAAGATCTAGCCCAGAAGGGGGTAGATGTTTATACTGGACAAGGCTAAAAATTGTGGATTGAGATGTGCATCTTGAGGCTGAGCCTGCAAGAAGCCAGGGATTCTCTTAGATGAGACACTGGACTGGGACTTGAGAGATCAGTTCAGTTTCCAGCTCTGTTGTGCACTTCTTGTATGATCTTGGGGGGAAAAAAGCAGTTAGGGCCAGATTCTATTCCATCCAGTAAGTGTATAAAACATGGAGAGGTAATGATTTTTTTTATCAGTACCTTTTATTTGACAACATGTGAATACTTTACTATATTTATATATGAGTTACACTTGCTTTTAACCAGAAAAACCTTCTTCTCATCACTTTAATCATAACATAGAAAGGAGAATGATTGCCCCAAACCTCTAAACCACTCATGTGGCACACCTACATGTGCTATTAATGCACAGCAAGGTTACTGTGTATTAAAAAAGGAACAGTAAATTGCCCCTGGGGAAATGGTCTACACATGCACTGGCTTGGGAGAAAATTTGCTCAAAAATGGAGCAGTTGAGACCAGGGATGTTCTTGATCTGCTGCCCTGCTCTGCCCCATTTTAGCAGCCAGGGGGTGCTTCAGCCTGCCCTGAGGGCCAGCCCAGGGCTGGAAAGGGGCAGGGGGCTGGCTCCAATCCCCATGTGTAGCAGGGAGAGCTGTCCCAGTGGCCAGAACTGCTGCATCCCAGCCAAGTGGAGACTGGACCTAATCCCCACGTGGCTGCAGAGGTGTCCCCAAGGGGACACTGCCTGGCAGCCATGTGGAGATTGTGGCAGGAAAGGCATCCCTGCCTGGAGGGGACAGCCACGTAGAGATCAGGAGGGTCATGATCCCCACATGGCTATGGAGGCATTCCTGCCTGGGAGGATGCTGCCTGGTAGCCACATGTGGATTGGGACCCTCCTGCTCCCCACGTGGCTGCCGGGCAGGGACACCTCTCCCAGCCACATGGGGATCAGGACCCTGCCAATCCTCATGTGGCTGCCCCCACCAGACAAGCACACCTCTCCCAACCTGATCCACACTTGGCTGCGATGCAGCAGTCCCAGCTACCGCGACAACTTCCTCAACCATGTGGGGATCAGGGCAGTCCAGATCCCCACATGGTGGGGAGACAGCTGATCCTACAGCCAGCACAGCTCCTGCCACATGGGTCTTAGCCAGGCAGCAGTGAGCTCCCTGCTGCCTAGGCTGAGTGGGAGCAAATTGCTCCTGGACAGTATTTACATGTGAACTACTATGAAGTAGCCAATGCGCAGATAATCTACTACCTGTATTTTCAGGGAGTAGATAACTGCATTAGTCTATTTTACTTTGCAGTTGCCTAGTCCACAGTTAAATAGTGATGCTTTACTGTGCAGTAGATTAGTTTACTGAGCAGTAAAGCATTTTATGTAGACATACCCACAGACACTTTATTTCAGAATTTCAAAAGTCCTCCTAGCATTCAAGAACCTTCTTAGAATAGGTTTATACCAGCACTACTTGTGCCCTTTGAACTCCTGTATATCACAAATATCAACTTTCTCATCTTCCACTGACTCCATCTCCATTTCCTGCTACATTACTGCTTATTGTATTATTGTGCCAAGAGGCCCCAACTGAATTAGGCTCCCCTTTATGTTAGGCATTATGCAAACACGTAGGGCCAGATACTGTTCTACCTATTAGGTACCTAAGTGGACTTAGGTGCCTAAGCGTGATCCTGCTCCATGCTGTTTGAATCCCTGAAAAACAATTAAACGAAAAAGGTGGATGAGTCTTTCTTCTGCTTGCAGCATTTTGTGACTTAATTTTAAGGCCAAGATGATGTGATGGTACAAAGGTATGATAACATTATTTCAGAGGTTTGTTTAGGTGCTGAGTAGATGAAGTAAGATCTGACTCTCAAAGTCTAACTAGATAACCAACAAGCTCCCTGGGCTGCTGAAGACTCCTGAGCAGAGCCAAATGGCTGAGGTACCTCTGACTGTCTGGCAGGGATATCATGGCTACCCACTTGGACCTGATGTGACAGCAGCTCACCAAGGCATATTGCTTCATGGCCCAAAAGCCGCCAGCCAGCTGTCCTGTGCATGGTCACCCAGCATACCCTGCACCTGCCAAGTATGTGTGTGTGTGTGTATGAGTGTGCGTGCATGTGTGTGCGTCAGATGCTTGGGTTGGGGGTGTGTGTGTGTGCATGTGCGCTTGCATGTCCTTGACACCTGGGTTCTGTGGGAATGCAGGCCAAGGCAGAGGCTTGCCTCATTTTAATCAACTGTTGCAACTGCCAAACTTTTAGTGCATTTATTAAACAAAAACCATGCAATGTTGCCTGCTCTGGAATTTGGAACCTTCTTCTCAATTAACACTGAGAGAGTGGGGAAAGACCCAGGCTGCACTGGGTGATTATGGCATCGAGGGGGGAGGAGTGTAGGCAGCCATGGGGGATCAACTTAACAAACACCAAACCTTGCAGGGGAAGGGGGAATGTTGTGCATGAAACTGCTTCTCTTCAGTTTAATTAAATGTTGCAGCTGCCAAACTTGTGTACAGAATAAAGAAAAACCGTGGAATGTTGCCTGTGAGACAGGCTAGCTGGCAGTGACCTAGCCCAGGGGTTTTGAAAGGGAAAAAGGAGGACTTGGGATTCCTTTACTGCACCAATCAGGTCCCAGAGACTCACCCTCCATGTCCCCTGATTGGCCCCCTTGGGTCACCTGGAGGCAGATAAAAGGGGCAGCGTAGCTGACTCAGGAAAGACCAGCAAGGGACCACAAGGAAGGAGCTTCAAAGAGCTGGCAAGAGCTGAGCCAGCAGGGCAGGAGCAGTTGCCCCAGAAGAGCCTGAAGGAACAGGACCTGCAGGAAGCAGTTGGACCCTCAGTAGAGCAGCATGCGGCCGGCAGGAGAGGCTCCCCACTGGCTCCAAGATCCCCTATGAGAGGCTACAGCTAGCAGGAGAGGCTCCCCAGCTCCAGCAAGGGTCTGAGCAGTGACCTGAGAAGTACCCAGCCCTGGTGCCAGCTCTTCCAATCAGAGGCCAGGCAGCTCAACATGAGGCTGTGGCTCCAGTAAGGTCAAGACCCCTACCAGGCTGCAGCAGTGCCACCACTGGTGGCTGGGTAGCAGCATTTCTGCCTATCATGTGGGAGATCTGAGTTCAAGTTCCAGTGAGGTAACTGGGGGAAGTTCTTGTTGCAGTGGAAAGGGGCCCTTGTCTTTCTCCCCCTCCAGGTAACTAGGTCCTATATTCCTTGTTACTTGACATTTTGTATTTTATGCCTTTTATATTTCACCAACCCGTATTGTTTGTTCTGCTGTTTGTGTTTTATATTTTGTTAACCCTGTCTTTTGTCTACTGTATGAATATGTCTATGATTGTAAGTGTCTAATCTTTGCTGAATTCTGCCCCCTTGGGGCATTGTAATGTCCCCTATACCCCCTGGTTTATACTGGTTATGTTCCCAATACTGTTCTCTCATTCAAAGGTATATGGTTAAGTCCCCATTGGTGGTCTGGATCTGCTCTATAGGGGGAGGAGAGTCCCTACACCTCCCACAGCGCTTGTGCACCTGCTCTGACCCCTTCAATTGGAGAGGGGGTACCTCTTGGAGAGCTGACCAGGTTACAGCAGCATCCTTGAGGCAGCTGAAGGCACACTCCACCAAGGTGCACATCTGGCTCAGGCACCGGTTGAAGTATACCTGGCAGGGGTCCAGCTGGCCAGTGTAGGACTGCATGAGTCAGAGAAGGTGCAGGTAGGTGGGGTCCCGGATGACTGGGACATGGAGCTGCCCACACACTGCTGCCCTCCCTGCAGGGGGCCTCTTTGGGGTACTGCCCCAGAGCCAGCCCCCCCATGCATGGTCCTGCCCCACTGCACCCCGAGCATGGCCCTGCTGCATGTGTCCTGGGTACTGTGCAAGGAGCTGTTTGTGTGGACCAAAGGGTGCCCAACCCACTTTGCCATGCTGCTGCTCACTAGGTGCACCTGTGCAACTGGCACCTGTGCAACTGGCATGGGACGCTGAGCTTCAACAGTGCAGGGGGCAGCCCAGGCTGCCCTGCAACCTCTGCTGCCTCTTGGAGGGCTACCTGTGGCTATGCTACAGGTCCCTACCCTCACATCCAAGGAGTACATCACCTGATGAAGAGAGGTGGGACCACCACAGCACCCAGCTGCAGGTCTGACACCCCTAGCACGAAGTGGGCTGCTCTGCACCAGGACTGGCAGGACAGAGTTGTAGAACACATGGGTGTCATGGGCACTGCCCACCCAGGCAGCACTCGTGTTGGTGAAGGTATCATGGTGATCCACAATGGTCTGGAGTGCAAAAAAGTGAAAGCCCCTCCGGCTGTAGTAAGGGTGGTCACTGTGGGGTGGGCAGGTGATGGGGATGTTGGTCCTATCCAGGGCCCCAATGCACTGGGGGAGTTCCAGGGCATGGAACCCTGCCACGACTGCCAGAGGGTCATGCATGCACAGCACTGTGTGCACCAGCACATCCTGGAGGGTGCCACACAACTCCAGGATGCCCTCCCTGGCAGTGGCCTTGCCCACCCCAAAGAGATGGGTCACATAGCAGAGGCTGGTGGGTGTGGCCAGCTTTAGCAGGGAAAGGGCCAGCCAGGTGTCTGCAGGGAGGGGTGACCACATGTTGGTGTCCTGCCACTCCAAGTGCCACTCCAGTTCCTCCAGGAGGTCTAGGAAGGTGGCCTGGTCATCCAGTATGCCTCAAGCCACTGCTCATTGTCCCAGGTGTTCTGTATGATGTACAACCACCAGGCCTCGCTGGCCCAGAGGGCCCAGAGGTGATGAGGCTGGAGGCCCCATGAGGGCAATGGCAACTCTGGCAGGGGCATCCAGAAGCCCATTGCCAGTGTCTCTGCTGGGGTCCGGCCAGCTGGATGGGGTCCAGGTGGCAGGCACACAGTGGTGGTGGCCCCAGGACAGCAAGCTGTGGCCAGGTAGGCTGTCGATGTGCATGGGGGAGCCGGGAGGGCCCAGATGGCCATGGGTCAGCCAGCAGTTGACACAGTGGGTCAGCAGGGTTGATGTGGTGGCCAGCAGGAGCCCAGGGCAGGGCTCATCACTGCTGGGGGCAGGGGCTGGAGTAGCTATAGGGCGGGGAGGCAGAGGCAGTGAGGAGAGAGCTGCTATGTGCTGCCCCTGCACTGTGCTTGCTGCTCCTGGCCAGGGAAGTGGCTGGCCAGGGGGCAGAGAGCAAGACTACCTTTTCAAGATCACTGCCAGAGACTTGTGCTCCCTCTGGTGGTGGCAGGGACCCATTGCAGAGCCATAGGAAGTGGCAGGAGTTTGGTGCAAAGAGCAGCAAATGTGCTGCTATGTCCTTGCATGTGTAGACACCTGGTCAGGAGCATATACTCGCAGGAAGTTTACTTGCAAGTAAACTGATCTTGGAACAAATGCACGTGAAGACGCACCCACTGTGACCAAGTAATGAGCTTTATTTATGAGGAGTCTCCTCTAAAACTTCCATCTTCCACATAGGTTGCAATAGCCTTTATTCTCACAAATATTTTAATGCTGGCTGAAGTAATGTGGCAAGTTATGTTGGCAAACATCTCAGTGGAAAACTGGACATATTTGCTGAGTCGGTTAATATAAATTCCATTTGTACTTCAAACTCTCATCTGCCCTGCATATGAAAACTGTAGCTATGTCACCATGCCCTGATAATGTCATCCTTGGTTGTACTGTGAGCCACTAGCTGAAAGGTTAAATACTTCCTGTGCCTGTGAAGCACCATTATTAATAATGTTGTTGAATCATTTTATATTGGAATGCAACATTGGTTATATAAAGTTGCTTGTTTAATTCTAGAAGGGTTTGATCTTTGCAATTCTCCCTGTTCTACATTCACCCTGCCATCTTCAAATTTGGCATCTAAACCATCAGGACTACTCAACAATTCAAGGTTCAAAAAGAAAACTTGCAGCAAAAGTGGAAAATAGAGAGAGCAACCAGACAAAAATAGAAAGGCTCATTTAAAGCTTTCTTAGAAAACGTATTGGTAGCAAAAACATAAGCGAAATGGTAAAACTAGCCAAAAGGGAAATTAGGAATATAATAAATCTGTACAAATAGAGCAGGAAAAGACAAGCCATAGAGGTAAGGGGCATGATCCACATGTGATAAAAGTGTTATAATTCTGATGACAGGCATGACAATTTAA
>NW_017729032.1:56176074-56185777 GCF_001723915.1 Gavialis gangeticus | reverse complement strand
CTGTACAAATAGAGCAGGAAAAGACAAGCCATAGAGGTAAGGGGCATGATCCACATGTGATAAAAGTGTTATAATTCTGATGACAGGTATGACAATTTAAACCAGCTGAGGAACTGCCCCAGGATAATTAGATCTGAGTAATGCACTTGATGCACAGCCTTTTGAAATATTGCTCTAATAATTATCTTGATAGGAACACTGTCTTTGATAAAAACTCCCTGAATTTTAAACAGTGATAAACATTCTTGTATTAAGTTGATGCTGTCTTCTGCCAAGATTGGTATTATGTCCAGCCTTACTTAACATCTTATTTAATGATCTAGAAGGAGTAAACAAAGCATTAAAGCAATTCACAGAGGGAACTGGTGAGGAGTAGAACACAGTCGAGGAAGAACACCACAAAATCAAAGGAAGGGTAGTTTTGTAATTAATGAACTGGATTATGACTCACAGAATCTGGGGTGTCTTTCTGGGTATACTATACGCACATCATGTGCCACCTTGGGCAAATCCAGATCTTCAAAGGTAGTTAGGTACCTTACTCAGAGTTAGGCATTCCATTAGGAATTAGGCCTTCAAATACCTTTGAGTGTCTGGGTTTAACTGCCTTTGTGTATTATTTATTCATTTTTTGAAAATGAGATAACTGCATTTACTTTCTTCCTCCTCCCCTCCCCAGTCTAGTTAGATTTTGAACACTTCAGGATAGGGACTGGCTTTCTCTATATGTTTGTTCAGCATCCAGCTCAATGGAGCCCCCAGTCTCTCTTGTAGCTTCTCAGCACTATTTAAAAATATAGGAAGAAATAAAAACACAAATTAGTTTCATGTTAGAAAAAGGCAAACTAATATATTTAGGGAAAGATCATCTGGAACACAGAGTCATAATGGGAGCAAGAAACCTGAGCAATAAGAACACTGAAATGACTCTCAGGATGGTGGAGAACAAGAAATTATAGAACAGGAGTTTGCAACATGATATGACTGCTTTGGGACTGTCTATGCAGAGGAATCACATAGCAGAGCAAGGAGCCAAGACTTCCTCTATACCACTCTTGCAGAAACACACCTGGACTATTGCACTGGAATCTGGCCACATTTCCAGAAGATATTGACAAGTTACAGGAAGTGTAGAGAAGAGCAACAAAAACTGTTAGAGGGCATGAGCTATATTAGAATTTGTTTGTTTGGCAATGGTTGATCCTTCTGGATCCTGGTGTATCTGTAAGAGGTCACGCAAACCTGCAATGCATATGACTAGGCAGGAGTTTTGGAGGAGTGGAGGCTGACCAGACTACCCTTCCCCCTTTAGGCCACTGAGACAGAATCCAAGAGCCAGACATTTGGTGCCTCCATGACTGTATTTGTATAAGCATCCAGGAATTGAAACCAGGTCTTCTGTGTGGTGGATAACTGAACCACAAGGAACTCCACCTGAGGTAGACATCCAATCATGAATGTGGGTGGGTGAGTGTGCATAAGAGAGAGAAAGTGAGCACGCATGCACATAGTACACACTGATGTCTCTAAACAGTGACACCTCAGGTACTTGAAAGATGTGAAAACTAAAGAAGCAAGAAAAAAACAGCAATATTTTACGTGGTGCAAGTCTTTAAAGCCAGTGGTTATGAGATGAAATGAAGAAAGACAAATGTGTGGGGGGTATTAGGAAAAACTCCCTGATGGGGAGTTAAAATTGGGCTCTAGATAGTCTCCAAAGGAAGCATTGGAAGTTCCATCACTTGGGATATCAAATTCAGACTGGGACAAAACATTAAAAATAGCCAATAGAGAACAATCCTGCAAAGAGGTAGGCAAAGAGTTGGGCTCAAACATCTAAGTTTATGGCAGGTCCTGAAAGACAAATTAAAAGCAGCTTTGCTGAATCTCTCACAGGTATTCAACCTTTTCACTGTAAAATTATGCGGGATGATGTGTAAACATTGGGATGTTTATTGTTAATTGGTAAACCATATTATTAGTTTAGTTATGCATTTTTCCTTGTGTTTTTTTCCATTTTTTCCATGTTATTCATAAATTTAAGTACCTATAATTATTCTGTGTGTGTGTGTGTGTGTGTGTGTGTGTGTGTGTGTGTGTGTGTGTGTGTGTGTGTGTGTGTGTGTGTGTGTGTGTGTGTGCATGCGTGTGTGTATATATATATTGGTTTTAATTGTGTCTTGCACTGGAGGAGGGAGGCTCAGGATACTTTGCTGCTCAGCTGCTATCATTCCTTTGTTGGACTGGGAGAAAGACCAAGGCCATCGGTACCCTAGGGATTCAAGATTGGCAGTCGGCTGCCCCTACCTTGGTGGACCAGGGTTACACTTGTTTTCCATAGGGTTTCATCCCCTGCTTCCCCCCAATGATAAATGGTGACCAGTCATTGAAATAGAAAGAGGTACTATAAACCAGTGGTCCCCAAACTTTTTTGATTGTGCACCCCATCAGTAAAAAAATTTTGAGCACGCACCCCCAATATATATGTCACAATATGCTGAAAGTGAACGAACGATTGAGGGCGCCACTGTCAACCCCTCCACGTTGTGGAACTCCCACTCTTCCCTCAGGATACCTCGCGTACCGTACGTGACGTGACCGTCTGACATATGGACCGAGTGAGGGCGCCACTGTCAATCCATATATTAAATATTAGTAAAGCTTAATTTCTTTCTTATTTTTTTAGATAAAAAATAAATATAAATAGAAGTTGTAATATTTTCTTCCTGCACCCCAATGGAGGTAATATTTTCTTCCCGCACCCCAATGTGCAGCCCCTGGGGTGCGCGCACCCCACTTTGGAGACCACTGCTATAAACAATCATGATGGGCAACTTTTGACTTTATGTGTTTTAGGAATATCCTGTTCTCCTCTGCCAGTTATGGCCTCGTCGCTGAAGGACTGTCAGAAATTCAGTTTTGTCTCTGTTTCTGTTATTGGTATTTTCTCACATGTCTTTACACTTGGACAATGAAAGTTGAGGAAGTCAGTTGCACCCCCAGGTTTTTGGTGCTGCTGTGGATTTCTTGAGTGACAAACATGGCAGGGGAAAAAATAAGTTTTCACTAGCATTGTGGGAGGACTTCTATTGGTCTCAGGTTTGGTAAACTCTGGAGTATGCCACCACTAGACTAGCCCCTGCAAGTACCCAGGGAGAAACAAACTACTTGTTATGCCTCTGTGTAGTGTTCTTGCCAGAAAAGATCTTCCTGCTAATCCAGGGAAGGATCTGTTCCTTAAATTGTACAAGTGGCCTAATTTGTAGGAATTGTAGGAAGTGAATTGAAATATGACTGCAATGCTAATCTGCAAGAAATTGAATGATTTTCAGCAGTTACTAATGATTTGGGACCTTAAAGAACGCTTGCTGCACAATGATGCAGAGCTCTAACCGGAGGGATTCTTATGCCAACAAAATACAAGGTATTTGAAAAAAAATGAAAAAGAGAATAGTATTTTCAGAAAGCATAATATATAATAATACAAATATTGTTCTAAGGGAAGCAAAGCATCATTTCTGAGACTATCTATGCACATAAAGCCTAGCCCCTAGGAATTCATTTAAATCATAAAGTGTATTCATGTTTATTCAGGAACATTTGGCAATTTTATACACCACGATGATTTCATTTGAGAGAAGGAAAGCCACAATGGAAAACAAAGTCCTACCTACTGTATACTTAGGATCTATAAATATTCATGGACATTAGTCTGTACTAAAGGAAATTGCTTTTGAAGTGACTGCTTAAAAATCCTTTACTGGTTTTAGCCCAGAGATACAAATTATGCAGAATTTTACAATCAGATTATGGGTGCAGATGTTTTACAGAAATCACTGACACATTTCTGTCTCTCTTCTGTTCTAGCTTTGGGAAAAAAGGCACAGAAAAACCTATTGCCTCAAGGCACTGAAACTTTCTCAAGTATTAATTTATTATAATGTATATTATAATGTGTTAACTATTTTCTGTTTAATAATTTTTGTATACTGCATTTTGTTGGGAGTACATTGTAAGAATTTGATCAAAACATAATGGAGTAGTGAATATTGTTTCCTATGTTAGAAATAATACAGGTAGAAATGCTGTTAGAAGGCACAGTTTTTAGTTGTTTATATTTTTCCATACTTTAATAGTATGGACTGAAATTTCCCATGCCAGGTGTCTGCTTCAAGCAGAATGATTTTGTGATTCAGTGGATAAACTAGTGGCATGAGCAGGATGATGTAACTCTCAACACTAGCATAATGCAAAAGCACAAAGTGAGGGTGTTTCCTAATATTAAGTGCTGGATTTTGCAACATTAACCTTCCTTTAGCATTGGATACAGTTAAAGGTTATATGATAGTAGAATCTAGAAGCATCACTTGTAGTTAGGGACACTATAAACTAGGGGTGGGCAGTTATTTCAGCTGGAGGGTCACTTAAGTTTTGGTGAGATGTTGAGGGCTGCACACATAAAATTAATGAAGATATTTTAACAAATTACAGATAAAAATAAATAATATGTTAAAAATAAAATGTATAAAATATATACTATAAAATATTTTAATTTTATTTAAAAATTATTTTTTGTCCTGATTTATGTTTTTTTGGAGTAGTGTGTATAAAAGCAATTGTGTAATCACCCAAAATGGTTTCTCTCTGAAGGGAATCAAAAACAGCCAAGAGGACACTCGGGCAAAGAAGGACACCCAAACCCTCAGCAGAGCCCTATCACCACCCAGCCACTCCCCAAATCACAAAGGAGATCCTGCCTCAGCCAGTACCCTGACACGTCCCTCAAGAGCCACCGACGCCCCAAACCTACTTACATCCTACCTCTTCCCATCCACACTTCCCCCACAAAGCCCAGGGAAGCCCAGCATCCCCTTCCAGTCTGCCCTAGGTTGCTTCCAGAGCAAGGCGGGCTGCATTCACCTGCAGCCCATTGCCCCACTCTTCCCCCAGCCCAAGACCCAGCCCCAGCCCCAGGGTGCCAGGGGCAGCCTCACCTATGTATGTGGGATGGAAGCCACTCTGGCTGCAGCTAGGAAGCAGCAAATGGCTGGGCTGGCTCGCAGTGCTGTTGGGTAAGGTGGGGCCAGGGCCAGGGCTGGGGCTAGGGCTGAGGCCATACCTGCTGGGAGGTGCTGGGGAAGCTCTGCCACCTCTGGGCATAGGTGTGGAGCACCCATGGCATGGAACCTTTGCATCTTGGGAGTTGATCTCTATGTCCATGAGTTTATCATTTAAATAGATTAGACAAAGAGTGGGAGAGAATGTTGAAAGGATACTGTTATGGCCTAGTGCAGGGGTTGTCAACTGGGGGCACGTGTACCCCTGGGGGGACTTGGGAAGGCCCTAGGGGGTATGCGCAGGTGGGTGGGGATGAAGCACTGCCACCCACCACCCTGCACCACCGCCTCCCAGGAGCAGGGACATGGGGTGGGAGGAGGGGGGGGGAGGGCAGCACAGCCCCTCTGCAGGCTGCACAGGCACCACCCGGGGGAGGGGATCTGCTGCACAGGCACCACCCTGCACTGCTGTCTTCCCTCCCCCTGCTCCACATCCAGCTACATGCCATCCCTTCTCCTCTGCTCCACACTGGGCTGCATGCCACAGGCATGCCTACCCCTACGCCCCCTGCTCATAAAAGGTTAAAAACTTCTGGCCTAGTCTTTAAAGTATTCATCTGGGAGGGAGGAGACCTGGGTTTCTTTTCCCAGTGCAACAAATTTAATTATTTTGCACAAAATGAAGCTGCTTCTTCAGGACAGGTGGAAACCACTCATCTCCTGTTACCTGTCCATAAGGACATAAGGAAACACTGCCTACTGTCCAAGCCCCCAAGGCCTGGAATAGGCTGGCTCCAGAGGTGGTGCAAGCACCTACTCTGGACTCTTTTAAGAAACATTTGGACACCTATCTTGCTGGGATATTTTGACCCTAGCTGACTTCCTGCCCCTTCGGGGAGGGGGCTGGACTCAGTGATCTTCTGAGGTCCCTTCCAGCCCTAACGTCTATGAATCTTTGAAATTATGATATCCTGCTGGTTAGAGCATTCATGTGGAAGGTGGCTTCAGATCCCCTCAGGAAGAAAATGAATTTGAGCCTGAATCTTTCACATCTGACCTAGATGAATGTATTAACTCTTGAAATAATAGGTAAAGGATGGGTGAGGGCACCACTATGACCAGGTCTGGAAAGAAATGATTGTCTCCTCCTTGACTTTTTAAAGGAAGGGCTGACATGCCAGAATCAAGGACAGAGTTCATAGCTGCTGACTGCACGCACAGATAGGTGCCTCTTTGGAGCCTACAGTAAGGCCTCTAGCGCTTTGCAAAGGGTTGTACTTAAACTGCAGCCCTCTCCTCAGCTTTTCCTAATGGCTAGCTCTGGTCACTTCCTGTTCAACTTGCTTACTCCTAGAAATCCTGCTTGCAGCACCCTGCTCTACCATGCATTGTAGAGGAAGGGCTACATGCCTAACTCAAGGTTCTGAATTTCTCTAAGTAGCAGTGTTACACTGCCCCCTCCCCCTCACCCCTTGTGGCTCCAGCCCTCTGGATTCATAATGAATGTGGGGTTTAAGGAAATTGCATTAATCCTAGTCAGCTGTGCTAAAACATGGAGTGGAGATAAGAGTAAATCATTTTCTAATGAGTACTTTATAAAGAGGTATTCGAGCATCATCTGCTAAATATTTTACAATAATTTATTTTTTCCTTTGCAATGTAACCTATTGTCCAATACTTAAGAAGAAATACTCTCACATAAGCTTTGATTTAGCAAACCGGTCTTGTTCAACATAGCACTTATGCACATGGCTTTCACTGGCGCTTCACTGAATTAGTGGCTAATTACTTATTTTTACACCCCAATACCTGGCTGAATATTTTTTCTCATAACCCAAGATGGTAGGTGCCTCTCTGGCTTCTAGTCTATTGTTCATTATTATTTATATGATCAAATATATGACTGAGTAGTTGCTTTCATACTATACACTCACAAAAATTCATAATAACTATAGGGATAATTTCAGACTATCAAAAAGAACCACAGATTCTCACGAACTTGAACTAAAGAAGATATTAGCTGCTATCAGTGGGCATCTTATCCTTATTCCCTACAACTGCCTAATTTTGACATCCAACAGAAGGCCTTGCTACATATATTCACAAATTGGTTTATTACCTTTGTAGGGCATTTACTGTCAACACAATACTTCATGGTTTCACTGCAATTTGCACATTTTTTAGGCTTAGTAAATCAACAAGGGATAAACTCTTACCTAACTCAGTGCATATCAGGGTTTCAGGTTGCTTAGCATACCATGACTGGCCTTTAAACCAGAAGGGATGCGTGAAGCTGGAAAAGACTGAAAATATGAAACTTGAATGCTGTGTTAAAAGAAGCCTCCAGTGAACTCACTTTTTCATCTGACTTGGACTTGCAAAACAAGATTTTATTTATCATATCAACATTTATTATTTTGAATCACTTTTTTCAAGTAAAATTTGAGGATGATGTAGTCCAATCCATATTGTCAGTTTCACCAGAGGGTGCCCTAAATGGAAGCATCTAGTCCTCTGGTGTATATTTCAACAGCTCTTCATATGAAATGTGCAAATATACTCTTGAGTACCTAGCTGTATTTCAGTTGCAGAGCACTCTTTCCCATAACACATTGTTTTGTTTAGATCTTTCACAGCTCAGTGACATGCAGTTTCTCTCGATTTTCTGAATTACTTTGTGTACTCTGAGTATAAAAGATTTTAAGTAGTAGTGGAGGTGGAAATCATGAATATTTGCAAATTAAATTAAAACATTCATATTGCCCATTGCCCTGTTTTGGGAAGTTTTATGTAATGTTAACCATTTTCTTTGTCTGGGTACATGCTCAATTCACCATCCTTTTCTTCTTCCATTTAAAAATGTGTATTTTGGGTTACTTTGGGGCATCTTTGGCTACGACACAGTGAATAAATTAAATATTGACTTAAAAGACTTTTTCAAACATGACTACTGTCTGCTTAGTGTGAGGTTCTGCAATCCTTTTACATGCATCGCTCCCATTACAATGGTCTCTGATAAAGACAGAAGGGGGGATTAGATTTGAGCAATTCAGATAACTGATTTTTTAGTTTTCACTGGCTGAGCTGAATCTCTGAAAAAATACCGGGGATAATACCTTTGTTTTTGGTTTCCTAATGAAAATAATAATAATAAAAATGCTTGGATCAAACAAAATATTTCATTTGATCCAAGCCAAAATGCTGACTTTGTAGCTTATTTAGGGTGTTTTTTAAATAGTGTTTAAACTAAAATTAGCTAAATTTTGAGGCAAATATCAGTTTGAAATGAAAATGGGTTTCTTCATTGGGAATAATTTTATACATGCAAAGTAAATGAATGAATAGTTTAATTGATCCAAATGTTTTCTTCACCAAAAAAAAAAAGAATATTTGACTGAATAATTTTACCTAGATCTAAATAGTGTGAATACATTGTTAATATTTTATAATATACAGGGATCCTGGTTTTCTCTGATAAAAAAATTCCCAATTTTCAGATTTAAAAAGTAACTTAAAATCCACATTTTTCCATGATTAAAATGAAGCACCACTAATATATATATATAGTGGTGTTTCATTTTAATCACGGAAAAATGTGGATTTTGGGTTATTTTTGGGTTACTTTTTAATCAGAACATTTGGGATTTTTTTTTTTACCAGAGAAATCTACCCTTAGTAGAGGGTAGATTTAGGCTAGATATCAGGAGGCGCTACTTCACGGTTAGGGCGGCTAGGATCTGGAACCAACTTCCAAGAGAAGTGGCACAGGCTCCTACCCTGGGGGTCTTTAAGAGGAGGTTAGATGAACACCTTGCTGGGGTCGTTTGACCCCAGTACTCTTTCCTGCCATGGCAGGGGGTTGGACTCAATGATCTGCTCAGGTCCCTCCCATCCCTAGAAACTATGAAACTATGAAAACCAGGATCCCTGATTATATTTAAGTACAGTAATTGGGAGAAGGTACCTTTCCCTAACTTTTCTTCAGGTACAATTTATACAATGGCTGCATACAAACATTACTCTTAGACTTGGAAATCAATCTAAACTCATAACAATACAGAAGTTGAGTGTGCCCTGCCCCCAATCTCTCCTACAGCCAAACTAGCACAACCTGTCTCCCCAGTCCCGCCTCCTGCCTCCAGCCCTGTCAGCCCCAGGCAGGCAGTGGGGGGAAGTGAGGCGTCTGTGTCCCCTGCATGAGCCCCTGGACTTTGGCACCCGAGCCCTTGGTCCATTCCTCTTGTATCCCATCATGAAGCATCCCACAATGTACATACAGACCTGACACTGAGCTCAGGAAAACCCCTGTACTTGGGCACAGCCCCACAGCCTCTGACCCTGGCTCCTGCACACCCAACCAATTAACCCTTGCCATTCCTCCGGACCATTGCTCTAATGCAATAGCTACTCTATCTACAAGCCAATTTCTAAAAGCAAATCTCTAACTATCATTTTCTAGCCATCAGCTCCAGCATGCTATATCTAAGAGGTCAGAGCCAGGCACCCTGACACCAAGACCCCAGCATGGACCCCCGCCATGAGCAAGAGATGGTGCAGGTGCTCACCTCTGGTGGGTTGGGGTGGCAGGGGGCAGTATATCAGGACTGAGCTTGCATGGAGGCAACCCTATGACCTCCACCATTCAG
>NW_017729032.1:56170825-56171074 GCF_001723915.1 Gavialis gangeticus | reverse complement strand
TGGGATGGCAGGGGGCAGTATATCAGGACTGAGCTTGCATGGAGGCAACCCTATGACCTCCACCATTCAGCCACTGCTGGCAGGTACTTGAGCCATGTGCACCTGGGGTGCTGCAAAGCTTTTTTTCCCTGAAGCTACAGGGTCCCAGAATCCTGGAGCAGGGGGACTAAGCATCCAACTGGAGCAAGCAGGTAGATGCCCCTGGAAACTTCAGGAGCAGATGGGGTGTGGCCAGCTTCTCCAAGTTTC
>NW_017729032.1:56144011-56165825 GCF_001723915.1 Gavialis gangeticus | reverse complement strand
GCATGGACCCCCGCCATGAGCAAGAGATGGTGCAGGTGCTCACCTCTGGTGGGTTGGGATGGCAGGGGGCAGTATATCAGGACTGAGCTTGCATGGAGGCAACCCTATGACCTCCACCATTCAGCCACTGCTGGCAGGTACTTGAGCCATGTGCACCTGGGGTGCTGCAAAGCTTTTTTTCCCTGAAGCTACAGGGTCCCAGAATCCTGGAGCAGGGGGACTAAGCATCCAACTGGAGCAAGCAGGTGGATGCCCCTGGAAACTTCAGGAGCAGATGGGGTGTGGCCAGCTTCTCCAAGTTGCAGGTAGAGGACACTGGAAATTTCCAGGCTAGGACATAGCATGTTGACAGAATCATGGGGTACCTACTGGAAGCCTGTGGAAAGTTTGAAGTTGTGAGGGGTGGCCTAACAAGTGGAGCCCCAGTTACTCTGGAGCAGGGAGTTAAAGGGAGAGCCACATGCTGAGACCTTCAGCTCTCCTTCCATCCATCTATCCTTCCAGCCTTCCTTTCATCCTTCCAATCTTCAAGCCACCCCCTTGCAGCCAGACTCTCACACACCCATTAATGGCAAAACCCCATGGACAGTGGCATGGACCGTGGATGAACCTGTCCTCCTTCCACAACTAAGACTAAAAGTCTCCATACTTGGGCATGGGCATCAGGGCACCATGGCAGGGTGTTGGTAGACCAGGACACAGAGGCATGTGCAATTCACAAGGGAGGGTGCTTGCTTTGGGGCTTTTTCTGGGTGTGGGGGAGGGTCCATGGTAATGTGGCGGGAGGTTGGGGGCATGCTTGCTCATGTCCAGAAGCCAGTCGGGGTGGCCTGGGTGTTTGGCTGTGTTCAGCAGTCTCTGGCAGCCTCAAAAGCTAGGAGGCATGCTGGGAGGCAGGCAGGATCACTCCCAACCTGTAGACCTTGGCCAATGCAGGCAGCCTGTGTATTCAGCCTTCCCACAAAGGGTACAAGTGTACACTCTTTTCTACCAATCTAAACTAGGTCACTGACAGAAAACTGTGTAACAGATCTGATTCCTCGTCAGACCTTTTGAACGTCTGTATGTTGGCTATATATATGAAGTCCAAATTAACTCCCTTCCTATGTTTCAGTTTTATTAACAAATAAACAACTGTAAGCTCAGCTCTTCTCCAGAAACTTCACTGCTCCAACACTCCTCCATAAAGATCACTTAAATCACTGTCTGGATCCTTTCTCCCTTGTCTTTTCCTCCAGGCAGGGTAACAAATAATTTGTTTCTGTGAATCAGTACAGCTCACTTATCCTTTTCCAGTCACCCTCCCCTTACCCCCCCCCCCCCAACATCCCCCCAGGAAGGATGGACATTTAAATCCATCATATGCATGGTACTTTCAGAGTATGTAGTGTGATATATAATATGGTGCACTGTGCCAAATAAATAACAGGCCTCTTCCCTGAGGAATTGATATAATAGCACAGAGACACTGGGTATTAAAGGGAATTCCACCTGTAAACCTGACTGTGGGTGAAAATCATTTTGGCTAAGGAACAGTACATTATCATGACATGAGTCTTTGATGGAGAGGGGCAGGAGTCCTGTTTTTGTGTTTGCAGAACTCCCAGAACAATGGAACTCAATCTTATTACAACTGAAGCACTACCGTGCACAAATAATAATGAACAGTAGAGTGGAAGGCAGAGAGTACTAGGAGGTGCTTGTGCAAAGTCATGCTCATCCCATCTATCCCATTCCCAAAGTTGAGGCCACCAACTGGGGGATTTAAGTTTCCATTTAGGTTTGAGCAAAGCATGTTAGTCTTCTTCTTCTTAGTTTTCTTCTTCTTGTGTCTCTACACCGTATTTGACCATTTTGTTACACATGCTTGTGCTCGTTTATAGTTTCATAGTTTCTAGGGTCGGAAGGGATCTAAGCAGATCATCTAGTCTGACCCCCTGCCATGGCAGGAAAGAGTACTGGGGTCAAACGACCCCAGTAAGGTGGTCATCCAACCTCCTCTTAAAAACCCCCAGGGTGGGAGCCTGCACCACCTCACTTGGAAGCTGGTTCCAGACCCTAGCCGCCCTGACCGTGAAGTAGCGCCTCCTGATGTCCAACTTAAACCTTCCCTCTGCCAGCTTGTGACCGTTGTTCCTGGTCACTCCTTGCGGCGCTCAGGGGAACAGGGACTCCCCCAGTGCCTGCTGATCCCCCCTAACCAGTTTATAACAGGCCACAAGATCCCCCCTCAGCCTTCTCTTTTGAAGGCTGAACAGGTTCAGGTCCTGCAACCTTTCCTCATAGGACCTACCCTGCTGTCCCTTGATCATACGAGTGGCCCTCCTCTGGACCCTCTCCATGCTGTCCACATCCCTCTTAAAGTGCGGCGCCCAGAACTGGACGCAGTACTCCAGCAAGCTCTTTCATTGTGTATATTGCTAATTGTACTTAGCAAGCTCTTTCATTGTGTATATGCCTTCAAGTAGCAAGCATTGGAGCAGATGTTGCATAACCTGAGGCTCTGTGCCACAATCACAGATGACTGAACCAATGGTATAGCCCCACTTCTTCATTAGTTCCTTGGAACATCCAACTCCGGTTCATATGCACTTGAGACATAGTCAGCTTTGCCATGGTTCATCAGCCCTTAGTGGTAAGAACTCAGCCATTGGACTGTACATTTTTTGCTGTTAGATACTTTCTTCAGCCTCTCATTCTACATCTGAACTTGAGTCTCCTTGGGTGTAGCATTGAGAGGTTGGGTACTGGTGAGGAAGCTCCTGTGTGACATCAGACATATGTACACTGTGGGATGGTCAGACAGCAGGTGTCTCACATCTTCAGTTTGTCTTGATCATTCTATCCTGCTGGACATTGCTCTTCTGATGTCAGGTGGAGTGAATCCAGCCTGCAGGTACACACTGGGCATGTCTACACATGCAAATGCTGTGGGATGGGTTTACTCCAGAGTATATCCACCCTGGGCAGGCATATATATGTGTGGGGATGTGGAAGCAGATTTGCTGCTCCTGGCAGCAGTCTGCTCTCATCCCCTTGGGCCCTGCACTGGCCGCCTGTAGCAGTGAGAGGGAACATGTTTAAAAGGCAGCCCTGCTCTCTGCTTCCTGGCCACCAGTCTTCCTGGCCCAGAGTAGCCTGTGAGCACCGTACCAGCATACTGCGTTTGTGTCACCAGAGCCTGTGCCCACTGCACCATGGATGCTCCACCCTCAGGCCCTGGCGGTAATGTCCGGTGCCCTGGGCTTCTGCTGGACACCCTGGTTGCCCTGCTGCACTGCTGCGGTGACTGCCACCTGGCCCAGGTCAGTCTTAGCCCTGGTGGCCTCCTTGAGTGGCCAGGCTTGTTGTGCTGTCCCATGCCACCTGGTACCCTATTGCTGCCACCCAGACCCTGGCAGGGACACTGATGACATACACCTAGATGCCACCCTCAGTACCATCCATGCGCTCCTGTGTGTCTCGCCCCACTGCATGTGGGCCCACCTGGCTGGCCAGGACTGGTGGCTACATGTAGGCCACCTGGATGGACGGCCCTAGCCCCCAGTCCCACTGTACACCCCCAGCACCATGCTCGCTATGCATAGTTCTCAGAAAAGCACTTTATTTCCCTCCACAAACACAAACTCACCTTCCCCCTCCCTCCCCAACAACAGAGCCTTTCCCATCTCCCTTCCCCAAACCAGACCCCATCTCCATCTCCCCACAGAGCCTCCAGGGAGGAGCTGGAACTGCTGGTGCCCAGTAGTGCCAAGGCTGGCCTGGCATCCTGGGTGGGATTGTGCACCAAGAGATGGCAGGGCAGGCACTGGCCTGGGCTCCCATAGCTGCTCAATGAGGCAGGGGGTGGGGACTCTGGTGGGATGGGCTTATGGTGGGTTGAGGGGCCTCCCCCAGTGACATGTCACTGCATGTGCCAAGTTGGAGTGGAGGCTTGGGCAGGCTACCCATGCTGAAGCAGATGGCACAGCTCCAGCCAGGGTCCCAAGGCACAAGGATGTTATCCAGCTCCTACATAAAGGGCATGGACTTGCAGGACCTGACCGGTGGTTGTGGTCAGTGACCATGACCCACTGTGCCTGCAAGACCTTGATTTTTATACAGCACTGGTACACCAACTGGGCATACCTGTGCTCTCACATGCAGCCTGACAGGCCCTTATACATGCACTGGAGTACCCGCTCCATGCAAACTGGCTGAGGACCTCAGCCTCTCCCCATGGTGCCACAAGGTCTGTGGTCTCCTCATGGGATCAGATGCAGCCTTGGGAGGTGGCATGTGGAGTTGGGGAGGATGCCAGCATGGCTCCCTTGACAGCTTACTGGGCCTCCACGTAACAGTCCTGGTGCTGGCAGGTCTGGGCAGGTACCTACAGCACCCAGTGCAGGGACACAGGGTGGGACAGGCAGGCATGCAGTGATGCTGTGCTGGGTACCAGCAGCAGGGTCTGGGCAGGCCCTGGGTGTTGCCAGGCCCAGAAGCTGTCTGCAGTGCCGAACACAGTGTACAGCAAGTGTGTGCCAGGACCAGTGCTGGGGTCCGGGCAGTCTGCTGTGGCTGGCCTGGGGCCTCTGCTGTGCAATGCAGTGGCACTGTTATAGGCTGTAGGTGGCCCAGGGCCCTGGCATCCCCATAGGTTTTAAGGGCCAGGAACTGGAGAAGCTCCCAGCGCTGTGGCCTGCGGCTGACTGGGAGCAAATTTGCTCCTAGTCAGTATGTACATGTACTTTATTGCACAGTAACTACCCAGGTGTTAATTTCTTACCTGTATTTACAGGTAGCAAATTAAGTAACAAGTAGAGCAATTTACTGCACAGTAAGCATCTGCACATGTATTTGTGATACTTACTGTGCAGTAATTTGCTCTACTGTACGGTAAAGCACCTTGTGTAGATGTGCCGGCTGTTTAGGCTGGTAGTCTTTAGATATCTTGTGATGCAGTTATCATTCAGAATAGGGTCAAGGCACTTGGCATGTACAGATCTCTCTCATACAGAACATGCATACTCAGCAGAGGAGAAGCTGAGAGCCAGAGCAGTGGTTTGGGTGGTTGAGGGGCTAGCTCCCCATTTTGAATTGGTGAGCTTATATAGAACGTTATTATGAATGTTAACCTTTGCTTTTGTCTTCATGATGTGTTCTTTGTATGAGAGGGTTCAGTCGAGGGTTACTCCAAGGTAAACTGGATTTGGAGAGTGGGATAGTGGGGTACCAGGCCATGTAATGTGGAGCTGGCAGTTTGCCTCATGGTTTTTCAGATGAAGACACATATTTGTGTTTTTCTGGGTTGGTGTATTGGTGGTTAACTGTATTGTAGGTAGCTGTTAGGTCAATGAACACAGCTCCACTGATTTGGCCTCTTTCAAAACCATCATTAGTATGTTGAGTTAGATTGAGCAGTTGGTTCATTGATTTTTCCAGGGTGAAAGCTGCCTGTTCAGGGATTAGGTGTTTATACATGCAAAGGGCAAGCCAGTTCATTGTCAGTTTCATAGATTTCATAGACATTAGGGCTGGAAGGGACCTCGGAAGATTATTGAGTCCAGCCCCCTGCCCGAGGGGCAGGAAGTCAGCTGGGGTCATAGGATCCCAGCAAGATAAGCATCCAAATTTCTCTTGAAGACGTTCAATGTAGGTGCTTGAACCAGCTCCAATGGAAGGCTATTCCAGACCTTGGGGGCTCAGACAGTAAAGAAATTCTTCCTTATGTCCAGTCTGAAATGGTCCTGCAGGAGTTTATAACCATTAGACCTTGTCATCCCTTGGGGCACTCTGGTGAACAAATGTTCCCCCAGATCCTGATGGTCACCCCTGATAAACTTATAGGTGGCCGTCAGATCGCCCCTGAGCCTGCACTTTTCCAGGCTAAAGAGCCCCATACCTCTCAGCCTGTCATCATAAGGTCTGTTTTCCTGACCTCTGATCATGCGCGTGGCTCTTCTCTGGACTCTCTCAAGCTTCTCCACATCCTTTTTGAATTGTGGGGCCCAAAACTGGATGCAGTACTCCAGCTGTGCCCTCACCAAGGCCGAGTACAAGGGGAGAATGACATCCTGGGATTTGCTTGAGAAGCATCTATGTATGCAAGCCAGCGTTTTGGTCGCTTTACTAGCCACAGTATCACATTGCAGGCTCATGTTCATCTTGTGGTCAATGATGACCCCCAAGTCCCTTTCATCCGTAGTGCTAGCCAGTGTAGCACTGCCAAGCTTATAAGGCTGCTGCAGGGTTTTTTTTCCCAAGGTGGAGAACCTTGCATTTTTCGGTGTTAAACACCGTCAGGCTCTCATCCGCCCATTTGCTGAGCTTATCCAGGTCAGCCCGGATCGCTCTCCTGCCCTCAGGATGCTTTACCCCAGAATTTGATATCATCGGCAAACTTGGTCAGTCTGCTCCTGACTCCAATGTCCACATCATTAATGAAGATGTTGAACAATATAGGTCCAAGAACAGAGCCTTGGGGGACCCCGCTGGTCACAGGGCACCATGACGATTGGCTTCTGTCAACCACCACCCTCTGGGTCCAACCATGGAGACAATTCCCCAGCCAGCAGAGCGTGGTGGACCCAAGGCCACAGTTGGCCAGTTTTGCCAAGAGGTGACCAGATCGAAGGCTTTTTTGAAGTCAAGAGATCTGACATCAATCTTCTCTCCCTTGTCCAGGCGATAGGTCACCTGGTCATAAAAGGAAATAAGATTGGTCAAGCAAAACCTACCCACAACAAACCCATGCTGGCTATCCCTCAGGATGTTGCCATCAGCCAGTCCGTTAATAATGACCTCTTTAATAATCTTTTCTAAGACCTTCCCCGGGGTAGAGGTCAGGCTGATGGGCTTGTAGTTTGCCGGATCCACTTTCCATCCTTTCTTGAAGATAGGCACCACATTGGCCTTCTTCCAATCTTCAGGTACTTCACCAGAGCACCAGGGGTTCTCAAAGATTAGTGCCAGGGGCTGAGCTATGATGTTCGCCACCTCCTTGAGTACTCTGGGGTGTAAATTGTCAGGGCCAGCTGACTTGGTGTCCAGCCTCTCAAGGTGTTCCTTCATGAGGTCAGCATTGATGGAGGGCAGGGAATCTCCCTCACCCGGGCCTCCCTGTCCCGTAATGGGCAGGGGCATCCCATGGGACTGATGAAAGACTGACACAAAGTACCCATTTAATAGGTTGTTTTTTTCCTGGGCATCGGTTGGCAGTTTTCCCATCTGGTTTAGCAGGTGTCCAGTGTTGCCCTTGCTTTTCCTCCGGCTCCCCACATATCTAAAAAAGGACTTTTTATTATTCTTGATACTTGTAGCTATTTGGAGTTCTGTCACAGCCTTGGCTTTCCTGGTTCACACCCTGCAAGTCCAGACCATTGCAGAATATTCCTCCTTGGAGGTGCATCCCATCCTCCATCCTTTGTAGGCCTTTCTTTTTAGCCACAGGAGGTCTGCTAGATCCCTGGAAAGCCAAGGGGACTGCTGTGCCATTTTGCTGCCTTTCCTCTGAGATGGAATAGCATTAGCTTGTGAATTGAGGATCACTCCCTTGAAGAGCAGCCACTCTTCCTGAACTCCCCTCCCCTTGGGGTCATGGGCCCTTAGGGCCTTACCGACAAGCCTCCTGAGTTTGTCAAAGTCAGCTTTCCTGAAGTCAAGGAGTTCTATATTGCTGACTGACTTGCTAGCTTTATGGCGGATGGTGAAGGTGATCAGCTTGTGGTCCTTCCTCCCACTGTCTGGGGTTCATACAATTTGTATGTGTGGCATAGCAGAAGATTTTTGGGTCAGATGAATCTTTCCCTGGTTTTAGAAGTGTCACTACCTGAGCATGTTGCCATATCTTCAGACTATTTTGACTGGCTGTACATGAGTTGTATAGGCAGAGGAACCATTCTCAAATCTGGGGTCCAAATTGCTTGATTTGTTCAGTAAGTGTTTCATAGCTGCTTTCCCAGTCTTCAGTACATTAATTGGGTGCATTGGAATCCATCATTGAGAAGGAGCTTGTAAAACACAGGTCTTTGGGGTGCTTGTACCTGTCCAGTCTGAGTTTTTTGTTTGTTTTTGGTTTGGGGCCTTTTTCCACTGAGAAGCAGCTGGTGAGCAATTTGGTTAGCAGTGACATTATGATGCTGATTTGCCTTTCATGGGTCATCTTTTACTTTATGTATTGTTATCCATGCCTTTTTTACTATTATGCATCATATCAGTTGAGTCAATCAGGGTTTGCCAGGATTTCCTGCATTCTTCTGTGACGGCTAATACAAGCTGCTCACTTGTGGTGATGGGGTTTGTAGAAAAAAAGGTCTAGTTCATTCTGTCACCTGTAGTCTTTGTATTGGCCAGTGGTTTACAGAATGAGGCCTAGGATATAATTCTTGAAGCAGAGCTGTAAGAGGTTCTTCCTTGTAGATTTCTGTACAGTTTTTATGAATTGGTCATAGTTCTCAGACAATGCTTTGATAGTTTTGACTGTGGCTTCAAAGTATTTTGAAAAGCCTTTCCAGTTTGCCTTGTAAAGGTTGCAATATTGGCAAAATGGCACTGTTATAGGTGTTACTGCAGCTTTGTTCTGAATGCCAATTGGTCAATGTTGGGAATGTGGGATGAGGTCTAATACCATTTTATTATTTAGCCCCGAGATGGTGTTGCTGGTGAATATAAGGTCTGGGTTGTATCCCTGTTTCCAGCAGCTGCTATTGAATGATTTAGGTAGCTTTGGGTCATGAATAAAACTCAGTTGATATGCATCTGTCCAAGCTTCTACTGCTTTGCCATCTTTATTGGTCTCATTGTAGCCTCATTGCATGTGGTGGCCACTAAAGTCACCAATAATCACCTGAGGTTTATTCTGAGTGATCCCTGGTATATCTGTGAAGGCAAAACTAGTGTTAGGTGGTTTGTAGACTGAAGTGATTGAGATTTCATTGAGTTTGACGGTCAGGATTTGAATGTTGTTTTCTTTAGTTTTTACTGTAGGAATTATGACCATTCCAGTTTTAGCAAATATGGCAATTCCAAGTTGCTAGTGTGGTCTTTCAGTTGCCATAGTCATTCCAGGTATTGAAGGACAGTTATTATGAGGCCCTCAGTACATCTCTTGTAAGCACAAGACATTGCACTGGACTTCTTTACATAGATTTGCAATCAGTTCTTTTTTCTCCATTGAAAACCCTTCAAAGTTTGCAGACAGTACTGTCAATGCTGGCCAGAAGGAGGGCTTATGTCTACTTCAGTCACAATGCATTATGATTGGTTACAGCTGGCCAATTTGTAGGGTCAAAATTGTGGTTTGGAGTGTTAGCACAATTTGCAGGTATTACAGATACTACCTGATAAGGAGTCACAATGTGCAAGCTTCTGCTATGGCCCCAAGCATGTTAGTTTGAAAAGAGATCAGAGAAAACTATACCCCTCAGGAACTGAGCTTGTAGCCTCACTGGAAGAACAGTGGAGTGTAGGAATACTGAGGACCCAATTCTTATCATCCCTCAAGTGAATGGAGTTACTCTAGTATAAGCAATATTAGTATTGGGCCCTGAATACTATGGTATCCTTGTCATTTACAAAGAATTAGAACAATTAGCCTCCTCCCCATACAAAAGTGGAAAAAGTATGTGCACAAAAGCAGATTTTACATTCATTGAAACATCCTTTAATTTACTGTGAAATGAGGAAGCTGACAGGATAATTCATGGTCCATAACAGCATCTTCATATATTTATATCAAGTGAGCATTTTGTAAGTGCTGCAAATGTTGGTGTTCCGGGCAAAGAAAAGATGTGATTAACTGCAGAAAGAGTCATAGTCCATGTCTCCAAAGGAATTCCCTGATCTTCCTCCCCATGGCTGTCTGAATTATACATTTTCTCTTCTTATTTGTTGCCTCGCAAAAAACAAATTTGTCATATATAGATAGAATATAAAAAGACAATGAGAATTTAGGAATACAATCTAAGACATTGACTTATCTCTGCTGAGGGGATCCTGAATTATTGCTTCTTGTATTTGGTTACATGCACTTCACCCTCATTTTTTAATTTTAAATTACAAAAAATGTATAGATTAAAGTGACAATTCCCAATGGGTTCTGGGATTCCAGAGAATTATTTGAAGCAAAGTTAACTAGTCACTCTTCTACACAGCCTTGATTTCACTCTTGTTCTCCTTTTATTTATTCTCCTTAGCATATTCCCTATAGCAGCTGAACATACTGGCATAATGGAGGTTAGAGTTTTTAAGTTCAAACAAAAATTCCTTCCAGATTACTTTCTTATTTCCATGATAAAAAGGAACAATAATTTTCAGATAACAGATGGGCCAGAAACACAACTAGCTTGAGGGCCAGCACAAACCTGTCCTAAGACAACTGTATCTGGCCTCTATATATGGAGATCACAGATGGTGTGGAGTTGCCATAGCAGCTCCAGTACCATCCCCACTTCTGACTGCCAGGACACGGGGTGGGACTAGAAAGAAAGGGCCCTAGGAAGAGCTCCTGCATACCATGGGAATCCTTGCTAAACAGAAGGTTCCTTAGGGCCTTTGACAACCAAGATAGACTGGAGCAGCTCTCATCTGTGCCACAGACCACACTAGCATCTCTGAGTCCCAGCCTGATGTCACTCAAACCTCAGAATTATTTAAAGTGAAATCAGCTTTCCATCCTGTTGCATGCAGAGAAACTCCTCCTCCTCCTTGGCATGTTGCCTGCAGCAGTTGGACACACTGGCAGAATTGAGATCGTACTCTCTCAATCCTGCTTTCTTAATTACTTTTCTAACGTTTTGCCCCAAAAGGTCTGGAAAAAACACCACTTTTCAGATCATAGAGTAAATCAGTGCAAGTGGATCTTGTAAATTGACTGTGTAAATAGCCAGTCAATTGACTGTGTAAGTAAATATATGGGCAGTTCAGACCAGTGGTTAGGAACTAGGGGTGGGGCAGAAAGGAAGCCAAAGGTCAGGGACAAAATGAAGGCCATGAGTCATGAGCAGGGATCCTGCTTTTCTCTGATAAAAACAAAATCCCCAATTTTTGGATTAAAAAAGTTACCCAAAATCTACGTGTTTCTATAATTAAAATGAAACACCACTATATATATGTCAATATTAGTGGCATTTAATTTTAATCACAGAAAAATGTGGATTTTGGGTTACTTTTTTAATTTTAAAAATTGGGGATTATTTTTATCAGAGAAAATCAGGACCCCTGGTCATGAACCATAGTCAGGGATTCAGGAATCAGAAGCCAAGGTAAAGGAGGAAACTTGAACCAAGAGACCAAGGGTCACAGCCTTCATTGTTGCCCAGCCTGCAGTCAAATGCCACAGATGAATATAAATAGGACATTGCCTTTTGGGTTGATTGGTTTAGGATATCCAAAATCAGGGACACTGACAGCTCCAAAGACAGCCATGGACTCCATAACTAGGAATGGCCTAGCTAGAGCAGGAAGTAATGTAATGCAGTTGTCTTTGTGCAGTGCTGGGGGAGGGCTAACTAGCTCACATGCAACAGCATGGCATCTCAGTAAGCTTTCAAGGTTTTCTAAGTTACTTGACCCCCTACATTGTCCTATATCCACCTTTGTGACCTGCAACACTTCTATGGCTTACCAAATGAGAACTTCTGCTATAGTGAATGGGGACATGGATTTATTTTTAGAGTATAAGTTGTTTAGGTATACAGAAAAAATATAATAGAGTTCAGTGGTGCTCAACTTTCCAGGTTGTGAGTCAGATCCAATGTGCATTGGATAAGCCATGCGCTGGCCCAACCACACACACTGGTATGGACTAGCTAGCACACAGGGCTATCACATCTGACCCCGGGGGCCACCTGTAGATCTGGAAATATGACAGCAGGGGAGCAGCAATCAATGCTGCCAGTGCTCCTCCACCTCAAAATTTTCAGACCCTTGGGGAGGTCCCTGAGCCGGGTTACATTGTCTCTCAGGATGGATCTGATGGAGGTTGAGCACCACGGGTATAGCTCATTATGTGGACTAAAGTTAATCTTTGTTTGGGATCCTATAAATGAGGTAGTGCAGCCAGCTTAGTGTGCCTCTGGGTGCATGCCCAAGACCGGCTCTCAGGTTCTCCGACTCAGATGTGCTTCTTGATGCCCACTCAGAAATGCTCTTTGGTGACTATGTTGATATACTTCCAGAATGTGGCACAGGAATGCATGGGTGGGTGGGACATATTTCTCAGCAGTGCTCCCAGGAGTGACAAAGGTGGTGTGTACAACCCTGAGAAGACAAAACTGATGCAGTGATGAGGGGAAGAGGCACAGACATTTGTTTCTGGTCACACAGCAAGCTGGTGACAATGGTTCAGACTTCCAGGCCAGTGTCTTACACAGTGTCAAAGTGCCTCCCAAGTCTAACAGCTAGGGTGGTTCAGGCAGGCCAGTTTTTGTAGTAAATGTTACACTACATCACATCTAGCCACCTTTTACTCCCCAGCCCAAATGACCAGGTACCCATTTCTAGTGAGAAGTGCCCTTTGGCATAAGCACAGCAGAAGGCTTCAACTCACACCTCCAAAGCCAATGCAAGACACCTTGACTACTTTGCCACCATGTACCGTATATAGTAGGGTCAGTCTGCTTGCTGATTTCAGCATGATTATCTATCACAAGAAAGAAAATACTCCATCTCCTAGAAAGCGCGCAGAAGTAATGTTTTTCTTTATTTTCCTTCTTTACTTTCTTATCTCATTTTCTCATTCAATTTGAGACAGAGTTTCTTGGATGGAGAGTGAACAGACATGGATCCTGAGTGGGTACAGTAGCATGTTCATACCTCACTTTCCACAGTGTAATTCAGCAGTTCTGGTTCCCTGCTGAGGGACAAGGGTGTAGGTGGTCTGGCCTAATGGTTAGGCTGCTCAGGGAAAGCAAGACCTGGGGCTGGGTCAAAGGGCAAAACTGGAGGAAGATCCAGAAGCAGGGTCCACAACACAATACAGGGTCAGGACCCGGGGGTTAGATGCTTAGTATTAATCCTAGGGGAATCTACAGGATGAAGCTCAAAAACAGAGCCAAACAAGGGTCAGGGGCCAGAACCACAGCTAAATCCAAAGTGGAAGTCTAGAAATAAATTGAAAAAAATAAGGTCAGGAACCAAGAAGCTTGCCAAAGCAGAGCTACTGACTGGCCTGCAGGCCTAGGGCCCCAGTTGGTATTAGATGGATAGGTGCTGCTCCCAGCAGCCAGTCAAGGATGCTTGCTGCTCCTAAACTGGGGCAGAGTGCATTAACTCGAGCTTGCTGCAGGTGTGGCTGCTGTGGTACTTGGCCCAGGCTACCCTGCCTGCTCAGAGGCTTAGGGTATGTTAAAGCACTTCCCTTCCCAAGAACGCCAAGGGTGTGATGTTGACATACCCTCATGGCCTGCTGCACTGGATTGCTACTTACTATCTATCATTCCACTTCAAATACAGAAGGAAACCCTGGCATGTAATTAATTTCTTCTGATGTTGCTGAAGTTCAAATTACTGTAGCTTATATTCTCCTTTGTTACAGCACCCTAAATTTCTTTTTAATGAATACTGATGATGAATGACTGGAAAATGCCCTTAGTCAAGAAGCCTGCAGTATTTTGAATTCTTAGTACATCAAGATAGAGTGAACTGGCTGGTTCATTACTACTTTGAACACAGAGCACAGTACTTTCCAATGTAATGTTGACCTTATTCAGAAGGCTGCATGGTGGCTGACTGTTAGGACTGGGTGAAGCTTTGGTCTCTGATTCAATTCGGCAGACATTCAGCCCGATTCAGTTGCTAAATCTCTGAATCCAGATCAAATCAGATGACCCTTTAATCTTTCCAAATTGAATCAGAACCCTCTAAATCTATTTGGAGAGATTTGTCAGTTTGGACACTGACACAGCTTTAAATGTTTTTTCTGCATACCTCTAGGTAGCAGGCAGCTCATGAATGCTGAGATGCTGGGGTGGATGGAATGTCCCACAGGAGCGCCGGTGGGGGGGGAGTGAGGGGGTCCCCAGCACACTCAGCAGCACACCTGGAAGTGGACCAGAAGCACTTCTGGCCCACTTCTGGGTCTGCACGCCCCCAGCTCAGCCCCCCCGCACACCCCCAGCTTGGCAACTGATGCCTCCTGGGTCTGGGAGGGGGCACCCATGTTCCCCCCCATTGGCCGATTGCTGAGCTGGGGAGTCGCGGGGGGCTCTCTGAGCACTCCCCAGCAGACCTGGAAGTGGACCAGAAGTTCTTCCGGTCCGCTTCTGGGTTTGCTGCCAAGCATGTGCTCCCCCCCCTCCAATGCTCCTATGGATGCTCCATTCACCCCAGCATCACAGCATTCACAATTCATGCCTGGTACCTCAAGGTATGTAGAAAAAACATTTAAAGCTGTGTTTATGTCCGAATTACTGATTCTCTGAATCAGCATTGAATTTTCAGATTCAGCCAAATCAAATCAGGGATAGTGATTCAAATCAGCAAATCGAATCAGTGTCCCTGATTTGGGCCGAATCCAAATCTGAATCGAATAGGGCCCATTTCACACCCCATAGTGACTTTGTGTGTGAGGAGGGGGTCGGGAGTAATGTTATAAGGGGTTGTCTATTTTGTCTTCAATACACGTATATAACTTTTTTTATTAGGATAAAATTTTCCAGACCTGCATCCAGGGGACAGTTGATCTTATTACCAGTGCTTTTATATCTCTGTAATACATCTTTCTTCATTTTTATGGACATGAAATTTCTTCCTTTTCTGATGACAAAGTTCAAGTGAAAATGACAATTTTCTTTATCAAATGAAATGTGGTATTGCACTTCAGTGAAAACAGCTTGAACACGATTAATTTTAGAAGAAATGTACTGTTTATACAGTTTATTAAAACACAAAGGGGATAAATTCTGATTTCATTTATATTAGGATAAATCCACAATGACTTCAGAGGCCTTCCACCACTGTAACTAAGACAAATCATCTTAAGGTTAAAAATTCTTATTAAAATCCACTTTAATGACCAGGGATCCTGGTATTCCCTGATAAAAAATTGCATATTCTCTTATAACCCCCCCCAAATCCATGATTTAAATGAAAGCCCACCTCCAGCCCTGCTGGCGCCCCTCACTCTCCCCACAACTCCCCAGCCCTACTGGTGCCCCTCACCCCCACCAACAGCTTCTGCTCCTCCAGTCCTGCCTGAAGGGACTTCCAGCTGCCAGAGCTATGGAACCAGGGACCCAGGTCCACAGCCCCCTGCCCCTGACAGGAGGTGATAGCTGCTGCAGCAAAGAGGAGCATGGCTCCCCCCTGCTGCTTACCTGTTGTGGGTTTGGTTGAGCGGGCAGTGCTGCTCCTCGTCACAGCATGCACTCCTGGGGGGGCAGGGGGACCCGTGCCACCCAGATCTGTGTGTAGGGTGGAGGATGTGTCCTGCCCACTGCCAGCTGCTGGCTCCTACCCTGCTGCCCTCACCTGGCACCTCTGCAGCCCAGCAGGTGTGACACAGCACTGCAGAGAACAGCAGAGCTGTGCAGGAAGCTGCCTGCTACCGCAAACTCTGCACCACCCTGGTAAGGCATCCCGTGCCTGCACAGCTACAGTGGGAATGCAGCGCGGGGTTGCATGCAGGGGATGCAGTCAGCATGTAGTTTGCAGTGGCAGGCAGCTCCCTGCATGGCTCCACTGTTCTCTGCAGTGCCCCGTTACACATGCTGAGCTGTGGAGGCCCCAGGGGAAGGCAGCAGGGCAAGGAGCATGAGCCTGAAGTAGGCAGCATGCAGCCCCCAACCCTGAACACAGATCTGAGGCACACAGGTCTCCCCCTGCCCCCAGGAGTGCGAGTCGTGTTGGGGAGCAGCCCCTCCTGCCCAAGCCTGCAGTGCGTAGCCTACCCCACCCCTACCCCATGCACCGATCTGGGGGGTACAGGTCCCCCCTGCCTCCCTGGAGAGTGTGCAGTGGTGGGGAACTGGCCCCGCTTCCCTGCGGCCCCTTCCTGTTCCCCACCAGGGCCCTGTGGCCATGCATTGTGGCCCTCAGCCCCAAGCACTGCCCAGCTGGGCAGCATCCCCATCCCCAGCCCTGCTCAACTCCCTCCCTCCCTATGGGGGTCTCAATCCCCCCACCCCACACTTACCGGTGGGAGCTGCTCCCCAGGCTCCCTGGGACCATGTGCATATACATCCACTTGGCACCCCGTGTCTGATCTCCCTTCTCCCACTCCCCTCAGCCCCCTGCAAGATGGAACTCTGCCAGCCTGCAGAGGGCTCATAAAAAACCTGCAAAATCCATGGGTTTCTCCAGAAAAATGAGAAATCTGCATTTGCCTCTCATAAAAGGTAAAATCTGCAGTTTACTCCATTTTTTCCATGGGAAATGGAAAACCTGGATCCCTGTTAATGACTATTTTTGTCTTTTTCCGACACCTCAGAATCATTGTAGGAGAACACCTGTTGCAGTTGACTCTGTATGCTTATCTAGCCATGGAAAGTGTTATGAAATCCACAAGCTTGTCAAACATACTCACTGGGTGCATCTACACATGCACTTTACTGTGGCGTACACTAATATCCTCTGCAGTAAAGCATCACTGTCTACACATGCACCACAATTAGGCCAGTGTAGATTAATTTACTCTGTCATCAGATCATCCCATCAAACACAAGCACAATAGTGCGATTAAATGCAAGTGTAGACGGTAGTGCAGGTGCATATTGTGCTCAGTCAGCTGAGACAGCAGGGGGCCAGATTTCTGCCTGCTGCTGAGCCACATGGCTCAACAGCTTCAGGAACTGCCACCCAGACCTTGGAGCTGACATCCTCTCCACCCTGCCAAGCCAAGCATGCCCCTGGACACCATGCCCCACCACTGTGAGCACCTGTGGCCAACGCCACCAGTCAGACCCTGGGCCTGACCGCCTCCTTCCCCAAGGGCTCTGCCAACTGCAGCCATGTTGGGCCCTACATCTGGTGATACACAGGGCTGGGGGCCCAACTGAAGCCATGACAAGACAGCTGACCTCATCTCCATCTAATGAGATGTTCAGGTCCAGTGGCAGTTTGGCTAGGCAACAAGAGACAATGGCAACATCTACAACATCTACACCTCGCAGATGCAGGTGTAGGGATACCAGTGGTCCAGCCAGCAGTGCTGGGTCAAGGCCAAGGCACTGAGGGTGCAGTGGGTCCATATTCAGGGCCACTTGTAGATCCATGCCCTTTCTGTGAGAGCTGGACAGCATCCTGGCCCTTGTGAACCCCAGTGAGACATGGCACGTGTTTTTCAGCACAGGTGGACTGCTGTAGCCTGAGCCAGGGGCCATGGGCTAAGGGGACTCTCCATGAGAATGCGCTCAGCACTCTGGTGCCAGGTTCTGGCATGCTCCCTGCCCTTGGTCTCACTCAGCCTGGCAGTCTGGGCCACCACCTGTCCCAGCTACTTCAGAAACAGCCCACCAATGATGAAGACATGGCAGAGATGGCCCCTGCACATGACGGCTCCAGCTCATCACTAGAGGGGGCCACTGTCTGGGCGGCCATCTGCCATGCCTCGCTGCCCTGGAATGCATCACTCAACCAGACCTGCTCTCTGTGGCCAGGGACAGCATGTAACCACCAGGAGTGGCTATCATAACTACCCAGTAATCCCCATATAGGGAGAAGGACCAGAGGGTGTGGGAGTGCCATGGCTACCTGTGCCTGAGCCAGCTAACCCAGCCCCCTCTGGCTGCATGTCTGGAACCAGGGGCCCCACACAGGGTGCGGGGGGGAGGACCATCTCCTCCCCTGCCTTCCCTGCCTGGCTAAGCTTACCCCATATACCCCATCTTCCAGAGTCTCCCCCGGCAACATGCAGGGAGGCAAGAAGCAGTTCTGGACTTTAATGAGCACCCAGCAGGCTCCCAGATAGGCAGCCAGGGGCCCATCACATGTGGAGAAGCTTATCAATGGCAACAGCAATCTCCTCCTCAGCTGCAGAAGTCAGGCACTTGTACCATAGGCAGAGATACCCCTCCAGGTAGCAGTGCGCATTGTGGGGAAGCATGGGCTTGCCTGGAGTGCCCTTGAAACTTAGAGCCCCATGCTAGATTCTCAGCTGCACCTGGGGAATCATTGCAATCAACAGCAGCAGGGCATAGTAGGTTGGGCAGCCCTTGGAGTGCTCAAACAGTATGTTATGGGATACTCAGGTGAATCTGACCAGGGGCATGCTTGGGGCACAGCCCATACATGGTGGGGGCCCTGACCCTGGGTGCATCTCTAGAGAGGTTTGCCAAGGGGAAGGGGGAGCATCACCAGGTCTGTGTTTCAGCCGGGTTGGAGGCTCTCACCCCCAGAACCTGGGCACCGTAGGTCTGGCAGCATGGGAACAAAGTGCCTGGCCTATATGGTGAAGAAGAGGGGAGTCACTCTGGAGCCACTGCAGCAGCTGCCGGCAGGGGTCAGCCATGGCCTGGCCTGGGTAGGGCATTGGGAAGGGAGGCTGCAAGAAGTGCCAAGCAGCCCACCTGCCCCCACTGTGAAAGCAGGAAGGGAAGACTCACCCTGCAGCTGCCTGTGGAAGGGCCCACCTTGGCAACTTACCAGGATCCCTGGGCACTTGTGCATGCATGGCTCCCAAAATTAGGGTGGGCAGCACACAGCCCCTTTGTACAGTGCACATTTTCTCTGAAATGTTGCAAACTCTCAAAGAGCCTCTCTGTACTTGCTCTGCAGAACCAGCTGCTGGATGTGGGGATACCCACCTGCTGCTAGGAGAGGTGGAGCCCCAAAGATCCACCACATTCTGCAGGCATGCTCTGCATGTGCCATCTCCATCAGCACTGAAGCCAGGACTGGATGGCTCTCCTCGAATGACTGGTCACCATCTTCAAAGACCTGCTTGGCTCGAGAAGAGTCGGGTCTGGTGCTGTGAGGTCTGTGAGATGGATGGGATGGACCAAGAAGACTGCAGGGTTTTCCTCATGCTCTTGCAGAGGCAGGTCAAGGCCCAGGAGGAGCAGCATGCCATGGCGCAATGAGGTGGTGCATTCAGACCCTGGCTGTGGGCCCAGCTGGCCTCAGGCATCCACCTGTGGGCCAGCATCAAACCCCCAGAGGGCATGGGAGGAGGTGGAGCACTTTCCCCTGCCCCAGCTCCTGACCCTCTGGGCCCAAGGTGGTGTTGGCAGAGGCCGAGGTGCTGGGTGCCTCCTTCCCTACTGTATCCCCTCTGACACTTGTCAACACACACTATAAGTAGTTTCATGGGGAAGAGGGTGCTTTATTGGTGATGTACATTGGTGTTGGGAGCACTGTTATTGGGAGGGAGAGAATATGCGGCTTGTGGGCAGCCACCCAAATGCTCCACAGTGGGGTGGGGGCGAGGGCAGGAGGTGGTCAGTGAGTGCCTCATGTACATAGTACCCTTGCCCCCGATTAACAGCGACTTACATCTCCAGTGATATTTTTCACTACTACACAGAATTAGGTTTTACTGACAGTTCACTGAAGACCAGACCCTATTCTGCCTATTAGGCACCTCAAAGGATGTAGGCCATCCTACTCCACCATGTTTAAAACCTTGAAAAACCATTAATGTATCTCTGTTTTGTGACATATCACCATCTTAACTTAAAGAGTAAGTCACAGAAAGCAGAAAGGTGACAGTGAATCCACTCATCTTTTGCATTAATGATTTTTCAGGGGGCAAGGAGGAATAGGATCATATTCAATCTCTTCCATCCACTTAATCTGCTAACAGTGGCATGAGAGCCAACCCCCAGACTTCCCTAATATGAGATTTGTTAACTTGTGAGGATTTTTCCATAGAGATTTGGTCAAGAGCCTGGGACGTTCTCTTATTCTACATTCTTATCAACACATCATCCTAGAAATAGCTTGAATTGAATACAAAAGAGGGAGACCCAGCCCCTAGAGGGTGGTCTTCAGAATTTTACCACAGAAATTAGTTGCATTTCAGTGAGTTTTCCCATAATGTTGTGGAGATATGAAAAGAATGAGCAAGACTGAGGGTTATTATTTTTCACACTAAGTCGTCCTTGGGGCAAAGAGCCACTTTGCAAAAACTCTTATTCAGACATTAGTTATATATCTGCAGAGACCCAGAAATGTGTTGTTTTTACAACTGGTAGGGGAAACCAGAAGGAGACTGTAAACTCTCTCAGTTCAGAGCTTCCATGTTTGTCGGTTTCCAAATGGCATCATGCACATTTTCCACACACAGTTAAATCTCCCCATATTTAGTCAAAATAGTCTCTATGAAAGCATTTTTATGAATAAATCAGGCTTTTCAGATCTCTTATTGCTCATCTTCAAGCTCCCCTCCAGTCTGTCAATGTCCCTCTGAGAACATGCTGCAATAGTAGGCAAGATGTTTGTATGAGGACAGTTGAAAAAAGAATAATTTTCTCTGTTTTATTATGAGAAACTTGTTGTTTTTATACCCTGGCTTCATTTGATTGAATAACATGCCAGCTTACTTGAAAGCTCTGATTAATATATAGACAAACAATATTGAAAATAAGATGGAGGTGTATATTTGTTGTGTTTAGCCACTTGACTGCATATGGGTTATAGTGGTTAGTCTGGCAAGCTTTCCTTCAATGCCCTCATGATACTTTTCGTTACATATCTTTCATCCTTAGTTTGTCTACTGTCGCTTAGAGGTCTCACTCCAAGACCCTAGGATGGTCATTTATTGTATATCTCACCACATCTGAAGCAGTTTGACTTACTCTCTAATAAGGGCACCTATACACAAGCAGCGATGCTGCTCTGAGGCACTAATTACAGCACATCAGAACAGACTCAGTTAATCGAGCCTCCAGCATAATGTGTATCAGCACCCCTGTGCTTAAAGCACCCTCAGCACCATTTTTAACTAAAGCACATTTCACAAACTTTAGTTAAAGTACCCCCACCACCATTTAAGCGTGGGGACACCAATACAGGAGATGCTGCAGGCGCTTTGATTCTAGTGGCTCTCCAAGCCACTCGAATTACAGTGCCTCCCCCCACTCCTGGAGTACATGTATACATACCAAGAAACATGGGAGCTGGAAATTTGGTAATCTCTCATGCAGTGTTGAAATGAGGAAGGAGTTTTTTCCTGTACAAGAGTTTTGCTCTTCTGCTCTCCATAACACTGTAGCATCTGGCTGAAGTGTGGTAGATAGCATGGCTCAAATCGGTGTCTACGGGTCAAGCAGTAGTGGGGAGAGTTTTCCAGAGAGGAGGGAGTTGGATTTTTCAGTATCTTCTTTGCTTTTTCTTTATAGTAAGTTGTTGCGTGATGCTGGGTGGATGAGCTTCATAAGGGAGGTAGCCAATTAACAAGTTTGGGTTACATAACTGCAAGTATGTCTTTGTACATGGAGATCACAATAGCATCTGCCATCATTATTTTAATATTGCACCCTCATGTCTTACTTTAAGCCTACTCTCTTGCCAACAGCTACTGCTCTTGCTGTTTCCCAGGCTTCTCCATCCTACTGACTGACTCTCTCTTTTACATTATTTTTCCCCTCAAACGTATTAGTGTGCATTTTCCCCAAGCTGTATCTCATTCTGTTATTTCTTGCTGTGTGCGTTCTCAGGAGGTCCCTTTATATTACTTCCCCATCTTGGCAGATGTTTTCAACTTGTCCCAATTCAGTATCATCTGTGAAATTCATTAAGGCATGTCATTTGCTACCTCTTCCAGATAACAATGAAGACATTAAAGAAAAAAAAGACTAATCCCTACAGTACCTTACTGGACACCTTCAGTAGGCTGCATCAAAATTTAGAAAAAAAAAAAAAATGTGTTGGGGCCCTATGGGGTAGAATTCACCACCAA
>NW_017729032.1:56142406-56143909 GCF_001723915.1 Gavialis gangeticus | reverse complement strand
GTTGGGGCCCTATGGGGTAGAATTCACCACCAAGCAATTAACTATAAAGGTTGGTCAGCATATAAATACTAAGTGTTCTGGTCTGACAGTGCCCACTATTTTAACAACTGTCTGTTCACTCTGAGACTGCTAAATATATAGAGATTGCCAAGGCTGATATACGTACTCGTTCCTTCTGCTCATCATAATCAGATGCTCTAGGGAGCTTGCTCAAATCATGGAGCCTGAGTAAAGACTAAATCCATTTCAACCTGAGTCTGGCACAGAAAAGACATTTCAGAACAGAAAGTCCCAGATTCCACAGATCATCAAGACTGCAAAGGCACTTGTCACACTCACTTATTCCCTGGCCATCAGCAATTGTGGAACCTAGTCTCAAACTGGTCTTGCAGATAGTGTTTTAAGCCAAACATTACTGATATTTTTGATGTCAAAGACAAACTAATCTGTACATTCAGGCTACAGCAGAGACATACCAGTAATCTGTTAACTCATCCTAACAGCCTATTCCCCATTTTCTGCTTTATTACAGTGTTGTCTGATAAAAACCTACACAAATGCATTCTAACTGAGGGTGCTGATCTACACCCAGACCAAGTCCAGCACTCAGTGTTTCAGGTGTAGCTTCATAACTGTAAATAAATAAAAATAGGCCCCAATTACCTGTACCCAGAGTTACACTTAAACATATAATCATCTTGGGAATGGGTTGCTCACCCTTCTGCCTCAGACAAATGAGTCAGCTCTGTTCTCATTTTCTCTGGCCAGTTTATTCTTTGCCAATGCACACTTGAATTCACAACAAAACCAACTGTCTGTCTTCTCCAGCTGTTAGGAGAAGACCCACTTAGCTCTAGCTTCTTCCCAGAACAACTCCCCACCCTCTCTTCTCTCCTCCACCCTCCCCTCCTGGGGTTTGTAATGCTCTTTGTGCCTCCACCCTTATAACTGGTCATCAGTTCCAGCTGTGCCAACCCTCCCAGCTAGGCAGACTATTATTTACTGACCACCTGCACTTGAGGTACCTCAAACCTCCTTACACATCTCTTTACCCCAAAGCTTTATACGGGCTACTATTATCATGATCTAGTGCAGTGACTCGTAATCAGTGTTGCAAGATCCTTTTAATGGTGCTCTGCAATATTAGCATTGTTATGCATACAAACACCTTCACACAATTCACAAGATAAGCCTAGAGATTTCAAATCAGAATATCTATAGTACAAAAAACATTCTGCCCTGTTGGGTTTTTTGTTGATTTCTTTGTACCAGAGGAATTGCTCCCTTATTCTGTAGTCAAAAAATGAGGGAAAACTAAGAGCTGGAATTTTCTGAGGGGTGCCCTTAGTCTAATGAGGGGTGCCTCAAAACTAATGATGGTGAGACCTACTGATATAATGATTAGATCTAATATATTTATTGTCACAACACCCACGCATGTTCATTTTGTGGTCAATGATGACCCCCAAGTCTCTTTCTTCCGTAGTGCTAGCCAGCATAGCA
>NW_017729032.1:56137776-56142059 GCF_001723915.1 Gavialis gangeticus | reverse complement strand
TCCAATCTCTCAAGGTGTTCCTTTACAAGGTCAGCATTGATTGAGGGCAGGGGATCTCCCTCACCCGGACCTCCCTGTCCCGTAGTGGGCATGGGCATGGGCATGGGCATCCCATGGGACTAATGAAAGATGGACACAAAGTACCCATTTAATAGGTTGGCTTTTTCCTGGGCATCAGTTGTCAGTTGCCCCATCTGGTTCAGCAGGGGTCCAATGTTGCCCTTGCTTTTCCTCTGGCTGCCCACATATCTGAAAAAAGACTTTTTATTGTCCTTGATGCTCAAAGCTAGTTGGAGTTCAGTTGCAGCCTTGGCTTTCCTGGTTTGCTTCCTGCAGGACCAGACCAGTGCAGAATATTCCTCCTTGGAGGTGAATCCCATTATGCCCACTTTAAAAATATGGTATATATGGTGAATTATTATAAGTGCATAATTCACTTAACCATACAATACTTCACCACTTCCTGCTACTTACTTTTTAACAACCTTGGGTTCTCTGCATGCCAGTTAAGTGCATAAACTCCTTAAATTAGTGCTTCCCAAACTTGATACCAGCAGGACACTTTGTTACTGGATTAAAATTGGCAGCACACTTTACTTTTAGATCCAAAAAGTTATGTATTTTTTTTCAAATCAATCTAAATCCAAAAAATATATATGGAAGGGGCCTGCAAGCCAAAACCCCCCCACATGAGAATCACTGATCTACATGGTGCCACTTAAGGGCGGCAGAGGCCAGACCTCATCATTCTGTGCCCCGTTCTTTCCACTGTCTGCCTTCTCCCAACCCTAAGCTGTTCCTTAGTGGGAATGGGGAGACCCTGCTGCTGAAGCTGCTCCTGCAGGGTCTGACATGCTGGAAACCATCCTCATGGCCCCTCCTGCCAGCCCTGGGAGTGTGGGAGAAGTGGAGGGGTTAAGCCAGGCTACAGAGTGTGGCTCTGTCCATGCATCCACCTGCCAGCCTGCTAGCAGCAGAGCATGCTGCTGGGATCATGGAGTGGGGAAGAGGAGAGCTGGCAGAGGGGTTTCGCAGCAGTAGGAAAGGGAAGGAGAAGGCAGCAGTAATGGTGGCAGTCCCCAGAGGAGCAGGTGAAGGCATAGGGTGCTGGACAGTGGAGGACAGCATTTACCTCCTCACACAGGGGGATACCATGGTACACTGAAGTGCAGCAAAAATCACTTTGGGAATCACTGGTTGAAAATATACAGCATCTTTCAATGGTACATACCACCATATTTACTCACATACCACACCTCCACAAATAATACATGCATCTTGTTCTGGGAAGGCCAAATTAAGTAAAAATGATTTTTGCAGTCATGGCTGAAAGCTGACTGCAGGGGACCCTGACCATGACTGAATCCCAAACAGCCAAAAGCTATAGTTTTAACCCTTTCATAGCCACTGCTAAATTGGTAGCAACTCTTGGCTACACAGTCAAAAGCTGCTGCCATTTTAACATTGACTGTAAAAAGGTTAAACCTAACTATGGGCTAAAGACTGCACTTTGCCCCTTCTCTTCTTTGTCCAGGAGACACAAACAGCCACAGCAAACTTTACAGCTCACTATGCAGCCACTACAATGCGCCTCTAGGGTTCAATTCTAGTGCAGAAATCAGTTTCCCCCCTTAAGACATACACCCCAGTCTCGGAGGACTGATTTTTGGGGAGAAAGAAGTGTCATATGTGAGTACGTACAGTAATTCTAACTGTGACCATTTACTCTGTAAATAATTGTACTTATTCTAACTGTGTCAGAAAAAGTGAAGGGAAAGTAGCTATCAAAGGTTGCTATTAGAAGTCTTAAAAATGATGGGAGATAATCAGATCTGGGGTTATGAAAACCACAACACTGACAATGGTATGAATGTGCTGAGCATTACTTGCTTATATTGCACATTCCAGATAAACACATTGCTTTTTTAAAAAAAAAAATCTTGAAGTTATGCACTTAAATGGCATACACCAGTGGGGCTCACAGTTCGGGCCCCACAGGCCAGATGAATGGCATGAGGCTGGTCTGCAAGACAAATTGAGCCTTGCACTTCCCCACACTGCCTCTGGATTGACCCTATGCTGTCTCTGCCTGGCCAGAGCCTGATCTCACTATGTGGGGGTAGTGAGGGTCCCCCGAGTAAAATCCCAGCTAGGTAGGGGCAGTGAGGGGCTCCAAAGCCCGATCCTAGCCTTCACATGCTGGGATTAGGCCTTACAAGCATAGGTTACCCCCACACAGCTGGGATCAGGCTCTAAGAGCCCCACACTTCCCTCACCTGGGTGGCCGTGCCATCCTGCATGCCTGGCCTAGTGCATGGGGCCATAGTCCACAGGTCTCCCCACAGATCCATGGGGAGTTTCATGGGCTGGATAACATGGCACCAGGCATCAGATCTAGCCCACAGGCCACAGGTTGAGCACCCCTAGTGTACACAATAATGTCATTTTTTAAACAAAAGTATCACCATCAAACAAAAGCCAAAACATTTTGTTCCAACAATTGCAAAAATAAACTTTTTAACCATTTTTTTGTCTTAAAGCTATACAATGAATTCTTGTCCCCAAAATGGCATTTTTTGGTACAAATTTACTGTTTGCTGAAATAATGTAATTCCACTCTACTACGTTGTAACCTATACTCGACAGAGTGAGAACTGAGAACAAAAGAGACTAAGGGACATATTTTGATAGGCATTTAGAGGCCCAAACATGCAGATAAGTACCTAGAAGTACCTAGTGGGACAGTAGCTAGTACTGGCCAGATAAGTACCTAGAGGGCCTGATCCAAATAGCTCTCATAGAGGCCTCCACTTAGGCACTGCAATGTCTAAATATTAGGTGCCTTGCCTCAGAAGTGTGATCCAACTTCAGCAAGCTAAGTGGCCTCAGACTTCTATATAGTTAATGGAGAAGCTCAGCTGCCTCCAGAAGACTATTTTGAGTGGCTAAATGCTGAGAATGGGGGTGGCTGCAGGTCACCAGTAGGATGTGCTAAGCACAGGGATGCACATGAACTTGGGGAGGTGGGGCTTCATCATTGTGCAATCCAGAGCAGCCAATGCTACCCCTCTGCATCCATCCAGGGATGGGAGTGAGCAGCCTATGTGTTTGATGTGGATCACTTCTGAGCATCCTCAGGAACCTCATTCCACGCAACTGGAGAATTTTTCAGGCCCAAGTGGAGGTACCTTAGGGATTTCACAGCTGATGATGGAGAAGAATTGATGGGGTCTTAGACATCAAAACTCCATTTAAGTCCAGTTGAAGCACCCATGAGAGTGAAGCATATATGTTGCTCTAAATGGCTAACTCCCATTGGCTTTGATGAGCTCAGAATTTAGGTGCTGTTGAAGATCCCACTAGGTACCTAGCTGCATCTTTAAAAACCCAAATACTTTTACAAATATGGTTCTAAGTATCATGATCATGGACAAGACAGAGCAAGGAACTGAGCTAACACCTTTGAAGACTTAACTACTAGATTATCCTCCCCTTCTTTTAGTATCTGTATTTGCCACAGGATAGGGTCCCCAGGGATGGCCATGATGCCCCTAGGGCTCCGTGACTGTGCCAGTCTAGCCCCATGGGTACCCTTGTGCCACGTCTTGCTGGTAATTATAGAATTATATAATTAAAGACCCTGGGTTTCTTTAAAAGGAGATTGGATAAACACCTTGCCGGGGTCATTTGACCCCAGTACTCTTTCTTTCCATGGCAGGGGGTGGGACTTGATAATCTGCTCGGGTCCCTTCTGACCCTATCAACTATCAGACTATAATACAGGGAGGCTGCACTTGAGAGTGTTTTGGACATGGTCCTGATGAACGCTACTGAACTCTGCGGCTTCTTGGACCCCTTTTTGGGTCCTGCTCAAAGTGGATGCTTTACAGGCTAGATGCATGGCTCCACAACTGCCCCTTTACCATGTGCCAAGCCTCACCAATGGTATTTACACATTGTCTCTCTGAGGCCTTGCTATCGCTCAGCCTCCTGTCATCACCAGGCTCTCCGCAGCCCTGTCTCAGCACCCACACTGGTGCTAGGGTCTGCTCCCCCCACTTTGTCACTACACCTCTGGTGCTAGGGTCCCCACACTGTAGTGAGCCCCCCCAGTGAGGTCTCCTCCTTCCTCAATAGCCTCAGCCTGATCCACCAGTCTAGCAACAGTAACCAAAATATGAGCCCCTGAGCTATAACATAATATAAGCAGCTCAGGGAGTTCTCTCTCCCTTTAAAAGAATCATACTTCCCCCCCCCCCAGCACTAAGTTTCTTGAAGACCAG
>NW_017729032.1:56115426-56137684 GCF_001723915.1 Gavialis gangeticus | reverse complement strand
GCCCCTTAATCCTACCCAAAGCAGAACAGGCAGTCAAGCATCTCTGATTAGCTTCTTCTCTGAGAACTGCTTCTTCCTTTGCTGCTCCTGCCCCCTTGGCTCTAGTCCCAGCCTTGCCTCTTCTGGTCAGCTGACTGGCTGCAGGTGTAGGCTAATTCCCTCATTAGCCTGCTGCCACAGTAACCTGCACCTGTGGGGTTCCTGCCTGATTGCTAAGGCTCTCTAGGTAGTTTCTGCCCTCAAAGGATCAGACACCTTAGTGCCCTGTGACAGTATGTAATGGTAAGTCAAAAATTATGCACGCATATTTGAAATTTTGTTAGAAATAAGTGTCTGATGTACATTAGCCATTAGGGAGTATGGTAGTCATTGCACTATGATGGCATTTGTTAGCACCTTCCAATTGTAAGCCTTTTCCAACAAAAGTGTATATTTCAATATGCATTTAGCCTCTGGGGTCTTTATTGCTCTGTTCTTGGACTGATTTCCACAGACATTTTCTTTGACCCTGAAAGGAAGAGAAATAGAATGGGCATAAGACAAAGTTTTCTTTTGGGCATCCCAAGTAACAATGAGCAGTAAAACTACAAAGAAGTGAAAAGTCTGTCCCTTGTAAAAGCTTAACATTGATGTACAGGGCCTCTCACTCCTTTAAATGATACTCCTTCACTTTCTTGTCTGAAATGAGGACAGTACCGTGGCAAGGAAGTTTGGCAAAGCCCACAGAGGCTTCCTGCCTTCGCTCCATGCACACTTCTGGGGGGCACATGCCTCCCCCCAGTGCTTGCCTGGGAGTGCACACAGTGACAGAAGCTGCCCTCCCTCTGTCCCCATGCAACCCGAAATGAGCCACTTACAGCTCCATCCCGCTTCGGCTGGGCAGTGCCTGTTGCCTCCCCTTCATTTTGGCACCTGGGGCAAGCACCCCGCTCACCTTCCCCCACCCTTGCTATGGCATTGAATGAGGATCACTGATGTTGACATGTGTTCAATACTTAAAGTGCTTGACTAACCTTGAAAGCAAATGTGTGGTAGGTTAATGCTGCTTTAATGCTAAAAAGACCAAGGCTTGGAGCAGCAGTAACTATGCCTTCCTAGTACAGTGACAGAGCCCCCTTATTAAGTGATGAGTGATGGCTGCCTCCTGATCACTTTGCACTGTTGTGTCATTACAAGGAGGATTTGATTTTGGCAGAGCTCACTGCAGAAAGCTCACCCAGGGCTGAGGGTACCGTCTACTGGGATAGATCAGCTGTAATTGCTTTTGTGTCCTCTACCCTAGCTCATGGTTGCTGATGTAGGGTGTGTGGCTTCTGTGCAAGGGGATATAGCAAGGACTTGCCTTCATCCCTGGAATCCCAAGATACTGTAGAGCAGTGGTCTCCGAAGTGGGTTGTGTACACCCCAGGGGGTGCGCAAGATGATCCACTGGGGTGCGGGAAGAAAATATTAGAAGTTCTATTTATATTTATATAAATATACATATATTGGGGGTGTGTGCTCAAACATTTTTTACTGATAGGGGTGCGTGATCAAAAAAGTTTGGAGACCACTGCTGTAGAGGCTTGCCAGCATCAGGGATGATTGGTGCAATTTAAAGTGGATTGAGGGCTGCTGTAACACACTCAAAATACATTGGCCAGTGGTGGCTTAAAGTCACTTTTGAACCCCTAAAATTATATTATCTGGCCTTGGCCACAGTCATGGATAATAATGTCAACTAGAAAAGGCTCTTCACTATATATTTATAAAGGAGGCAAGGATTGCTATGGATGATCTCTTTTATGAGATGAACTAAATGGCTGGGATAGACTCAGACAAAGCTTTCTAATGCAGCACATTCTTAATCAGGTCTGAGGGAAGAAGCAGGCATGTTATACGTTCATAACAATTGCACCTGCAGTAATACTGTCAAGAATAAGGAGATGGTGTACAGACCTCATAAATAATCTTCCCATGCATGCCTTCCTGATAATCAGTATAAAAAACACTGAAGAGAAAAGCTCAAGTACAGAAGAGTATAAAACTCCACAGGGAACTGAGCCTCACCAAAAGCAGAGAGGATTAGGCAGCCTGTGAGGCAGAAGAACAGCTTATCACTTCACTGCCTCTGGCTGCAAGGTAAGGGAAAAGAGAACAATTCCTGAATTGAAGGATAGTGGTTATGAGGAGATGCCAAAAAGTTCAAGCTCACAGAGAAAATAAGCTTTTCAGGTAAGTTAATGGGACTAGAAGGAGTTACAAAGGAGGAAGCTGATAAGGTGGAATAAACTGTTGACTCAGATAAAGGGTTCATAAATCAGGAGAGGGTATGTTGTTTTAAGAAGCAAGTGGGGAGTATTCAACCAGAGCTGTTTTCAAAGCCTAGTAAACGTTCAGTGTGAAATCAATTGTTAGCAGAACCATTGCAGCCAGCAAAGGACACACTCTTAGATATGGAAAATACTGCAAGTTACAGAAGGTTCTTGGGGATTAGATACTGAAATGAGGCACGTTTATTGATCTAAGCAGTGTCTTTTCCAGGACCAGGAATGTCTCAGATTTCTTTACTGGCTTCTCTAAAAAGTTATGGGAATATTTTTTATTTATATAGTGCTACATGGTCTGAAGGTTCCAAGAGCGTTTCATGTCAGGCAGCACTTCCGAGTCATCAGCAGGAGGGAAGAAACCCAGCAAAATGCCCACTGCACAGCACCACACATGGAAGATGGGCAGATAGAACCTTATTGCAGAGTGGGAACTCGCCCACAAGGAGGGCAGATGTGCCTGTGTGTAGAAGACACTAACTTGCAGGGTGGACTGGGCTGGTTGTGCATGTGGCAAGGAGAAATGGTGCTGGGAAAGACTGTACTGTTATCCATCTTGGCATCTCTTAAATAATCAATAAGGTCACTTACCAACTGGTAATGGTGTCATCTGACAACAGAGGTATAACAGCCAGGGCCTGGGATCTGGGTGACAGCAAGAGCCAGGTGGCAGCAGCTGGGCTGATAGTGGTGGTAGTTGCCTACCAGTCAGCTACCATGTTGCTGACTGGTAGCTATGCAACTCCTGTCCCCACTTTGGTTCCTCAAGGTACCATCCCTTTTTACTTCACCTGCTACACCTTGATGCAACTTGTAGGTTTTTGGGAGGCTGCCCACAGGGTCCTAGTGTGAGCCCAGACCGCCTCAGCTTTGCTCCTCAGGCACTAAGTTATGGCCCTTTTGGCCCTATTAGTTCCTAAGGGCACCAGTTACCTTATGAGCTATATTTGTAGCCTCCATCCTGCCCTAAAGCCATGTCCATGCCTTGCAGGTGTTACTTTGAGTTCTTATACTGGGCCTGTCTATCAACCAATCCTCTTTGCCTGCTGGGCCCCTGGCCCTGGCAAGGCTCTCCTTTCTACTTGAGTCCCTGGCTCTAATTTGGCTTCTGTCCTTCGTGGGCTTCAGCTTGTTCAGTGAGGCTTTAGCCTTCTTAAGTCTGCTCTGCCTTCACCTCCTCCCAGACTTTAGCTTCGCTACCTTGCCCTTAGCCCTCCTGGCCTTGGCCTAGCTCCTCCAGCAATCTGGGCCCCTGGCCTCAACGCAGCTACTGTAGTTCTGTCTCAGCCCTTGGCCTGCTGGGTCCTTGAACCTAGGCCAGATTGCCTGTCACTAGCGCCCACCAGGCACACCTTCATGGCCTCCTTACCCCTCTATAACCACCGTCCAGTCTTAGTCTCAAACCTAATCTCAACATAAATACCAGCAAGCTGCTGTAGAATTAAATCCACCCCACTAAATCACTGCCAGCCATAATTTTCCTTCAGTTCTCTCCTTCCAGCTGTATTAGGCATCCTGGGTGCCTGCTGGTCTGCCACTTACATCCATCTCCCTAGGAGCTCCTCTCCCTATAGCATACAGGACCAGACTGACTGCCTGGTGTCAGACACTGGGTTTATGTGCACCCAGGTCCCACCCCTTCTTGTCACTGTGGCTTAAAGGCCAGCCTGACCTCCTCTGCTGCAGCTATAGCCAGCTGCTTACAGCCTTTTTTTCTGGGCTGCCTGGCCCTTGGTTGCTCCCTGCAGTGCAGGTAGTCGCTTAAAGTAACAAGAGCCTCTTGTTCCCTTTTACACTGCTGTTCTTGCAGCCCCTCTTAACTAGGCATTCACAGATGGCACCCAGGTTGCTTGTTAGGCTATTGTTTGGCAAAACCCATCAGCTGGTCAGCTTTGGAAATGAGCTCATTTCAAAGACAGTGCGCTAAAGGTTCTGGGGAGGGAGGGTCACTTAGGATGACCTATGTGGCCTTTCTTGAAGGCCTATTGCTTATGTTTAAAAATTATATTGAGCAACTGAAATCTTTCAGTTTGCAGCTGAAATCAGATTTGGCCAAACTATGCTAATGAAAAGATGAAATTTTCTACAGAAAGCAGGTATGGCATGTGATAAATTCAATTTTGTTGAAAAACAACTTTGATGGAAAATATTTGACTAATCTTACTTCAATCTTTTTCATAGAAACATAGAGATGTAGGGCTGGAAGGGACCTCCAGAGGTTATCTAGTCTAGCCCCGTCTGAGGCAGGATCACCCATATCCAAACCATCCTATACAATCCATAGTCCAAACTCTTAACTATCAGGTTAAATTCAGAAGGAAATTTGTCTGGGTAAAGGTTGAGGACTTGATCCTACAAAGTAGTCTCAGTGTGTGCTGTTCAATTCTATCTCCTTTTCTACTGTTTGTGGGATTTGAATCTGTACATGGATCAATGTAAGCAGACTCCTGAGGCCCTACATCTATTCACCTAGCTCAATAGGAAGGTATAAGAGTCTACAATCACAGATCTATTATAGAAGCTGGCCCTGTAAAATTTCAGGGAAGTGTTTAATTTGCTTAGGGGACTGTCTACCTAATCAATAATAGATAATACAGTTTTAAAGACCATAATCTGTTGGTAGTTTTGTTTGAGTAAAGCCTATCCATGTTAGTGATGATGATAATTTATCCCTTGGTGTTGGAAAAAAGGGCACTTATTCTAATTTTTTAGTCACCGGAGGGGGAATCGACAAGAACCATTTCCACATAGTGATCCCTGGTAATGTCTCTGATGGCCAAGAACTCTCAAATTGACAAAAATGCCAAAACACACAAAGATAAAGATACAGATACACTTTTTGTCATACAAGTTGTCATTGGAGCACTGGGAACTATTTTTATAATCAGCATAAATTGAAAGATTGTACTGTTTTTCAAAAGATCTCATGATTTCCATAAAATTTCCTTCACTGACTGATTTAGAATGTGTAATTGTCTTATAAAGTACAGAGTATCTCAGCTGGTTGGGTCTGCACTGAGTTTGATTTGCATATAACCTACAACAAATATCCCTTGTAACGCTTTTAATATAACATAAAATAAAATTAAATCCATTCACATTCTGTCAATAAAATCTCTTAATACAATGAATTAAAAAAATGTTGTCAAAACCATTTCTAATCATTCAGGATGGTAAAAATTCTACATTTTTACTGGTTGTAATGGGAAAAAAATGTAATACAAATGAAAGTTCTTAGGACAGCAAGTGCAACTCAGCTAAAATTGCAATGGCCGAGTATAGTCCTAGATTTCATCACTAGGAAGAAATGCTTTTTAACAACTTTATAGCAAAATCAACTCTGTAGTTTCAATTATATTTGATATATATATACACACATACACACTAGGGCTATATGAAATTTTGCCAGCTGTTTTGTTTTGACACTGTTTCAACTAGTTTCAAGCTCGAAACAGAGAAATTAAAACGAAACAAAGGGCTTCAAAAAAGCCTCGAAATGAAACGAGGGCAGTTGAAACATTTTGAAAGTTTTGAAATGTTTTGAGTTTCAAAGCTGAATCTGGGCTTGCCTGCAAGGAAACAGAAAGTGAGGAGAGGAAGGACTGCTCTGATATTGACTGTGACTCTTTGGCTGCCTGAGATGCTGTTGGTGCTATTGTGCTCCTTACTAAGTTATTACCTGTTGTCATTTAAAGTTGTGGACCAGGCTGAGGCTGTAGAGAAGGAGGAGGCCTCACTGGGACACACTACTGTATTGTGTAGAGTCCCCAGCCTTAACACAGTCACACGTCATGAGTTTTGCTTGTCAGCAGCTTGAGGTGCAGTTTCCCAGAAACCCCTGCACCTATCTCCTTGAAACTTGGCAGGCGTCATGCCCTCAGAAGGGGCTACCATCCCTGCTGTTTTCATCTAAATCTGCCAAAAATGCCAACGTTATAGGCACTTTTGTCCTTCCCCATTATAGCCTATGGGCAAAATGTCAGAACAGCGAAACAGTTTCGACAAAACGAAACGGAACAGTGATTTGAAACAAAACGAAACAAAATGCTGTCCCATCGAAAGGGTGAAATGGACATTGAAATGAAACGGTGCCGTTTCACACAGCCCTATACATACAGATATATACACACACACACACACACACACACACACACGTGTGTGTGAGTGAAGTGATTCTTAATGTATGAATTTTAAGAACAATGCACTGAACAAAGTAGTAATTGTCTCCCATCTCTGTATAATTCTGAAGAGTGTTAATATCCTGAAGCCTATAATTTTAATGGTAAACACAGCATGATTGTGAGTAAATGCTGTTTTATAATAATACTTTTCATGCTGCAGAACCCACCTCCTGTTTTCATATGAGCATTAACCTCATTTGTTGTAAAAGAACACAAGAATTCATGTCTTAAAAGGTAAGTGAAAATGGAGCTAGTTTTCAATTCTCATTTTTATTTATTTGTATTTATAAGTCTACACACAAATACATTGTTACAAGTTGGGATCCTAAACAGCCTTCATAAAGGAAATAATGCTCACTGTTTACTTTTATATAACACTATTTCCCCATGTCCTTCTACCAATTACTAGTGAAACCTGATTGAAGCTAATATATCTGGATGAATGAAATACAGGCAGTCCTCGATTTACAACGTTTCGAGTTACAACATTTTGCACTTACAACATTTCTAAATTGACACCGTTTCAACTTTCTGATGTCAGTTTCAACTTTACAATGCTTGATCCGACACCATGCCACGCTAGCAAATAAGTTTGCTGCATCGCCCATCTCCTGTCTGTCCAAACTTCCTTGGACACTTTCTTTAAGAAAGCAGACAAGACTCCAGAAAAACCTGCAGCCAAGACTCCTAAGAAGACTCCTGCCAGGAGCCCTTCAAAAAGTCCAGCAAAGTCACCTCAAAGAAATCCTTCCAAATCAATATGATTGCTATTTACAATATAAATATGTTAATGTAGCTATATTACTCATCTATAATTGATTGAGTACAAAATTCTGGGTTATTTTTGGTGAAAATAGGGTATCAGGCCTTGGTTCAGGAACCAATCCCCCATTTATTACATTGTTTCCTATGGGAAAAATCGGTTCCGAGTTACAACGTTTTGACTTAAGACGTGGTTCTCAGGAACTAATTGTGTCATAAATCTGAGGACTGCCTGTAGTCAAGAGACTAAATATATTTGTAAAACCACACTGGATTGGAAATCCAGTCGGCTTAAGTTCTTTATCACTCAGTAATACTTTGCTTCTTGTAAGAAGCTGTTCAACACTGAAATTCATCACAAGTTATTATATAATTAGGTTAACTGTTAGAAGTTGTGAAAAACCAACTGCAACTTAATCTGTATTTGCTTGGCACTGATTAATGGTGTTTTTTCATTACTACATTTATATTTGAATGTAAAAACCTGAATTTTGTAAAGTCCAATTAAGCTTAGACACTCACAGATGCACCCTTCCTGTAAATAAACTGCTAACCTGGAGGGAGGAAATGTTTTTCACCACCCTAGGCTGTAATATACCAAGAGATATTTAACTATCAAGACATGTTGGCCAAATAATGCAAGGCTTAATTGTTTAAAGTGCCAATTACCATTTGAAAGATGAGATGCGGTTTCACTGGAAATTGAGGGGGCTGGTATTTTGCAAGCAGAACTCGGGACCTTGTAGTCTGAGACAAACAATATGCAAAGGGAACAGTAATATCTTTGGCCCTTTGAAAACCTTTAGTTATAGGTCACAAGTGCAGCTCTGATTGTAAAAACCAGTGATGACCCCCCTCCATTTTTCCCTGGCTCTTTAAGGCACCAGGATCCTGCTATATGGCAAAACTCCCACTGATTTCAGTAGGAGTAGATCTAGTCTTAGTGTAAAAATATTCCTGTCAGATCACATAATAAAACAACGGTATAAAGTAATAAGAAACAATTTGGAGTCTGTAATCCTTATAAATCTATCTTTGCATTCTGCTTTGTATCTCTGCCAATTTAATTTAAATTAACTCGCATCTGATGTACTGGAGACTTCACAGAATTTGGCATTACAACAACAATAATTGCTTTATAACAGTAACCAAATATAGGACTATGTTTCAATTAAAGGGGCCACTATATTCAATTTAGACACGATAAGACAGTCGCTGAGAGGATAAATACCAATTATTAAAGTGTTTATGGGCCTGTTCTCTAGGTAGCAATTAGTCCTGAAAAGCCTCACTCACAAGAGGTTGTGTCATGCCTGTTTGAACACAGCCCTGACTGTGGTTAAGAGTACTGGGAGGCTTTTGAATTCACAGGCCCTGTAGGATTATCTCTATGCCACCTACTACACTGTGCACCTAAATGCTAAACAGAATCTGGTCCTCTGTTAGTTTTTACTAGCATAAGTTGCCTCTTGGACACCCCATGGGACTTTATGGAAGAAGTCCTCATGTCTACAATGGTGTAATTCAGCTGCCAATAGTGGTATTGACAGTTACACCATTGAAGAAGAAGTTAGAAGCTGGCTCCATTAACAATAGTTGCATGAAAGTATGAAGAGAATGGGTGCTATATTTGTGATTCAGAGGCTGAACTTTCTTTCAGAGAAACAGTTAAACTTTGGCAAACTGTATGTAAAAGGGTCCAGAAAAACCTGTATAAATTCACAAATGAGCATATTTATTTTAGAGGCAACGATTTTTGTGGGTGATATCTTTTACTGAACCAACTGCATGGCTGGGACGCATTTAGACAAGATTTCAAATTCATTCTTTAGGTCAGTGAAATGCATCACATTTTGAAAGCTTGTCTAAGCCTATCCTAGATATGCATTCGGTCCAATAAAAAGATAAAACAATGCCTGCCTCTTACATATGTTCTGGACCACTGTAACTACAACATCACTCCAATACTACATATTTATTCTAGTCACTTACTAATATTAAACTAAGCAAATATGTTGATGTACATTAAGTTTGACCAGCAGAGGGTTCTTAAAGAGTCAATGGACAGGTATAAACAAATAAAAGTAGTTTTCTTTTAAAAATGTAATTTTTAAAAAAATACTAAAATTACATTAAAAAAATTAAGTACTCAGACACTCTGAATTAACCAGTGGACATAATTCCAACATCAATTTGTTTTGGTGACATTTTTGTGAAAGGGATGTTATCCAGAATCCTATATCCAGTTAAATGTCAATGATGCTAATGAAAGGCAGACAAGACTATACAAAAAAAATCTGATACATAAACTTGGAACCATATTCAAATTTGCCAGGAAGTCTGTGTGAGCACATGTAAAAGATAAAGACAGCATCACTATTACAGATATGAAGCTATGATTGTGCCATTTTCCATGCTCCAAGATGAAAAGCACTGTTAATAAAAGGGGAAATGGAGACAAAAAAAGGGAAAGAAATCAAAGAGAACTTTAAGTCATCTCTTTCATGATTAATAGTCTTCAAAAGGCAAATGTTGCATGCACTAGTTCCCCAAAAAGCTAGACACAGCTCTTCCATTTCCAATGTATTCCCTTTCTTTTATTTTCATGAAGACAGGTTTGAGAAAGCAGACCGCTGGGAAGAAATGCTACAAACTTCTAAGTTAGTGAAAGAACTTCCAGCTTCACTAGTATATTCTGGGTAGGAAGAACTGGAAGAGATTATGTTTTTCAGCCTCTGAAGTGCAATAATCAATAGCAGAAGAAGAAAAGCTAAGAGACTGAGAAATATAGAAACGTAGACATAGACATTTGATAAGCGGCCAGACGTTGAATCCACTGAAGTAGACAAGGATGTGGGATATAGCTCTAGAAAAGTCCCATTTTCCATGTTTCCTACAAACCCAGATGAAGGGGCAGGTTCTGACATTTTGATCTGAGTGTTTTAAAAACTGGGAATTGATCTTGAATTCAAAGGCTGTTCAGTGACATAAAGGATGTATTCTAGATCCTTTCATTTTGACATTTCAGTGCAGGTATACCAAGTCACTACACAATCACGTTTATCCTTCAATTCTCAAATCCGGGAGTAATGCAAGATACTGTATCCGTTAGAACTGCAATGAAAAAAAAAGAATATACAGTTAATTTACTATTGTTCAGTATGAATTGCTTACCTAATACACTATTACTTCAAACTTTCTTTTCATTTTTTCCTTAAAGTTGACCTTAAGACAGCTGATGATGATTTCTGTTTTGTTCGAATTCCCCAAGCAGGGAAAAGAAGTAAAGTTTTTCCCATAAATTATTTCAAATATACCCTTTTAAAGAGAGATCAGTGCAATCCAACAATCTCTGAACTTTGTATGGGAAAGAAGTGCTCAACAACAACCCCAAAGCTGTATTTCACTGCTGATGATATCTATATGAAGTCAGTTGAAGCCCTGAATCCAAGCACCCTCAATATTTGTGGGGTAAGGAGAGGTTTCATAATACAGATTTGAATTTTTTGCCTAAGGGTGTTCCCTATCTATGTCACACAGTCACTTGTGCCAGTCTACAGGATGCTCAACCTGAGCTGTAATGGATGTTATTCCTATTGCTTTCAAGCCTTGCAGGAGGATAGAGTGACCGGGCAAATGCCGTTTTATAATATACAGTGAAAGGTTGCGTTATAATGTGAATTCCTTCATGTCGGGGAAATCTTTATCAAAGGCAGGATTTCAGGAACTGACCACACTACAGAATGCAACCAATAAGTCTTAAAACTGAGCTCAGAAGGAATTTATCTTGTAGACAAAGCTAAATAAGGAATGAAAAATTCTCCTTAAGAACTTAAGCTTGCAATCTCAAAGTAGAGTTGTTCAGCAAGGTTACAGACAGTAAATCTACTGCCTCTATTACAGCCGTGTCTCTCCAGCAAATAGAATCTGGGACTTTGCTCATTTAGTTATTTTATACAGGTCTACAGTATGGTTATCTATTTTTTTTTAAGATTGAAAAGCAGAAATTAGTCATTAGCATACTGATCCACTGTTGATTAGGTGCCTCAATAAAATACAGTTTTCAGGCAAATCCTTCCCTATGCCCACACCCAGAGGCAAATATCAGAGCAAACAAATGGGTCTTCTGCTTCAGCAAACTCAAGGTTAGATTAGAAGGACCTCTTGGAAAGTGCCAGCTTTTAATTTTCACTCATTTTTTGACTAAAGAAAAATACTAGAGCAATTTTTCTGTTTCAAAGAACTCCAGAAAGACCAAAAAGAGTCAGAATGCTTTTGATACTATGGATTCTGGGTTTGTCTTCTGAAACATGTCTGCACCCCTAACAGTTCTAACGTTGTGTGGCACCCTGCAGCACCCTCAGAAGGACCTCATGGCACCCTAGCTGAGAATTACTGGTCTAAAGGAAGCAACTCCAAAGATGCAAGGAAATATTTTGTCTCCAGCCACTCCAATTTGGATTTAGAGTCTCAGATGCACTGAACAAATCTCAAGAAGTCAGTGTAAAATGTGAGTAGGGAAGAGGCCTGTGCTAGGGTTCCTTTCACCAACTTGCTAAATTATCAGTGCGATGTGCTTCATGAGCATAGGGTGAAGCTTAGTGACCGCTAACATTCTGATTTGGTAGCACTTAATCCCATGGTTGGCTAACTTTGTACTAATATCACAGCTCCACAAGGTACAAGGGGATGGAGAATCAATGACATTTTCTATACACAGTAAACTAATCCTGGCACTGTCTACATGTGCTTTTTTACCATTGGATAGTAACTGAGTCTGACGGGACTGTCTGACAGTGCTGTAAATTAGTCTTCAACAGCCCACTTACTGTGAACTCATAGACGATGATGCTTTACTATGCAGTAAATTACTCTACTGCACGGTAAAGTGCATGTGTAAACGTGCCCACTAGGTGTATCTACACATTCATCAATATGCTGTAATTATGGCACATTAATTTTTGTAATGACAAGTACCAACTTAATGTGGTGTAATTGGTACTGCTGTATATTAACACAGATAAGCACTTTTTTAGTGATGCTAATGTACATTAGACTCAATCTGCTGAGCATTAGCACCGGTTTTGCCGTTGCGCTGACACAGAGTAGAATTAGTCTTCTCTGCATGTGCCCACTGAGTAGCAGTTTACTACATGGATAAACCCTTTGACTTCAATAGGGCTATCTGCAGCATAGGTATCACTTGATATGAGTAGAAGTGGCAGAATCAAGTCCTTAAAATTACTATGTTATTTTGTCGTCTTTTTCAGATGCCACGCTAAAGCTAAAGTATCTTGCTATGTTTCCATGAAAGTGTTCCAACACTTTTACCCAGGATGCGCTTACCTTATAATTTTACCTTTGAAACTTAAATTTCCTGTCAGTTCTCTTAACTTAATTAAGTATCTATTTCTTCAAGAGGCTGACATTTTCACAGGCTGTGACAAAAGCAGGAATCCATGCTAATGATCCTCAAGAAAGATGAGACATGTTTCTGCTGGTGCTGCTTCTTCTCTGGCAGACTAATAAAGGCCTTAAGAGGCACCTACTAAGAGTGCTAAGAAATCTGCCTTGTAGTCACTATAATCATTTGCATATGGTTACCCATCATGCTTTGCACTGCAAGTTAAGTTAGGAGGCTATGCTATATGCCATAAATAGATCTAAGTTTTGTCACCGTTACTTAGATACTAAGTGGTAGATGGAGTATAATGATACCATTCTTTTTCTTCTGTAACCCCGATTTTGTTTCCTATACCTAGATATCCCAGTGAGAGAGTGCATTATAAAGTCTAGGTAGTTAAATACACTACCTTTGTTTTACTGTAAAACTAGTTTTATATACAGGCTTCCCAGTGGCCCAAGATGCATCTACTAAATAGTAAGAGGTGTAAAACTGCACCAATGGATTTCAGGTACTAAAGGCTGTCATTTTATATGGTATAACTTTATACTAACTTGTAAAATATATTGGGGAAAAATTGTTTTAACTTTGGTTTTACTTTCCCTAAGAACGGTATTTAAAGCATGTCATGAAATCACTTATAGCAGACCCAGCAGGGAGAGACCCTTTGGTACTATCCTTATCTTAGTGGTTCGAGGAAAACTAGTGGAATAAAATGTGCTGATTTCATATTCTGCAGTGAGTTGAGTGTCTTATAGCAAAGCTTATATATGAAAGAAATTTAGCTATCAAAGATTTTTATCTTTGATTAATCAGAGTGAAATACAGATCCTTCATTAATTGCATTCCTCTATAATAAGTTATGGAATTAATTCACATAGATATTTTAATGTGGAAAAAAGTTATTTTTGTTTAGAAATCTTTACAAGACTTTCAAACAGATATGCCTTTCATTTACAGTTAAGCATTTTGACCTCAACTCAACAAAGCACTTTGGCCCCTGGCTAGCTCTAAGTATAGGAGTTATTCCATTAACTTGAATAAGATTAACCATAGGCCTATAAACAAGTACTGAGTTGTCTCCAAGTCCTTTTTGTTGCATAGCATTGATTAGATGGCTAGCATTTTTCTTTTTCCTATACACCGAATACTTTATATTTTATCTGATAGTGATACAAAAATTTCATATTCCATAAGACAAAAGGCCAGAACTTTTAGAATCAAGAGGATTTGGTCCAATGTATATGTGAACTAAAAGGAACATACTTGGTACACTTGTACATGTGACGCAATTAACATATACACATGACGAAAATGTCACTGTGTAGCTTAATAGTATCATAGTCTACACATGCAAAACTTTTAGGGGGTTTAAATGACTTTGCATTGTTGCAAACTAAACTACATCTGGATGTAGTTCAGTCTGCAATGTTGCAAATTGCAATGATGCAGCTGTCAGCACACCCCCCAGCCATGGGAGAGGCAGGCAGGCTCCGCAGAAAGAAAAGGATTGGGCCCCTCACCGCTTCTGCGTTCAGCAGGCACCTAATATTTCACTCTGCGGTGGTGGCACCTGCCAGGGCCACCCATGCAGGCTGCTAGCAGGGTAGGTGTTGCCTTGGCTTGGGGTCAGATAAGAGTTGGATTGGCCTGGATGCTGCCGCTGAGCTGGAGCAGTACCCAACCCACCAGCAGCCTGCCTAGGCAGCCCCAGGATGCGCCACTGCTGCAGAGGGAAGGAATGGAGCTCCCCGTAGCTCAGGGGTCTTTTGGCCCACCAGCAACTTGCCTCCGGCTGCAGGGAGAGGCAGGAAGGCTCAGGCAAAAAAAAAAAAAAAAGGATCAGGCCCCTTGCCATTTTTGCCTTTAGCAGGTGCCTGCTAAAGACAGAAGCTGCGAGGGACCCAATCCTTTTTTCCTGGTAGAGCCTGCCTGTGGCCAGGGAGGCGAGCTGCCAGCAGGCTGAGTGGCCTTTGAGCTGCAGGGGAGTCCCAGTCCTTCCCTCAGGAGCAGTGGTACCCCCTGGGCCACCTAGGTAAGCTCCTAGAGGGCCAGGTCCTGCCCCAGCTCAGAGGGCCAGGTGCTGCCCCAGTTTGATCCAACTGCTCCTGCTGGAACCCTGCCAGGTGCTGCTTCCTAGGTGAGCTCGAGGAAAAGGTGGATTGGGCCAGGTGCTGCCTCCTAGTTGGGGCAGCACCAGGCCCTCTAGCAGCCTCCCCCAGTGGCCCTGGGAGGGTACTGCTGCCATGGAGGGAAGGACTGGGATCCCCCACAGCTCAGGGGTCACTCAGCTCGCTTGCAGCTCAACCCCTGGCCATCAGGGGTGGGAAGGGGAGAAGGATCAGGCCCCTCACCAAAATATGACAGAAAAATTGAAATGGTGGGTTTCAATTAAAAAACAACCACTTCAGTTTAGGGGGCATAGAATAAAACCTTGGGAATTAAACCCCCACCACATGCACAAGCACCCTAAATGATTGAGGTGGACTGGGACTCTTGTCACACTCTGGAGAGGATATGGATCAAGACAGCAATTTCCCTTGCTAGCATAGGTGGCTTCAGTGCCAAAGTGGTAGGATGGAGATTTCTGGATGAAGATGTGTATTTATGTGGTTCCAGAGGAGAAGCCCCATACTAGACCCAGTGGACTGTCCAGATGCGCTTGCTTGTGTGGTTTGTGGTTCTGCAGATCTATTTGTGGCATTGTAAACCACACACACTGCACATGCAAGCATTCCCTGCACTGGTAATTTGCAGTGCAGCAGGGGTTTTTTTGAAACTAGGAGATCCCGGTGTCAAAAACACCCATGCCAAAAAAAAGCAGGGTGGCACGCATGGCAGCAGCATGCACCACCTGAAACCAGAGCCTGACCAACCAGAGTCATGTTCCAGCTGCCAGCCAGACTCAGTGCACCTGCATCGCCACCACTGGAGCCCCAGGAGGACCCCAGGTAAGGCTGCTGGGGCCAGCCCAGAGGCTGGACCCAGCCTCCCCTACCCCACCCAGGACACCTTGCCACATGCCAGAGCATGGATGCACAGGCATTCCTCAGGGACGAGTAGCAGCGGCACAACTACATGCCACTGTTATTTGTCTTTGGGGAAATGTGCATGCTTATTTGGACATGCCCAATAATGGTAAGCCCCATGCAGTTCTTCCCTATGCCCATGATTTATGAGCAGTTTAGGGCTGGCAGAAACCATAACTTGCCTACCTTTCCTGTATCAAATTCCTCCAAAAAGAACCCTAGCATCTTTTTTCTTCATGATGCATTTTGTGCATTTCCATCAGGACAGAGGGTCCAATCCTGTCCCCACTAAAAACCACTGGGAGATGCAACTGACTTCAGTGATTTTACAGCAGAGTTAAATTTGTCCTAGTGAAACAAAATTTTGAGAAAAGACAAGTAAACTGACCAACTGACAAGTAAACTGACCAAGGAGTAAAACAAAATAATGAAGTGAAGTCAGCACTAGCCTTGTCTATAATGGTTTTAGTCTTCTCTTCTGCAAGTTTGGAAAGTTTTTTGTATAAGGGTAAAATGTGAATTTAAGATGCAGTTACTAGTCCTGAATAACTCTGTTTGCTCAAGCTGTCTGCATTTTTCTCAGAGACCTGAGGAAGTGTACTTGGTACCCAAAAGCTTTTCTATCTCTCTCCCAACTATATAGTTGGTCCAATAAAAGATATCACTCACAAAAAGCTTTGCCCCACCATGTGTGGACACACTAACTCTGGAATAAGTGCTTTGTTTCTAGTTAGCTTAACCATTTTCCTGAATAGCGCACTGTATAAAAAAAAGCTCAATCCCTAAAAGAAAGGCTCTTTGCAGACCAGATGGAGTGCTTGATTACACTTGGACAATCCCATCTTCAGATTTTCTCAGGGGCAGCTGTGCAGCCTCAATAAAAGGGCAAGGGACTGGAGGGGTCCACAGTCATCAGACCCAGGCTCCAGCTATCACAAGCCCCATATAATTTCTTTCATAAACTGATGAAGATGCATTTTATAATTGGTAAGGTTTTTGCTGCCTTTCCCTAATCTGATTGTAAGGTTCTCCCAGAAACACAGTCATCTGTTTGCATAGACTGAACTGACTGAAGCTTAGTAAACAAGTGACTTAAAATCCACCTTCACTCCATGTTGGTTTAGCTTTACAGTCCTATAAAGTGTAGAATTAGAAAGTCACCAGATATGATGACTACAAACAGATATGTTGCATAACATGGTACCATTCTTTTCAGAGTAAAATAGTCATAGAAAACTAGGGTTGGAAGGGTCATTTAGTCAACCCCCCTGCTCAAAGCAGGACCATCCCCACATTGATCACCCCAGCCAAGGCTCTGTCTAGCTGGGTCTTAAAAACCTCCAAGGATAAAAAGTACACAACCTCTCTGGGTAATCTGTTCCAGTGTTTTACTACCCTCCTAGTTAGAATAAAATTCCTAATATCTACCCTAACCTTCCCTTGCTGCAACTTGAGACCATAGCTCCTTGTTCTGTTATCTGCTACCACTAAAAACCATTTAGCTCCACCATCCTTCAAACAGCTATTTTCCTGTCAGCTGTTACTCTTGTATTCATCTTCTAAGTGTACTTCCCCACAGACCAGGATTCTAAGTTATTGCCTGTTCACATCTTTCCTCAAATGGCACCAGCCTGAAAGGCTATTTCTTGGGACAGTTGGAACAAACTTGTTTCAAGTAATACAAACACCATAAATGAATAAGATACCTGGACAACAAACATCTGTAAAACTTTTATTAAGTGCTAAGCAGTTCTACGAACAAGTTGTGGTCCCACAATTTAGATCAAAGTGAGCTACAGATGAGACTGCAACAACATATCTCAACAGATTTCAGGGATACAAGTTATAGCCATATTGGTCTACAAGCAAAAGGAATAATTTCCACCTAGGAGAAATTTTACTACCTATGCTTGAAGAAAGGTGTGCACCCAAAAGCTTACAAATAAAGAATTTGTTTGCAAATATCTAGTTGGTCTAATAAAAGATATCACTTCTATCCAGAGGTCTGATTCCTACAATCTCAACATAAACACATAATAAGCAGGGTACTTTGTCAGATAACCTTGGCTACCCAGTGCTATAAATCCCTTACAATTCAATTGCCTATAACCTATCTCTCTGCGTATCTTGATGGAGCCATTCTATTTCATCCAATGACCTCAGTGAAAATGCAATTTAATATACCAAATTCACAACCCCTCGGGCCTTACAAGATGAAAAGCAAGGAGCAGAGATAAGTCTAGTAGATTCATTTTCTTCCGAGTCCATCAGTCATTGATCTTATAAAATTTCTTCAGAGATGGCACCTTGGTTTCTTTCTTGCCTGCTGTGACTATAAAAGTTAAAAGGTATTTTAGATGTCACAAAGGTTTATAAGTGCTCACAAAGAGTGCCAAATCACTGAAAACACATACATTTTAGGTCTGGTTTAACTAATATTTTTGCACCATAAATAGAGCACCATAAATAGAGATTAGGAGGGTGTATGTAGTTTCCTTTACCCGAGTATCTGAACAACAGAAGCATACACACTATCAAAGTTTTACAGATGAGAAACTGAGGCACTGCAAAAACTCAGTGGAAGCTAGATGCCTAAATATCTCATCAGTGACCTGAGAAAGAATGTCTTGCATTTGAAAACTTGTCTAACTTTATCCCAATTACATAGTTTGTCCAATAAAAGATATCACCCAAAGTAATCCTTGCTTCTCATATGCATATCTTACCCACAGTTACACAGGAAGTCTAGAGGAGTACAGAATCAGACCAGGCTTCCCAAGTTCCAGGCTAGTTCCATAACCACAGAGCCCCAAGGGGTGGAGGACTCCAATGTGGAGCTCCCATGTGTTTGTTTATCTGTTTGTGTATATATTTTATGAAAAACACAATGCAAACCACTGGCGGATGCCATCTGTGAGGCTTAGGCTGCAGCGTAAAGGAGGATTGGAGCTGCAGATAGCATCCCCTGACATCGGGGCAAGAATGGGCAACCTCCTGCCTAATTAGAACCAATTATGAAACAACAAGGTGTGGTAGACGAGTAAGGTGGGCAGTTAGCCGAGGAACAGGTGGGCAGGTCAATGGTGGACTGGCCCCAAGAAGGTCCCCTGTTACATCTTGTTTATGTACCTTTACACTGATGGATAAAGTAGCTCAAAATCCATTCTATTTCAGCTCTCATCTGAGCTGGACAATTAGTACTAGATTTGATGTGAAGTGGAAACCTGTCCAGTAGGAACCAAACTGATAGCAACTATTTCATATTGGCCAATTAGCCATACTGACAGTTTTCAATATAGTCTGTAAAGATTTTTAAGTGGTGTCCTACAGTGAAAAGCATCTTATTCTGTTACGGAGTCACTAAGGGCATTTTTACATGTGTTGTGGGATGCAGCACCAGGCACTTTAATTAGTGAGCAAAGCTAATTAAAACACCTGCGCATCATGTGCATCAGTGTCCCTGCGTGTCTCCATACTGAAAAAAAATGGCAGAAGGATGCTCTGAACTAAAGCTCATCAAATGTGTTTTATTTCAAAGTGCCCCACCACCATTTTTTCAGTGCGAGGATGCTGATGCACTTGCCACAGAAGGCTGCCGGAGCACATCAATTTCTGTGCTCCAGCAGACTATTTTCAGAGTATTGGAGCAGGCTCCCCACACATCTATAGGAGCTCTTAGTTACTTTCCTAGCACTGCTGGTTACTTTTAGAATAAGAGTTGGATATAAACCAGATTGCTTATTTGTATTTCGCTGTTTGCGGCTGGCTTAATTCATTCAGTTGCCCAATATGGTAACAAAGCTATTCAGCTAGCTTGAATTTATATCAGGATAGAAATGCTCTGAATAAAGTTTCTCTTGTTGAAAAGAATGCATGTTTTGGTATAATAATTTGCTAATTATAAAAAAAAAAAAAAAAAAAAAAAGAGAGACTAGTATTGGCAAGTTGGTCAACTGCCCAGTCAATTATTGTCAATTAACGGGTCAATTGACTACATATTTTTGACCAGTCAATGGTTACAGCAATTTTACCAAAAAACCCCACTACTTTTTGTAGTTTTATTGAAAGTAATATGATTTAAAAATTTTTTTTGACATATTTCCCAATGAAAAGTTTGTGCTATCCTGTGTATTGTTCAGACTTACTGGCAATTTTTTACAATTTTTGACTGGTTGAATACCCAACCCTAAAAAAAAAAAAAAAAAAGCAAACAACGTTTATCATTATCTATAGTTCATTTTTTGCATCTGACATAACAAAGCCCATCACTTGTTTCTTGCAACACTAAGTTCCATAGTCTAGGTACAGCTTCCAAGCAAGTTCTACTGGCTATGCTCATGTCCTCCCCTCCTGGTCAACATTTTAAACACTACTCTGGTACACAGCTTTCATGAGAGATTAGTCATGGCAGTTACGCAAATAACTATGGCCAGTACCAGAGAGCACTGTGACTCGAGGCAGACATCTCGAACTGGACTCTGTGCTCTGTTTGATATCAGATAGATTTAGAACTGGAAGGTATCTAAATAACATTGGTGATTTGGCCCATATTGCCTCAGCAGGTCTTGCGTTCACTTCATATAAATACTGAATGATACAGGAGACAGAATAGAGCCCCAGCAGATAAGGGCTTTGGATATTGAAGATTAGTGACCTGTAATTACCCTTTGAGTTTGGTATGATGTCAATTTTCTGATGGGAGTTCCTTGTGGAACTCCAAAGTATAGTTATTCTCATAGGTATTTAACATTTTACTTTCTTTTTTTTGTTAAGGTAAGGAACATCATGCTGATATTTGATTTACAAGTCATGTTTGAGCTAGAGGAATGCACATAAAGTAGTCATACTGAAACAGCACCAAGGACACCAATTACTCTAAATATGTCTTCCTTCCCATTTTGAGATGTTTCCATTCCTCCTTGTTGCCCTTTGGAGAGACTGAACAAATACCACAATGACATCTGCCAGGAGGAGTATGGATATGCTTTCCTTGTCTATGGAATAATATAGCAACAAGTGCAGGCTCTCTGCTTCACTGTAACGATGCCTGCTGAAGAACGATCCAGGAAAGATGGAGCATTCAGGCAGAATGCAACCAAATTATGCAACCGCTCAAAGACAGTTTAGAATACTTTATTCAATAAAAGCTAGAGGACAGCTCTAGAGAAGAAAAAGCATAGATACACAGCTGGAAATTGGCCACAACAGAAAATAGGGAGGTATATCTAGTTCATTCCCCTGCCAGAAGGCAAAATCAGCTATCTATTCCTGACAGATGTTTGTCTAATATTATGATTAGCCCTCATGCTATTCTTGCCAAGACTGACTGTGGCGATTGAAAAACCACAGCTAGTCATAACTGGTTTTTTTACATTTCTTCTAAATGATGCACCCTTCCTCAGCATAGGTCAGGGACGGGCAATTATTTCAGGCGGAGGCTGCTCACTGAGTTTTGGCAAGCTGTCAAGGGCCACATGGGTAGCCCCGCCCCTTGACAGGTGCCCACCCCTGGTCCCAAGATGGTGACCATGAAGTCCCGCCCCCAACCTCTGACCTTTGCCACAAGAAGTCCCTCCCCTTGCCCCTGGAAGTACTCCTTTGGGGAAGAGGGTTTGCCATCTTAGGGGAAACTCCCCTCCCCCCAACAAATGGCATACTAAAAACCAAACACCCATAATAATTTTTTTTAAATTAAATTCAAAAATATTTTTGTCCTGATTTGTGTGTGTTTGTGGTATATACGCAGAAGTGATTGCATATGGGGGTTTGTGGGGATGTGTAGATGTATGTGTGTGGGTATGGATGTGCGTATGGTAGCCATGTAGTGCAGAGTGGCCAGTGGGCTGGCAGGAAAGTGGTGGAGTGGGGAGCAGAAGCCAGTAGGAGCGTGAGGCCTGCACCAATGTCCCAGGGCCAGCGCTGGTGGAGCCCAGAATGGGGAGGTAGAAGTGTGGGGTGCAGGCTGGCAGGGGTCTGTGGCGCTGGGCTGGGCTGCACCAGCAAGGAGAGCGGGGAGTTGATTGGCTGCATAGAGCCTATGCTGGCCCGGAACCCTGTGCCTCCCATCTCTGGGCCCTGCCAGTGCTGGCCCTGGGACACTGGTGCAGGCACCACACTCCTGCCCAACTCCCACACACCCATTCACTCCCAGTGCCCCCACCTCAGACCTATGGTACAGGCAGAGACCAGCACATATCCCTGACCCTACACACCCCAGTGGGAAACAAGCTGGTGCTCAGTGCAAGTGGGAAAGTGGCCACCCCGCCTTCCTGTGGCCGGCCTTGTGGCTTTCTGCTGCTGCCACTTGCAGCCTGCGTGGGGCTGTCCTGCATTTCTGCCATGTCAGCAGTGATGACAACCTGGGCCTAGAGTGAGTGAGGATTTAGTTAGGGAGCTTCTGGAGGGGCTGGACATTTTTAAGTCAGCCGGCCCGGATGATCTTCACCCTAGAGTCCTGAAGGAACTCGCTGGGGTCATTGCAAGTCCCCTGGCGCGGCTTTATGAACACTCATGGTGCTCTGGAGAGGTGCCGGAGGACTGGAAGAGGGCCAACGTGGTTCCCATCTTCAAAAAGGG
>NW_017729032.1:56113374-56114477 GCF_001723915.1 Gavialis gangeticus | reverse complement strand
TGCTCTTCCTGCCATGGCAGGGGGTCGGACTAGATGATCTGCTCAGGTCCCTTCCGACCCTAGAAGGTATGAAACTATGAAACAATGGAGAGCAGGCATAGGCAGAGCTCTGAGTGGCTACAGCATGGGGTGCCAGCCATGGGGAGGGGAAGCAGCTGCTTTTCCCCCCGTGCTGAGTACCAGTTAGCTCCCTGCTGCCAACGCTAGCTTGGGCCCCATGCCCACTCTGGGCTTGCTCATCAGGGCTGAGCCACGGCAGCAGTAACTGGGCAGAAGCTGATGCTTGGTACAGAGAAAAGCGGCTCCGACCCTGCTCGCTGCTGCTGGGCAGTGTTTGCTGCGGCTGCCTGCCTGGAGCTCACACTGCACTAGGCTGCAGTACGGCTGCTTTACCGCCACCTCTGTGCTGCCCAGCGCGGCAGCAGTGACTATGTGGAGCGGCCACAGGGCAGCACAGAGGCAGCAGGGAAGCAGCCGCACTGCAGCCAAGCATGCTGTGAGCTCTGGGCAGACAGCCGTAACAAAAGGTCCTCAGTGCAGGAGAAAAGTGGCTGCTCCCCCTCCCCATGGCCAGTGCCCCATGCTGCAGCCACTGGGAGCCTGCCTGGGGCTGCCTGTGTCTGCTCTCTGTTGCCACCACTGCCCCACAGGGTGACAGTGATATGGCAGAGATGCAGGATAGCCCCGCCCAGGCTGCAAGTGGCTGCAGCAGGAAGTGCCAGCCATTTTGGGGGGGGGGAAGGGGTGCTTTTTTTCTCCCCATGCTGAGCACCAGCTTGTTCCCCACCGCCACTGCTCAATCCAGACAGGCGAGTGTGGCGCACACAGGGTCAAGGCTGCATGCTGGTCCCTGCGTGTACCACGAGGCTCGGGCAGGGCACTGGAAGTGAGTGGGCATGCAGGAGTCAGCAGCAGCCAGGAGCGCGGGGCCTGCACCAATGTCTCAGAGCAGGGCCACGCGCCAGCAGGGTCCCGAGCAGGGCAGCAGGAGCACAGGGTCTCAGCCAGCAATGGCTTTATGGAGCCAGGTCAGCTTTCCACCCTCTCCCTGCTGATGCAGCCCAGCCTGGAGCCCAGACCTCTGCTAGCCCGCACTCCGCACT
>NW_017729032.1:56103436-56108374 GCF_001723915.1 Gavialis gangeticus | reverse complement strand
GGGGGGAAGGGGGGCTTTTTTTCTCCCCATGCTGAGCACCAGCTTGTTCCCCACCGCCACTGCTCAATCCAGACAGGCGAGTGTGGCGCACACAGGGTCAAGGCTGCATGCTGGTCCCTGCGTGTACCACGAGGCTCGGGCAGGGCACTGGAAGTGAGTGGGCATGCAGGAGTCAGCAGCAGCCAGGAGCGCGGGGCCTGCACCAATGTCTCAGAGCAGGGCCACGCGCCAGCAGGGTCCCGAGCAGGGCAGCAGGAGCACAGGGTCTCAGCCAGCAATGGCTTTATGGAGCCAGGTCAGCTTTCCACCCTCTCCCTGCTGATGCAGCCCAGCCTGGAGCCCAGACCTCTGCTAGCCCGCACTCCGCACTCCTACCGTTCCACTCTGGGCCCCTCTGCCACTGGCCGTGGGAGACCAGCACAGGCCCTGCACTCCCACATGCTACTCACTTCCACTCCCCCACCGCTTTCCCCCCAGCTACATGGCTAGACTGTGGGACTCAGCAGGAGCTGGCTCAGCCTGTGGGCTGTATTTTGCCCACCCATGGCATAGATCCTCTTAGCACAACCCATGGGGAAATAGGATCCACTCAATGCAGAAGACTACTTAATGAACAAACTTTTAGTATTTTGTAGTTTATGACAGCTAACAAGATAAAGAGTCCCACATGGTTTGGCTGCAGATTAAATTAGGCTGCGTTGGTCTGTTTGCTTTTTGCCCTAGGCTTGAAAAAAGAAGAGACTGAACTTGCCACAGAGTCCTAAGTATACTTAAGCCTGCCTGTTCAAAGAGGGTGAAGTGCATAGGGGTACCCTCTGACAGGGCAGACTATCCATTGATCCACACATGTTAGAATCTTTTATACTAGTGCACAGTAAATGCAAATCATTACAATTCTAAATTATACTGCACTTTGTTTGGGTGCAGAGAATTAATGCATGGTAAGTCAGGATCAGATCTGGCATATATAAAGCTTTGTGGTTTTCTAAGGAAAGAGAGAAGAGAAAGCAAAGAAAATAAGTAAAATACTTACTGTCAGGAAGGTATCAAGATTCAACCTGCAGAACTCAGATGTCAAATAGCCGCAATAAAGCTGTAGTTTGTTCTCTCACACAGAGCTAAAGGAATGATTTCCAGGAAGGAATGCTGAGGAAAGTGCCTATAAAAGAGCAGATCCAAACTCAAGAGTTTAGCAATGACCAGAGGGTCAGAGAAGAGGCAGCTAGAGTCATGAAAAGTCTGACTTTTAGTGTTCTAAAGGGCAGAAGGGACAAACTGATTGGGACCCTCATGTATTATGTATTTCTGACAGCAACATCCTTCTACTGTTTACCTACAACATTATGGTTATAAAGGGGGGAAAATCCCCTTTAAAAAGTAATTCCTGCTTTACCACCATTCCAATCTACCCTTCATGTCTTCCCTCTTAAAGCAGTGAATAAGGTCACTAAGAGCTACTGACCTTTGACATGGATGCTTTGTTCATATCTCAATAATTATTATGATAAGCTCCACAGGCCCTAGCCCCAATACAGTAGGAGCTGTAAGAAGAAAACCTATATCCCAAAGAGCACACAGTACAAGTGTTCTTACCTTGAAAAGTTCATTGTCAAGTGCAATGCATATGCAAAGCCAGAAACAGATTTTGAGCAGTAATATTTATCACACATCACAGATCAGGACTTAGCAATATGATTAAGTTTATTGTGCGTGGGGAAAGATTACAACAAAAGCAGTGCCACTTTCAAAGAGTTCCTCTGCATAAGAAAGGGGAAAAAAAAGCAAAAGGGAGAGAGAATGAGAGAGACTCTTACATGATCATTGTACATCTCAAAACTCTACCCTTTCATTTGGTTTGAACTACATTAGAAAAAACAGTCCTCTAGGGATGAATGTTAATGCATTGTTACATTGCTTTTATCCCTTCTATCACTGAATCACTTATGTTTTAAGCCTGTCCAAATTCAATAAAGAAAATAATCTTGCGCAACAAGAACTGCTGATAAGCATGTTACTGAAATCCAAATATTTTGATTACATTTCTTACACTGATGTTCTACCCAAAATGAATTCTGTTGCATCCTGGAAACTTCCCCCCAGCCCCATTCAGGAACCACAGCAATGCCCCAGCTAAGCTACCTGTAAGGAAACAGGTAGGCTTCATACAGCATCCCTACTAAGAACATAACACAGAGAGATTAAAACTGCAAATTGCTGAGTGCCCTCAGCTCCTGGCATGTCTCAGAAACAAAGGTTCTGTACTATCAGAAAAAAGCAACTCTCCAGAGGAGAAAAAGCCAAGTCTGTGCAAAATGGACATTATCTTCCAACAAGACAAATATAAATGATCATGCTTCAGCTCCAACTCTCCTTTGTCTCCACAGGACTTTAACTGGTATTTTTCATAGTGAATGCTGCACTTGCTCATTTATTCCATACAATATACAATGGGTCCCAGACACCTATGTTGATTAAACACGCTGGAATTGCAATAAAACACACACACACACACACACACACACACACACACACACAGCTAGTTTATTTAAATCTGTTTGTTCAAATTCAAATAGCACATATACATATTGAGATGGAGAGGGCTGAGATTTTAGTTGCATTTGCAGAATGTAGAAATATTTAGACCAGAAGATCAGAAAGCTTATCTAAAAGAGGCCCTTTGAGTAAGTTGTATCACACACTTATTCTGCCTTCTAATATACATTTACTGCTTTTAACAGCTATTCTCAAAGGACTCAACTGTGCCAGTTAAACAGAGTCCATTATTAAGGGTTCCAATTTGGGGCCCTGTCCCTACTATGACACAAAACTACATTTCCTCAATGAGCAGGTTCACCCACAGTCCCAGCTTAGCTAGGGGACAGGCAGGTGGGGTATGATTCACTCCTCCTCCCTGCACCCCTGGGGAAGTAAATTGAGAATGCTCAGAAAGCGTTCCATCTGCTCCTGACTACTGTGCCCTCCGGTGCACAGCCAAGGGGGATCCTGACTGTTGTACTATTCCCACTGCAGGTATTTTCATGAAAAGCTTCCTTTTTCCATTTTTAAACAACTAGAATTTCAACAAACAAACAAAAAACCCAACAGACATACCTCAAAACACCATGGTGGGAGGGGGAGTTGTTTTGTTTTGTTTTTTGGTAAGCCCAATTTGAGAAGTCTTCTTTTTAAGAATGAACATTTCAGAAGAAGTGAAAACCAAAGTTTCCAGTGAAAATATAGTTTTCTGTGAAAGAGCATTAAATCTCAGCAAAACACCACTTCTTAGTGAATATTTTTTAGTGAAATAAACCCTATTTAAAAAAAAAAAAAAAAAAGGCTCTGTCTGAGATCTCCCTTTAAGGTGCAATCTGGATCAGATTCTGTCCTCCTCACATGGAGAAAGAAGTTTTTACCCAGGGCTAACTACAAATGATATTGTTAGTATAGGGGTTGCCCAGTGTGAAACAGATGACATAGTTCGCTCTCTCATAGTCAAATGAAATTCTCTTAGGATGCCACTTGCTGTAAGGTTTATGTCCCCCTCTTCCTGTACATGACACAAACGCAAACCAGCATACCTTTCTGTTCCCATCCAAATGTCTTACACCTTAGCAGGTAGCTCTCTTTGGAACAGATGATGCCTGGCCATATAAAGGGGAATAGGCAGAAGAGGCCCATGAAAGGATCAGATAAGTATTCCAGCCCCTGCAATGAAGCAGCTAGAACAGCCCCATATCCCCAGGCTCCAGCCACCCACTGACCAGCTACACAAGTGGAAGAAATATGCACCTCTCAACAGAGCACAAATCACAAGCAGGAGTAATCTGAGGGCTCTGGCAGGCTTTCTGACTCTCGGGCAGAATTGCCTCCTGGTATTCACATAGGTCAGTCTGGTTTCCTAGCATCATTTCCAACAGGCTACTCCTACATGATAAAAAAAAAAAAAAAAAAAAAATCAAGCCCTTACACCAGCTGTTCTTATTAGCGATCCTTATTCACATTCCATGGGCATAATAGTACTTTTTCCACACATTTACTTATGCGGTTAAAGATTTTCAGAGCTGAGTTCTTATCCTGAATTGATTCTAAAGCCAAATTGTGGTTTGATTCTGCTCCACTGAGCAGATACAAAAACAGATCTGCTCACCCTCATTTTCAAAGGATATAGTCTTAGGATCATATCATATCATCAGTTTACAGCAGCACTCCCTGGTAAAATTAGTGCAGGACTTGGCTAAAAAACAAAATAAAATAATGGCCTTTAATTCCTTTGACCAATTTCATAATTAAGTACTTAATGAATGGGAATATGAATTAATTACTAGATAGCTCACAAATAAAAATAAAGCATCATAACAAAGCAAACTACAAGAGGTATTACAGAATCAATGAGTTATGCAAAAATAGACCCATCTCAGACCATAACATTTTAAGCTGTATTCCCTTTGGTTTCCTTAAAAAAAAAAAACTATGGGACAATATAGCCCTAGAGCCTCAAGTTGGACAAGCCAGTTTACAGAAATTTTTCTTAATGTACCAGTAAGTTTGAGAAATTATTCTCCTTATAAAATACTAACCCAGCTCAAGAGAATTTGCTGAGAATTCAAATGCTAAGTCCTTTTTTACTTTAATTCTCTGCATTGTATCCCTGTACCTTTTCCTAATCCAGGTGAAATCTCCCACATTGTGTCCTATATCAGAGAGGCCAAAGGTGACACTTCCTAAAATCCTCCCCTCTATCTTCTAAGATATAGAAGAACTCCCCCCCTCCCACCATTTCTCCTTTTCCCCATGCCCTTCAAGCAGACCGTATCACCAAGAATATTTAGCATAGCGAGATTCGAGATGGCTCTAGAAAGTGGGGTCGCTCTCTATAGCATTACCACAAGATGTGCAAAAATGATAGGAAGTTGTTCACCATCAACACAGAATCCTGTC
>NW_017729032.1:56094283-56098436 GCF_001723915.1 Gavialis gangeticus | reverse complement strand
CACCCTCCCACCATTTCTCCTTTTCCCCATGCCCTTCAAGCAGACCGTATCACCAAGAATATTTAGCATAGCGAGATTCGAGATGGCTCTAGAAAGTGGGGTCGCTCTCTATAGCATTACCACAAGATGTGCAAAAATGATAGGAAGTTGTTCACCATCAACACAGAATCCTGTCCTATCAGGGGGACACGGGGAGTGGGGAGGGGGACGGGACAAGACACACACACACACACACACACACACACACACACCCCCCCCCGGTACTGGATGCAGCTCACCATGAGGTGGCTTTAATCCAGAGGATGGAAATAAAGTGAGAAAGAAAAAAGCAGCATGCTGTAAACTGGGACTCCAACTCATAAAACATATGGATCAGCGGAACTTGTAGCAAGCTGCGCCCCTCTCAAGTTGGGATCATCAGCCACAAATGGATTCATCAGGCATCTGACTAGACCTTTTATGTGTACACCATGATCCAGAGAGTTGGTCATTGCCTACCTAATTCAGACTAATAGGGCGTATAGGGGTCTTATCTGCCTGTACACAGTCAAATGCAAACTACTTCATTGTTTTCAAACTAGCATATGAAAACAGGCATTCTTTTAAAGGTAAGGTGATACTGTACAGTGAAGTGTAACGAACCAAAACATAACACAGAAATGTAAGTGGGTGAGGCTGGCCTTGGAGTGACAAAATGGGCATGCCAAAGGAAGCAGAGTTTGTACCAAATTTATGAAGCTGGAGTAACAAGCAGGGCTGAAATTTATCCTTCTTTCTTAGCATTACTGTGGCTCTTAAGAGTCCAAGTCATGGCTCAAGATCCCATTTGCCAGGTTATGTGCAAACACAGAACAACTCTGTACATAATCCTTGATCTACAGAGTTCACAAGCAAAGACAAGAAACCACAGACAGACAGACAGGGGAACTCAAGGAAACAGAGAAGCAACGGTGGTCATCATCAAGGCACTCGTCTGTGGGAAAGAGCAGTCTACCTGTTGTAGTTTTCTTCTTTTTATAGGCAGCATACCAAAACAGAATTTTAAAGGAGGGGTTTGAAGGAGAATAATGAGTTCCCTATTTGAAATTTTTAACCAGCAGGAGATGGAGCTTGGCAACTTGGGCCAGAAGCAGGAGCTGACCCTTTAAACTGAGGAAAAGATGATAGGTAGCCTCTGATAGCGAAGACACGCAGCTTATTTCTGAAGCTAAAGAGAAGGCAGAGGAAGAAGAACAGTGTGTGGTGCATGGAGATGTGGTCAAGGTGACAAGCTAGGAAAATTATATTTGCAGAACCATTCTGTATGGATTTTAGGAAGGCAGGATCATGGCTTGTCAAACAAAGCTAGAGAAAAGGATGTAGCAGCCATTGAGATGTGAGAGGATGAAAGCCTGGAATTTCCTGCCTTTTTAGCATTTAAATTCCAAACTGGATTCCTGTCATAAACGTCAGGTTTTGCAGTATCTGATAGATGCACACTGCAGTTGGGTTTATTCCTTCTCAGCCTTCTTCTCCACATGGTTTGGATGCCAAAATAGGGAACTGCATTCTCTGATGCCTTATCAAGGAATCTTATTATTAACAATCAGAATATTATTATTGGTATTTCATTTTGGGATCCCTATTATGGACCAGGATACTCTGCAGACACAGTCTACTGATTTCAACCTCTTGCATCTATAGAGATTAATGCGTGCAAATGCTAACAACTTTCTTAGGTACTTGTCCTTACAGTGATCTTGCTGGAATAACCTTGAATGTCAAACAGGCCTGTCCTGTAGTTCCAAATCCTCATTATTCCTCCTGCTGAGTACTATGCACACTAGCAACCACAACCAGCAAATACAAGAGACTACACCAGGTAGGTCTGCAGATGTGGAGCAGAAGGAGGTATAGGACACGTTTGCCTCCGGGTCCTTTAAGTCACATAATACTACCCTGCGGAAGCAATGAAGGTATCAGCAGTGCCATCAATCCTACAGCCCCTAATATGGAAAAATCCTTCAAAATAAAAACATCAGGGGATCTAGGTGACTCCACACCTTCGTTCTTCTCAACTCGTTCTGGTAGGCAGAACTAAGATGATGGCCAATTTGAATATAAAAGAAAAAAGTCACAGTTATAAGGGGTCATACTTCCTCATAATTCAGTCATAGCATTTTTCTCAGAATGAAATGATCAGTAAGTACCATGTACAGTGTGCTATGACTGCCTACAATATTCTAAATGTGACTCTATTATAAGCACATTCTACATTAAGCCAAATTCAGGGGAAATTATAGTAATAAGATTTATTAGGCAGCTCATAATTTTCTTTGCTTACCTAAGCGTTGTTAAGCAATTTGCCAAATGTTTAGCCTTTGAACTACTACTAATAACCTCTCTGTCTCCCACCTGTCCTGTTGCAATGCAGGGGCAGTGAGAGTCCCCCTTCCCAGCTTTATGGCCCAGGCTTCATTACCTCGCATTAAATATTCTCCAGTAATGATAACGTGGGCTTTTACTAGGGAAGAAAGTGATTGGAAAGAAAGCAATTTTCTGTGGATACATCTGCATATTTCTTATATTATCCAAGCATGTTCCTTTTGCCTTGGAGCTTGATGAAACTAAACAGCAAAATCCCCAAAGAAATCAAACTCTTTTCCTTAGCATCACCACAAAAGAATAATGCCTGGTAGCAACCTTTACTGTATTCATAGCTCCAAACTATGTAGGTATAGTCAGTCATCAATCCAAGTTTTTGAACTCTAAATCTTTTGTTTTATAGGATCTTTTAAGATTATTAACCAACATGTTTCTGTATCCTTCCTATTCTGAAGACATCACATTTGTGGATACAGTCCCAGTGATTTTAGAGAATCCTCTAGTGCCTGACTACAAGAAAAACTCCTCCTTTGAAACAAAAAAAAAAAAAATATTTGATTCAAGTACTTTGACAATTCAAGAAAAAGCCAGTAAGGGCAAAAATTGTCCCTGCCTTACCACAGGAAAAAACATATTTGGAACAGCAAGAATACGAGTAGACAACATACAAGTGACAGAATCTCAATCTCGACTCATTTTTCAATAGACTGGGAATGACACTACTCCCTTTCTTACTACCACAGCTTAAGTTTCCTGCATAAAATGGGAAAACAGAGGCAGCTTTCCCTTTTTATACCATGGCGTCCAGCGTTCAAGGACTGTATTAACCTTTAGACAGAAGGCAGGGTAAGGATGCACCTGACAGCTTAACTGAATCAGAGATGCACAAGCTTTTGCCTGCGCTCTGATTCAGTTAGTTTAGAGATGCAATTCTCAGCCAGGCTGGTGCTGGGGCTCCCTGGGCTGTTCTGGGATCCTTTCAAGGGTGCCAGGGGATGCCGCGCAATGCTAGTCGGTATGAAACACGTGAAACAAAATAAACCCAGAGATTTCAAACAGGAACCCAGTGTTAAAAGCAGAAAGGCCACCACAAGGCAGAACAAGTTCTTGGTGACCAAGCAGCTCCAGTATTTTTCTGCGGTCAAAACATCAGTGAAACTCAACAGCTCGCACTTCCAAGGGGCGCCTCCCAATCTAACAGGGGGTGCCTGGAGCCTAGGAAGGTTGGGGGCCACCGTACGCTCCCGAGGGGCATCTCTGCCCTGCCTTCTGTATTCCCTTGGGCAATATTTCGCTGCCAATGGAGCTGGTATCACCGAGCTACGTGTGATGGCGAAGCGCAGCAGTAAACTCTCAGACGGAGCACCTCTCGCAGGCATAACCAGGACTTGGTACCGTGAAGCCTGACATCTGAGCGGACACATCACACACACCTGACAAGCCAGAGAGACTCCAGGCCGCCGGCGGCACCGTTTTCCTCTTGTAAACGAAGAGCCCGGCCCTGATCTCAGGGACATGAGAAGCAAGGAGGGAGTTTGACTTCAGCGCTAGACTTCAGAGGGCGCCTCCCAGCTCTGCCGCTCTTCTGCCCCCGAAATGATCTCTTAGCCCCTGGGACAAGCCAACCCCTCTCTCCCCCCGCTCCGTGCTGCCGCCGACCCCGGCCCCCAGCACTGGGGGAACAAGCAGCTCTGATGAAAAGGGGGAAGGGGATGGGAAGAGGTGCCTGCCCGCCCGGCTCGGGCCCCGACCCCAGCGCGCACTAACCTGCTCCGAGCTTCCCCGGCCG
>NW_017729032.1:56092550-56093921 GCF_001723915.1 Gavialis gangeticus | reverse complement strand
TCCTACCGGGCCCGGCCCGGCCCGGCCCGGGACCCTGCTCCCTCTGCTCTGGCGAGGGGGAAACAGGGACACACGTGGGAACCCCTCCTTCTCCTCCGGCATGACATAGATAGATAGATATTCTCCCTTTCCTCCTACATGGGATAGGCAGACAGATGACAATCCCTCTCCCTCATCTACCTATCTATCTAATGCAGGAGGAGAGGGAGCGGGATTGTCACCTGTCTGCCCCTCTGTCTGTCTATCCCATCAGGAGGAGAGGGAGAAAGCTAGCTAGCTAGCACAAGACAGCTAGCTTTCTCCCTCTCCTCCTGCATGGGATAGACCGACAAAAAAAAAAATCTCTCTCTCTCCCCTTCATGGGATGGATGGATGAGGACCCCGCTCCCTCTCCTCCTCCATGGGAGGGCAGGCCGGCAGAGGAGAATCCTTCTGTCCACTCTCGTTCTCCCGCCGCGTGTGCGCACATGCCAGCGAGGGCCTGTCTCTTCTCCATGCAGCTCCCCGTCTCCTTGCTGCCAGTTCCTTTGCCCTTCCCTGTAGCATCCTTCAGTCTGTATATCCTCCCCCAGCCATGCTTCTGCTCTCTGTTAATCCCTCCTGCACATCGCCTTAATCCTCTGCTTTGTAAGTGTTTCTTGATCACACCGAATCCCATCCCCCTCCACACACACACACACACACACACACACACACACACACACACAGAGTAAATACATGGTTGCTGAAACCTCTCTCTGAGCCCCGAGTCTGTGAACACCTTGTCAGACCTTGCTGTTCCCCATGCTCCTGAGCTTGGATTTGTGTGAGTAAAGGAGAAGCAGAAATGGCCTCCATCCACATACTTCCCCTCTCCCTCCCTTGTGTTTCTGCAGTGTGTTTGCCAGCTGCAGGTTTTATGCTGGTCTCACTTCTAAACACCTGCTTAACTTTCTCTGCAACCAATCCCGTGGAAGTAACAGGACTTGCACATGTTCTGAAGTAAAGGACTGCTAATTTGCACTGCCAAGCCAAGGTCGGTGTCCTTTCCCATTCCCTCTACCTCTTACCCTTTATCTTTGCAGAACTCCTGCTCTGTATCAGCCCCTCTGTCTGCTGCCAGTCTCTCCTCCCTGTCTCACCCACTACTCATTATAATAACTGTGACATGAAAAGAGAGAGGAACAGATGGAAAGGGAGCTACTCTCTACACAGATTAATCAAAAACCTACCTATAAGTAGCCAGGTGGCTTCCAAGGCAGGATAGGTGGAAGGAAGGATATCAGATGTATCTGGGCTTGGAGAACCAGGACAGGGCAAAGATGGTAGATCATCCCTTTTGCAATCCCCCAATACCAGGAATAGCACCTGCCACAATTTAGATCCGCCTCA
>NW_017729032.1:56086702-56087550 GCF_001723915.1 Gavialis gangeticus | reverse complement strand
GCTGGTGCTGGGGCTCCCTGGGCTGTTCTGGGATCCTTTCAAGGGTGCCAGGGGATGCCGCGCAATGCTAGTCGGTATGAAACACGTGAAACAAAATAAACCCAGAGATTTCAAACAGGAACCCAGTGTTAAAAGCAGAAAGGCCACCACAAGGCAGAACAAGTTCTTGGTGACCAAGCAGCTCCAGTATTTTTCTGCGGTCAAAACATCAGTGAAACTCAACAGCTCGCACTTCCAAGGGGCGCCTCCCAATCTAACAGGGGGTGCCTGGAGCCTAGGAAGGTTGGGGGCCACCGTACGCTCCCGAGGGGCATCTCTGCCCTGCCTTCTGTATTCCCTTGGGCAATATTTCGCTGCCAATGGAGCTGGTATCACCGAGCTACGTGTGATGGCGAAGCGCAGCAGTAAACTCTCAGACGGAGCACCTCTCGCAGGCATAACCAGGACTTGGTACCGTGAAGCCTGACATCTGAGCGGACACATCACACACACCTGACAAGCCAGAGAGACTCCAGGCCGCCGGCGGCACCGTTTTCCTCTTGTAAACGAAGAGCCCGGCCCTGATCTCAGGGACATGAGAAGCAAGGAGGGAGTTTGACTTCAGCGCTAGACTTCAGAGGGCGCCTCCCAGCTCTGCCGCTCTTCTGCCCCCGAAATGATCTCTTAGCCCCTGGGACAAGCCAACCCCTCTCTCCCCCCGCTCCGTGCTGCCGCCGACCCCGGCCCCCAGCACTGGGGGAACAAGCAGCTCTGATGAAAAGGGGGAAGGGGATGGGAAGAGGTGCCTGCCCGCCCGGCTCGGGCCCCGACCCCAGCGCGCACTAACCTGCTCCGAGCTTCCCCGGCCG
>NW_017729032.1:56080569-56081702 GCF_001723915.1 Gavialis gangeticus | reverse complement strand
TACATGGTTGCTGAAACCTCTCTCTGAGCCCCGAGTCTGTGAACACCTTGTCAGACCTTGCTGTTCCCCATGCTCCTGAGCTTGGATTTGTGTGAGTAAAGGAGAAGCAGAAATGGCCTCCATCCACATACTTCCCCTCTCCCTCCCTTGTGTTTCTGCAGTGTGTTTGCCAGCTGCAGGTTTTATGCTGGTCTCACTTCTAAACACCTGCTTAACTTTCTCTGCAACCAATCCCGTGGAAGTAACAGGACTTGCACATGTTCTGAAGTAAAGGACTGCTAATTTGCACTGCCAAGCCAAGGTCGGTGTCCTTTCCCATTCCCTCTACCTCTTACCCTTTATCTTTGCAGAACTCCTGCTCTGTATCAGCCCCTCTGTCTGCTGCCAGTCTCTCCTCCCTGTCTCACCCACTACTCATTATAATAACTGTGACATGAAAAGAGAGAGGAACAGATGGAAAGGGAGCTACTCTCTACACAGATTAATCAAAAACCTACCTATAAGTAGCCAGGTGGCTTCCAAGGCAGGATAGGTGGAAGGAAGGATATCAGATGTATCTGGGCTTGGAGAACCAGGACAGGGCAAAGATGGTAGATCATCCCTTTTGCAATCCCCCAATACCAGGAATAGCACCTGCCACAATTTAGATCCGCCTCAGACTGCCTTAAATTACCTTAGCCTGTAGGGAGCTAGTGGTGTTGGAAGATGGTTAGGGACAGAACTGAGACTCCAGAAACCTGGAGTTGATTTCTAGCTCAGATGCAGATTGCCAGTGTGACCTGTTTAATTCACTTAAACTAACTTGTGCCTCAGTTTCCCATCTATAAAAATGGGTCAAATTGCAAAAGCTAGTAATAAGCAAGAGCCTCTCAGGTACAGAAGTGATGAGGGCCATGTATGTATCTAGATGAATAGATGACAGTGGCCGGGGATCCTTGGAGGATGGCATGCTGTGGTCATACTAATACTGCTGACTGCCCTTTACAGCAATGCTTCAGAGTTGACTATGTTAGCTATATGCCAAATAAAGCATCCTTTACCTTGGATCTAGCTCAATAAGAGAAAGAGTAAAGACAACACAAAAAAATAAACCCTTCCCTTCCAACCCTGCCCCCCCCCCAAAAAACCCCCCA
>NW_017729032.1:56069641-56080517 GCF_001723915.1 Gavialis gangeticus | reverse complement strand
TGGGAAGTAAAAGCTTTCAAGTACCCTTGGGTAATGCATCAAAGTCTCCTGAACATCTGCTGAGCCTTTTGAGGATGCTCTGGGTCACAATTTGATCTCAATTACCTTGAAGTAAATCAAAAGTAAATCTACTGAAGGCAATTGAGTTACTGCATTTTTGCTAGTACTAGAGAGCAAAAGCAAGCTCTTGTAAGTCCAGGTGGAAAATGATATGTGTCCCAAACTTGCACATAGTATATATCTCTGGTTCAAGTCTTGAGAAAATGCTAGATGGATGGGACTCGATGCTTTCTGTGGATACTCCAGGTCAGGGGCGGGCAATTATTTCAGGCGCAGGGCTGCTTATTGAGTTTTGGCAAGCCATTGAGGGCCACATGACAGGCAGCCAGCAGCAGATAAATATTAATTTTCTACATTTTTTAGGGGCCCTGCAGGCCGGATAGAATGACCTGGTGGGCTGTATCCGGCCCATGGGTCGCATTTTGCCCACCCCTGCTCTAGACGAACAGCCTCAGCTGGTCTCTGGTTCACTCACTTCAACCTTGATGATTTTGTCGGCCAAATGACTTCAGTGTGGGCTATAAATCAATGATGAGCAGTGTGAAGAGCAGATGGGGGAGTTTAATGCACCCTTTGCAGCTCAGTCTTATGACTGGCTGAAGTCCACGTGGAATTTTGAAAAGGATGTTGGAAAAGGTTGTTCTTCATTTTAAATTGCTCTTTGGAAGCTGTACAGTTTATAATAGGCCTCTTAGGTGCTTTTCTGAGATATGCTTTCTTTGATGTAGTTTATACAGTTTCATAACTGTAAAAGAGCAGCTTGAGAGATCGTGATATAAAACCAGGCTTTATATAACTGGTGGAAATAAATAAACACAATACAAATATTAAAGGTAGAATTATTTCCAAAGAATATATCAAAATCACCCCAGGCATAGCCCAGTTGAAATTAGCGAAGTACAAAATGGTGAATTTGACCCCAGAAGAGCAACAAAAAGGCCTCTTCTGTTTTTCACCCTTGGACAAGTATAGCCTTCTTTTATTTGGATGCTCAGAAACCACAGTAATAGAACAGAATATTTATTTACTATGTTGTAACCCCAGATCAGAAAGTAAATAACTTTGGCTTACTTTAATTTGCACACCCTACTGAAAAAGATGTATTTGGCCATAAACTTACTAAAATGCACTACTGTGACAGAAAAATAAAAAAACACGCTGAAAGCCTGCAAGTGCCCTGGAAAATCTATTAGATACTTAATATACTCTTGACAATGACTGCATCCCAGTGGAAACAAGCAATCAAAACAACAAAAATTCTCATAGCAAAACATATGGAGAATTTACCATACTGTATCATTACTTTTTTGATTACTTTACCATAGTCTTAATGCAATTCTGTGTTCGGATATCACCAGACATAAACATGGATTAATATTCTCCAAAACTTGGTTTATTTTGTTAAAATGGATTGTAGCAAAGAACTACAGAAGACACAGGACAAGCCTGTATGTTTATGTGTGAATAAATGTGTTGTGACCTTTAAAAGTTAAAAGTAAAAGTGAGTGGAGAGAAAGAACTTCCTTAGGCTTCATTTCTTGTTCCGCAAGTTCCCATTCAAACTGGTTTTTAAAATGTTGCTGCCTGAGAACAGCCACCTCCGGTCAGTGATGAAGTGTCCAGGGAAGTTAGAGCATTCTGCACAGGCCTTTGTGTCTTTCTGATGTCAGATCAGTGTACATTCATTCTTCCACATAGAGATAGCTCTGTCTATCAGATGCAGAAAAGACAGCAGACCAGCATGTTAAGCAGGTAATACAACGTTTGTAGAGTTGCAGGTGGATGAAACTTAGATGTCGTACTCCTTGTTGTTTGGTTTGGTGATGATGTACTCACTTGTTCTATCAGACCAATTGAAAGTGTGGAAGTTAAGGCGGCAAGAATACTCCTCTAAGATGGAGGAAAAAAAGGGCATGCAATAAGAAAGCAGGATTTACTGAACTGGTACTTTGCAATCTTCTAGCAGGACAACCCACAGCTAGAAGCAGCCATAACCTCATGTCTCAAAACAAAGCTAACTGCTCCAACCTGGCCATCATGGAGATGCCTCAATTTCAGTAAGCTCTTAGTCAGGACCTTAATCAATTGAGTGATGGGGGCACCACCTTTTATCCCTGAAAGGTGATAAGTGTACTTTAAAAAATACTATGAAGTAGGCCTCTTCTGCAGAGAGATTTAGAAGCTGTCCCTGGATACCAATTCACAATTTTTAGCTATTCTCTACCTTTATAATACAGTTGAACTAATATCTATAATCAAATAGTGTAGCTCATCAAGAAGTCTCTTATTTTAGCTTGTAGAATTACAAAGTTGATTAGTACTCAGGAAATAAATGGGAAGTAAGTGCATATTTTGTAGCTGTGGTCTAGACTTATATTTTTCCCTGCACAAAGCACTAGCTGGAGAGATTAATTATACAGATATATGAGCAACAGTGTATTTACTTATAAGGCAAATGTGTTTTTTTCCGGCACAGAAGATTGGGCAGTTGGCTTTGTGGTTGCTCAGAAGTCAATAACATTACTTGATGTTTTTCCAGGTTGGGTTATATCAGTGATGCCATAGTGTTCTTCACAAGGTGCACTCGTATGCCGTGAGTCCCTCAGTGATATATCTATAACAGAAATGAAGGAGTTGTCAGCAAGATCATGACTCTCACAGTCAACTTTGGCTGATGTGTCAGAACCTAATGCAGAGGCTATGGTAGTAAGATGCACTGCAATTCTGCAGTAATTAACCTGCTCTTTTTTCCTCCTTTTCATTTTTGTCAGTGCAACACAGTAAGATCCAAACCTTCTTTGCACAGAGTCTTTCATATAAACTATATCACAAAATTCCTTGCAGAGTTAAACAAAACACCTACATTGTCAAATAGTAAACAAAGATGAGAAAGAAATAATGAGGCAGAAAAGGCAAATTTTCTGAGGAGGTTTGAAAAGAGCTGAAGGGACGGTCAGACATGAAAATACATGCTGGTTCCTCCAGACAGTAGAATGTATGAATCCTCTCACATGGAGTGATGAGAATGAACCTAACTTTGGACTGTAGTTGAATTGGGACTCCATGAGCAACATTGTGCTCACAAATCCAGAGTAAACCTTTGAACTCTATAGAGTTCTGGTGGATGTTTAGATGCATGTTAACTGATGTCAGTGTATAGTCTGATATGAATACTCCAAGGGTACAGGACTTAAGTAAGTTCAAAATGATACTAAGGCCATTAGTTATGTTTGTTAATATTATTAATGCACATGAATTTGAATATTTGTTCAGTGTCACTTTCATGATCCTTCTACCTCAGAATACAGATAAGTGTAGAAAACTGGTGTTAATGAACTGTGATGTAGTGAAATGACTCAGTTTTTGCTCATAGTAGGGGTTGTACAGGAAGCAAACAACTTTATTGAGCCACAGAGAAACTGCCAGAAAGTGTATCAGCAACAAGGACACATCCACCTTAAATGCATACATGGGTGTTTTTTGCTTGCTTGTTAGATCGTGCTGCCAAGAGCTTTCTCTTGTTTTCTTCTTGAGTCATCACTATAAAAAATTAAATATGATGAATATAAAACAAGTGTATTTGGTTTATCCACGCTCCCCACTTGTTCTCTGGGAACACGAGGAAGCCTAATCTTGCATGTGCTGGTGTATCATGAAAAGCTGAATCATTTTTAATATAGAACCAAGCTTTTCTTCAAGAGAGCATTTAAAAGTGCTATTTCAATGCTTACTTCAATCTCTCCTTTTTAAAAAGACGGCCTTTTTGTGCTCATCAGTCCTACCTCATTTTACTCTCAAGTACTTGATTTCTCCACATATTGCATACTTGGACATTATTCAAAAGCACAGAGATCCCTTAATTAGGGAGAAAAAAAAACATAGGAAGGACCTTGATAAAAAGGGAATCCTATCGTATACTGAAGAACACTCCTCTGTTCATATACCTCACCTCTTCTCCTTTTCTCCTCCACAAAACCTGACAGAACGAGATCACAGGTAGTGATCACTAGAATCTCTATTTTTAGCTGCCATATTTTGCATTATTCTTGCAGCACTATACATTTTGTGGCAGTGGCAGAGGCAAAGATGATCAGTAGATTTTTCAGTCTTGCTCTTTTTCATAAATATACTAGTTGAAAGCTAATGAGCCTGCAAGGTAAAGCTTCCAGACCCAGACAACGACAGGGATTCCCCACTAGCATCTAGTTAAATACCACCATGATAAAAATAGTTATACATTGTACAAGTAGAAAGAGGTTTAGTTATAAGTATACTGAGCTGATTCTTAAATTCTGATTTCTTGGTCACATTAAAGCTACTCTCTAAACCAGACCTCTGTAATACCTTAAATTATTTTTAAAACTCAATTTACTCTATAATTACATGCCTTTAAAATAACGTTAGTTCTAATATACAGTTAGTACAGTACATCCAGATTCTTTAATTACCTATAGTTCAACAACAGTCATTATTAAATGTAGTCATTGCAGTCAATCTATGCTTCCTATTAATTCACTTAAGAATTTTGCCTGCCAGAGTAACCTCCTGAGATGTATCATCTTTAATGAAATCCCTATGGGATAACAGGTAATTCATTTTCCTAAATGTTATTTGCATTATATTAACAAATTCACATGCAAACAGAAGAACAAACCCCTCATACACTGCTTACCCAAAATACAAAACACTTAGATGCATCAGCTCAGTCTATTATTAGCAAACATTTTGCTAGAAGCCTTTTAATTCTTGCAAGTTAGTTTAATGTGTGGTACCTTACTCCATTATAAATGCATTTGTATAAGTTTAATTTTCCAAGACCAGCCAGTGTTGTCCTCTCAAGTCTAATGGTTGCAGCTACTTTCATTTCTGAGAATTGGAAAATTACTGCTAGATCCAACACCCAATGAATTCAGTGAAAATTTTGCCACTGATTTCATAGGGAATAGATTCAGGTCCATGCTAATTACAATAACCCCTGTTCATAACAAAACACCTTTTTAACAGTGGGTAAAATGGGAACCAATTTATTATACTACAGTAAATTGACTAAGTGTACTACAGCAAACACCCTCTTTTAATCAACTTTTGTTTTGGTCCCCTGGGGTTTAATGAGGCTGCATTGTATCTGTTTATACCACAATAATGATTAATTAGATCTCATTTGCATTGGCTTCACATTACTGTAACTCTATTGACTTCAGCTGAGTGGCATCTGATTTACATGAGTTTGAGGGAGATAAGAATTAGGTCCTAATGTCCTATTATCTCAGATCAATGGATGAGGCATTTGCCATGTAATATCTATCAGCACTAGAGTCCTATGACTAGAGCTCCCTTCCGACAATGGATTGCACCTGGACAGAGCCTTCAGGCCATAAGAAGTTCAAGGCAAGATCACAGGAAAGTAGGGCTGGAAAGAATCTCACAAGGTGATCTAGTTCAGCCCCCTGTTCAAGACAGGGTCACTAAACTTTTCCAGCAGCCAAACCAACTTTTGAAAATATCCAGGGCTGGAGAATCCATAACTTCTCCAGACATTTTGTTCTAATGCTTGACCATCTTCACAGGCAGAAAGTTCTTCCTATAAGATGGGGCCTAAAGCTATTGGCATGCATAGCTCAGGATCTGAATTTGGTTCCCCAGATCTGCTGCCCCTCCCTAATCAGCTGAATGCAGGGCTTCCTCAGTTTTAGGTTTCTACTCAAATAATTAAGCTATTGCTGTTCCCTAAAATATTTCAAGATAAATCCTAGATCAACATTTTTGTTCTAATATTGTGCACTCTAGCTGCCCCGGTGCTCCTTTCTGGCCATGGCAGCGGGTCAGACTAGATGATCCGTCTAGGTCCCTTCCGACTTACTGATTCTATGATTCTAGAATCATAGAAAACAGGAATAGAAGGAACCTCAAAGGGTCTCTATTCTATTTACCTTCTCCAAGGTAGGATCAGCTAAACTGTACCTCACAAATACTTGGGTAAATTTCTCTTGAAAATATCCATCCATACTGTATCAGAGCAAAGCATAATTGTAAAACTATGGCTAGAAGTGACTTCAGAACATCACAGAGTCCAATCCTCTGTTCTAAGCAGGGCCATTTCTTCTAAATCATCCCAAACATTCCAGTATAATTTGCCAGTAGGCACTTTCAGAGACATACTCCCAGGTCCTGTTGGATCTACATCAGGATATTGATTTTTTGATGTCCTGAGTACAGTGAATATAAATACTAAGAATGACTTTGTGATTGTAACAACTTGGTACTCCTACTACTTTAGGAGCAGGCAGAGCTGTATTAAAGCAGGGTGCTGGCAGGAGCCACATGACCCAGAACAGGGCTGGGCTTGCAGTATATAAGCTCAGGGCCTGAGCTAGGTAGGTAGTCTGGCCTGGGGAGCCATGGAAGAAAAGCCCCTGGGCAGAAGAGTTGTAGTAAGGCTCCTCACTAACACATGAGCTGGGGTAAGCAAGCCCTTAATGTGATGAGCAGTGACACCTGGGTTCATCAGTGTGAGACCTTGCTTGGGGAGCCTCCCTTATAAAGACATAATTATATCAAAGGTGGCAGATGAGTAGAAGGGTAGATCACCCAAAGGAAGCAAAGGCAATGGGGGGCCTCAAGAGGTGTTCCAGTCAACCCTGGGACAGGACCTCATTACAGGGATCCATACTTGTGATGTTTTAATTTGACATCACTTTAAAAAATAACAAATGTGTGTGTTAGTGAATTAAAGAACAATCAGCCTAATCCTCCATTTACTCTAAGGCCACTTTATACTGTACTGTCAGTGTAAAGGGGTGTTAAAGAGAACATAAATATAACTTAAGCCTACTTTAAGGCCCCATTACATTGCCAGGGCACTGTAAAATTGCCTTAGTATAGATGAAAATTGGGATCTCCATCACAAAGACAAACGCTCCGTTAAAAGGATCAATCTCCCCTTTGCAAAATAATAGATGTGACAGCAGTATTAATGGTTCTCCATTGGTAGTCCCATGTCTGAATCTTGAAGAGGGGAAGAGAAAAGGACAGAGTGGGAAGGGAGAAACAAAATCAAAACACCTTTTTAATTCAATAATCTCTTGTACCCAAGTATTGTAGCCCAGTTACTACAGCCTAACTATTTATCTGTGTCAGATGTAATATTACCAAGGGGAGTATCCATCTCTAAAATGCACAAAGAACATTATAAATAAAAGGCTCTAACCTGAGAGAACTCAGAACCAGTCTAAGGAGAGAAGTAGGAAAAATCATCATTAGAATTCAATGGAAGTGAGTTTCTGATAATTTTATCATCTGAAAGGTCAATGGCTGTTTTTTCTCCTGTTCCTGATAGGCAAACATTTCCTTATCCATAAACCTTTTGGCCCCATCAAAGTAAAAGTAAGTAGATGAACTGTATCATGACCTTGGAAGATTATTCAAGCAAAAGCACTGGGATAAAATAATTCTGAAAACAAAACCGGCTTCAGCTATGGCTGATGCCTTCTGAGCATGCGTTGGCCCAAGCTAACCCAAGGAACATGGAAGTATATTTTTCCTTTGAGACTTGTTGTCTCAACCTCATAATATAACACAGTTTCTGTCACCAACCGAGAGTGGAGAAATAATAACTGTTCATCTCATTTCTTGTAACTTATTCTCATTCAAATCTCAGAAGAAATAGTGATTTCCCAGCCAGCCTTTAAGGCTGATGATACTTACAGTAAATAATAATGGATAGGTTTTAGGTACTAGATGGCATACAACATACTGGCTTTGACCTCTGACATAAGCATATTCATGATGACAGGCTGAGAGCCATGGGGCTCTTTAGCCTGGAAAAGCACAGGCTCAGGAGTGATCTGATGGCCACCTGTAAGTTTATCAGGGGTGACCACCAATATCTGGGGGAACATTTGTTCACCAAAGCGCCCCATGGGATGATGAGGTCGAACAGTTATAAACTACTGCAAGACCGATTCAGGCTGGACATAAGGAAGAATTTCTTTACTATCCAAGCCCCCAAGGTCTGGAACAGCCTGCCATCCGAGGTGGTTCAAGCACTTATATTGAACACCTTCAAGAGTAAATTGCTGGGATCCTATGACCTCAGCTGACTGCCTGCACTTTGGGCAGGGGGCTGGACCTAATGATCTTCTGAGGTCCCTTCCAGTCCTAATGTTTATGAAATCTATGTAGCAGCATTAAAAATGGACCCACCTGAAGGAAGAGGAAGGGCTACCCTGCAGAGGCACAGAGTTTGTCCCAGTAGGGACACTGCCCTGAAGGTGAGCAAAGCTGTTTTGGAGGTAGCTCTCATGGAAGTGGGAGGGGTGATGTGACCCCAGCAGAGTTTGAATGAGAGACATTAGCAAAAACTCAGGAAGAGCCCTGGCCTGGGATTGGCTGAGAGGCTTGGTTAAAAGAGCGGAGCAGTTTTCCTTGTGGGGAGAGCAAAGGGAATAGGGAAGAGACAGGCTAGAGGCCAGGGAAAGGCTCTCTCCATGGCTGTACCTCTCAGAGCCCTACAGAAGTAGTAGCAAGAGGCGGCAGAGAAGAGTGCTACAGTGTGTCTCTTCTACCTTCCTTCCCCTCCAGCCCTGCAGGACCAGAGAGGAGCTGCCTGTGAGGAGACTCCAAGCTTGGGAAGATCCTCCTGCAATCCCCCGTGTGGCTGGGAGAACATGGCAGGGAAGGGGGGTGCAGAGCTGGGGAAGAAGCTGGAGACTGCCCTGTTTTTTTTCCCTGTGAATAAGAAGGCACGGGGGAGGGGCTGCATTTGCTGGGTGCTCTGAGGCTGTCCTGGGCAGGGGAAACTGGTACAACCTGCAACCCAGACACTGCTCCCTGTTGAGCCAGGGCAGGGGTCTGGGCAGCAGTCAGCTCTCTTGCAGGGAGGGAGCCACAGCCTGCTTCACTGAGGCCCCTGGAGCTCCTGCGAGGGACACCAGCACCAGGGACTGCCCACAGATCCTGTGCAGGGACACAGACGGTCCTGCTCCCTGAGACCCCACCAGGGCAGTACACATTGGGTCTTCAGTACGCGCTGTATGAGTTATAGACTGTGTAAATAAGTTATTGATGGTGTATTAGCTGGAGTATCAATGTATTTATGTATTGGTTCCTTATTTATCATGGGTAATTTGCATACCTTCCCCTAGTGTAAAGTGTATCCAAAAAGCATTAACCCTTAAGCCACCATCACCAGGTCATGCGGTATACCATTTGTTCTATTGCATTAGTTATATATTACCTTGTAAATAATTAAATCCTGTAAGTACTTTTATAATGGCCTGCAAGGCTGTTTAATGGTAAGGGGAGGCTCTCTGCTCATGGCCCCTGCAGCAGCTACCCAGGGAGCTGGGTGGGGCTACTGGCTATCGGGTACCCCAGGATCCCACTATTTGGGTGAGGGCACAGGTAGTGTCATGCCCAAGGTTACATTTAAAAAAGGAGCAAATTCTGTCTTTATCTCCAGAATCCTAATTGCACTGATCACAATTTAGCAGATTGTCATTCAGAGAGGTTTTTAAATATTATGGGCCTGATCAGGCTAGTGCCAAACAAGACCCTGTTGTCATGTGCTGGTAGTGCTCAGGTCCCACTAGCATCAGATCCTGGTGTTTAGAAATCACATACATGGGGAAAATTTTTCAGAAAGTGCAATGCTCAGAAATCCCACAGCACACTTATTTCTGCCTCTGGTTCTCTCTGATAGCCTCCCTTCAGCTGTTGTGATTCAGAGACTGTGTTTATCCCTCTCCTGTTTTATGTCCATGTGTTTGAAAGCTCCTACTAGTCTTTATTTTTAACTTTTATTTGGCTGTTTCTGGGACCAGAAGTAGCCTGACACTAGGAACCCTTCCCCAGTGTTGAGCAGGGCCTCAAACCACTACTGGAGTATAAACAATAAGAACAGCATTGGTAGGAAGAAGTGCAATCTCTATAGATGCCATACAAAAAGGTCAATTTTACCTCTGAAGTTAGGAAACATCTAGGTCAAAGGCTTCATCACATAATAGAGTATTAATTCAGGCTCCTTGGGTCCTGCAAAACTGCAGCCTGCCCACTTAAACCTCAGACAAGTGCAAGGTGATGTACCTGGGGGGGAAGAACCAGCAGCATATCTACAGGCTAGGGAACTCCCTTCTCATCAGTGCAGAGGCAGAGAAGGATCTTGGAATCACTATTGATTCCAAGATGAACATGGGCTGCCAATATGGAGACGCAGTCAGAAAGGCTAACCACACTTTGTCATGCATCCATAGATGCATCACGAGCAGGTCCAAGGAGGTGATCCTCCCCCTCTATGTGACACTGGTCAGGCCGCAGTTGGAGTACTGCATCCAGTTCTGGGTGCCACACTTCAGGAGGGATATGGCCATCATCGAGAGGGTCCAGAGGAGGGCCACTCGCATGTTCAGGGGGCAGCAGGGCAGGCCCTACAAGGAGAGGCTATGGGACCTGAACCTGTTCAGCCTCCACAAAAGAAGGCTGAGAGGGGATCTGGTGGCCTCCTATAAACTTCCCAAGGGGGACCAGCAGGTAATGGGAGAGTCCCTGTTCCCCAGGGGTAACAAGGAACAAGGGCCATAAGTTGACTGACAGTAGGTTCAGGCTGGACATCAGGAGGCACTACTTCACTGTCAGGGTGGGGAGGAGCTGGAACCAACTTCCAAGGGAAGTGGTGCTCACTCCTACCCTGTGGGTCTTCAAAAGGAGGCTAGATAATCCCCTAGCTGGGGTCATATGACCCCAGCATTCATTCCTGCCCATGGCAGGGAGTTGGACTTGATGATCTGCTCAGGTCCCTTCCGGCCCTACTAACTATGAA
>NW_017729032.1:56054861-56064641 GCF_001723915.1 Gavialis gangeticus | reverse complement strand
TTGAATGTACTTTCTCCCCACTTTTTTAAATAATAATTTCTACTAGCTGAACCCCACCCCCCGATCATAAGGTATATATTAAACAAATAGTCTAATAGAGGGGTTACTACCATTTCAGTTATGTGAGTTCCTTCTTGCAATGAGAGCTTTAGCTTGCTCCAATTCATAATGTGATTTTTTTCAGGAATTTAATTAGAGGATTAATATTATTGTCATAGGGACATTGCCACTTAAAAATCAGAGATTCAGCTGCTGTGAGTCAGCATGGTGCCCTTGAAGTTATGGGAAAATGGAAGCTATGGAAACACAATCACATCCTTTTCTATACTGAAGAGCTCAAAAGGATCCAGCATGTTTTGAGAGGGCTAGCTTAGTAAAAGTGTAGTGTCTACACCTACAAGTGCTACCTGGGAAGGGACATAGACTGGCTGTTGGTGGGGTTGGATTACTTGGTGCATCCCACCAAAAACCACTCCTAGAAGGACTCGTACATAGATGCTGATAGAAACAAATTTTATTTGCCCTCCCATAGGTTAAAATTGCCTATGGCATAAAGGTTCAAGCTTGTTCAGGGAGATGTAAACTGTACCAGGAAGGGCATTTTTAGCAAAATGTCTGTGACGAGATCTCTGTTCTGAACTCCGTAGCAGCAGTGTACTAAGACAGTTTGAGATCCTTTCAAATTAAAGATGCTATAAAATATTTTATTCTCTTAAAACCTATGTTTAATTGATAAGCTAAAGTGAGCAATCAAACACATTAGCAATGCAATGAAGAGAACAGGGCTCAAGCAATTAAAGAAAAGTAGTTCAACAATATCAAGGTATTGGCCCAAGTTTTTCCAGCTGGGATTTATTCTCTTCTCATTCCAACTTTACACCAGTTTAATTTCATTGGCATCCATTACTGTTTCCAGTGGAAGTTAGAGAAGAATTGCATCAGTGGAAGCAATTCAAGCACCATGCTGATCATCCTCAGATGGACTGATTCATTGCCATAATACAATCAGGGACACAGTCCACTTGAATCCCCTACTTTCCATTATTTATATCTGTGCAATGATTACAGCTTGCCAGCTGTTACCAGTAGAACAGCTACCAAAAATAAGAGAGTGATTTGGTTCATAATCTCCATTTCAAGTTGTCTTTTAGAATTGATTAAGGAAGTTCAGCTGGAGTAAATTTTTTCCATCTCTGTAATTAAAATTAATCTACTACTCCTTAGAATCTGGATTTTAGTAGCTCTACATTCCACCAATTTCTAGTAATGAAAACTGTCTGTTTCTCTGTCATGTAAGATGCCCATACTTTAGTCTCAGTCATGTGCAACATGGCATAGATGATACATGGGACAAATTTGGTTCCTGGTTATGCTCATACAAAGCAAGCTAGATATGAGATCTTATATGCATAGAAACTTCAAAGGCATATTGAAATGTGTTAGCTGCAACTGATATATGACCTGTTCAAAAGGGTTGTGCAATCAAAGATATGCTTTGAGTTTTGAGAAACCGTGAGGGGATAACTGAGGCAGATTTCTTTGCTAGTCAGCAAGTTGAAAACATTTATGAACCCTCACTATCCTGATTCTAGAGGTCTTGCAAACAAAGAAGCTGAAGAGGTTAAAAGTTATATCCCTGATATGGGGAAAGTGCTCACACACATACTTGGATCCCATGTAGTTGATGGGCTAGTGGTTTAGTATTTGTGGACAGTGTTTATTAATATGTTTTCTCTGTCCTGCTTTTCTCCTAAATAAACATGTTATGCTTTGCAAAGGCTGGCTGAGCATTGGTTAATTCTTTCAAGGTATCTGAAAAAAGAGGAGAACTCCTAGTGATTGCAGTGCATGTCAAGCAAACCACTGGTTAAACACTGGTCTGAAGTGAGAGGGATGAGTCCAATGTAGTCTGGAGACCTCAAGCCTGAGCAGGATGCCCCTGAGCCAACCATGGGAGTATCAGAGGTGTTAATCCCAAAACTTTGACACACATACATACTCAGCTAAATATACTGCTGCATTTTGGCTACTTTGTGCTGCTCTGGTGATATGTAATAGCTCACATCACATTAATGGGTGCAAATAAGTGCAGCATTGGACCCAGTATTTTGTAGTACTTGAGCTGAGGCAACTGCTATTTAATAGTATAGTTTGGTAAAAATAACTTATTATTTAGTGGAAAGTATGTAACACATTGCACTGAAATCCCAGCACAGACACTGGATATGTGATTCTGATTTGAAAATATTACAGAAAAGAGGTTCTCAACAGATGGGGATGGGCAATAGGAGCCCTAGAGTGTGGTTCTCAACCTTCTTAGATTCACAGCATCCCTTGTTAGACTCAGTGTACCCTTTGGAAAATGCCAGCTCTTAGCTTGTACTTCTTTTTTGACTACAGAAAGAAGTTGCAAAATGTTGCAAAGAACTCAAAGACTCAAAAACTCAGAATGCTTTTAACACGATAGTCTCCTGCTTGAAATCTCTGGATTTATTCTGTGAAGCATGTTTACACACCATCAAAATCATGTTTTTGTGGTATACTGTGGCACCCTGGAAAGAATTTCAAGGCACCACAGGGGTGTCACATTTCTCTGGTTGTGAATCACTGAATAAAAGTCTTTCACCTCTAGATCACTTGCTCATATCCAGGCCAGATCAATAGTGATCAAAGGCAGCAGTATTAAGTTTACTAATTATTTGATGGTCTATGAGAAATGAGACTAAGATTGTTAATGTATGTGACTGAGCATGGCTAACAGATTGACTGAGTGCCTTTCATCTCAAATCATTTTACAAAATTAACAGCATTATATACCAATGGAGTGTGTGTGTGTACTACATAGTACCTGTGTAGATCTGGAAGAGGAAAACTACAGGAGAGGAAAGCAGGGGGAAAACCACAGATACTTTACAGAACTTTTTGATGCATTACTCCTACAAATGCCAGAGGCTTTGTCTAGGTTTATCAAAATTTAAAGTTATCAGTTAAAAGGAGGCAAAACCATTATACACTTCCAAAAATAAGCTGTTAATTGTGATTATGAGGACCATGATTGCATGCTTCCTGTTTGCCTAGTCATCTGTTAGCAAAGTAATTAACTGATATCAGTAGGAATTATAAAATGTACTGTAACTATACAATAGGTGTTGGGATATTTTATCATGAGATACAAGTCTGACTATCTTTCATCAAGAAGGCAGGGTAGATTTGCACCTTGTCTTGCAGGAAACCTAAGTTTAAACAAAAGACAGGCAAGGGAGAAACAGTCAAAATGCTTATGTTAGCAGGGTGAAGTATGATCAATCATAGATTTTCTAATGTAGGAGAAGAGGTGGGTGAACAATAGGAAGAAGAATGGTAAGACAAGGAGGTCTGGGAAGACCAATTCAAAAATAAACAAAGGAAGTAAGAAGGTCTTGTGTATTTGCAAATGACCTAATAAGTCTGCCTGGAAGTTCAGGATGGTTCTGACCTGTTTCCTCTCAGGCTAAAAACAACCAACCATTTTAGTATAGTGCTGAAGTTCCTCATTTACATATGAGTCTTAAATGACAGTTAGCTTGCATTAACCAACTTTGTTCCAAGGCAAAGTGTTAATTCCAGTAATTTTCAGTACTCAATGTGGAACCATGGGCTTGCCCTTCTGTAAAGTCTGGGGTTTGCTGTGAGAGAGAACCTCAAATTCAAATCCAGTGTCTGTTTAACCTCAGCTACACATGTAGAAAAACCCTATGGGTTTCTCCACAAAACAGACAAGTTGATCAAAACCAAGTGCTACAGATAGTACATGGGCTAGTATGGAAACTTTGGTAAATAACACTTGTGTGCAACACTGCCCTAGCATTTTCCAGTAACAGAAACAGGCTCTGAAATGAACCAGGTTTATACTGTTCAAAAAAACCAACAGGTGGTGGCTCTGGGAGTGCTATGCTGCCATTACTACTAAGAGTACAAAAAAGCTTGGGTTTGACTGACAAAAGGAATTGGTGAATGAGGTGATAAGACTCAAAGACATACCATGTGCCTTAAGTACTCTCATTTCACAATACAAGCAGTCCTCGACTTATGTTTTGAGTTACAATGTTTTGCACTTACTACATTTATAAATTGACACCGTTTCAACTTTCTGATGTCAGTTTCAACATACAACACTTGATCCGATGCGATGCCATACCAGCGAACAAGTTCGCTGTGTCACTCACCTCCCTAGATAACATCTGTCCAAACAAGTTTGGACACTTTAAGAAAGCAGCCAAGACTCCAGAAAAACCTGCAGCCAAGGCTCTTGAGAAGATTCCAGCCAAGAACCCTTTAAAAGTCCAGCAAAGTCACCTCAAATAAGTCCTTCCAAATCAATATGATTGCTATTTATGATATAAATACATTAATGTAGCTATATTATTCATCTACAATTGTTCAAGTACATAATTCTGGGGTATTTTTGGTGAAAATAGGGTATCAGGCCTTGGTTCAGGAACTAATCCCCTATATATAACATTGTTTCTTGTGAGAAAATTGGTTCTGAGTTACAACGTTTCAACTTAAGACGCGATTTTCAGGAACCAGTTGTGCTATAAATCCGAGGACTGCCTGTACAAAGAAAAAACTGTCCATATTCACTCCAGATAGGGACTTAGGCCAGCACTCTGAGTATGCCGTTGTTTTCCACAACAAAAGGAGACAAGAACTGGTTAGTAGGCTATACCAGAGAATGTTGTTGTACAGCAGATAACCAGAAAACTTAGTTTGCTATATATATGATGGTACATCTGTTTACTTATGGTGGTATATAGTAACAGTGATTGTTCTGTTAGGATTGTGGTATTACATGCATCACCAGCATCAGAAAATGAAATTACAGAGACAGCTAGAGAAGAGCTTAACTATACTTATTAATGGAACCATGAAAATGGATGAGATACTTTGCAAAATGTTCTTGCTGTATTTTGTTCAAATTATTTAATCTATGATTTTATAATGAAATCAAATATTAAAATATTTTTGTAGTTGCATATTTTTCCTTCTGTTTTTCCCTGTATGCCTCATACCTGTATGTGTACTCGTATATTCCTATCTATACTTACATAACCTCACTTATTATTTACTTCTTACCTTTCTTAATGCTATTTAGCTTTTGTTATACTTATTGGTCAGGACTATTTAATAGTATATTAGTATATGCAAGGTGCTTCTAGCATGGGCTGTGTGTTTGCTTCCTCTTCCTGCTGCCTCCAAGGTCCCTGGGATTTGTAGTCCAGAATCACAGCTGCAGGACTCTCCAGGGTTGCTCATCATTCCTCTTCCTGCTTCCAGGTACCTCAGGGATTTGTAGTCCACAGTTGCAGCCAGCAGTAAGTTTCAGTAAGTTTAGCAGCAGTGCAGGTTTGTACTGGGGGAAAGGTGGATTTAATCCCCCTCCCTGGCCCCAGAAGGACTTTGCCTAGATGGGGCAAAAGTGGAAGGCAGTCCCTGCCTTTTGTCCCTGCCCCCACTGGAGCAGACAGCACAGCCCAGTCCAGGGCTGAAAAGCATTCTGGGTTGCTGGCAGACTGTGATTTAACTTGAACCAGGAAGGGTCTGAGACAGACATTTCATAAACCAGTTTGGCCCAAATCAGTTAAGTCTGATACTACATTCAACCAGGTTTATTTTAAGCCAGTTTCAGCCATTTTGAAACTGGTTTATGTGCACTGAGCTTCTGATCAGTGGTTTATGCGCACTAAGGTTTAAACCAGTTTCTGATCACTTAAATCAGTTTATGTGTAACTTCTGTCCCTAACCAAAGTGTCTAGAATGTACTTGGAGATGGATGAAATGGTAGAAGTGTCAATGTTTGTTGTATAAATGCTTGATGTAAACAGAAATATAAATGTCTGATTGTGACAGGTGTGCCTCTTCAGGGTCTGTCCACTAGTGACCCTGCCCACCTGTTATGGGCCAACCACCCGCCTTCTCGCCTGCCATGCCTTGTTGTTACTTGCTTAATTAGAGGATGTTAATTAAGCAGGAGGCTGCCCATTTTCTGCCCCAATGCCAGGGGTTCTATCTGCAGCTCCTTTCCTCCCCTTACACTGCAGCCCAAGCCTCGCAGATGTACCAGACGCTGTCTAGTCAGTCTCGCCTTGCAACCGTGCCCACTGCCCACTCTCTGGGGCTTCTCACACTGCCCACTCTCTGGGGCTCAGGTGGCCATAGCTGTCCCTGGCCCCAAGTCTTCTTCTTGGGGTCTTAAACCCCCTGCAGGGCTCAGGCGGCCTCAGCCTTACCTGGCCTCCGATTCTCTGCTCCCCTTCTCAGGGCTGAGATCAGTGCATCCCCAAATGTTGTGCCTTCTCTGGCGCTGGGGTCCCCACACTACCGTGGAGCCCCTATGAGGCCTCCTCCAACCCCTTATAGCCTCACCCGGTCCTCCGGTCTAAACAGTAAACACAAAAACACAAGCCCTTGGGCTATAACATAAAAAATCTAAGCCATCTGGCTAAACAACATTCAATCCCTACCAGGGAATTCTCCACCCCATAACAGCAATCAAGAGCTGCCCATGCAGTCAGGCTTCTCCTTGCTGTTTGCTGTGGCAGAGCTCCTTCTCCCTTGGCTGCTGGCAGGGGACTCCCTGCTTGGCCCCAGCCTGGGGTTATATGGGAGCCAGGCCCTGCCCCTTCTGGTCAGCTGACTCCCACTGGTTACCCTGGCAACCCGCAGCTGGATTCCTTAGTTATCGCTTCACAAGTAGCAGGCACCTCAGTGCCCTGCTACACTGATGTAAACAGAAGTGCTTGTTTCATGGATAAAAGCACACCTGAAAACCACTGAAACCTGTATTTAAGCAGTTGCAAGCTCTGCCTGTGCCTTACCACAGGCATGCAAGGCTAACAACTTGTAATTCTTTGAACAAGCGTATTAGTGAGTGTGTGCTATATAGGTAAATAAAACTGGTTGAGCTTTTGCCACCAGTTTTTTCTTTTGAAGTAGTGTACAGACAATAAACTGACAGTGCTCACAGAAAAGAACTGCCTACACTGACCAAGAGACAACATGGAAGAACAGTAATACTGAATGAAGTTATCTTCACTGATTTACTTATGTTACTTTGAGATTCTATTTCTCTTCTCACTGGCATTGGTATAATTAGGAGTACTTTGTTGCAGTCAATGGAGCTAAATGGCTTAAAACTGTAATTTGGGGGTTGAAGGAGAAGGTACCAGGTTTAGGAGGTATAATGGTGCTACACAAATATTTCAAATATCATATACTTCTTTACACCATTTTCCTGTACTCTGGTTGAAAAATGACTTCTTATTTAAGACTAAGACTTGGCAAGAAACTTTCAGATTTTTGCAGGATGAAAGAAATAAAGTGTGCCCATCTCCCATGTCTCTACATAGTTAGTAGCTCAATGGATTACATTCACCTGGTATATAAGGGACTGACTCCCAAGTTAAGCCAAACAAGGATTTGACCTCAGGTTTCCCATACCCTAGCAAAGCATCTTGACTATCTGGACACAAACACATAGGCATTATCTGCATCAAATTTAGATATACCTACAGCATCATGTTCAATTGGCAAGATTTCAGTTCAGGGCATGGGCTTCAAGCAGCTCAGTAGGTATGGGGCAGCATCACACTTAAACAGCTTTTCAGAGTCTGAATGGCAGGAATTAAGGTGAACTGAATAATCCTGCTAGGTTAGGTGGCAGTGGGTGTGTCTATATGAGATGCTAACTGCACTGTAGCCTAATTCTGCTGTGCATTAGCATGCAAAGCAAAAACCATGCTAATGCACAGTAGTATTAGGCTACTGTGCAGTTAGTATAATTAAAAATCATGCGCTGATGCTACTGTGCAGTAGCGCCAGTCATTATGCATTGATTTAGTACTTGTTTTATACAAGTACTAAACTTAATGCACAGTAACTATGGCATATTAATGAACATGTAGACATGCCCAGTTGCAGCAATTTTTGAGTGTCAATGAATTTAGATGCCTAAAGAGACAGACAGGCACCTATGTAGCTTTGAGGATCTAACCCAGGGGTTCTCAACCTTTTCAGACTCAAGGCAGCCCTCAATAGATGCATGGCACCCCTTACAAAATTCCAGCTTAGTGGAAAATGCCACTTATTTTGTCAACAAAAAAATAATAGAGTTATTCTCCTGCTGCAAAGAACTCAGAAAGACCACACCATGTCAAAATGTTTTTAACGCTATGGATTTCTGTTTGAAATCTCTGGCTTTAGCTTGTGAACCATGCTTACATGCTAAGAGTGATAATATTGTCTGGCACCCTAGAGCACCCTAGAAAAGATCTCAAGGCACCCCAGGGTGCTGCAGCATCCTGATTAAGAATCACTGTTCTAGCCCACTGGGACTTTGAATAAATATACAGAAACTCTGTTCTTGCAGTATTCATATATTTCATTAGTATGCAAAATCAACCAGACCTAATCTCTCTCTATGCTTTTTCACTGTAGCTGTATTTTCCAGTGTCTTTAAGACTATGTAAAAAGACTCCCTTACAGTCACATTTTACTCCCAAGGTCGCAAGGACCCCATTGACATCTCTGTCTGGCATCTCCATGCAGGGCTGTTGCACCTACAATAGCCGAATGGCTTCTACTGACCTGTCAGGTTGACAGTCCTTGACTAGGCAGACTTTGGGTTGGTGGGGGGCAATCTAACTTCCTGATGGCCTGCTTTCCGCTTTGTGTTATTGAATGGGATTTTTTTCCTCCTCCTGTGCTGCCTACTGGTAGCTGACAGAATTTTCTTTTTGTGTCTCTGCAGACCTGGGCTGTGTCAGGCTGCATCTGTCCTTGATTAACTGGAGGCTGACTAACAACCTGACAAGCTTTGTCTTCCTTAAAGGAAGAAGTACTTCAGGTGGTTGGCAGCCAGGCCACCCCAGTCCTCATTTTGGCAAACATGCTTTAGGTTGGCTATAGCCTGTCCTATTTTTTCTTCTTTAATAATGGCATGAGGCTCTGATATCTTTGCCCCCCTTTTTTCTCCTGCTGGCTGTGACAAAGAGCCAAAAACTTAAATTTTTAAAGAAATCTTTAATGCAGCTCACGCTGCAGACCCCTGCTGCTTAGACTGATGTATTTGCTTCTATACTACTGTGCCTGCAGCCTTAATTATTTACCCCTCAGATCTATGCCAAAACAAGTCAGCTTCCTAAGTTGGAAGAGTGACTCCCTCTGGCCCAGATTCTGATCTCAGTTACACATGTATAATTAGTTTCAGTTGAGTCAGAATTTACATGGGGATGACTGAGATCTGAGTTTTACCTGTTATATCCCAAGTTTTGAGGAGAGTTTCTCACTCAGCATGACAGAACATGGTATTGTTTTGCAATACTTCTAGTATAAATGTGGTTTTTACAATCTTTATGATGGTGTTGTATGCCTCAATTCCCTGACTTGCTTGTATACTGTTACACCCTGAAAAGGAATGGGTTTACATTCCCCAGACTAAGATCTAGGGGTGAAGATGAGTCTGGACAGGTAAATATATCGCAGCTACAAGTATGAGAGGCAAGGGTTTTAGTGCGACATCTTTTATTGTACCAGCTGTATAGTTAGGACAAATGTTGGCAGAGACATAAATAAGAAGTTTTACACCCTGGGCAGTGTCATATTGAATGTAATAGTTTGAATTTTTGTAATGAATACCCATTAGCCAGTTTAGAAAAAAGGCAAGGTTCATCTTCTTATCTAGGCCATTGCTTGTTTTTGCCTATGTGGTGAATGTCTTGATTCTGAATTTTATCTTTAGAG
>NW_017729032.1:56037152-56049861 GCF_001723915.1 Gavialis gangeticus | reverse complement strand
AGATCCGAGCCCAAATTTGGGAGTAGTGACAGGTTTGGGTAGGAGGGGCCCAAGACAGCAACTCACCCAATAAAAACTGTAACCTACAGTCCCAATTTGGAGGTAACCACACTTGCAGAACACTGAAGGAAGAATCGCAAGTATAGGCCGGATCAGACTGATCACCTGAACCACCCTCTCTGTGAACAAAAACTCCCATTCATGCTGAAGCCTAGGAGTGCCCAAGTGGGACCGAAAGAAGGGGACTTGTTCCTATCACTGCTGAGGCCAACCCTGAAACGATAACTGAAGAATGAAAGTATATCTGGGGATTTGGTTTCTCGGAATTCTAGGATTGTAAGTATACCATGAGAAATAACCTTTACTTGTAATTGTAGTTGTTTTTGTAATACTAATTCTTATAGCATTGTTTGGGAAGGATTTCTTAAAGCTAAGCAGTGTTATATGTGTAGCAAGGAATTTTAAAATAAAATTGTGTTGTATGAATTAAGTGTGCAATCATTGTGAAATTGTGCAATCAACCAAATACTCCCCCAGCCAGGCGCATCAAATGAATCAGTAAATTGTGTGGGACCTTTCTCTATTTCATAACCCACTAGAGACAGGCAGCACTGGCAATGGTTGCTATTCTCTCATGCCCCCTTTCAGTTGGAATCCAAGGCTGCTGTCCCCATTCACCCACCCCTAGTTATCCTGCTGGAAGTTGAGCAAGCTTTTAGGGATAAGGTGCTCTCCTTATGCCCCAAAGTTTGTCCAGCATCTCTGTCAACTAAACAGTTAATCCAATGAAATATATCACAAAAAACCCCTTGTCTTATACATTTCCTGGACAATCACAGCTATAACAATGCTACAACCTCAGTTCAGCTACTAGTGAATGGGCCATTACAGAATACAATGGATTAATTTGCATTCAAAGATGCACCAGACCATTAGGTAGAGTAAGAGTGATGGTCCACAAATGGTCCATAGACCTGAGGAAGAATATCTTGCATTCAAAACTTGTCTAACTTTATCCTAACTACATAATTGGTCCAATAAAAGATCTACCTTAAGAAATCTTTGCCAGAGCACCAGTGACTTGGAAAATCTTTGCTGTATTTATCTGAGAAGCTCTAGTGCACAAGAGGGACAACAAAGAAACCCCCGAAGAGAGGGACTGGCTTGAAAAAGAGATTCTCAGAAACACAGGAGAGAAAAATTAGGATTGAGAGAGACTCAGGAGAAGGCAGCCAGGCCTTGTGGTTGCCTGAGATTTAGTCTAGACTTTGTGACATAAGGATGCTATTGCTCTATTGCAGTTAACCAATAAATGGTATCTTGTTTAAGAAGGGCTGCCTGTTTCACTGCATTAGACCCTGGGTGCACTCCTTCTTAATGGGGTGAAGTCCCTCTCCAGGAATTGAATGAGACAGTACCATATTTGCACAAATACAAGGTGAGTTTCCCCCACCCCCAGCCAGCATAGGGAAAGAAGCCCCTCATTTTACATTCATATCCAAGGAAACTATTAAACACATTGTCTATCTCTGAACTGCTGCTAAAGCAGAATGTACTCAGTAATGGAAACCAAATACAAACTTGATTAATTGCAGCCAATACTGAGCATGACTATAAAGCACATAGCCAGTATTGGGGAAATGTGCTGATAGGAACCTTTATTGTTTTGTTTTGTTCTGGGTTTTTTTGCCCTTACAAAAATGGGCACATGTTCCCTCCACAGGGGACTGGCACCAACTGCCACCAGGCCTGGAGGTACTGCAATACAAGGCTGGCACAGGAAGGGCCAGAGCCAGCCCTGAAACCCTCCCTGTGGTGCCAAAAATGCAACATTTGACATCCTACTGCAAGGATAGGTTAATGCACGCCATCTGAATAAAATGTGGTAGTGCCCGTTGAGCGCAGTCCCCCTCAGCCCTGACTTTTTTTCAAGTCACAATGAGCTGCTATATTGCATACATTTCAACTTCCTCTTCACTCCCACAGCTGAGTTGTGCCTTTTCCCATTTTCTAAATGTCTGGCAAACATCACCAAATGAGGCCCCAAACAGATCGTGCAGAAACTCTATCAGTCCCTCTCTCAGCCTGTCACATATGATTAGTGTGGCCCCACCCTCCACGAAGGGGAACCAGACTCGGTTACCCTGCATCTAATCTGCATATACATTTTTGGAGGATCCCAGAACTCATGACAAGAACACCTGATTCCAGTCATGAGCTGGGGGAAAGGGGATACTAATTAGTACATGGATCCTGTGTTGGGGGTGGGGGGAAAGGGAGTATTTGGAGTACACATACATACAGAGCAGTGCTGAGCTGTGGGGTCACCATGGCTTGAGATGCTGTTGGGGTCCAGCCAAATATGTTATATGGTATATCATGAGCCTTTTGATGAGCCATTAAAAAAGAAGGTATTTCTATATCCATACATAAGGAAAGGACTGCACTACTTTGGTTAAAATGGCAATATTGTAACTGCTGCTGAATATGAGATTTTATTTTAATGGTGATTGTTATATTATTATGGATTGATTATTATATTATTACTGAAGTTTCACAGTGAGGCCTCAACCAAGCTGGAGCTTGCTCTACTTTGCGATATACAAAAATAACAGTGTATGTATCTGCCTATTTTGTTTATTTGTCTCATCTAGCTGAGCTTATTCTAAAAATATTCACCTATTGAATCTTATTTGGAAGCACTTATAAGAGTATGCCTAATTTTATTAGCATTAGTGAACACAAAGGCACTGCACAAACACCTGAGTTAAGTCAAGTTAGTCCCAAGGCTGCTACAACTGTTGGGGAACCTTTGATGCTGCAACAACCGCCCTCCACTCTGTCCTGTGTTTAGCTAGTTTTATGCACTCTGACAGTTGAAGCCCCATCCAGTCCTTGATTTTGGTTCCCAAGCTCTTCTTGGGTCTACCTCTTTTTCCCTTTCCCTCAACTCAGCCATTATGGTGTTGGCTAGGGTGTCTGTCCTTCTCATATGTGTAAACCACTGCAGCTTCATCTTACAACCTCCAACAGTGGTTCGTACATTCCAGTTGCTTGACTGATTTGCTGCTTGACAGACTCACTGGTCTGGTGCTCAGTGTATGAGACACACAGGCAGTCTCCTAAAGCAGTGCTTTTCAACTGGTGTGCCATGCCATACCAGTGTTCTGCAAAGAGCTTCCTGGTGTGCTGTGAGAATTTTGGTATGATGAGAAGAAAGGTCTTCAGCCACCTAGTACTAACAAGTAAGCTGCATTGGTGAGAAATTCACAGAAGACTCGCACATTTGTTGGCTGTGGGGGAGAGAACCAGCCAACCAAAAGAAAAATCATCTACTGTGCATGTATTGGCTGTGGGGTATCTGCAGTTTGCGAGCCTCTGGACAACTGTGCCACAGAATTTTGCCATGGCCATGAACTACAATGAGCACATAAGTATGGGGATGCATTAACAGGTGTGCCATGGAAAATTTCTATTAATGTAAGTATGCCTGGGGCTGGAAAAGGTTTGGAAACACTGTCCTAAAGCAGCACATTTCAAATGCCTCAATTCTGTTCTCTAACTTCTTATTAAGCATCCATGCCCACAGCCATAAAGTATCATAGGGATGGCCACAGCATGCAACAAATGTAACTTTACATTCAGTGTAATATTGCTGTTTGTCCAGATTTTCTTTAGCTTTGTTAATTAGCTGGTGTCAGTGGGTATTCTGGTCTTGACTTTCTTTTCAGATGTTAAGTCCTCTGTGATGGTTACTCCCAGACACTTAAAACTTGTTACTCTTTCAAATTTTTCATTGCCTATCTTCACATCAACATTTCTGGTGGTGGTCTTGGAGGTTGCCATCACTTTGCATTTCTCAAAACTGGTTTCCATTCTGTAGCTTTTTGCAGTTTTGTCTAGCATTTCTGTAAGTTCTTGAAGCTTTGCAGTTCTTGAAGCTTTGCTGATATCCATCTGAAAAGCATAGGTTGTTGATTTTCCACCCTCCAACTGATACAGTTCCTGCAAAATTCTCTAAGGTATCTGACATGATTTGCTCGAGGCAGAGGTTGAAAAGGCATGGTAAGAGCAGGCAACCTTGATGCGCTCTTACTGAAGTCACAAACCATCCAACATTGTTGTTGTCAATATAACGATGCAAGCAGTGGAGTGCTGAAAGTTCTTCTATTAGTGTTATCAGGAATCTGCTAATGTTATGCATCTTCATCGTGAGCCAAAGTGCTTTGTGGCACCCCGAATCAAAAGTTTTCTTGAAGTCTATGAAGTTACGGTGAAGTTCTTTTTGGTGATCATGATACTTTTCACACAGTACTTGGAAGTTGAAGATTTGCTCTGTGGTACTTCCCACTCTGAAACCAGCTTGTTCTTCTACCAGCATGGTCTCTAGTTGAGGCTTGAGTCTGTCCAGTATTATTTTTATAAATACTTTGCTGATCAAACTGATGGTGCGGTAGTTTGTGCGTTGATGGAGATTCCCCTTTTTAGGAAGGGGAATGATGACTGACTCCGTCCACTGGGTTGGCCAAGTTTTCTCCCTCCATGTCATGTTGCAAATTTTGTGAAGCATGCTTGTTATGTTGTCACCTGTCTTCAAGAGTTCTGCAGGTATGTTGTCTACCCCAGGTGCTTTCTCATTCTTCAGGCTTCTAATGGCTTCTTCTGTTTCTTCTCTTGAGATGTTTGGGTCTTCCTCTTCAGTGCTTCCAGGTCCTCTTTCCCTTTCTCTAGTTGGTCAAGTACTTCAGACCCCATATGGATGTTTTAGTTGTAAAGTTTCTTTGTGTACTCCACCCGTCTCTTGTGTATTGCATTGTTCTCAGTAAGCAATTTTCCACTCTTGTCTTCCACTGCCATTGTTCTTGCTTGGTAGGTTTTGATCATCTTCTTCAGGTCCCCAAATGCTTTCTTGCTGTTTTTCTCAAAACCACTTTGAACTTCTTCACACCTAGTTAGAATCCAGTCTTCTTTCGCCTTCTTATTTCATTTCTTACATTCCTATTTGCTTCTCTGTAATTGAGACTGCCAGATTCCGAATCAAAATGTTTAGCTTTTAGTGCTTGTCGTGCATCACACATTTCCATGATTTTGTTGCTCATCCATGGTTGATTCTTTTTCTTAGATCTTCCAAGCAAATCTTCTTCTGTTTCTCTGATTGCTTGAGTGAATCTATTTGTAATGTTTTATAAGTCAATTAGCATTAGGAGTGGTTCAAATTTTCCTCCAATTTTTATGTTGAAGTCAGCTTTTATTGTTGGATCCCTGAGCTTTTCTAGATCATATTTGACTCTTGGTGTATTTTTGTTTGCAATTTTTTTCAGTTTCAGCGTTATTGTTATCTTTACTAAATTGTAGACACTGCCAACATCAGCTCCAGGAAATGACCATGTCTTATTTAGATTTATGCTTGAGCAGAATTGATTCTACATGAGAATGTAGTCTAAGTGATTCTTGCAAGTGCCCTCAGGGGACATCCATGTCATTCTTCTTGATAGTTTGTGTGGGTAAAGTGCATTGGCAAGTACACCTGAGTAGGATAATTAAATAACCAGAAGAGACTCAAAGCAGAAACACATATCCTGCCCTTTTCTTAAAAAATCCAATATTTTTGACAATGGGAAATTAATAAACTCTTGATTGGGGTAAGAAAAAATGCAACTACATGATACATGGTTTACAGATGGGGGGAGCAAGAAAGGCAATATATTATTGTGGTAGTTTAAGAGTGTCAACGTGGAAAGGGCTATATCTGAACTTAAAAGAGCTACCAAGGAAATGTCACATGATATCCTTTTATTAATCAGGGAGCTCTTGAATACTGTAGAGTGAATTCCAAAGTGAATTTTATCTGCTCTTACCTAGAAAATCATATGAATTCATGGCTAGGCATTCTATATCAAAAAACGGAACATAATGAGGCTGATCTATCTCATTTTTAACTACAGTGGCTGAATTAGCACTGTTAAATCTCATTTAAGTAATGTTAATAATCTGTTCAGTGTAGGAAGTTCCAAGGAGTCTTCTAAATACTTGGCTGATTTGCAACTGGTAGGAGTTCATTTAGACATTGTCATTTAGAGATTGTAGGGAAATTAATAACACCTTAGTATTAATTGTTTAAATCCAGAATAATTGAACAGCAGTCAGTGTGCTACTCTTGATATACATCAGTGTTCTCAAATTAAAACTTTGTTAGCACCACTGTCCACCAGATAGTGCTTAGGGATTGTTAAAGCACAATTAACCTTTAAATACAATGTGAAATATAAAGACAGGCAAAATCTAACTTTATGAGTACAACAAATACTATCTTAGCAGTTTATTCAGAGAGAGAAAAACATTCAGTACAATAATGTCACCCAATCCCAGATGTTACTTTGCTCAACAGAAAAGATGGTGTCTCAGTTCCTGAAAGCAAAGGGTATGTCGTTGGCTGGGACAGTCCAAACAGGTATTGAAGGCTGGATTTATGACAACAACCACAGCACACACAACTTTCTTGCTTCCCCCTTTTATCCTTTTCTTCAACTTCACTCCTTCAATGACTCTCTGCTTTCAGATTGGTCTCTGTGTGACCAGCATACTGCCAGTATTTTATCCTGTTAGCATATTTCTTTGTTCAACATACCTTTCATGAGCACACCTCTTAATTTCATCTTTTTCCACTGTCTTACTTTGGGCATTTTCCTTTGGTTTTCCTTATCACCTTTCATGAACATATCCAATCCTTTCATCCCTCTGATTCACTGAACTCTGGTTAGTACCAAGTTCAGTTAATTTGAGCTGGTAACAAAACTATTACTATATTGTGTTAGAAAAACTTCTTACAGTGATAGAAAAGGAAAGAAACATCATGTGAGCAAACTCAAGGACATAAGCTGCTTGCAAGAGGCAAGGCCAGCTGGTATTGCAGACACTAGCAAGATGAAAAGTTCAGATAATAATGAAGCTACTCTAATAGTCTGGTCCAACAAATATTACAAAATAAAAATAAAGAACCACACTACTGAATATTAATGGCTTTGTTTTTGTCTTCATGTCTGCATTTCATTTATAAATCTAAATCTATGTATCTAAAATTCATTTATATGAGCACAGCAGGGAAACCACATGTAATTGATAATGTGCATATATTAGATGATGTTGAGAGTAGGGTGGTACATGGTTATAGCATAGTTTCATAGTTTCATAGTTTCTAGAACTATGAACGCATGAGCGTGAGAGTTAGGCATCCCCGACTTGTAGGTTTGTCTTTGCAATTGCTTTTTGTGTGACTATTTGGGCCATTTAGATTTTGATCCTATACAATACTGACTACCTACAAGTTCACCCAAGATAAACAACTTAGTTACTCAAATTATAGACCTAAAAACAATTAGTAACTGTAGCAACCATAGCTAAACGCCCAATATCAAAGCTTAGTGAGACAGAAAATCATGCTGTGACAAAGGCAATAAAATTGTGAAGTAAAAACTGGAAAATATAATTAACAACTCCTTTTGGCATGGAAGGGAGAGTTTCTCGAGCCAGAACTGAATATCCTACACAATATAGTCATTATTATTACTGTGGCAGTGTGCTTGGAGACTGCTGGATCCCTCCTAGACGCTACCACAAAGCAAATAATAATATATAAAAATATTTGTCATTAGGGGTGACCTACTTTAGATGCAAAGGGATATAAGATATAAGGAAGTAATAAACTGAAGTTGTATAGGGTCATGCTTCTTGCTGATGTTTTCAAAATGTTTGGATCTAATATAAAAAGTAATCCTAAGACAGTCTCACTATTCTTTCTTAAAAGCTAGTTGGGATGGTATCTGATGATTAAATTTTACATTATGGGCATGGACTCAGCTATATTTTTACTAGAAGATGAAAGGATAAATCCACATTCATTCAAAGAGAATCAAAAGAAGACTGCTTGATTCCTTTCAAATGGAATATTGTTCTGTGTTTCAGCAGAAAAAAAATATTTTCACAGAGGAATATATGGACCACTGTAAATAATTTGCTACAAAAAGTTATTGTTTTATGTTTTTGATTTTTTTTCACTATATATTTTGTACGAGTGCCATTAGACATTTCAGTGGTAATAGACCAACATTAAATATTTAATCTCTTATATCATCAAGTCTAATTAATATTAATATTGTAATATAAACTAATATACTTTGAGAAAGCTGTAACTTGTGCTTTGCATATGTGCATACTAGAATATATCAATCTACCCATTAATTGTTTTCTCAGATCAGAGCCCTTACCAGGAATAACTAAAAACCTCCTACAAGATGCAGATGCTCAGGATTGAGGCTGATAACTCTTCTTTTAACTGTTCTGAAAGAAAAATGTAAAGCCACTCCAAATTTTCTATGACAGGAGAAGTGGAAGAGTATTAAGAGACATGACCAAAGGATCAGAAGATGTCATCTGTATACCTTGGCAGATTCCCTCTTTAACCAGCAGTGGTGCCTATGCATAGCCATTGTGCACAGGTTATCGCTGTCTTAGCTATCAATACAGTAAGGGGCTATTCATAAAGCTGGTTTTGACACAGTTAGCTCAGAATTAATAGAAAAAGCAAAATATCAGCTATGATATAGCCTTTAAATTATTTCCATGCTGTCTGCCATGTCTGAAAATAATGGATTTGTCCATATGTTGCAAAGACCTTGAGGTAAGTCTCCAAATTCATATTATTTCTCTGTCTGTTGAAGGAACCAAAGGATACAGCAGTTATGTAATATTTGTGCAGTGCTTTGAAGATGTAACGCATAATATAACACATAATAAAGGTTGTTGTTATAATTAATATCTTTATTTTTCTTTAGAACACAACCAGGAGGTGGGCGTAAAGCACCAGTTATTTATTTACCAATACCCTGGAAGACTATGACAAATTATTACTCTGAAACAAGCGATTAACAAGGCAGCCACTGTGGAAATTTGTTTTTCCTCTGCTTACTATTATTAATTGTTTATTAACTTCTTATTTCTTTAGCTCCATTGATGTGCACAGCTCTTTACATGTCTGGGTTTCTTTATAGACATGGAGATTGCATCCCAAAATGTTAGCAGTATAAATTAGGCAAACACACCAGAAGCAGATGACAATACAGAAGGAAGGGGTGAGATGGGAGAACAAGAATGAAGACATGAGTATTTAGTCAGTTGAAGAGTAAAGCCCATGTCTTGCTTTATATCTGCAGTTGGAGCTGTAAATTCCACCCTACACCAACCGCTTCACTCTGTTCCTTTTTTAAGAAATCACACACACGCACACACGTACACATGCACACACGCACACACACTAATGGTGACCCAGTTCATTTACTAGTGGGAACACCTCCCTGCATAGAGAAATGGTTTCAGCAGGAACAATGACCCACAAACATCTGTCTGTGGGGTCAGGGACTCATTCATGAGGGTGGGATGAGCCCTGAGTGTTTCTGAGCCAGATGTACCTCCCTACTTCCGTACCCAGGGGCAGATTAAGAATTTTTGGGGACTACCATCTACAGTAGGAAATTGCCAGTGTTAACTGTGTAACCAAATATGAAAAAGCACACATAAAAGCACTCACTGTATTTATTGTATTTCAAATAATTGGCTGCTTTTGATTTTTAAGGGTGGAAAAATCTTGTATGATGTCATCAAAGTCCATTTGTTGTACCAGTCCTAATTTCACTTTCATAAGAGGCAAGGCGTCAAAATGTTTCTGTTGCATTCTTGATCAAAGCTAATTTTTTATCCCAGCCATCCTTGAAAATGTATTCTCTCCTGCACAGTTTGTGACAGGTAGTGTCAGAAAAATCCTCATGGCAATATTCAGAGTAAGCAACAGGAGCAGAAGGTCACTGTGTTTTAAGTCTTTCAGTGGGGTGGTTGGAAAATTTATCTGGCTTATCCTGTACAAAGAATTTGAATTGTGTAAATCTTCAGCAAAGTTTTTGTGATCAAAGTTTTGGGAGGAAAGTGCAGCACGTTTAGCAACACAAATGCAAATGCCAGGGATGTCCAATGAGTTCAGTTCAAACAGCACTTCAAAATAGTCAACTGGTGTCTTATAAGCATCAATATGATGGTGAAGACAAGTTAGTAGACTAATTCAGTTAAAAGACTGAAAGATTCCTCTCAATTTTTTGTTGTCTTTGAAGTAAACTCTCAGGCTTTTCAGATTTATCTACATTTTTTCTCTCTCTTTCAAGTACAGCACAGCTCAATTTGTCATTGTTGTGAAAAAGCCTTTCTTTGAAAAAATATTTTCAAAATTCTCAAAGTCTTCTCACAGGGCAGCCACAAATGACGCCAATGAACACAATTAATGAGCAGCTGTACTAATGTTGAGGTCTGTTCTCTGTAATTGCACGCTGGTAATTTTAAATCATTGAAGCACTGCATCCCAACATTGTACCATAAAGGCTATTTCTATTTCATTCCATTTGGTTCTGAATGGAAGCCTCCTCCACTTGGGTTACAGATTATTGCTTTGTGTCTTCAGAAAGGTCTTCCAGGGCTTGCCAAATTCCTTTATAATTCTGACACGAAGGTACCATAGAATTTCTCTGTCTTGTTTTTGGAGCAATTTTGAGTGTTAATGTCTGGCTGTTATCAAAGCAGCTACTGCCAAAAACACATTTCTAGCAGTTGATTGAAAGCACATGACTGCAGAAGGAAAAGAAAGTAACAGCATTAGAACAGCTTTTGGCACTCCTGTTGACCCCAATAAATTGAGTGTGCATGTAACACAAGGAACATAGTGGATAAGTGGGTGTACTCAAGTTAGGTGGGCCTGCAAACCATTATAGGGCTCTGACATATTGGTAGCATCAGTAGCATAATGGATGTGGGGCAACTGGGGCAGCAGCCCTGGGCACTGTCTTTGTTGGGGGGAGGTGGGAGCGGGGTGCAAAAGCAGCCATTAACACAGGGGAGGCTGATCACGCTGCCACAATCAGCACAGCAGGCTACCCTGAGTGCAGAACTGCCTTGCTACAGCTCAGGCTAGCAGTACCATATGATTGTCCATGACAGTTGGATATATCCAAATCCAGGTTATTTGCCATGTCAAGCACAGAGCTGGCAAGGCTTGCACCAATAAACATTTCAATAACTTGACTGTATGGACTGACAACCTGGAATATGAAAGTCAGCAGATCCACATGTGATAAATCTGATGTCAGATCACTGAAAAATATCTTGCTCGTTTCAAGTTAATTGATTATTGTATTTTTTACTTTGCATCCCAGCAAGTCTATGAATTCATCATAGATACTGGACAGATAAGAGGGCTTACATTTGACCTTCTGTCCAAATTTAGCTATATGATTAGCCCCAAATGAATCAAACTGATATATCAGTTCCAAATACCCCAAATAATTCCTATTATCTACTGATCATAACACCTCATCATGACCACAAAACGCAAGCCTACACCCACTTAATAACTTGATAGTTGTGAAAACATAGTTAAGAACTTCCCTCCAGTAGTGGAATTGTGACTGAGACTGCTGAGCTACATCTGGATCCATGGTACCAGCTGCTGTTGTACTCTGTATCCATATTAACATATAGTTTCCATATTCCAAGCTTCTCTCATGTTTGCAGCTGCACTCAGCGGTTTTTCATTCACTGAATCCTTTGGTGAAAGAGTGCATCTTTTCAATGAAAAATGTTTCTGTTGGCAACGTTATATCCGTGTAGAGAAACTAATAAGTTGGTGAATAAAGAAGCCATTTCCACTTAACTTCCACATTGTGTAACCAACACGAAAACAGATCTTTGGATAACATCAAATCCAAAGAATTCTGAAACTATCATCAGTGTTACCCACAGTGTACAGAATCACTTCCAGGTATTGTAGGACATCTTTCAGAAACATTGTAAGCCCGTTTGTTTTGTTTTTGTTTGTTTGTTTGTTTTAACAGGCATTTAGCTGGTGGGGTTACCTTTCTTCAGTATTGTTTGGGGAACTGTTTTATTATTTTTCTTAAATATTTTATTCTATTTCTATCATCTCTCTTGTTTTGCTGTAAGCTGCCCTGAGCCTTTTTTGGGTATGACAGCATAGACAGCATAGACTTCAAATAAACAGATCAGCTTTGATTGTAGTCCTCTCTCTGTCAGTGGACCCCAGCTTGTTCAGTTACACCCTTGCAGAGCCAGGTATATCTTGGTAGTTGGGGGCTCCCTATATCCCATTATCTATTTATTATCTGGACAAGCCAATTTTTGGAGAGACTTTTACTATATTCATGCAGATGTTATTTGCAATTATTATTTTACTCAGCATACTTTAGCACATAATAAAGAAAGAAAATTCTTATAGCTATGGGCCCCTCTGAGCTTGAGAGCCCAGTACTATGTTTGGTTCTGGGGCCCATGGCAGCTTCCATGTGTTGTGGTGAAACAAAAACATTCCTGGACAGAGAAGTCCAAGCACACATCTAGGCTTGAACTTGTAACATTTTGGCCCTGGAGTCAGCCCACAACCCCCACACCCAAGCCCTTTTTCATGTTCCCGTCTTCCCCCAGCACCACACTCATATATATGTTTGCCTACCTCTGGCCCATGCTTAAAAAAAAAAAAATTTAAACCCTTGACAGCCAAGCCTGTGCCCTGCAAGAAGAGTCCATACGCAGTCACAGATGACCCCCTTTTGCCTACCAGCATCATGCACAGCACAGGAAATATAGCAAAAGCCTCCAG
>NW_017729032.1:56031643-56032152 GCF_001723915.1 Gavialis gangeticus | reverse complement strand
CCTACCTCTGGCCCATGCTTAAAAAAAAAAAAATTTAAACCCTTGACAGCCAAGCCTGTGCCCTGCAAGAAGAGTCCATACGCAGTCACAGATGACCCCCTTTTGCCTACCAGCATCATGCACAGCACAGGAAATATAGCAAAAGCCTCCAGGGCTGCTGGCTTCTTCATGCTCGGACCTCCACAGTCTTGGCTGCCCCAAAATTCAAAAAGAACAAAAATACTCCATTTTTCCCCCCACGTTCCCCTTCCTCACACACACTCTGAGTGCTCTGATTGAAGCACAGGCCTAAATCTGGGCCTTGGTATGTATGCCAAGGCGTACCCTGGAGCCTTGCCACTACTCTGGTTCTGGGGCCCATGGCAGCTTCCATGTGTTGTGGTGAAAAAAATCAACTCCTGGACATGGTGATCTAGCTGGGAGTCTGGGCACACAGCCAGGCTTGAACTCACACCTCTTTGGCCCTAGAGTCATAGTTGGTTGGGTCAGAAGGGACCTGAGCAGATCAT
>NW_017729032.1:56028756-56030064 GCF_001723915.1 Gavialis gangeticus | reverse complement strand
CTATGTATTTAAAGAAGGACTTCTTATTGTCCTTAATCCGGACAGCAGACACCTCCCCCACACCTAGGGTGCATAACGAGGCTAAAACCCAGCCCAAGCTCTTTCCCCCCGTCTCTGCCTCCTCCAGCCCCACACTTAGATACTTTTGCCCCCCTCTGGATCATACTTAAAAAAAAAAAATCTTCCAATGACTGAGTGAATCATGTGCAGATTATTTATTTTCAACCATAATATATTGCATTTTCCAAGCATTCTCTGCTGGTTTTGTTCTCATTCAGTTTTCATGTCTTTCCTCAGATCCTTAGGGGAGATATTAAACAAGAGCAGGGCTAACATCGATCACTACAGGATCTCACTAGGCCTCTCTGTCAGATAGGTGTGACATACAGGAGAGAAGTAAGAAATTTATATCATAACTCCAAATACGACATATGTGTCACGTGCGCTTGGTTCTATAACGTGACATAGTTAGTATCTACTGGATCCAATGGCTACTACTTGTTCTTCTCTATTATTATTGTAGCTTAGAAATCCTATAAAGGTACCATGACTCCACTGTTAAAGGTGCTGTGCAAACACAAACCAAAAAAAAATAATTGTCCCAAAGAGCTTACCCATATATGGACTGTGTAAAACAAAAGGCAACAGATGGATAAGAGCAAAGAACACAGGAACTGCCATTTACTGGGTCAGACCACAGGTCCATCTTGCCCAGTATCCTGAGTCACACAGTGGCAGAGAGGGGATGCTGAAAGGGAGAGGGAACAGGGTATGACCTTGTGTTTTTGCACTGTTCCTCTCCCATTTGCAGCTCCAACATTTAAACTCTAGGACGATCTGATTCAGAGGCTATATCCCTAACTCCCATGCTTAATAGCTACTGATGTACCGTTCCTTCAAAACTGTATGATCCCTTTCTGCATCTGGTTAAGCTTTCAGCTTCCACAAAATCTTGTGGGAATGAGTTCCACACTCTTAATACATGCTGGGTGTGTCCACACATGCACTTTACTTTCAGACCTCAGAGGACTGTGGGTTGGGAGGAGGGGCACTGGCAGGGCCAGGGGGCTGTGGGTTGGAAGTGAGGGATACCGAAAGGGCCAGAAGGCTGTAGGTCGGTAGTGAGGGGCACCGGTAGAGCTGGGGGGTTGTGGGTCAGGAGTGAGAGGCACCAGTAGAGCTGACAGGCTGTGGGTGGGGGATGAGGGGCAAGGGAAAAGCTGAGGGGCTTTGGGTGGGGAGTGAGGGGCACTGGCAGGACCAGGAGGCTGTGGGTGAGGAATGAGGGGCATGGGCAGGGCTGGGGGG
>NW_017729032.1:56014464-56023756 GCF_001723915.1 Gavialis gangeticus | reverse complement strand
GGGATGAGGGGCAAGGGAAAAGCTGAGGGGCTTTGGGTGGGGAGTGAGGGGCACTGGCAGGACCAGGAGGCTGTGGGTGAGGAATGAGGGGCATGGGCAGGGCTGGGGGGCTGTGGTCAGGAGTGAGGGTCACCAACAAGTCTGGGGGGCTGTGGCTTGGGAGTGAGGGGCAATGGCATGAGCAGGGCACAGGCATATCAGGGCTGCTCAGCACCACAACGTGGTGTGGGGGGATAACTGCAGCTTGACCTGTATCCTGGTGAGCAAAGTGGGCAGGGAGAGCTCTGATTTTCCATGGTAAAAAAGCCTAAATCAAATGCCAAAATTTAGAGGTATTTAGAATTTATTTTAATACTAGCCAATTGCCTGTCTTGAATGACAGAGTGTTTAAGGGAGTGTTTACATGGCCCCCGCTCACCCTTTGGGTCCAGCCATGTAAACAGTCCCTTCACCTCCACTTCCTCCTGAGGTGGAGGTGGTGGCAGGAGTGGCTCCTTCCCCCCTGCCCACCTGCCTTCACCTGTCCATCCTCCTGTGGAGCAGCAGGGCTTTCCTCCACTTGAGGAGGTAGCAATGGCAGCAGCTCTTCCTCCCTCCCTCCTACCTGCCCACCTCTGCATCGTTCCACAGAGCAGTGGGGCTTCCCTCTGCATGTGGCAGTGGCAGCAATGGTGGTGGCAGCGGATCCCTCCCGCCTGCCTCTGCTTCTGCCTCCTCCCATGGAGCAGAAGAGCTCCTATCTGCCTAAGGTGGTGACAGCGGTGGTGGCTCCCTCCCCTCGACTCACGAGCCCACCTCCTCCTCTGCCTCCTCCGGCATTGCAGCAGGGCTTCCCTCTGCCTGAGGTGGAGGTGGCGGCAGCTCCTCCCTCCATCTGCCTCTGCCTCCACCTCCTCCTACAGAGCAGCAGGGCTCCCAACTCCTTGCCTGAGGTGGCAGCAGCTCCCTCCCTGCCTGAAGAGGCAGAGCCCCTGCAGCCAATCACCGCTGGCCCTCTCTATGGTGCATGTGTGGTTTCCCAAAAGCATTATGGACAGACAGACAGACTAAGCCCTTTACTATATTAGAATAGTAATTGAGGGACTGGTAGGTTTATAACTCTTTCAAAATTGAAAATATATGAGTGAAACATTGTGTTCAACTTATACCTATATATATAGTGGTGTTTCATTGTAATCACAGAAAAACATGGATTTGGGGGTTTTTAATCAGAGAATTTAGATGTTTTATCAGAGAATGTGTGGTTTTTAAACAGACAACTTGGATCCCTGCTTATCATCCAAAGTCCCAAATTACTCTGACAGGTCTTTGGCTTCTAATGTACTCAAAGAAATGTTACTGTTACCTTTTATGTCTCCAGCAAGTTTTCCTCAAATTCTTTCTTAGCTTGTTTTATTACAGTGTTACATTTGATTCACCAGAGTTTGTGCTCTTTTTCATTTTCTTCATTAGGATCTGTCTTCCATCTTTTGCAGGAAGCTTTTTTCTGTTTATTGTCCCTGCAACATTGCCAGAGAGAAACAGCAAGAGGTGGGAGAAGAAGAAAACAAGGAGAACTTCCAGAGCAGAATGGCAGGCGATTGTCATAGCACATCAGCAGCCTAATTGCTGTCAGGTTTCTTTTAGGCGTCACGCCTAGGAGAGTTTTAAGGTGGGATCTAAGAGGAGAGAATTCAGTAGCTTTGCAGATATTTAATACGAGGTATTCCCAAAGATGAAGGGCAACATGAGAGAAAGCACAAAAGGAAACCATAATACCAACCAAAAGCAATCACTGCAACCCAAGACAGCTATATAGTGGACCTTGCAAACAGAATCAGGCGACTGAACTCCTGACTGATAGGTTGAACGATTGTTTTGCTTTTTCTTGGATATCCAGTGCTTACTACCATTTCTTGAGTCTCAGTCACTTTTGAGATAATGGTTGCTTCTTGTTTAAACAACAGTGCCTTCTGGACTGGCAGGTGAGTAAAGTTATTCAGAGGCTTTTTTCTGAAGCAGTGTATGTGTACAAAAATCTGCAAAGCTTCTTCTTTTGAAATATAACGTTGTGTTTTTGCATTTCTTAACCCATTCTTTACTATACTGAAATGTAATGAAAAAACTACAAAGAACACAAAAGCCCTGACACCACACAACGTAATTATTCATTCATACATTATGTGTGTGCCAAATATTCATACCTTTAATGTATATGTTTATATGTATATATACATATTTGTTATATGAATACTGTATTTTCTTGCATACAGCACTGTCCCAAATAAGGTATGCACCTTGTTTTTGAAAGGCAGAATAAAGAAAAAAAATCCTTGAAAATACTGCTAAGTGATAGCAAGTAATTGAATAGAAGCTTTTGCAGCAGGCATCTATGCTTGGGGGAGGGGAAAAGAAAGTGTCCACAGCCAGAAGCTACAGAACCCTATTTGCAGCATTACTGTATTTACTCAAATCTAAGATGACCCTGAATTTAAAATGAGCCCCCAGTAGTTGGATTTATAACTACTGCAGAAAATTTATAAAAAAAAAAAAAAAAGTCCATGTATAAAATCTAATTATTGAAGGTTCATCTTTAATTTATCCCCTCTATCACTGCAGGGGGGTAGACAGTAGAGGGGGATGGTCAAACAGCTTGCCTCCTACTTGTGCCTGCTCTCTTGCCACTGCTGCCCCCTGCCTGCTCTCCCTGCAGCCTTAGGCCCCACCTTCCTCCTCTGCCTCTCCTCCCCCTCCTGCCCCCCCCTCCAGCCTCTGCTTCCCCCCTCTCCCCCCCTCTGTTCCCCCCTCCCCCTCAGCCTCTATGTCTCCTTTTCTGCCTCTCCCCAGGCCTCTGCTACCCACTTCCTTCCCCTTACCCTTGGTCTGCACTGGCAAGCTCTGTGCTCATTCTAACCAGGGGTGCTGAGCGCAGCGCTAACCTGGCCCCTTAGCAGCCATGCAGGGTGCACACCATAGCTATGGAGAGAGGCTGGGGCTATGCTCAGTGCCTCAGGCTGCAGCATGCACAGAGCCTGCTGGCATGGAAAAAGGGCAAACGGGGGAGGGAGAGGGGCAGGTTTAGAAGCAGAGACTCTGTGTGTGGGGTGGGGGGGAGGATGGGGAGGAAGGTTGGAGGGAAGAGGGGCAGGCAGCAATGGCAGCTATGAACTCAACCCCAGGCAGGGGCTGGAGTCGGAGCCACAGTAGCCACCTGCCCCTCTACCGCTCTTATACTTGATTCTAAGACAAGGGGCTTCCCTGTCATGGTAAATAGCAAAAATACCTCATCTTAGAATCAAGTGCCATTAGTATAGTTCCTTGCTATAATGCATGCCCCAGGATCCAGCAGCTGAAATTTGCATAAAAGGTGTGTGTTACATGTAAAAAATACAGTGTTTATATACAAATAATTTATATTTACATATTTATAGAATGTGTATGTGTATAAGAATAGAACAGCAACTCCTAATCCTATAAGCCCATAAGTTATCCCTACATATATAAGAGCTGTTTCATTTACATTAAGAGGCTTTTCACTTTCTCACCTTCTTGTCCCTTCAGTTCAAATTCATTTAGGACTGAGGTGTCAACCAGAGGGCCTATCAGTCAGATCTGGCCCCTGGTGCTACCTCCTTTGTTGTGCCAGACAATTCCTGTGCCCAGTGAGTGGGATGCCACCAGCAGGGCTCACTGGGCTGGCCCCAGGTTGTGGCAGTGGTGGTTCTCACTCCGGCCGGGTCCTGGGCTGTGCTACATGCAGCACCCACTCAGTCTGGCATCCTAGATTGGCCTGGGCAGGTGTTGTCTGTACTGGATCAGGCATGTGGGCAGGGAAGGGGTGCGGAAGGAGTCCATGGGCCTGTGGACTAGCTCTGCAGCATTCTTCTGGCCCATAGGCCCAGATGAGTTTGACACTCCTGATTTCAGATATATTTTCTCCCCTTCCTTTGTGAAACTGATTTCCTTGGATAAGACAAATTAAATGATATTCTATAGTGCTCAATATGACATGCATAACTGATACGAGCATTCTTTACTCATATGAGTATTTCTCTTGGTACAAGTGATAGTCAGGGCTGGAGGATCTGGCCTTTATTTTATGTTCTAGATGCTCTTATAAAGCCACTTCGGCATTTCAGAATCTAATCACTGAACCATTCACTGCTTTCCAGAATCTCAAAATCACTGTCTAGGCACATGGAAAAAAAGCAATGGCAATCCAATGTTTAAAGAATTTCACTGCACGTGCCGAAAAGAAACCAATGCAACAGAAATAATTGTAGGACAGATGAGTTTTTGTATTCCCAAACACTATTATACGCAAACTACCTCTGACCAGAAAGTCTCCATCTTTGGATATGATAAATTATAGGCCTGATTCTGCTTTTATGGTTCAAGTAAAAAGGTGGGGAAGTATCAGACCAGTTTTTGCCCCCGTACGTGACAATTTATGGTCATTTAAGGTTGTAAAAAAATAGTTCAAAACATTGCAACCTTTGTTTAACGATATTTGTTCAGCTGGGCAAAGAGAAGGATTAGACCTCATGCATTTAAGAGTGTTTCTTTTGTCTGCAACAGGAATATGTACAACAAATAGGGGGAAAATATTCACAGGGTATGGTTGCACTTGTTCAACAATAGGACAGTTGTCACAAATCTCTAGTTTGTCAGCTATGGGGCTCTATTGGAAATAGATAACCATGATCAACAGGCTAATTAAAATGTTTTAACCTTTATCATCAACAGGAAGGTCAATACATTGCCACTTTAGGGAACAGTCTTACAGCAGTAAGATTTTCGCTCTATTCCACATTACGAGCAAAACCTTGCTCAAATGTATGTCTTTTTTTGTTTATAATGGATAAAACACTGGATTGCACTCACTCAGAGCTCAGGTGCCTTTTATTTATTCTGATTTGTACAAAACATTTCAGAAATTGGCAAACTATAAAGACATTTGTACCAACTGTACCTAGTGTATAATTCATGTTTCACAAACCTCAATGGAAAGCACATCTAGTTTCTGGCAGATTCTGAGTATGCAAATAACAGGTTGCAACAGTTTAACTACTAATAAATTACCATAATAAAGATTAGCATGAAAAGAAGGCATTTTGAGTGTACAGTTCATGGTTATTCAATTTAATGGGACTACAAAGCACTCTGGGGAATATAACTAATAGTTTCATCCCCCCTTGTCAGTTGGATTCATAGCATTAGGGAGACAGCTTTGCTAAAGAAATACATGAGACAGAGGTGAGAGATTCATGTAAGATCTATATTGTGTTAACAAAGTGGTTAAGTAAGAATACAAAATAGGTACAAGGAAAATTAAAGCTTTGAACTGCAATCACAACATTAAGGAAAACTTCTATCTACATCACTGTGTCTAAATCAATCCTGATACATTAAATCATTTTAAACATTTCTTAATTCATGCATGGAATAGTTATTTTCATAATATGAATATTTTTTCAATCTAGCAGTATTTTTAGATTTTAAAGTTACAGGATGTGTTGTCTGTACATAAAAACTAGTGTATATTTTTCACTTTTATTCTAAAGACAGGGTTTGCCTTGAATAATGGATTCATTTTGTTAGGTCAGAACATGCATAACTCCAATTTGACCCATACTGTCTGACCTGTTTGCATGTACCTGTGTGCATATACAGTGATATAGAAAACTGAAACACTGAAATCACAAGAAAAATCTCTAGCCAGAAATCTTTCATGTTTAGTCGCTATAGTATATTGCCCATCCATACTGTAATCACCATTAATTACTGGGAATTTCCACTTTGTCAGTATCACAGTGCAATTCCTCTTTGTTGCTTAATTTCTGCTCCTCACAAGGGGGAATCATTTCAGTGTAATTCATTACTTGCAGCATTATCTTTATCTTCCACTATTCAGCAGCATTTTGATGGTGCACTGATATACCCCTGTGTTGTTCAGAGTTAATTTAGTGATTTCATAGATCCATTTCTAGAACTCAAATCCTGTTCAGTACAACTTACACACTCCCTCCATTGGCTATCATCATAAATCTTCAGAGAACATAATTACTGGAGTTGCTGTATGATGATATCACTATCATTTGTTTGCTGGTGGTTCCACTCAATGTCTGGCAAATCATGGTACTGGGTCACAAACATAGTTACACACTACAAAATAGTTTCTTTGCATTTATTTCTTTGAACTGTACTTTCATTTTGGATGTATCTGTAGGCTTATGCCGTTGTGCAACACTAACGGTAGTAAACAACATTATGAGATTTCTGTCGGGGAACTCACATAGATATTTACTTTTTGATGTTTTAAATTAACATGCAGAGTGTATTTTGTCTGCATATTTGTTGTCTCCAGTCTTTTTTCAGATGACTGACTTGAAGCAACAATTATAAGTCCAGTTTAACGTTAGTTAATCAGTCTAATGGTCTTGAGAAAAGGGAATGTATCTCTGCAATGTCACTATCAAATTTGTATAGAGGACAGAGTGCTGTTATGTGGTTCCTAGTCCGATCAGGATTGCCACAGTCACATTTTACAGAACTCCTAATATACCATTTGTGCATCAAGTGACTGCAGTGGCTATGCCCAGTTCAGATCTGACTTAGAGCCTTCCATGGTTTTTTTGCAGAAGGTCAAAAACAGGAGGTTTTATTCTTGGGTTGGAAATTAGATGTTTATTCTGAATGGTGGTTTCAGTTCACATTTTCCTTCAAGCTGCTGCACTGTTGTGTCCTACAAGGGCTTATACACCTGTCCCCAAAGGTTTCCGGAAGACTGAATTATTGTCTGCAGTAATTTTACTTTTATATACAAACTACCATAACTGATCTGAACTATCATTGGGATTGAGTCAATTGGGACATGCTGTGCTCCAATACTGCATAGGAAAGAAGCCTTACCTGGTCTGCTTCCCAGTCTTTTTCTTTCTTTCCGCTGTCAAACTGTTTCAGCTTTCTGTGTTGATTCTCCAGTTCTTTGCTAGGCACAGATGTACTTGTATAAGATGTTCTTGCAGTGCATGTGTGTGGAAAACATCCATTTAAGTCTTTTGATGTGTGCATCCTTAATTTTCACCTGAGATATTCTGGGATTCTTGTTTCTTTATTTTTCATCTCTTCCAAAGGATGCAGCTGGTCACACTAGCAGGGTGAACAAAGATTGACATCTTATTTACAGAGACAGACCTTTCTCAGTATCATTTTCAGGTTCCTGTCTGTGCTTTCCACCAGTGATGAGGGTAGAAAGGGATATGAACTTTTTGCAGTATTTTTATTCCTAATGTTGATAGTTTTGTAGAACTTCTCCCGTAGACTGTGTTCTGTTATCTGATTCCAATTTTGCCAATAGATCCCCCAGTGGAAGAAGACCTGTTCTAGCAATACGTGAGCTATTGCTGCAGCTGTATTGGTTCGTGGTGAGAAAGCCTCTTTCCATTTATAAAATGGGTCTTCCACTACCAGCAGATCTTCATTACAGTTCTTAGTCTTGGGAAGAGGTCCTGTAAAATCAATTGGTTAGTTGATGATGGTCCAACATTTCACTGTGGCCTGGGAGGAGCAATGTTCTTACTATCTGTAGGATTCTGTTGTGCACAGATTACATACAGGTCACAGGATTCTAGCACACCCTTCCTCATCTGCCTGTTACTTCCAAACTTTCTGTTGTTTTCTTCATATCCTACTAAAGGTACATCATTGACAAAGTAAATCAAATCTTTCTCAATTGATCCTGAGACCCCCCCTGCCAATACTTTATCTTGTATGTACATGAGCAAACAGCCCTCTGTTTGTAAGGTTCATTTTACGCTATGGGGTTTTGAGGGTGAATCCTGTGACAATTATTTTCCTGCCGGTGCCTCTGATAATGTTAACTATGTTCTTGCCAGTGCCTCTTATAATGTTTCATTGTGCTTCTGGACTGTCTGCATATCAGGGACAGTCTCTGCAGTGTTGAATGTTGAACTAAATGAGTTCCCAGTGTTATATAAGCATTGCTCTCTTGCCCTCACTACTACCCTAAGCCCCTGTTTAGAGTCAGCTAGTGAGTTCTTATAGTGATATGGAGCTGTTTCACAATGTATTTTGACCTTCAGAATGAAGGATTGGTGAAGGTAAGAGAAACAATGTAACAGTAGAGGTATGTGACTGGATGTGCCCTAGGGTTGCTGTAGTACCCCCTTGATGGCCACCTTAGCCCTGTCCAGCCTTCACTCCCACCTCTCTGGGTCTCTACCCAATGCCTGCCAAGTCTTGATGGTGTTAATGAAGAAGGGAGGCTTCCCTTAGAGGCTACAGATCCTTAGGTGCTCTTCCTAGTCCTTTTTACCACTACATGAGCTTGACTTGGCTTGCTTGACTCAGACCTCAGACCACAACACCAAAAATCTCTCTCTCTGTCTCTCTCTCTCTCTGCCCCGGACTTACATTGGGCCCCTTGGATCTGACCCTTGTCTGGTCTTCAGCTTATTTGGCCTCAGCCTCTTTTTCTCTAGCTGAGGGCCCTCAGCCCAGGTCTACTGACTTAGGCCCTGGCTCTCTGGGCTTCAGATTCACAGCGGAGGGTGCCTACCAGGTACTACACTCATGACCTCCTCTGCCCCTATAGCTATTCCCAGTCCTCCAGTTCCCAACACACATACACAAACAAAAACACCAGAACAACAGAAATAAAAGCAAACTACTTCCACTATGTTCATCACTGCTGTCAGTAGCCTCCCACAAAGTATAATTCCCAGTGCTAGGCTCACTCTCAGCTTTGTGGGTAGCTTGGGTATCCCTGGGCACTGCTTCCTGCAGTCAGCTTCCCTGGGGAGTGCCTCGCCCTGCAGCCTGCAGGGTCTGACCACCCACTCTGGCTCACCCCCTGGTCTTATATGCCTCGGAGCCCTTCCACCTTTTTTGTCATATGGCTTCCTCCAACCACACACAGGGGTTTTACCCTTTTAATTAAGGGCCAGTCTACATTTCTGCAGCTTCAGCCCCACACAGCCAGCTTAGCCTGCTGCCATCTTCTAAACTAATGGGAACCCCCTGGCTCCCTATTACAGCTCCCATCTGACTTGACCAGCTACTACTGATATGGCTTGGCATTCAATCTCCTGCCCCATCCAAGGGCAGTCTCTTCTCTTTTAATACCACTTGCCCAGTCTCCCACCTTCATGTAGACTCCCTTTGCACATGCCCAGGATCTGCTGGTTGGGTTTCCCTCCCATCACTGCCCTACCCCACTAGCCCCCACAAACTGGCTCCCAGTAAGGGTGTTTCCCTTTCCTCCCCCTCCATTGTGCTTGAGGAACAAGGT
>NW_017729032.1:56007403-56009464 GCF_001723915.1 Gavialis gangeticus | reverse complement strand
TCCCATCACTGCCCTACCCCAGTAGCCCCCACAAACTGGCTCCCAGTAAGGGTGTTTCCCTTTCCTCCCCCTCCATTGTGCTTGAGGAACAAGGTTTGGGTTCCATGTTATGAGGTATGTAAATGGCATGCTTATGGAAGGACTTATGTGGGGACATATGCAACACATAGGGGAGGTACGTGCTCCCTTGAATTTGGCTCTTGCCAGCTGGGGAGTGGGGGCACCGATAGAAGCGCTGGCAGCATTTTCAGTTTTGCTGCTGGCACTTCTAGTTTTGCTGCCACTGCTTCTGGGGTTGGCAATCAGCTGCTGGGGGACTCCCCCACCACCCAGTCAGTGATTGGCTGCTGGGGGATCCCCACCCCAGTCAGCGATCAGCTGCTGGTGCCCCCTCAGACTCAGGAGGTACCAGTCACCCATGTGTGGGGAACAATCAAAGTAAAATGTGGGGAATGAAAGGAATGCCATGAGGTCATTACAGCTCCAAGTAGAATCAGAGAGGAAAAAAATAAAGTATTGTGTAAAAAGACAGCAAATACCTCAACAGCAAGTTAAGCATATGAAGTGAAGTGAGGGGTGAAGGAGACAGTGAGTGAGGTTGGTTGGATCAAGAAAAAACATTGAGGCTAATATTGGAAGTGGCTTACCACCGGGCTTGAGATGAGAACCATCAAAATATAGATTCTAGGAAGGAACATCACGTAATCTTAGAAGAGTATGGCTGGAAGGCACCTCAAGAAGTCATCTATTTCAGCCCCTATACAGGGCAGGATCATCCTTGTCTATATTTTTATTTCTATTGAATGATTTAGAGAAGGGAGACAGAGGTAGCGAGGAAAGAAGGCAGGAAAAGGACACTTATGATGGGGGCCATTTTACCTATTTTTGTTCATAATCCATGAGCTCCACAGGTTCATCTTTGTGAACAGTCAGCCAGCTGTTCCTGGACGACCTGATAATAATAATCTAGACCCACTCCCAATGAGTCTCCCACTCTAGGTACAAAGAAGAACTTTATTGGTTATAAGGAGTAGGTTTGGAATAGGGCACAGGGTAGAGCAATATCAGAGAAATCCAATAGAGCAAACAGGCATGGCTGGATAGCCTTTGATCATGCATCTGAGTTACTGAAAGCTATGTATCTAGTTAGATCTCAGGTAGCTTACTCACAAGTATCCTCTAGACGTAGGTGGAGATTCCCTCTGAAACCAGGCAGTTCATTGATCATGAGTTTCAAGAGAGAGAGCAAGTTTCAGGTGGTTCTAGTTCTCTGAGTTTTCATCATGGCTACTGCGCCTCCTCCTGGACAGTCCTTAACCTATATAGTCCTTATGACCTCATTTACCTGGTCCAATGGAAGCCACCACCTGTCAGCTGCCAGCCAACCAATTTGAAATGCATCACTGGTTGCCGAGTAGACTGGCAGGGTCTCTAGCCCCCTCCCAGTCAGGTTGACATTGCTTAGAACAATAGGGAGCATAAGCCCCTCACCCAGGTATGTGATGCCAGTCACGTAGGCAGAGGGAGCAGGTTTTGCCCCTCCCTCAGGAATGTATCCAGCTCAGGTTACAACTCAATGTCACCTGAGAGAGGGACGTCTGCCCTCTGCAGGGACCATGTTGTCACAGCAGATTTTTTGGGGAGAGACAGAGGTGACATTCTGCCACAATATCTATATCCAATTTTTGTACAAAAGATAGAATATAGCATTGAACTTGCCCAGTACCTTGCACTTGTACCTTTTCTTTATTTTGGTTTGCATCTAGTTTATCAGATGCTGGTGAACTATAAAGGTATTTGTGCCAACCATACCTAGGGTGACACTCAAGTCTTTCTTAAGTCATCCTCAATGCATAAGCTAATTCTATTCCATCTTGGAGGAAAGGCAGCAAGAGGGCACAGCAGCCTCCCTGGCTCTCCAGGGATCTAGCAGACCTCCTGAGGCTAAAAAGAAAGGCTTACAAAGGATGGAGGATGGGATTCACCTCCAAGGAGGAATATTCTGCACTGGTCCGGTCCTGCAGGGAGCAAACGAGGAAAGCCAAGGCTGCAACTGAACTC
>NW_017729032.1:56002140-56002403 GCF_001723915.1 Gavialis gangeticus | reverse complement strand
CAAGGACAACAAAAAGTCCTTTTTCAGATATGTGGGGAGCTGAAGGAAGAGCAAGGACGACACTGGACCTCTGCTGAACCTGATGGGACAACTGACAACTGATGCCCAGGAAATAGCCAACTTATTAAATGGGTACTTTGCATCAGTCTTTCATCAGTTCCATGGGACGCCCATGCCCATTACAGGACAGGGAGGTTCGGGTGAGGGAGATCCCCTGCCCTCCATCAATGCTGACCTTGTGAAGGAACACCTTGAGAGACTGA
>NW_017729032.1:55996575-56001173 GCF_001723915.1 Gavialis gangeticus | reverse complement strand
GGGGGCTGGACTCGATGATCTTCCAAGGTCCCTTCCAGCCCTAATGTCTATGAAATCTACATGGCATTTTTGACACCTACACATAGATGGGAATTCTATTCCTGGAGATGTAAGCCTGTACAACGAACCTGGACATTCACACTGGCAACAAAATTGCAGCAAACCCTTTGGTTTTTCCTCTCCATAGCTGAGTGGCCGAGGCACTTACTTGGAAGGCCAGAGGTCCAAGATCTCTAATTTCCAAACATGGCACTCTAGTCATCAGGCCAGGGGTCAGGCATTGTTTTAGCTCTTTTCCAGAGCTCGTTTTGAAGCTGAGTCACTAATGTAGTTGTTAGAAAAAAACTGAATGAATGTCATTGCCTTCTCAGGAGCAAGAGTCTAGGCTACCACATACAGCCACTTCCCATCCAGTATAGCAGCTATCTTACTGAACCATACCCTCTTTGGGTTGCTTCCTTTCTTATGGCTCACATAAGTCACTTTTTATGCCTGCTTCAAAAGAAGTAGCAGAGAGGGGTCTGAATATTGCTTGACCTGTAGTGTGATAGCTAGTGTGCTGTGCTAGGGAGTCAGAGAGACCCAGATATAAACTCATTTTGGATGAGTTGGAGGCCCTAGAGCCCAGGTTCTCCAGCTTCCTTGGCAAGTATTCTAGCTACTCAGCTATTGCAGGTAAAAGGCAATTGTCAGGTAGCCACCAGGTATGAGCATGTGCTTCTATGTTCCACTGACATCCACTGGTCCCCTCAGGGTGGCTGCAACCTTTTGGCTAGTCCAGGTGAGGTCTTATGCCCTCTTCCTTCCTGCCACGACTTTGATTACATGATGTTAACGAAAGGGAGGTGGTGACTACCCACCTCCACCTGGATCGACCACTAGGTTCCGCCCCAGTTCCCGAAGCCTCAGGAAAGGGATGACAAAAGGACCAGCCCAAAACAATTCCTTACTCTCCTCTCTTATTTTTATGGGGTTTTTTTTCCTTTTGAAAGCCATTGAAGTTCAGTCCAGGATAACTAGGGTCCTGGTCACCCTTCAAGGCTCATTGGAGGCTTACCGTCTGCTCTGAGCTTTTCCCTGGGCTCCCTTGTTAATTGTGGCCATGCCAGGCTTGATTGACAGCATGAGACTGCTTAATGAGGAGAGGAACTCCCTTGTTAAAATAAACTGCAGGAGGGATGGTCATCCCCGTCCTTCGGCTTCCCCACTCCTGATCTGGCCGTGGAGCCACCGGGGGAACACAATCCTGTTCCCTTTGTCCAGGAAGCTCCTGATCTTGCTCTGAGTATTCTTCTTGCAGCAGCTGCGGCTGCTTGCACCTTACCTGGCATCCCATGGTGACTGGTCCGCTGTTTCAAACAAATGGTAGGGCATTGTAAAAAACAACGACAAAAACCTGGAGCCGACGGCTCGGGCATATCCACCTCCTGTGCCCTCTCCTGGGTCTTTCCCCACTTTATCTTCCGCTTTCCTCCTTCCACCCTCCTCTTCACTCCCGCAGTGAGGGTGTCACTGCCTCTTCAGAGCCTGACCAGACACTTACCCGGCTCTCAGAGCATTCTCTCCGTGTCTCTGGCTCCTGGACTTCCTCCTTCTCTCCTGGCACTGTCTCTCTCTCTCTCTCTCTCCTTCCTTGGCTCTGTTCCCAGACCCTGGATATTGCCCCGGCTGCAGATTAGCACCAATCTGCTTCACCTGCCGAGGTGGTAAAGCTGAGCAGGGGCAGATTGGCAGCTTCTGGATATCTTAATTCAGTGAGGTCCATGTGCCTGGCTGGGGACGTGTTTCAGGTGAGTAACCTTTGGATCCTCACAGCAATCACTTGTGCTCTCAACTCCCTCCGTTCCTGAATCTAAATTCTGGTTGCCATGGATTTTCGTCGACTACATATCAGAGCATCTAAGTACAATACATGTTCATAAGGGGCCTGGGTACATCTCTCATCTTCTCCTGTTCATGCCCAGTATGTATATGAACATAACTGTGTATGCAGGCTTAGTCAGCCAGGAATAAAATTCAGACCTGCATGTAAGTGCCAAAAATGCTGTGTAGATGACCAAGTCAAGGTCACTTGGACAACCAAGAGAGGTTAGGATGTTGACCCTAGTGCACATCATGTTTCACTAGCCTCAGCAGAACACGCATCTTGTATCTGGCATATTCTGCACATGTAAAAAACAGATTACAACAGTTTCATTGCTATTAAATTGCCAATATAAAGTTTATCATGAGTACAAGGCATTCTTGGTGCATGGTTCATAGTTTTGCAATTTAATATAAGTACAAAGCTATATGGGGACTATACGGAACTTGCTAACAAATTAGTAGAATTAAACTAACTGATATCATGTAAGAGGTAGCCTTAGGGGTGGGAGGCGAGGGCAACCACCCAGGGTGCAATGGTCAGGGGGGTACCACACACACCTGCTCTGCCCTGCCCCACTGCTCATGCTGGACAAGAGCTGTGAGGGGACTTTGGTGGCAACTAATCCTGAGGACTTGGCAGTGGGGCCTACCCCACTCCTGGCTGTGTCTGGAGCTGATTGGAGCCAGTTGGTCAGGGCAGCAGGATAAAAATGCCCCAGGTGGTGGCAGGAACTGCCAGGCTGCATGATGGGCTGGGAGGAGACAGCCCAGGGCTGGGTCACATCTAGTGGATGCCCAGTAAAAAGGCAGTGCAGCTGGCTGGCCTGGCTTGTACACCAAGGCCTTTACCATTATTGATTTGCTGGGTCTGGAGGCTGAGCTTCAGTCCCCACAGCCACCACCACTGCCAAGGGTGAAGGTGTTGGGTGGTTGCACCCTGCTACTGGAGCTGCACTTCCTGTGTGGGCAGTCTTGTCTGCTGCCCACCCACCTGCCCTTCCTGCCATCCTACACTGAGTCCCCACTGCTCCCCAGCCCTGCCTCCTAGCACCAGCCCACAGGATCTCCTGCCACCCGCAGCTGCTGGGGCACATGAGCTCCTCACACATACATCCCCCAACATTCTCCCACAACCCCCCCCACCCTCTCACACACTCACCCACACCCCCCCACACATACACACACCCCCTCTCTCCCTCCCTCCCACACACATCCCCACCCCCTCCACATACATCCCCAATCCTCCCTCACACACTCCCACACACACTCCCCCACCTCCACCACATAGCCCCTGCATGCACCCCACCCCCCAACACAGCACCAGTGACTTGGGTAGAGCCACCAAGGTGCCGGGGGGAGGCATGGGGGGACACCAAAATACAAGTTCATCCACTGCCATTCTCCCTATGGCTGGCTCTGCATGTAACCCCTTTTCCAACTTCAACAACTGAACGCCATTAGATCTTACTTAGTTGCCTTGACCCCAGTTGTCTCTGTAGCTTTTTTTCTAATCTACCTAGGAAGATTGTGGATTCCCCTTCTTTTGGACCATCTGTGAGGGATGATCTAAGGATCTGGATCCTGCTTCAGTGCAGATGTTTGAGTAATTTCTTGACATCCTTTCCAGTTATGTATTTCTATGATTCTAATGTAGTCTTAATTTCTTGAACACAGGCTGACACCATGGGGTAAAAATCCTTTTTGACCCCAGATATAGCAGAAAAACAGGCAGGGGAGGGAGGGGAGGAAGGGAGGGAGGCAGGAACAGCCAGACAAGTCCAAAAGCATGGAAAAAACCCATGGTAAAAAATGCAATGCTTAGAACACCCCTGACAAATGGCTGTTCAACCTCTTCTTGAACACCTCCAGTGATGGACAGTCCACAACTTCCCTAGTCAGTCTATTCCACTGCCTCATTGTCTAAAAGTGAAGAAGTTTTTCCAGTTATCCAATTTAAATTTACTTTGCTCTAACTTCAAGCCAAGAGCCTCCTCTTTGGTTTGAGTCCTCCTCTTTGCAGCAAGAGAGAAAAGGTGCTTTTCTTCTTTATGGCAGCCCTTCAAGTATTTGAAGACTGCTATCATGTCCCCTCTTAAGTGACTTTTCTGGAAGCTGAATATGCCTATCCTTGTATGGCTTGTCTTCCAAGCCCTTGATCATTTTGTTGCCCATCTGTGGACCCTCTCTAACTTCTCCATGTTCTTTTTCAAATGTGGAGCCCAGAACTGCACATAGTACTCTAGATGAAGCCTAGTCAGTGCTGAGTAGAGAGGCCTAACCTGTGCCTCCCATGCCTTGCACCTAATTGCTTCTATTGATGCAGCCCATACTTTTTGTATGGCTGCATCATACTGTAGACCTATAATGAGGCTGTGGTCTACCAAGACTTCCAAGTCCTTTTCCATAATGCTGCCATCCAGCCAAGTGTCCCCCTGTAGCAGGGCACTAAGGTGCCTGCTACTGGAGGCAGTGTTACGAGCTCAGCTGCCAATCACCAGGGCAGCACAGGTGCGGGGTTGCCATGACAACTGGTCTGGTCAGCTGACCAGAAGGGGGTAGGGCCTGGCCTTTATAAACAACATAGGCCAAGGCCAGAGCTCAGTCCCCCTCTGGCCACCAAGGAAGATGGAGCTTGAGAAAACCCTGATGGGGAGATACATGGAAGCAAGCCAGGTTGGCTAGGAATTTATGTTATAGCCCCGGGGTTTTGTGCTTTTGGTTTTAGTTGTTGT
>NW_017729032.1:55996023-55996251 GCF_001723915.1 Gavialis gangeticus | reverse complement strand
GCTACTGGAGCTGCCCTTCCTGTGTGGGCAGTCTTGTCTGCTGCCCCCCCACCTGCCCTTCCTGCCATCCTACACTGAGTCCCCACTGCTCCCCAGCCCTGCCTCCTAGCACCAGCCCACAGGATCTCCTGCCACCCGCAGCTGCTGGGGCACATGAGCTCCTCACACATACATCCCCCAACATTCTCCCACAACCCCCCCCACCCTCTCACACACTCCCCACAATAA
>NW_017729032.1:55986590-55991023 GCF_001723915.1 Gavialis gangeticus | reverse complement strand
ACCCATGGTAAAAAATGCAATGCTTAGAACACCCCTGACAAATGGCTGTTCAACCTCTTCTTGAACACCTCCAGTGATGGACAGTCCACAACTTCCCTAGTCAGTCTATTCCACTGCCTCATTGTCTAAAAGTGAAGAAGTTTTTCCAGTTATCCAATTTAAATTTACTTTGCTCTAACTTCAAGCCAAGAGCCTCCTCTTTGGTTTGAGTCCTCCTCTTTGCAGCAAGAGAGAAAAGGTGCTTTTCTTCTTTATGGCAGCCCTTCAAGTATTTGAAGACTGCTATCATGTCCCCTCTTAAGTGACTTTTCTGGAAGCTGAATATGCCTATCCTTGTATGGCTTGTCTTCCAAGCCCTTGATCATTTTGTTGCCCATCTGTGGACCCTCTCTAACTTCTCCATGTTCTTTTTCAAATGTGGAGCCCAGAACTGCACATAGTACTCTAGATGAAGCCTAGTCAGTGCTGAGTAGAGAGGCCTAACCTGTGCCTCCCATGCCTTGCACCTAATTGCTTCTATTGATGCAGCCCATACTTTTTGTATGGCTGCATCATACTGTAGACCTATAATGAGGCTGTGGTCTACCAAGACTTCCAAGTCCTTTTCCATAATGCTGCCATCCAGCCAAGTGTCCCCCTGTAGCAGGGCACTAAGGTGCCTGCTACTGGAGGCAGTGTTACGAGCTCAGCTGCCAATCACCAGGGCAGCACAGGTGCGGGGTTGCCATGACAACCGGTCTGGTCAGCTGACCAGAAGGGGGTAGGGCCTGGCCTTTATAAACAACATAGGCCAAGGCCAGAGCTCAGTCCCCCTCTGGCCACCAAGGAAGATGGAGCTTGAGAAAACCCTGATGGGGAGATACATGGAAGCAAGCCAGGTTGGCTAGGAATTTATGTTATAGCCCCGGGGTTTTGTGCTTTTGGTTTTAGTTGTTGTGGCGTGAGAAGTGCGGTGTTACACTGGAGGTTTGGGTGAGGCTGTAGGGGTGGAGGAGGCCTCAGTGGGAGCCCCCCAGTAAGGTGGGGTTGCTCCAAGTGCCAGGGAAGGTGCTGTAGTGGGTGCGAGAAGTGCGGGTAGGAGCCTGGTGCAGGCTATGCCCGCATGGGGAAGAGACCCTGATGTGGGCTATGTGGGCACAGGGAAGAGGCCCAGTGGGCAACAGTGCGAGAGGCGCGGTGTGAGAAGCACGGGTGTGGGCGCGAGAAGCGCAAGAGGTGCGAGAAGCACAAGCAGGTGGAGCACAAGTAAGTAGTAATTTAATTTAGTCCATACTTCTCCAACTTGCTTATGAGAAGTTCTTATGGGACCTTGTCAAAAGCCTTGCTAAAGCCCAGATACACTATGTCCACAGCATTTGCTTCATCCATCCAAGTAGTTAGTCAAAGAAAGAGATCAAGTTTTTTTACAAGGCTTATTTTTCATAAGTCTATGCTGGCTGCCTATAATCAGCCTTTCCTCCTTCAGAAACTTGCAAATGGCTTTCCTTAAGGTACACAGCTTCACCTCAATAGCTGGGAGGTTACTGCTAACAGGTCTGTCGTTCCCTGGGTCACCCTCGCTTTTTTTAAAGAGGGGTACTACGTTGGTACTACTCTTCCAGTTCTCTGATCCCCATGAATTCATTCAGACCCAACAAAAGTTCTATGATTGTCTCTCTTTTTTTTTTTATCTCCTCCCTCAGCTTGCCTTCTTCCTTATCCAGATAAACCCTATTATGTGCCTGGTAGCTTTAATTTTTTTGTGAAGAGTGAGACAAAGAAGTTTCTCTTTCTGGCCTTGCATTTCTGACTCATTGCTCCTGCTTGCTGACTCCTTGTTCTAAACTCCAGCTTGGCCCTCTTTGCTCTAGATTTGCTGGCCCCTTCCCCTTGTTCCTGACTCCAGTCCAGATGCCTGTCTTCTGAAATCCACTCCTGTCTTTAGATTGGTGACTGTCCATGTCTCAGTCCCTTACAGCTATAGTTGCCTTCTCCAGAACCCCAGCCAGTGACTTCAGTCTAGATCTCTTTTGATTTCATCCCTTACAGACCTGCCTCCTCCTAATCCCCTGACTCCAGACTCTAGTCTGGATCTTGTCTGCTGCTGATCCCCTAGATTGTGTCCCTGTTGGGTCAAGTTCCAACAGCCCATGTCCCAGTTGTCCCCTGACACTGCCACTGAGGACCCAGTCATATTCATCTTATGCAAATATATTAATATAATTAACAATATAAACAATACTACTCACGTTAACCGGACTACTTTCATCAATGAGATGAGTAGGATTTGACTAACAAAATATGACAGAGTCTCTTCCTCAGAGTTTAAAGCCTACAGCCCCAATCCTTCAATGACTTTTGTTCATGTGCATCTGATAACAAAACTAGACCTCCATTCTTTGACTGGATCAGTGCAGTTGGAGCTGTGTGTGCACTGGCACAGAAAGCCATTGGCATTACAGGAACTCCGTGGCCTTCAGGATCATGTTGGTTGGATCTGATTGCAGACTACCCTCAAGCTCACTTCAGCTTCTTGTACAATTGCTCTGGATCAAGTTTTCACAGTCCAGACTTGCCAGATGATGAGTTTTGTTAGCGTCCCAAAGCATCAGCTTGCAGAGATGCACTCAGCTCCTTTCAGGCTCTGAAAAAGAGTCCTTTCTATTGTATAGAAACTTCCAGTTCTGGGAGGGAGCAGAAGTTGAGTTAGACATGTAGCAGGCTCACCTTTCAGAGCTTGGATTGAGTCCCAGGCTTGGGATCCTGCTGTTTTGATTAGTGGAGCCTATGCACCAATCAGAAAGCAGCAGGAGAAATAGTCACATCCCTTTCCTGAGGGGAGGGGGAGAAGAGCTCCCCTGGACCTGATTGAAGACCGTAAACTGTCAGGTCCAGAAGACTTCAGGGGCAGAGCCCTGGAGTATATAAAAGGAGCTGTGTGCCCAGCACAAGAGGAGATGTGGCAAAGGACTCAAGAAGAGTGGAGCCAAGAAAAGCTGGGGAGCTCTCCAGCAGGCAATGGCGGCTCCTGAAGCTGCCACTGGAGGAGCAGCCTTGGGGGTGGTGCAAGACAGCTCAGGCTGTTAATGACACACAGGAATAGTGCACGGAGATGTGGCTCTGGGAGCAGTGTGAGACTGCTCGGGCCCATCACGGTGTGTGGTTTGGTGCATGGAGCCCAGGCTTTGGGAGCTGGAAACAGTGGCTCAAGCCTGCAACCCCAGCAGGCCACGCAGTGTGTGGGGCAGTGCATGGGGCAAAGGCCTTGGGGCTGCAGTGAGGTAGCTTAGGCCCCATCTCCCGGCAAGCGGACAGGTCCAACCATGTGCAGGGCAGTGCACGGGCCCAAGCTTAGGGAGCAACAGAGGCTGCTTGTGTTAACCACCCAGCATGAGGCCAGCCAGCTGGAGCCTGAAGGACCTGGCCTGTGCCAAAAGAGCCCTCAGTGCCAAGCCAGAGCACGGGGAAATAGTAGTGCTGCAGCATGAGGCCCAGCACCCAGGAGCCAGCAGCAGTGGTGCAGCAGCTGAGAGGAGCTGAGCCCTTGGTGCCCAGAGTAGAGCACAGGGTGGGGAGGAACCCAGCAGCATGGGAGGGGCCTGGAGGGGCACTCCAGCAGAGGAGACCCCATCGAGCTGAGCTCTGACCACCACCACCTGAGGGAGCTTGAGTCATTGGGCCCCTGGGTCCCACACGGGAAAGACATTTGGGGCAGGCAAACCCAGAGAAAGGGCTGGGTGAGCAGCCCCCACCTAGTCAAGGCCCTAAGGGAAGGGGCCCTGGTGCTTCCTAGACACCCCCCAAGGGACCCCATTGGAAGGAGAACTATCTCTTGCCATGGGTCAGGGACTATATTAAGGAACAGATGATATTAAGATTATTCATGTTTGTGCCTTACATTTTGTAATTTAAATGTTGTTATATTGTGATGTAAATAGTTATTTAGTGTTTGACCTTGGTTAGTGGTTAGTGTTCACTGTAAATGTATGTTTATGTATATTTATAACTTGTATATAGTTAAGAACTTGGGCTTGAGTTAACTCTATGGAGGAAAGAGGGATCTGCTTGAAATCCTGGCATCCCTCTCACAACACCCCCTCCTGCCTACCCATCCCATTCAGTTGAGAATAGGGCACACCCTTGGGTATACCTGGTTTACAGACAGAATTGATGAGTTTTCTATACCTTTGATCTGGAGGATCCTCTAAAGGCCACTTGATCAAATATAACAAGTTTAGGTAAATTTTCTTCTCTCAAGCTGAGAAGAATGGCCCCTAAACACTACATTCTGCACATGCCAGAGGTTGTTAGCAGCACTAACAAATCCACCTGTCTGCCAGTCTAATCCCATTCCCAGCAGAACCCTCTTAAGAAGATTCAGGCATCTGAAATGAATCTGATGGAGTTTCTCACCCTGAGCCAAAAATTATATGATGATGGAGATGGGGGGGGGG
>NW_017729032.1:55983307-55986448 GCF_001723915.1 Gavialis gangeticus | reverse complement strand
GAAGTCAACAGGAAAAAAAGGGAAAAAACAGGAGCCAAAGATGACAACTTAAATCCTAGAGAACTCAAGAGGATCTCCGCTTCTTTTCTTCAAAGCCTTTTTAAACTATTTTAACTCTGTTTCCTCTATTCATAATCCTTACCATCAGGAAAAGAAAAAGGCTAGGATACTTTCTGTATCTTATTTCTAAAATACCCTATTTCTATAGCCCTACATATGGGATTAAAAATAATGGTACTTCCAGAATGTGTCTCACAACCTTGTCTAATTCTCATGCACACGCACACACCCCTCTCTGTGAGCTAAGTGTTGTTATACCCACTTTACAGGTAGGAAAACATGGCAAAAAGGAGGTGACTCACCTGTGGGCATAAATCTTATCACTTCCTGACACCATACTTCATATTTGTTCTATTAGGACACAATGCCTCCTGCTTTCCCTAGTGACGATAGTAGAGTTCTTTGCTCCCTGGGAAGGTCACAAGCAGCCAAATCCTAACTTACCTCTGAGAGGAAAAAATACCACTTTTATGATCGATAAACATGATTCTAATCCACACAGTTTGAAAAGCTAGATTCTGTAGGTGTATCAATTTTGGCCTTCTGAACATACTCAGAAGTGCTACACTGACACATCTATACTTCATGTTAATCCTCTTCCACCCTGGGAAGTAGCTAAATTCTGCAAAAGTCCCAAGTCTTAGGTCACACAAAATCAACAACTAGGAAGAGGAGAGTCCATCTGTCTTGCAGGGGGCCCCAAAAAACTGGGCTGGCCCTGTTAAGCTCACAGTCAAAGTGCCCTAACTGCCAGGCCATGAGCTAAGCAGTACTAAGGGCTCTTTTATTTGTCCAGCTGGGCAGCCAAGGCACAAAGGAAAGCATTGAAGAGGAAGTATGACTTCATGCTCCAGTAATGTGGACACTGTCCTTGGAGGGAGGAAGACCTGGGGTGTGGCTCCTGTTCCTAACCTGTGCTTTGAATGCTGTTTACACCATTTGAATTGCATAAAATACATGAGAATTAGGATCTCAGGCCAGAGGTGGATTAGGATTTGAGCCAATGCTTTTGTAAAGGGACTTTTCCATTCAAAAGCACAACTGCTGGCTCTCAATAGTGTAGGCTGCAATCAGCTGCTTTATTTAACTGCATGACAGAGGGGAGAGGAAAGTTCCCTCTGAGCAAACAGGAAGGAAGGAAAAGGGTAGAGTATGGGACCCTCTCATAATACTCTAAATAGCTCAGATAACACCAAGACAACCACTTTGTGACATCCCTTCCTGTTTAATTTATAGCCCAGAGGGAGTCTCTTTAAATATCAGCGCTCTTCTCTCTTTCTGTCACTCATGGGATAGCAGCTCTCCACATCAGCCAAGGCTGTCTCTGGGGACAGACAACCACTATCCCAGTCTCCTGGTCCAGCAGTTGTATGGTTATCCCCAACTTAAATGTTCCTGGCCACACTGCATCCTTTGCTGACCTTGGTTTGGTCTTCACACCTAGGTCAAGGTTCTAGGGTTTGCAGATGACTGCATGCGGATACGATTCATGTGGCATCTTACAACAATGGGCGTTGATAGAGAAAAGCCTGCTTTAGGACAGTATTTAGAATGCATGACAGCTAATGTCCAACTCTGTTTTTTGCATAATATCATGTTTCTTAGACTATCATAGACTCACAAGGAGATTTGATTAAAGCCCAGCTCCAGAGTTAGACACAGCTTTTCCAAAACATCTTTGTTTTCATTTGAAAGTGCCAAATGTAGTTTATGATCTGTCAGAATGATAAAACAGTTCCCATACTGCTGTTGCTAATTCTACAGTTTTGAGTCTGATTAAATTCACTCCTATCAGCAATCATCTTTGAATTCTATTAATTCCTCAAGCTAATCTGTTCCATGTTTTATGCAAGACTCTTTAGCAATGCTAAAATGGTGGAGACTTGCCTTACTTCCACATCAATAATGCTTGGCTTTGGTATCTAGTGAACCTTTTCTGGATTTTCTAACTTTTATCTCCCAGTTTTTGAGGATGTAACATATTTCTTACGGAGAAGTAGGTGTTATTGCTACGGAAACAGAGGAAATTGGATTTCTATTTGTTCCCATCTGTAACCTCATTTGCTAGAAAAGATTGGACAAACTATTCTGTAGGTTTCTGGCAGTCCTCATTCTCTGCACTAAACACCTTATTTTTTCCCCATAATTTGCCTTTCCTCATGTTTTTCTTGACCTCAGTGTTGTAGAGGGACCAATGAGTTCAGCAAAAAACAACTGTCAGCTCCCAGTACTACAGGCTAGAACTTGCTGCTAGATTTGTCTGGTCACAATGTGGAGAAGGGGAAATTCCCACTGAGCAAACAGGAGAACTATAACCTTGCTCAATTAAGGAGGCCACTATATATATGACAATTGATTACTGGAGAGAAAAAGGGAGAAAACAGGGATGGGAATGAAGGTCGTAGGTTGATAACAAGGTTCTGGGAGGGGAGGGCACTGAACAGCAAACACTAATTATGGGTGCTGATAGAAGTGACATTTGAGCAATTAGCCCCCTGAAAGTGCTCTACAGTCATGTCCTGATAGAAGTGCACAACTGAAGAGTGCTTTAAAAGCACCTGATCACACAACAAACTAAATATCATCTAATGAGGGTCCAGATGAAAAAGCTCCAAAGTACAGTGTCGTCTTTAGCTTCTTTTAGTATCTGTGCACGATTAGGGCTGGGCTGATGCAACCCAGCCGTGCCCTGGTGCTGTCTGTAGGATGGGAAGGGGGAAAAGGGAGGGTTGGGAGCTCTGCGCTGTGGTTTCCCAGCTTGAGCTGGGAGTGGGGAAGTGCGGGTGGATCAGAGCCCCTCCTTCTCATGCCCCCCCAACCCCCTCTCCATCCTGCTCAGGCTGGAGCTCCCTCCCCTACCCCCCCTCCCATCTTGCAGACAGCACTGGATCTGGGAGTGGGAGAGCAGGGCTAGGAGAAAGAGGCTGCCTCTCTCTGCTGGATTGGCTCCAAAGTGGAGATCAATTCCTGCAAACTGCCCCGCCTCTGACCACACAGTGAACCTCTATTGGATCAGGGAGGTCACAACTCACGGTGCTTTCTGTGAAGTGCAATGATTTAGAGTGGGTGCTGACAGATGTG
>NW_017729032.1:55976395-55983229 GCF_001723915.1 Gavialis gangeticus | reverse complement strand
CTACTGCTCTTCAAAACTGAGCAAACATAAAGCATGGTCAGGCTGTAGCCTGGCTGTACCCCACAGTACTCTAGGTAACCCAGTTAACCTCAGAATGACCTACACTATCTGAGCATATTTTTAGTTGGGAGCTTGCAATATTAAATAGCATCCTACAACAGTATCCTATAACATCAAGTATTATGTTGCCAACAAACCTTGCTACTTCAGCATCTGTGCAGAACAAAAAATAGAATGATTATATATATCTTATATTTACATCATTGGTGGTACTGGCAATCCCTTGATTCAAGGATTATCTCTACCATGCTTCACTGATGGATCATGAGGTACTTAAGAGTCCAATCCTTGAGCCACAGAACAATCCACAGAAGTTACAGGTTACAGTTGCAGGACAGAGTAGGCTGTAGGCTGGGATTCCTCTCCATTTCCTTCCTCTGCTCTCTTCTCTGCTTTGAGTGCAAGATGCTTTACTTCAAAAAGAGCTGTTGTTTGCTTGAAGTTTTGGCATTGTTGGTGTCAGTTAGCAGCCAGCTCCTTCCGACCCTTGGTATTGGCATCTGTTTTCTTTAGGTATGCCTTCAATGTGTTTTAGTAATGTTCCATTTGGCCACCAGGAGATCTCAAGCCACAACTAAGATGGGAGTAGAGCACTCGTTTTGGGAGTTGAGAATCAGGCAGCACACAATGTCTGGTTCAGTGAAGTTGGTGCTTGAGGATCACCAATTCAATGGTGGTAACATTGGCTTCAGCAAGGATTCTGGTGGCTGTGCAATGATCTTCCCATCTGATGTGGAGGATTTTCCACAGGCATCACTGATAATATCTCTCCAGTGTCTTGAGATGATAATGGTAGGTTACCCACATTTCACATCAGTAGAGGAGAGTGGGGATGATGACTGCATTGCAGACCTGGATCTTGGTGTCTCCCCAGAGATTGCTATCAGTAAGACATGCCAAAGAAGTTTGCTAAAGGAGGCACTTGCACATCAGATCCTGTGCTGTATCTCCTCTCAATATTCACTTTCTGAGAGAGGTGGCTACCACGGCAGGTGAAGTGCTTGACTACCTCCAGGATCTTTTCCTCAATGGTAACTTGGAGAGGGAGGACATATTCATGGCCTGGAGCAAGCTGATAAAGCACTTTAATCTTCTAAATGTTGAGAGAGAGGCCCAAAGTTCAGCAGGCTTCTGAGAAATGATCCAGCGCAGTCTTGAGGTTTTCTCAATGTGCACAAGGATGGTGAAGCTAGCATATTGAAGGTTAAGGGTGGTTGTTTTGATTTTGGTTGTTTTAATTTTGTGCTCCAATCAGCAAACACAGCTCCCAGTTATGGGAGCACATGGTGCCATCTGTGGCTGAGAGCTCAGACCACTGATAATCTGCACTGCTCACAGCTGCAGAGGCACCCTGTGCTCCTGCAGCAGGGACTTGTATCAGCTGATCTGGGCTCCCACATAGAGGAGTTAATTGTGTCCCCCAGTTAGGAGCCCCAATCAGCTGACCAGTGTGCTCAGTGAGGAGCAATGGCTATACATTCAATTCAAGACATGATAGGAACCAGACACAAAGTTATTTAATAAAATATGGGTGCTTTAGGGCAGGTCATCTTGAGTCCATATTCTTTACGGGAAATTAAGTTTCATGCAGAATTTTTCTTCAGTGAGAGCTAATAGAGGTCTCTGGCACCCCTGACAGACATTACACTTCATATGTTATTAACTGGTTAATCATGTCTTAAATAGTGACCTGGCCACATAAACCGAGGAATAAGCAACAACATTATAACTTAAAATATGTGCAATAATTTTGTTGTTTAATTCTGGTTTTAACACACAATTAATTAAATGAACACATGGCCAGGTCACTACTTAAGACATGATTTACCAGGTAATCACATTTCAAATGTAATGTGTGTCAGGGGCCCCAGACCTCGTTTGCTTTCATAAAACAAAAATTCTACATGGAGGCTAATTTCTTCTAAAAAATTTAGACTCATGATGGCTGGCTCTAAAGTGCCCCTTTCCTCAGGCAGTAGCTCCTTGGTCCTAATGCTTTGATTTCCACAGGACTATCTGTGAGTATGGTGAATAGTGTATGATATGAGTCCATGTGTGCTGTGGTACGTGCACCAAGATTTGGTGCTCTCTACATGGAGCCTCTATGCCTCTGCATTGCCTTCCAGGCAGCCTGGCTTCTCTGACTGCTGAGTAAAATCTTTCCCCTTTTCACAGATCCCTCATTCTCTAAAATTTAAAAAATATTGTACAAAAATATTATTCCTTGTTCACAGTTTCAATCTAAAACTGTCTACTTTCTACAAGCTCTAAGGGCTATCAGTGGGAAAAATACATTCATTTAATCATGTTGGAGAAAGAATACTGTGAAAAAGTCTTAAACTAAAGGCTGTTCTCCACCAATCATTTATTGATTTCACTGCCATCTAGTAATCAGTATATCTCCCTTATTTCCTTGGAATGAGATTCTTGAGTGAAAACGTGTCTCATTTCCACTAAGGTAGCTTTTTGGTTTTGTCAGGTAGCACAGAACGATGGAATACCATTCAGCCCCTAATTAGATCCTTAACAGAATGTGATACAGCCCTCTGTGGATGCCATTAAGTGTCGGTTATTTTTTTCACATTATTTTGAAAATCAGGCCATTAGGGTTAGATTTATCTCATTGAAGTCAATGGCTTTACACTAAGAATGAATGTAGCCCTAGATTTACCTTTAGCATTATGGGTCAAGAAACTTTATATGGAATACAAATGTTAAAATATCCTTCCTATATTTCTGGCTGGCAATCAGAACAGAGGATGGGTCATGAGTAATTTTCTGCATGGTAAGTTTATTGAAGGGTGAATTTCCCAAGGGTAATTAATTGACCACTGATTAATTGTTGAACAGTGAATTCACTGGGAAGCACACTTTATGTAGAGAAATATCCCACCCATAAGTATTACTCTATATATGATGTACTGCTGAAAACGCAGCTTTGGCAGATTTAGGTCCTGATCCTGAACTATTGGCAGGAGCTGGAGATTAGCCAGATGGTATTCCTTGGCATCAAAACATAAAGAGAAAATGGAGCATAAGCATTTGGACTCCAAAGGCATCATGCTAACAGTCAAACAGGCATATTCCATTGCATTGCTAGGGTCCATATATGCATGAAATCAACTAGTCAATCACTTGTAGATGAGGTTAAAGAAAAGGCAAATATTCTGAATGATTACGGTTCAGTCTCCACTGTACACAGTGTTATAATAGAAGAGAAATTTAGTGTAGGGGAATCTTTGCAAAATTAAGTCACCCCCCACTAATACATCTTTTACTTTTAACATGATCCAACTTTAAATTCTCATATCCAAACTTAAGTCATTCCATTTTTAAAGATCATGTAAGTTCCTAATTGCTTGGATAGTTCCAGGAACTGAAAAGATTCATGATTGTCACTAAACAGCAAAGAGTGCATGATTTATAATACCAGAGAGGGATTCAGTTCTGCAGTGAAATGAATTGAACTTCACCTCTTTTGAAATCCTAAAATGATTTGAGGGCTAATACTGGATTTGCCTTTTTTTAGCTTTCATTGCACAGATCTTTTCCTAGATAATTTATCTGTACAATTTTTTTTCCTGAAGAGTTATAATGTATGGATATTTTGATTTATAATCATGCAGACCTTCAGCTACAAGATGCTGCATGATTATATGATAAGGGACTGTGTACTGTACATCTAACGCATTCGGTCATTAGGTAGAATTTGCTGGGAGATTTAGAGACTGCAGATTTGCTGACATTTACCAAAGGAAATATATATATACTTGCAAATATTATGCATGTGTTTTTCAGTACTCAAAGAGCAATTGGACACTTCCAGTCTAAATGCCTTCCTTTAAATTAAGGAAAACAGTAAAACAAATGAGAACAAATGTAATGTCTTAGTGAGAAAGTGTATGGTGTGTGACTCACTATGTGATTCCAGCCATTTGGAACTGAAACTCCTCTCAAAAACATTTCCTATCAGATATGGTGCATTCCTTTTAATGTAAAAGGTGCAGGACATGAATAAATCATTATAGTTGCATAAGTCCATGCCACACGTGTACAATGACAGGGTTCTTATTCTTTAATATATTGTTGTGACACATAGCAATAGTTACCATTTTGCACTGTCATGTAGACAGCTAGACAGACATCAGAAAGCAGTCGGCCAACAATGGCAAACTGACAGGCAACCTTATTGTGACAGCTAAGTGAGCCTAGCTTCACACACAATGGGGCTTTCTCCATGAGTAGAACAGAATGCAAATGTCCTTCCCACATTTGCTGTAACGCACACCAAAGTCACTGCAGAACGTTACACCCTCAGGTACAGTATGGGGATTGTTTATCAGGGGGCAAAGTCTTGTAGAAATTAAATAAAAATTAAACGTATGGGGGTGGGGGATAGAAATTTTGGTTAAAAATATATTAATTACCTTAAAGCACATTGGGCTAAATTTTGTATCACTCACCTGAAGTCTAGTGTGTAGTAGCTGGCAAAGTCCTGGCTTACACAACCAGGGAGGCATTTTACTCTCCCCATGTAAACACTTAGGCTGCTTGCAGGCATGAAAAAGCCCCCAGCACTTTACTTTCTGCTTGGCATGCCCCCACTCTAAGTGTGCCACATATGCAGAAGAGGCATCATGTTAGTTTGAACCAGCTCACCAAATGAGTGTAAAGATCATGCACTTCAGTGGGGCTTTTTGGCACTTTTATCTAATAGCTAATTGAACCAGGTTTAGATAAGTGCCAAAAAGCCCTGCTGAAGTGCCAGATCTGTATAGATGCTGGGGAACCAGGTCAAACTAAGGTGCTTCCTCTTCTGGTAAAGCCATGTTTTGTTTTGTTTTTTCACGTCTACCAGCGCTCTTAGGCCACATCTACACAAGCGTGGATGTTTTTTTCCCCGAGGACAAGAAGCAGTGACACATCTTGTGCTGCTGCTACATGTCCACAGAGGACACCCATGCCACATGCCTTTTGGCACACGGTATGTTATCCTGGGTGGAGTAGGGAAGGCTGGGACCAGCAACTGTGCTGACCCCTGGCCCCAGCAGCCTTATCTGGGACCAGCACAGAGCAGCCAGAGTGTCCTGCTGGCTGGCCAGGCTCTGGTTTGGGGCAGCATGCACTGCCCCTTTGTGCGCTGCCCTGCTTTTTTTCCACACAGGGGTTTTTGACCCTGGAATCCCCAAGATCATCTGGTTGGTGACCGCTGATATATACAATCACCTGCTTACTGTGAACCCTTACTAGCTACATTGGATAGACAGGGTGATCCCTATGAATGAACACTGATAAGCTGCAGAAAGACACAAAGGCCTGTGGCAGGACACTTTCACCTCTCTGGACACTCCATTGCTGACCTGAGGGTAGCTGTCCACAGTCAGCAATATTTTAAAAATCAGTTTAAATGAGAAATTGCAGAACAAGAAATCATCCACAAACTGGATTGTGTTCAGTATGGTTTAAACAGGGACTACAGATTCTTATCCAATTACTAACTTTTTTATCCAAAACTAGATAAGTTTTTGTGACTTTGTTCCTAAGAGTTTTTTGCTTGTTTACCTCTCTCAGCACTGTCCCCTTTCCCCCATTAACTCTCCGCCCCTCTCTTCCCACCTTCAATATTCAAATTACTCACTCCACTTTATAAACTGCTCTATCCTATCCTTTTACAGCACCCAATGAAGTAAACTTGAGTTCACAAAAGCTTGTGGTCTACATATTTCTTATTTCATTAGTCTATAAGGTGCATATATATTTTGCCTTCAACCCAAAAATTGTGTGGCATCCATGGTGGACATTTAATCTTTCTATCTCATCTCAATCACTATCAATGCATGGTTATTAGGAGCCCTAAAACTGACTTGATATGGTCAACTTCAGAGTTGATGTTAGAGGCAAAGTGCTCTGAGTAACAAGGTAAGAGACTTAATGAGGTGAGAACAACTAAGAGCAGGCTGTTCCTGCAGGAATTAGCAGGAATAATTAAATCAGACGAAACAGCATTTTTTTTCCTGTTGAAATCAATGAGATTTGGCAAATGACTAGTGCCAGATGCATGATTTATATAGCTGCTTGCCAAGTCTTAAGTGGCTAGTACTGTAGAATCATTAGAAAGCAAAGATGTCCCTTCTTTGGATTTTTAGAAACTTTGTTGGTTTCCATAGGAGGAGATAGTATGATAAATTATTTGTAGTGTGGTAGGACACAGAATCTGTACAAGGGACAGTTATATTGCGCTAGGTACAGTGCACTTACAATTTTCTAGACTTTATAAAAAAGTTGTTATTTTTCATACATTGTATAGAATTTATTCCTGTATAGGTTTTTATCCTGGATGTATTCTGTCTCCATTTCAGCTAGACACAAAGCCATAAGCTGGTAAGGGAGAATTCAAGTCAATTCTTCTTATTTTTTTTTATAGGTTAAAGTTCTTCTTCCAAGAATCTTGCCATGTCAATAAAATTAGGATAAGAACCTTGCTGTGTAAAGAAAGTAGATTCGTCCAAGGTTGCAGAATATGTATTTGAAAATATACATAAACTCATCAACATATTTGGAACTATTTTATGCTTACTGGAGTTTTTCTTAAAAAATGTGCCCACAAGCCAGTCAGTCTCAGATATCATTTAGCAAGCAGGTCTAAATCCCAAGAGTCAGGAAATACTCTTCTCAAGGAACAGCACTAGCACCACAAAGTAAAATATGACATAAAGAAAACACTTCAAAGCTTTTATATTTTCTTTATGTTGGGATTTCATATTTGGGAAGGGA